>NC_143254.1:103197795-103822795 GCF_984573655.1 Nuphar pumila
AGTTTCGTACCAATATCTGGTATAGGTGTAGTATAGTGTATCGAGTACCAGTGCAACTATGAAGACGACACTTTGGTTTTGTTATTTAAACTACTATGTTAGTGTATCAACTAGAACAAATCAAGTAATATGCCAAATCCCATTTCGTCGACGTTTGGTGGGAGCCACCGTTGGCACAGTGAATGGCAAATATGGATCCCACTGATGGTGCCAAGGCTAAAACACGAACGAAACATGATTCGACATATCACCTAATATGTTCTCGTGCATCAAGCTTTACACCATCAAGAGCTTTACCCCCAAATGTCTATATTAGGGGTATCAATGGGTCTGGTTTGACACGTACCCGACCCGTACCGAACCCTATAGGGTCAGGGTTTGGTATGGTTTGTAATTAAAATTTCATACCAACCTGAGCTCAAAATCCACAAATTTTCAATGTAAAAAAGATGAAAAAACTAAAACATTATTTTTATTGGGTATGGTTCATGTAATTCTTATAAGATCTGGAGTATGGTTTCTCTTATGATGGGTCAGGACTCTGGTCTGGACCAGGTACCATCATCTCAAATCAGGTTTTAGTCTGTTTTCACCTCCGACCCTTTGCCACCCCTAGTCTATATATAAGGAGCCGCACCGTCAGTGTCTTCTTGCCTTTCCCAACTGATGGAATATTTTTTATTTAGTTGTAGGTTCGACCTGGATTTGGAAGTCACGGCTTTCTAAGGTCTTATACATTTAATTATTTTAAAGAAATACGTTAAAATGGTTTATAAAAGTTTTTTTCCTGTCTCAAGAATTTAAATACTGAGGACATGAGCCCGCTCATACTACTATGTATGGAGAAATTAAGCAAGGTGCGATTCGTGCTAATCACGCTTCCAACAATTCATTGACTATATATATATATATACACAGTGGGGTAGCTAGGATTCATGTGAGGGGGACAAATCAAACTATTTGCTGCAGTCAGGGCTAGGCTACAAAAATAGATAAAAATCTATTTCATATGGAATCAGGGCTGAGCTAGGACTGGACTTTTAATTTTTTTTTTTTTAACTGTCGAGTCCTGACCCTCCTAGCTACGCCTTTGTGTGTATATATATATATATATATACAGGGGCGTAGCTAGGATTCATGTGGGGGGGGCAAACAGGGGTGTAGCAAAATTTTTTTTATTTGTGTGATAGTCTGGGGGTTTTGGGGCAGCGCCCCCGAATTTTTTTTTTTGAGATAAAATAAAAATGGCTACAATTATTAATAAAAATCTATTTCATATGGACAAATCAAACTACTTGCTGCAGTCAGGGCTGGGCTAAAAAATGGATAAAAATCTATTTCATATGGAATCAGGGCAGGGTTAGGACTGGGCTTTTAAAAAAAAATTAATTGTTTACGCCCCTATATATATATATATATATATACATATATATAGAGAGAGAGAGAGACGTGGATTGGTACTTGTGCATACAAGTAATTGGATGGACGACCGTGTTTAATTTGAATTTTGTAGAGAGTGGCGTCACTGCTGTGGGAGAAGAAGAATAAACAATAAGATGACGACGATGATGATGTCACAAACTAAAAAACGACAAAGAAAAGCCTTTACAATTTAAAGGAAGTTGAGAGAATTTGCCCACCCTAGGTCTCCATGATTTAGTTGATGACTACCAGTGGCCTAGCTAGGATTCCTGTGAGGGGGGTGCAAACAGGGGTATAACAAAAAAAAAAAAAAATGGTGTGATAGTTGGGGGTTCGGGGTCAGCACCCCCGATTTTTTTTTGAGATAAAATAAAAAATGACTATAATTATTAATAAAAAATCTATTTCATATGGACAAATCAAACTATTTGCTGCAGGGGATAAAAATCTATTTCATATGGAGTCAGGGCTGGGCTAGGACTCGGCTTTTAAAAAAAAAATTTAACTGCTTCGGGAGGCCCCCCCAGCTCCGCCCCTGATGACTACCCTTAAATATATTATATGCAAAAATAGCCGTCCTTTCTCTGTCTCTCATAGTTACCATGAAACTAAATAGATGGATACAAAGTGATGCGTGAACAAATGTTAGAAAATAGTATGAAGTTAGAAATGGATACGGTTAGGAAGTGATTATGCAAGTGCATGAAAAAATGAAAAGAAAACACAGACAGCAATATAAAACACAAGTAGAAGCAAATAAGAAAATGATGTGAACACAAATATAAAACCATATAAAAACAAACATGCAAGCTTCTTATAAAAAATTAAAATTTTGAGAAGCGAGTGAGAAGGGACAAGAAGCCAAAGTGAAACGTTAAGGAACCTAAATATAATCAATTTGAGAAATGAAAAGAATCAAGCTTCCAGCTAGTAAGAATTGAGTTTCTAATATTTTCAAAAAAAGAGTTTTATGCTTCCGAAGCAAGCTTCCTCACGTAACCATAGGCTTCCTTAACTATGCTTTCTCCTGCTGTCCAGAAAAAGTAACTTCACTACCCTACCAAGAAACCGAGGGCAGCTCAGGTCATATAATGCATGTAATCTATTATCAATTATATTTATTCCCCATCACACACCAACTTAGGGAACCATTCATCTCACTTGGAGCCCACTTACATTTTCATCAAGTGAGGTGTGCGGCCCAGATTGAATATTACCTATTCATTGGTTATATACAACAAGACCCGATATCCCCTCCAAGAGCAGTTATTGTCACAATGTATATGACGTCCCGACTTGATGAAGGTGCGTGTGGGCTCCACTTTTACATGTTCAAGGTTTTCGAATGAGATGTGTGGTGGGGATTGACTATAACCAGCCATCACCTATATACAATATGACCGTAACTGCTCTGCCCAATAAACCCTTCCCCATGGGCTTACTGTCTAATGACATCTAGGAACCAAGGCGAAGAGAGGCGTTGAGCCTGCGCTTCGCCTCTGAGGCTCATATTATCTAAAATATCATAAAAATATGTGGCATCACACTCAACGCCTTGCACTAGTGAAACATTTCATCATTATTATGGTGAACATGGCTGCTTCTAACCCAGAAATCCCAGATTTGGGTTAGAAACTTTTTATATTTACTTTAAGCGCATCACAGCAACGCCTCAGTACCTTGAGCGTGCACCTCACCTCTGAGGCGTACACCTCTCACAACACTGCTAGGAACAGGTCAGGGGAATAAACCGTCAGACGTGCCAAATATTTTCTCAAGGCCATAGATGTTCTTGAAACGTTTAACTTATAGGAAACATACACAAAGTTCAAAAGCTTAGGAAAGATTACCACTAAAGACCAAGTGCAGTATGCAGGCTATCCGGAGGTGCTGAAACAGGCCTTCACCGGACCAACTGCTAGCTGATATGATGCAAACACTGGACTCATATGTTGGGCATGCAACATGCCATGCCAGCTTCTTGGCTCTGGTATGTGCTTGCATTGCATGCATGCTATGTCCTTTTATAGAGCCCACGTCCCTTTCCTCCAACTGTCGGGATTGACTCATTCTCTTGATGAGCTGAGCCGCCCAAGCATTAGTGGGTGTCTATTAAAGACCACCTACCTTACAAAAAATTTGTTGAGAGACACCAACCTTTTATATAACATATTTACAGGGAATGGGGCCCACCATGACATGACCTCAAGCTCCAACCATATCTCTAAATATGGGGGGCCGAACCATGAAGATGTCAACTGCGTGGGGTCCACTTTGGAGGAAGAGAGGGTGAAGATAAAGAAAAATTGAAGGTTTGATCTTTTCAAATTTTCTTACTCTTCTTTTGATCTTGTGGAGAAGGGAGTTGGCAGCATAATTTAGCAATTATGTGACAAACGCCCAAAAATTTCCATTAAGATTGAATACATGGTAGGCTCTACTTGTAAAAAGATGGATGAAAAAAATGACATAAACATGGTAAATAGTATGTATTCAAACAAGAGATTAGACAAAATTAATTGGATCCATATTTGGGTTTTATTTAAGTGGTATGTTTCTAAATATAACTTTTCAATGGCCAAATGTTTCTCTCAAAAGAATGAGTTTTTCTGCCTATATTTTAAGAAGATAAGGCTTCATTTGTTTATTGGTTTTAAAAGTTTTATTGCAAAAATAAGCGTCTTAAAGAGAGTAATTAATTAGCTATGGTTGAAGACTCTAGTGTAAGTTTTTTTTTTGTTTTTTGTTTTTGACGAAGAGCGATTCTAGTGAGTTACATGAACTTTATTTGACAAGTCCTTTTAGATGATATCAGTCTCGCTGACATTCTTGTCCTTGAGGATAAAATATGGTTTAATGATCAACATGCTGTACTTGCAAGTTAACTCCCCACCGGTTGTCCAATGCCACAAAATAATAATAATACTATAATAATAATAATAATGCTTGCCATTTTGCCAACCATAGGCGGAGCCGGGGGGGGGGCAGGACTG
Organism: Nuphar pumila; assembly: GCF_984573655.1. NCBI lineage: Eukaryota > Viridiplantae > Streptophyta > Magnoliopsida > Nymphaeales > Nymphaeaceae > Nuphar > Nuphar pumila. Next base: position 103,202,211 of record NC_143254.1, read on the forward strand.
GGCTGGGCTGTAGCCCAGTCCTGCCTCCCGAAACAGTTATTTTTTTTTTTTTAAAGCCCAGCCCCCATTCCATATGAAATAGATATTTATCCATTTTTGTAGCCCAGCCCTGACTGCAGCAATTTTTTTTTCGGGGGTGCTGCCCCCAAACCCCCGACTATCAAACCAGTTTTTTTTTCCTACACACTTGTTTGCCCCCCCCCCCCCCCCTCACATGAATCCTAGCTACACCACTGTTGCCAACCAACTCATGTTTGTTAAAACATCCCTGCTTTGCATAAGTCTCTATTTGGCAGCCGGTGTTGGGACTTGGGAGGGACATAGCACGAGATGGGATAGATAAACTACTTCTTGTGAGGATGTTGTTAAAATGGTGGGATAGAAGTCCAATTCTATTCCCTTCTCCCCTCGCATTTCCTCACCTATCTCTTAAGGGACCCCAAAAAGAGGGATTACTGTGAATCCATATTTCTCTCTAAAACCTGGCCACCAAACACAACACTGACCCTGATGTGATCTTTGGACAATATTATGCTTGTTCCGGACCGATCCTTTAGAATGAAAAAATTGTAGTGCAAAGATCTACTGAGTGAAAAATGCATCGACGGTAGGAACGCGGCTTGATCGGTAACGTGCGATGGTAGCATGACACACGATAAGCAACGATATCATCGTTAGTGCATCGCTATATGGTGGTACATACATAGAGCGTTGTTGGTTAAGCAATGCCAGTGAATCAGAGGATGTGCCTTTGGAGAGTTGGTTAAGGACCTCTCGGCTTGTAGGATATCCCACGTGTAGCGGTTGGACTTAAGGGGGTGCGTGTGGGTTAGGGCTAATTCTCCTAGGAATCACCTTAGGTGGTTTCAACTGAGTATGGTGACTCAAGGCTAGGCGAGAGAATGCCTAGGCGTCAGCGAATGAGTTTGGGTGGTGCGCTTCGCTATGGTGTTCAATCATCAACTGGTCATCGGACTGGGCACCACAAGGCCTTGTTCCTTTAGTGGTGAGGTTTTGTTGTATCGTGCGTATGGAGTCCTGATACACTCCATGACACACAAGGATAAGATAAGTTTGTGCCAATTTCAAAAGTGATAGCTGGTATGGGACGACTATGCACTAAGCGACATGAAATAGATGAAATTGATATTTAAAAATGTGCTTGATCAGCTTTCGCTAGGCAGCTGCGCATGAGGTGGTGCACATGGCCAATGGAATGATGTAGCATATGAAAAAGTGTTGGTGCACGGCCTTTGGCCGTTGGGCTGTTCAGATTGTGCAGTTTTGTGCATCGTGGGTTTGCAAGAAATTCTATGCCCGTGAGAGGGCAATAGAAAGGCTTGCAGTGGTAAGAAAAGACTGCCGCGTAGCACTGACTTTTGGAAAAAGTAAGCCTGTGACAATGTCTTAGGTTTCAATAAATAAACGTCAGTAAGCCACAAATACTTTTTTTTTTAAATGGTGACGAAGGAACTCTTGCTGAGAACCAACTAGGTCACTTAATAGACCTGCCTCTCTGCGCCGGGTGGGATCAATGACACCCAAGCCCTTACCACACACTCGGTGGGAGTTGAACCTAGGACAAAGGGGTCAACACCTTCTCTCATGCCCGCAAACACTCAAGTGACTAGAGCGAGTGTGGTAAGACACAAGTACTAACCCACAATGGTTTTGCACATCTGGCTAGGTGGGTCGGCTTAAGACATTCAAGTTGAAGGATGCTATGAGTTCAATACCAGGGGTGCACATTCCTTAAGGCTAAAGCAACAAGCTTCCCGATGGGCAACTGCTTTTTAAGTGGGTAGTATGTCCGCGACTCACTCTCTCTAGAGCCTCCTGCACCTCCTGATCTCAGTCTTTCCTAGATAAATATCTGGAAAAAAAGTGCTACAAATCATAGGTGCTTTCTATATATGAAAAGCCCACTAGAACTATTAGGGTATATCTGAACCCACCCAAATAACAAATCATCGGGTTCGGGTTCAGGTTCAGGTTTTTTTTTTTTGAGAGAAAAGATAATCGATATATTAAAGTAGGAGTCGAGGAACCAGGGGACGAGGAGTCACCACAGTTCGCATACAATATTGAAGTACAAAGTTGATTAGTAGGAAAATAAAAACATTGAAATAAAGTATCAGTGGGGACAATTGAGATTGAACCAGCCTTGCCAATACAGTGTTCCCCTACCCAATGTAACTCCAAACCAGGCCACTTGAGCTGCAAACGTTCCAACAACAGCCTACGGATACTCTGCAGCAACGAGAGGAAAGAGGCCTGCTTGCCTCGAAAAAACCTATCGTTCTGCTCCAACATACATACCTCCACATAGTCAAAATCCAGCATCGCCACAAGAAAATCCACTTCGAACCCCAGCTCATAATTTTCTTCGCTATGAGCAGGTGGCTAAGAAACATGGTAGACCCCCAAGGTATGATCTTATCCCCCAAGCATGGGCAAGAAGAAGTTGGACTCCAGGGCAGCCCAAAAAAGGTCTTGAGAATCCTCCTCGTTTGCCAAACAAAGTGAACACCAACCAGGAAAACAAAAACCCTTTTTTTTAGGTTGTCATCCGTTGGAATCTTATCTAAAAGCACCAACCAACCTGTACAAGAGGCCCTAGCAGAAAGTCCACCATCGCACAAGGCATGCTTCGGGAGCCATTATACCATAGGCTCAGAGATATAGCCGTAGGCAAGCACCAATGAAAGCTCAAGGCCCCTAGACGCCTTCCACCAAAGCTGGTCGGGGTCCCTATTAAGCACTATGGGGGTGAGAAGATCCATGAGTTGCATCCATTCGTAGGCAACTTGAGGTAAGGGGAGTTATACAAACGGAACCCGTTGACAGACATTTTTTCAATTTGCAACTTGGTAAAGAACCATTCTCATAGTATCCCATGGATATCAAAGATGATGGTCAAACATGATCATCTCTCTCTTTCTTTCTAAAAAGGATTCATGCTCATTTTTAACCACCCCCGGATACCATGAAGGAATCATTCTTTCTTATATTGAGATCCTAACTAGGATCCATAGATCTTGAATGAGAAAGTCTCATAGTGGAAGGGTAGACTTAAATGCCATGCACCGGTCTGGAGGCTTTTGAGGATCTCAAATCTGGGGATCCAAAATCTTGCATTCAGTCACTTGGACTTCATGCCAGGCTTCACTTCGAAAACGTCAGCTAGATCTTGGAATTGATTATATATGATCACTGGAAAATGTTGGCTTCCCTTATGGGTTCCAAATCCCCTAATGACAAACTCTTGCACATTTAACCTAGATGTAATTTAGGTATTTGGTATAGTAGAAATTGACTCATGGATCATGTTTTTTGTGACGTGTCTTAGATTTTTTAAATGTTGCAAAATCAACAGCTTATAATATATATATTGAATTATATCAACCCTAGATAACGATAATCCGATTTCTACTCTATACATCCATGAATTCATATTTGCTTAAGATGACTTCCCCTTGAGTTTCGATTAGGAGGTTTGGAACCCACAAGGACAACCAATATCTTTCTTATGATCCCAATTATGGATATTGGGTCTAGAAAAGCAACAAGCCTAGAAAGTAGATGGGAGAGAAAAGAGGAGAACAAAATGGAGCTAACTACTCGGCATGTATTTTTTTTCCTTTGACGACTAAGAATTCTCACCAAGTGATCGAGGAAAACCGTGGGTGGAGTTTCACTACCACCACTTCTGCACCATCATCACCTCTATCCACTATCACCACCATAACCACCATAATCACCATTACCACCACCTCCATCCACCCACCTAACACCACCAATGGTGATGGTGGCAGTGGTAATGGTAATGGTGGTTGTACCAATAGTGATGATAGTGGCAGTGATCACAATGGAGATAAATGATGGTGATGGTGGTGATGACAATGGTGATGATGGTTGTGGTGATGGTAATATTAATGATGGTAGTGATAATGGTGGAGAAGTAGTGGTAGTGATGGTGGAGAAGTAGTGGTGGTGATGCAGGTGATGGTAGTAGAGTGAAAACAAAGTAGTTGTAAAAAAGAAATAAAATGTCTTGCAACTGCGTTTTGTAAATATTGAACAATAAAATGTTCATTTTAACCTTTGCATATGTAGACCTTTGGGGGATATGCAAATTTTCTTCATGACAAACTTTACTATTGATTTTTGACCAAAAAATTGAAAGATTTCAAAGAAACACAAAAAAAGAACAAAGAAACTAGACAAAAATACATTTTCAATGCATCTAAATCACTGGAAAAGGACAAATGGGTGTTAAGATACAACCCTAATAGTGTTTCAAAAAAAAGATGATCAACATGCATAGTTGTGCTAAACCCGATTATTCTATGCTATTTTTTGGTCACCTACACCAGAAATCTGAAAAACAATAAAAAGGACACAAATCGGCATATTAGCTTTTCAACGCCACCAAGACCGCTTTCAGCTGATGAGTGGTTTGGGAGAAATATCCTCTAAAAGATAGATTTATTGTATCACACCCTTTGACTAAAAGGTAGATTTATATTATTTTTTTGCAGACATCATGAAATCCACATAAAATATAGGTGAGGACGAGAAAGTCCACATAAAATATAGGCAAAAAATGATAAATATTTACGATGATGAGGAAGTTTGTATATATTTTATGTGAAAATGAGAAAGTCATGCGAAGATAAAGAAATCTACATATATTTTATGCAAGGATGAGAAAGTTCACATATATTCTATGCAAGGATGAAAAAATTTGCATATATTTTATATGAGGATGAGAAAGTTTAGTTATACAATGTCGGTCCCAAGCCTGGATAAAGGAGGAGGGTTGCGGTAGGCCAGTGACAACCAACATAACACCACAAGAAAAATGCTACTTAGCGACGGAAATTTGCGACGGATTTTTTCCGTCGCCAATTTGCGACGGATTAGCGAGCGAAAACTATTTGTCGCTAACGTTTGAAATATTTGCAAAATTAGCAACGAAAATATCTCCGTCGCTAAAGCCGTCGCTAATTAGCGAGGGATTAGCGACAACATTTTTTCGTTGCCAAAACACTACAAAAAAATGCTAATTAGCGATGGAATTAGCGAGGGAATTTTTCCGTCCCTAATCCATCGCTAATTAGCGACAGATTAGGGACGGAAAAATTCCCTCGCTAATTCCGTCGGTAATTTTCATCCCACCTGAGGCGCGAAATTTTCCCTCCCTCCGTTCAAAATTTTTTCTCCCTTTGTTTTTCCCTCCCGTTCGATTTAAACCTGGAGCTTGCCGGAGTCAAAGAGAGTGGCGACGAAGAGGAGGCTGCTGTTGAGGAGCCACTGGAGCCTGTCGGAGTCGCCGACGCCGGAACGCGCCGGTTCAACAACATAGGCGTTGTAGCGCATTATGAATGCCAAGCACAACACCACCCACTCCAAGCAAAATATGAGCATGCAGAGACCCCCCCGCGAGCTTGAGTATCACCTCTGCGTCGTCTTCTCTGACGTACGACTTAAGGGACTGCAGGAAGTCTCCCGTCCGCGTGAAGATGAGCACCGACACCGACCCCTCGAATATGACCATCAGCACGGTTGACACCATGTGGGAGGTGTACCAGCGCGTGTGCGAGGCAGCGCTTGTGGCCGACGCGCAGCCAAATGTGGCAGCAACGATGGTGGTCACGTGGAGGAGGAAGATTAAGAAGCCGTAGAGTGAAGGGAAGAGACGGAGGGAGAGGGTGAGGAAGATGCAACTGGAGGTAGCGCCGGTTCATCGCGATTGTTAGGGGAAGAGTGTCCCGACGCCGGAACGTGTCGGTTGTGCAAAAAAAAATTGCTTCTTGCCGGAGAACGCGTCGGCAATGAGCAATTTTTTTAAATTTTTTTTTTTAAATTTAACGACGGATTAGCGACAGATATGATCCATCACTAATTTAAAATAGCGAAGGACTCGCAATGGATCATATTCGTCGCTAATCCATCGCAAATTAGTGACGGAATTAGCGGTGGATAAGTTCTGGCACTACTTAGCGTCAAAAAATTCGCGATGAAAGTTTTCCGTCGCTAATCTGACGCTAATCCGTCGCTAAACTGTTTAGCGACAGATTAGTGTCGGATTAGCGACGAATTTAGGTCGTCGCTAATCCACAGGTTTCTTGTAGTGTAAAAACTTAGTCACACCCTATGAATATGAACCAATATGAGAATTTCATTGGGGCGTTCCCTACTGAGCAACGCACTGTACTCTATAGGCCCAGAGGCAGTGATAAATGGGCAGGGGTTGCTAGGTCGTCGCTCAAAAGCGATGACCTAGCAAGTCAGCTGTGATTGGTTAGTCTTTATGTTCTTCTTGTTACTCCTTCGGGTACGCGAAGGAACCTCACATTCTGTGAGACATGCACCCGGCGTCTGTTATTCAAATTCTAGCACCCGAGTGTGGTGTCAAATAGACAAGGGTTCCTCACTTTGTTGGATGGATTGGGGTAAAGAAGACAGTTCAAGACCATAAAATTAGGTTAGCCACTTGGAACATAGGGTCTTTAACTGGTAAGTTGGTAGAGTTAGTAGATGTTATGTGTAGGAGAAAGATGGTTATTTTATGTCTACAAGAGACTAAATGGGTAGGCAAGAAAGCAAAAGTGATAGAACCTTGGGGATATAAGATTTGGTATACAGGAATAAATACGAATATGAATGGAGTAGGGATTGTTATTAGTCAGGAGTTTATAGATAATGTAATTGAGGTCCGTAGGAAGGGTGATAGGATTTTATTTATTAAATTAGTATTAAGTACGGATACTATTAATATTATTAGTGTTTATGCACCTCAAGTAGGTTTAGATGATTCCATTAAGCATCAATTTTGGGAAGATTTAGAAGTAGTATAAGGGATATCTTATGGAGAAAAGCTTTTCATCGACGGTGACCTTAATGGACATATAGGCATTAGTAGGGATGGATTTGAGAGTATCCATGGAGGCTATGGTATAGGAGAAAGAAACGAAAGTGGAGAAAGGATTTTAGATTTTGGTTTGTCCTATGATATGATCTTAGCAAACACTTGGTTTAGGAAGAGGGAGTCTCACCTAGTAACATTTAAAAGTGGGGTTAATACGAGTCATATAGATTTTTTCTTACTTAGAAAGAGAGATAGGGGTTCACTACAAGAAAATTGTTAATTAGCGACGGAAATTAGCGACGGATTTTTCCCGTCGCTACTTAGCGACAGATTAGCTAGAGATAGAATCTGTCGCTAATTTGCGACGGATTAGCGAGGAAACGATTTTTATCGCTAATCTGTCGCTACTTAGCGACGGATTAGCGACTGCATGTTTTTGTCGCTACTTTTGATTACAAGAACACCATTTTAGCGACGGATTTAGAGAGGGAACTCTGTCGTCGCTACTCCGTCGCTAATTAGCGACGGAGTAGCGACAGAATATTTTCCGTCGCTTTTTTGGTATTTGGGTTTCGCGACGGCTTCGCGACGGAATTTTGCCGTCGCTAAGCCGTCGCTAAATGTCGCGTAAATCCCTAATCCCATCCCTCTTTCTCTTTTCCCTGTTTCGCTGTATTGCTCCCTCCCGCCGCCCGTCGGCTCTCGCCACCGTCCGGCCACCGCCGCTCGCCAGCCGCCGCTCCCCGTCCACCGCTCGCCAGCCGGCGCTCGCCAGCTGCCGCTCCCCGTCAACCTCCCGCCACCGTCCGGCGAAGCGCAGGTAATATTCTTCTTCTTCTTCTTCTTCTTCTTCTTCTTCTTCTTCTTCTAAACGCAGGGGGTACACCCCTTCCCTGCCGGAAACGGAGGGGGTTTAACCCCCTGCCGTGCTTTCCGGCAGGGGGGGTCGACCCCCTGCGTTTCCGGCAAGGGGGTCGACCCCCTGTCGGAAAGGCATGGGGGGTCGACCCCCTGCCGGAAACGCATGGGGGGTCGACCCCCTACCGGAAACGCATGGGGGGTCGACCCCCCTGCCGTAAAGGCACGGCAGGGGGTCAACCCCCCATGCCGGAACTGCCTTTCCGGCAGGTGGTTTAACCCCCTTCCCTGTTTTGAAAAGAATTTTTGTCGGCTGGGCCAGCTGGGCCGGCTATGGCCCTGTCATAGGCTCGCCTAGCACCCAGCCGACTGGGTGCTGGGCCTGGCGCACCTGCCAGCATGCTGGCAGTCAGCCGAGTGCTACTCGGCTGGCTGCCAGCCAGCCAACAGCCACCAACGTGAATAAAAAGATTTTTTTTTTTGAAATAAAGGGATCATATCCAGCCGATCACTCGGCTGGGCCAACAACGAGGGTTCACGGCTTGACTTCGGCTGGTCTGTCAGCCGACACCCATACCACATCGATCGTGCCATGGATTTCTTTTTGAAAAAAAAAATGAAAAACAAGGAAAAATATCAATATAACATAGTGGATTCGTAGATCCACTGATTCGCCATGGATTTCCATCAAAACATGCATGGAAATCCTACCTCTACCCGATTTCTCAAACGTTTCACATAAGAAAATACCCGTACCTTGAGAGAAAAACGCGAAAAGGGGCTGTGGAAGGGAGCTTGGCTGAGCACAAGGCCTCCAACCTTCTTAGTCTATCTCTTTCTCTTCCACTCGGCTGGGTTTAACAAAAATTTGTTATGAGATACCTACGTTGCCTATGTGATCTGTTTTGAAAAGAATTTTTGTTATGGATACCTATGCTGCCCATGTGATCTCTTTTTTAAAAAAAAAGTTATTATGTGATCCCTATGTTGTCCATGTGATTAGCTTGAAAAAAAAATTGTAATATGTGTATATAAGATGTCCATATGGTTTTAAGTGTAGTTTGCATATATGTTGTCCATATGGATTTTAAGTTGAAATTTTTTTTGTAATGTATATATACAAGTTGTCCATGTTGTTCAATTTGTTAGTTTGTTAATGTCTACTGGTAGTTAGTTTTACTTCAATTTGTTTTCTTGAAATCTGGTTAGTTAGAGTATTTCAATCTATTGGTCTTTTATAATTATATTTTTCTTAGATAGATTGGTATTTAATGTTCTCACAATCAGTTAGTTAGATTAGGGCTATTTGAATTCTTTATGATAGTGGTGGTTAAACGGAGTTCACATCTTTTCTAGTAAACTAATTGATTGATTTACTATTCCTTTGCTAAGTAGTTCAGATTAGAAATTGTCTATGACTTTATGTTAGTCGACTGGTTCAACATGTTATAGCTGGTTTGTTAAATTAGCATCTTCTAGTTAGATTTGGCTTAACATATATACTATTTTTATTTTCTCTTCTTTCAATTAGTTAGATTTGTTTTAATTTTTTTAGTTAGTGTTTCATCTTGTTTCATGATTAGTTAGTTTGTTACTTAATTTGTTTTGTTTTTGTGCAGATTTTTCAACGGAACCAACTCGTGCTCGGCCACCTGTGGTAAGTAAATGACAAAAACAATGCAAATCGGGTAAATACCCGTGGTGAGTAAGTGATGCAAACGTATCACATGTTATTTAATTTATTGAATGCAGCACTTTATTGTTCACACACTCACTTAGTTGTTGATATCTAGGATTGCTTTGTTGGAGTTCGGAGATCATGCTGAGCATGATTTTAATGTAGAAATATGGAAGTGTTCTTATTTTTGGAGTACGGAGTCCATGCTAAGCATGGTAGTAGTTAGTGAGATATTGAAGTGTGTTTGCTGCAGGTACATGTTTGCCATTTATTTGATATGAATGATTATGATGTATTGCAATGTTTGATGTAATTGTATCCATGCTTGCATGTAGTTACTTTCAATTTGATTTTGACTTCCATGTGAAATTTTATAATAAAAGCATGCTTCAAATGATTGTATCATGTCATTAATAGTTTGCACATGAAAATATTAAGTTATCAATGCATGCATCAAAATTCTTGTTATTGTTTGACATAGTATATTGCATGATAAATTTGATATTTTCTTCATCGTCGCATTCTGATTGTTTTTTTCTTAATTTGTTAGGATACTATTCGTAACATCATACGACAGAATGACTGCAAACCGTGAATGGATGTATCGTAGGATAGTGGACAATGAGTTATCGCATGAATATATGGATGATGTCGATAGTTTTATTGAATTTGCAACGGCGAGTGTCAGTACGGTAGATCCCACAGGTCGGATTAGGTGTCCCTGCAAGATTTGTAAGAATAATCGATTTGTAGAACCTCATGGCGTTAGACATCACCTATACAGGAAGGGTTTTGTGAGTGATTATCAGAACTGGGCGTTTCATGGAGAAGAATTTAGAAACGATTTTGATGCACGGGTGAATGTGGTGCACGATAATCCATATACGAATTTGATATTTGATGCTGTAGGAACAGAACTGGGTTCTGCTATGAGTTCTAGTGATGTAAGAACTGTCATAGATGAAGAATCACCAAACGATGCAGCTAGTAGATTTTATGATTTACTTAAAGATGCTGATGAGCCACTTTGGAACGGTTGTGAGAGTCACACTATCTTGTCTGCAGTTCTTCAACTAATGAATTTGAAGTCCGAGTATAATTTGAGTCAATCATGTTTTGACCGTTTGTGCATGATTGTGAAGAGTATGTTGCCTAAAGATGAGAAATTGCCACAAAATTTCTATCGTGCGAAAGTTATGGTCAACGCTCTAGGTATGGGTTACAAAAAGATTGATGCTTGTCCAAATCACTGCATGTTGTATTTCAAGGAGCAGGAAAACGACATATCATGCCCGTCATGTGGGCATCCTCGGTTCAAGCCAAAGACAAGAGGCAATGGTAGCACGAGATCAAAGGAAGTTTCATACAAGTCGCTCCGCTACTTTCCTATCACTCCTAGATTGCAGCGATTGTATATGTCTTCAAAGACAGCTAAACACATGAGATGGCATGCAAATAAAGTTCGACACGATGAAAACAAGATCACGCATCCTGTTGACGCTGAAGCTTGGAAGCACTTTGATCGTACTCATCAGAACTTCGCAATGGAAGTGCGAAATGTTAGACTCGGTCTATGTACAGATGGATTTAATCCATTTGGGGGTAGATCAACTCCATATTCATGCTGGCCAGTATTTGTAACTCCATACAACCTTCCACCAAGCTTGTGTATGAAACGTCCAAATCTTTTCTTATCTCTGTTGATCCCTGGTCCGACCTCACCTGGCCAAAATCTTGATGTATATCTAAGGCCATTGATTGATGAATTAAAAGTACTGTGGGATGACGGTGTTACCACGTATGATGCCCACAAAAAACAAAATTTCAACATGAAGGCCGCTGTTCTATGGACAATCAGTGACTTCCCTGCATATGGTATGTTATCTGGTTGGAGCACACATGGGAGGTTGGCTTGTCCGTACTGCATGGAGGATTCTAAAGCTTTTAGATTGAGGCATGGAAGGAAGCCTTGCTGGTTTGATTGCCATCGTCGATTTCTACCCAGCGATCATCCGTTCCGACGTCAAAAGAATGCATTTACAGCAGGCACAACTGAAATGGAAGGTCCATCCTCAAGATTGTCTGGCATAGAGATTTTAAGAAGATTGCGATACTTTCTAGATGTATTAACAGATGCCCGCAGTCCTACACCCTTCCGTGGATTTCGGAAGGAACACAATTGGACGAAAAAATCTATTTTTTGGGAACTACCGTATTGGCCGACCCTATTGATACGACATAATTTGGATGTGATGCATGTAGAGAAAAATGTGTTTGATAATGTGTTCAATACAGTAATGAATATTAAAGGAAAAACGAAGGATAATCCGAAGGCCCGTATGGATTTAAAATTAATATGTAAAAGACCAGAATTGGAACTCAAAGAGTATAATGGCAAAGTACTGAAACCAAAGGCGAAGTACGTGCTCGGACCTGATCAAATAAAACATGTATGTCAATGGTTGAGACAACTGAGATTTCCAGATGGATATGTCTCTAACATTGCTCGGGCTGTGAAGATTGACGATGGACAGTTATATGGGTTGAAGAGCCATGATTGTCATATCTTTATGCAACGATTGATACCCCTAGCATTCCATGATATGTTAGACAAACCTATATGGGGGGTATTGTCTGAGTTGAGCGGATTTTTCAGAACATTGTGCGCATCGGAGGTCATTGTATCAGATGTAAAGAATCTCGAGGACTCTGTCATCACCACTGTTTGTCTGTTAGAAAAGATATTTACGCCAGCATTTTTCGATGTTATGGAACATTTGATCATACATTTGCCATATGAACTAAGGGTTGGTGGCCCTGTGCAATATCGATGGATGTACCCATTTGAAAGGTATATGTTTTTTTATATTTGTCTCTTTAATGACAGATATTTAAAATTTGAAATGTATATTCTTGTCAGATGCATGCTCGACCTAAAAAAAAAGGTTCGTAATAAAGCAAGAGTAGAAGGCTCTATTTGTGAGGCGTACACTTTAGAAGAGATTTCAAATTTCTCATCTATGTACTTCGAACCTCATATTTCAACACGTTACACATGCCCGCCCCGTAACGATGATGGAGAACAAGTAACTATAGCTGACAAGCTGTCGATATTTCAACGACTTGGGCATGCATTTGGTAGTTGCCGATCAAGGCTATTGACAGATCGAGAGCAAGATGCAGCACGCATTTATATTCTTTTTAATTGTTCAGCGATCGACCCATACATCGAGTAAGTATATGTATATGCTACTCAATTATAAATCCTTTTATGTTCTATATGTGGATACATGGCTCGGTAATATAAGTATTTGTGGTTTGCAGACGATTTGATCTGGAGTTGCAAAGCAAAGTTTCACATCTCACTAATGCAGAAGTACAAAAAGAACGTGAAACTAAGTTTGTGGAGTGGTTGAAACAGTTGGTAAAGAAGCTAACATAAATTTTGTACTTATAAACAACACTAAGTTACTTAATTGATCGTGATCACAATAATTGTTTATGTCTGTGCGTAGGTTCGCCATGGTGATGTTAAAGATCAAGGAATATGTGATTTAGAAAATGGTCCGACCAAAGTTGTGCAATGCTACAACGGGTATATCGTAAATGGTTATCGATTCCATACAAAAGACTACGGTATAAACAAATCAACGATAAATAGTGGCGTGTGTGTCAAGGGTAACAGCTACGGTGAAAATGAACATGATTACTACGGTGTTATAGAGGAAATAATGAAGTTGACTTACTTAGGCATGAATAACAGGGTTACGGTATTCAAGTGTCATTGGTTTGATCCAACTGCAACAAGACTCGACAAAGCTTCAGGCATTGTGGAGGTGAATCATAAATCCAGGTTTGGAACATATGAACCATTCATATTAGCCTCGCAAGCTCAACAAGTTTATTATACTTCATATCCGAGTATAAAAAAGTTAGATAGAAATGAATGGTGGGCAGTTTGCAAGGTGAAATCCAAACTATACCCCGAGTATGATCAGTTACAAGAAGATGAGTTAGCTGAAGACAGTGATTACTATCAATCAGATGATGTCTGTGACTTCGCTTATGGTCACGATGTTGCGCATGATATGCATGTCATATCTCCATTGGCTGATGAAACATTCATAGAGGAATGTGATCCAAATGATGTACCAAGTGGATGGGCAAACAATGAAGAAGAAGAAGAAGAAGAAGAAGAAGAAGAAGAAGAAAGTCAAACTAGTGACAAGGAAGAATTCTCAAGCTAGTGAAAAAAATCTTATACTACAAACCTCTATTTAAATGCATTGTAATACTTGATGTGAGTTGTATTGCAATACTTGGTGTGAATGATTAAAAATTTTATTTCAATGTATTGTAATACTTGATACGAATGATTCGAATGCATTGTAATTTATCTGAATGTATTATAATTTATGCAATTAACGAATGATTTGAATTAGTGCAATACTTGATGTCAATGATTTGAATTATTTGAATGCATTGCAATGCTTGATGTGAATGACTTGAATGCATTGTAATACTTGATGTGAATTATTTGAATGTATTGTATGACATATGTTATTTGTTAGAATATGGTTCGTGGAGGTTATAGTGGTCGCTCATCCAGTAGTAGCCAGGCTCAACCTTCATCTTCACGGGCTCCTGTGATAGGTATATCATATAACTAATTAGATGCTTGATTAGTTCAAATGCACATTCTGAGAACTTGGTGTGTATTTTTTTACAGATGATGTTGCGCCTGTACACGACCCACCTACACCAGTTGATCGCACAAGTCAACAGCCAACACAGGAAACAGGGTCTTCACAGGCTGGCACAAGAAGACTCATTCGAATAGTGTATATCGATAATCGACCGTAAGTATTTTGTTTTCAATTATTGCATATCTTTTAAATATTTTATATTGATATTTACTGTGTAACAATTCATGTGCAGCACGAGGTTTGAGCCACAAGAAGTAGTACGGGAGATTAGGAATTCACTTCTTCAACATCTACCAGGACCAGTTGCTCAATGGAAAGAGTACCCAAAGGAGGTATTAGACAGATTGTGGTCCTCATTCATGGTATACAGTTGTTCCTCATAGTTAATGTGTTTCATATTTAATTTATTTAAGCAATGTCTACTAACTTTCTGAAAATATTTGTAGGCTTCGAATCACTTTGCAACTACGGTGGAAGAAAATGATGCAAGGAAGGTGTGGCAGAAGGTGGCTGCCAATCGATTTGCAGACATGCTGCACACTATGAAAACTGTAGCAAAAAAAGCATCTGGCGTAGTAGATGATCCATTACTGTGGAAGGGCCATGGTCCTATTACTATCAGGAGAGATTACTGGGATGAAATGTGCGATATGTGGGCGGGAGATGCATTTAAAAATCGCTCTGCGAAGGCTTCACAAAATCGATCGAAGATGCCCGAAGCCCATCTACACACAGGTGGATCTAAGACATTTGGGAGCCACCTAAAGAAAATGGTAACTCATCAATATATAATATTAATTTTATAAGTATAGTTGCAAATTTGTGTACTAAATCTTTTGTCATTTAACTTCGCAGGAAGCAGAAAAAGGAGGCAGTGTACCATATAAGGATGTGTTTGTAGAAACACATAAACGGAAGACCACGGGAGTCTTCGTATCAGAGAAGGCGAGAACGACAACGGTATGTATTAATTCTATTAATAATCATTGCAATATATATGCAAGTCATCATAATGTTATCATTAATTATTAATGAATACTTTAAACATTATTTTGTAGGAGGCATATGAGCAACAAATGGTAGAGCGATATGGTGAAGACGCTACTCAGCATCCATCATTTGATCCTACAGCATGGGTGACTGCAGCAGGTGAACCCAAAAAAGGTCGCGTGTTCGGGTTTGGGAGTAATATGAACACTTCACCAGTTATTGGTTCTTCCAGTTACGGCTCACCAACTTCTTGCGCCGACATAAGCTCCAAGCAGCCGACTATTCTTTCCGGTGATGATGTACGCGAGATCATTAATGAATCACTGAATAACTACTTCCAATACACCGTCGCCCCCTTTCTCCGAAATGAGATCAAGGCCGCTGTTCAGGATAGGGGATATTCGATTCCAGGTCCCTCTCAGGTATAATCACATATATAGTTTTTTTGACTATCTTAAAGCACATCTGAGCATGGTAGAATCACATATAGAGTTTTTCTAGATGCCTTAGAACACATATGAACATGCTATAATCACATATTCAATTTTTTTACTGCCTTAGCACACATATGAGCATGATAGAATCACATATATATATTTAACTTTTTGTCTGTCTTAGAGCACATATGAGCATGATAGAATCACATATAAAGTTTTTTTGATTGCATTAGAACACATAAGCATGCTATAATCACATATTCAGTTTTTTTACTGCCTAAGAACACATATGAGCATATTATAATCACATATTCTGTTTTTTGACTGCCTTAGCACACATATGAACATGCTATAATAACATATAGAGTTTTTTAACTGCCTTAGAACACATATGAACATGTTATATATCATTTATGATAGAATCACATATAAAATTTTTGGCTTTGCCTGCCTTAGAGCACATATGAGCATGCTATATTCACATATTCAATTTTTTTACTGCCTTAGCACACATACGAGCATGATCAAATCACATATATAGTTTTTTGCCTGCCTTAAAGCACATCTGAGCATGGTAGAATCACATATAGAGTTTTTTTATATGCCTTAGAACACATATGAACATGCTATAATCACATATTCAATTTTTTGACTGCCTTAGCACACATATGAGCATGATAGAATCACATATAGAGTTTTTTTATTGCCTTAGATCACACATGAGCACATGATAGAATCACATATAGTGTGTAATTTATTTCATTATATTTTGTTTATCAATACTGACTGTTCTTTTCTTGTGTAGGCTGCTAGCGATAATCAGGGTAGTGGAGCTGAAGGGACAGATAAAGACAATGAACAAGAAGACGCACAAAATCTTGGCGATGATTAGAGGACTGTGTTGAAGAAGTTCTATTTTTTTTATTTTTCCTAATTGTAATTGTTGAATTGTAAATAATTAAACTTCTTAGTTTTAAGGTGGAACGATTAATTATTATAGATACTTGTTATATGAATTTTTTTGTGTGGTTTGTTTTTTATTTACAGGAAATATAAATTGTACAGGAAATATAAATTGTACAGTTCTCCGTAATTAATTTTTAAATAAATTTTTTTTTATTTTTTTTTCGTTTTTGCGACGGATTAGCGACGGATGATTCCGTCGCTATTCATATTAATCTAGCGACGGCTTAGCGACGGAATTAAATCCGTCGCCACGCCATGGTCGCCGTTTAGTACCGGCGGATTGGCGACGGAATATAGCGCTCGTTATTCCGTCGCAATTAGCGACGGACTTGGCGACGGAATTATTCCGTCGCCAGTTAGCGTCGAAATATTCGCGACGTAAGCATACTGTCGCCGCGTTGTCGCTAATCCGTCGCTAACATGGTTAGCGACGGATTAGCGACGGAAGGTGGTCGTCGCTAATCTACTGCTCTGTTGTAGTGGTTGTTGCATCGATTGTAAGGTTATACTGGGAGAAAGTGTAGCTACGCAACATAGAGTCTTAATTTTAGATCTTAGAATTAGAAAATGCCGCAAAAGGGATAGACATAGGATAGATCCTAGAATTAAGTGGTGGACACTGAAAGGAGCTAAACAAGTAATGTTTATAGAGCAGGTAGTTAAGGAAGCTGATTGGTGTCTCGAGAAGGATTCAGAATCAATGTGGAATAAGATAGTGGGTGGCATGAGAAAGGTGACTAAGGAGGTATTGGGTGAGTCTAAAGGCGGCGTGCTGCTAGGTAAGGATACATCATAGTGGAACGAGGATGTCAAATTAGCTATTAAGGTTAAAAGAGAGTGTTATAGAAATCTAAGAGTCGTGATAATGAGAATTTGGAGAAGTATATGATAGCAAAGAAGAAAGCTAAAAAAGTAGTTTGAAACGTGAGAGATAAGGTATATAAGGAGGTTTATGATAAGTTGGATACCAAAGTGGGTGAGAATGATATTTATAGTCTTGCAAAGATGAGAGATAGGAAATCGAGGGATCTGGGTATGGTTAGATGTATCAAAGATGAAACACAAAGGGTTTTAGTCAAAGATGAAGAGATTAAGGAGAGATAAAAAAATTATTTTGATAAGCTATTTAATGAAAGTCATGCTCAAAATCTTAGAGACTTCTCCATTCCTTTTCATGAGATGAATCGTGACTTCATGTGCAAGATTCAAAAGAAAGAAATTACAGAGGCTTTGAAGAAAATGAAATCAAGAAGGGCAGTTGGCCCAGATGGTATACCTATCGAGGCTTGGAAATGCTTGGGTGAGAAAGGTTTATAATGGTTGACAAATCTTTTTAACAAGATTTGGCAGACAAATAAGATGCCTAATGAGTGGAGGAAGAGTACTTTGGTGCCTTTATATAAGAATAAGGGTAATATACAAGATTGCACAAACTATAGTGGTATAAAACTCATGAGTCATACTATGAAACTTTGGGAGAGGGTGATTGAGTATAGGTTGAGGAAGGTTGTCATGATATCGGAGAATCAATTTGGTTTTATGCCTGGAAGATCAACTATGAAAGCTATACATCTTCTTAGACAACATATTGAGAGATATATAGAGAGGAACAAAGATTTGCATATGGTTTTTATTGATTTGGAGAAGGTATACGATAGAGTACCTAGGGATGTTCTCTGGTGGACAATAATGAAGAAATGTGTTTCTCTCAAGTACATTAGTATAATTAAAGATATGTACGAAGGAATAGTTACCAATGTCTGCACTTGTGGAGGGGTGACAACCAATTTTCCTATAACGGTTGGGTTATATCAAGGATCTGCATTAAGCCCTTTCCTATTTGCTATAGTGATGGATGAGCTTACGAGATCTATTCAAGAAAATGTGTTGTGGTGTATGTTGTTTGCTGATGATATTGTTTGGATTGATGAGTCTAGAGCTGAGGTTAATGCTAAGTTAGAATTTTGGAGACAGACATTGGAAGCAAGAGGTTTTAAGTTGAGTAAGAGTAAGACAAAATATATAAAATATCGGTTTAGTAAGCAACAAAGTAGTTATGGGAGTGTAGTGAATCTTGGTGAGCAAGAAATACCGGTGGATGACTGTTTCAAATATTTGGGATCTATCATTCAAAAGTATGGAGAAATTGATGGAGATGTAAATCATAGGATAAAGGTTGGGTGGATGAAATGGAAAAGTGCAACTGGAGTGTTGTGCGATCGTAGAATGCCATTGCGGTTGAAGGGAAAGTTTTATAGGATGACAATTAGGCCCGCTTTACTATATGGTACGGAATGTTGGGCTGACACGAGACATCATATTCAAAAAATGAGTGTAATGGAGATGCATATGCTTAGATGGATGTGTGGAAATACAATAAACGATAAGATTCAAAACGAGGAGATACATAAGAAGCTAGGCATTGCATCCATTGAAAATAAGATGAGAGAGAATCGTTTACGGTGGTTTGGACATATTCGACGAAGGCCTAATGATGCTCCAATTAGAAGGATGGAGAAATGGAAAAATATATTAGTTAAAAGAGGTCAGGGTAGGCCTAAGAAGACTTGGATGGAGATGATAGGAAAGGATATGAATGCTTTGAACCTCACCAAGGACATGGCATTGGATAAAAATGATTGGAGGAGAAGAATTCATGTGGAAGACCCAGAATGATTTTCTTTTTTGGTTCATATCGCCAACCCCAATTGTTTTGGGATGAAGGTGTAGTTGTTGTTGTTGTAGGATGAGAAAGTTTGCATATATTTTATGCGAGGATAAGGAAGTCCACATATATTTTATGTATGAGAAAGTCTATATATATTTTATACGAGGATGATGAAGTCCACACATATTTTATGAAGAAAACCTTATGAAGTCCACATAAAATATATGAGGACTTTCTTATCCTCACATAAAATACATACATACTTCCTCATCCTTGCCTATAATTTTATGTGAATTTTCTCATCCTCATAAATATTGATCATTTTTTGCCTATATTTTATGTGAATTTTGTGAGGTTTGCAAAATTTTTTTTATGTGAATCTACCTTTTATTTAGGGAGTATGATGAAAAGTCTATGTTCTAGATGACATTTCTCTCAAACCACTCATTAGAACAAGGCGATCTTGGTAGCATTGAAAGGCTAATGTGCCGATCCGTCTGTCCTTTTTATTATTTTTTCAGGTTATTGGTGTAAGTGACCAAAAAATAATATAGAATAAATGGGTTTAACACAACCATGTTTGTTCATTTTCTTTTTTCAAAACATTGCTGGAGATGTATCTAAGCAACCGTTCGTTACTTTTCAATGATCCAGATGTCATTGAAAATGTATTTATATCTAGTTTCTTTGTTATTTTATATGTTTCTTCAAAATTCTTCAATTTTTGGGTTGAAAATCAGTAATAAAGTCCATCACAGAAAAAAATTGCATATTTTCAAGAGGTTCGCACATGTGAAGGTTAAAATAATCATTTTAACACCCAACATACGTGATTTTGGTCATTGGACAAATTTTATAAACTATGGATTTTTTTGAGAAATGCATCACTTTTGTTGTATAATAAGATCATTTTTCAAAATATAAAATTGTCAAAAATAACTACAAATCTAGAAGAAAACAAGTGGGTGAGTATGTGAGAAATATTATAATATTTTGTCAACATTCTATGAAATACCATTATTCTTAGGGGTAGTACAGTTATTTTCCATAAAAGTTACTCCAGTCAATGTTTTTTTCATGAGTCATCAAACAGGCTCTTACAAAAGACTCCAATCTTAATGTATGCCATGGATGTAGGTTTCCATTATTTGATAAAAAATTTTCTTGGATAAGGTATTGAAAGTTGGAGTTGCATGTTTCATCATCAAATGTCTCAAACAAGTGGACCTTCCAAACCACGCCAGATTAGGTACAGTGCCATGCTAATTAGTGTGCCACTGCACCTTATTTGATCTTCATCTTTTGTTGAGGCCAACAACTGACAATATATACCCATAGATGGGAGAGATGATCAGGTGCAATGTGATTGCACACTTTTAGTGTAATGCTGATCAACAATCATCTTTAGAATACAATCGGTGAGCTGTGGCCCAACAACAGTTGGTGGGTGATGAGGTGCAACAGTATACTTAAAGTGTGCAATCACATTACACCTTATCTCAATTTAGTAGATGAAGGGAAGTCAGGTGTAAAGTGTAAGACTGTTAGAATCAACAACAATATCATAATGCAAATCAAATTACAATACAACATGATATGCATGTAAAACAATTGATTCAAATCATAACAGGGTTCAAGCATGTCATGTTCAGTTTTAAACCAAAATTCAGATGAGGACAACATATCAAACACATGCATAGAACAAAATAACCATATATGGATTATCGTGCATCACATCCACTCGTGTGTTAAAATTGTTCATAAATTCTTCACCATGAAACATCTAATTCTGATAATCACTCACAAAACCCTTCTTGTATAGGTCATGTCTAATGCCATTAGGTTCTACTAATTGATTATTCTTACACATCGTGCAGGGGCACCTAATCCGACCTATGGGATTCACTGTACTGACACTTGCCGTTGCAAATTCAATAAAATTGTCAACACCATTCATATATTTAAGTGATACCTCATTGTCAACTATCCTACGGTATATCCATTTTCGATTTGCAGTTATTTTGTCGTATGATGTTACAAATATTATCCTAACCAGTTAAAAGAAAATCATCAGAATGCTATGATGAAGAAAGTATCAAATTTATCATGCATTCATAGTAGATGTAATGATTTGATATATCTCTCTCTCTCTCTCTCTCACACACACACACACACACACACGCACATATATATATATATATATATATGATGTCATTCAATGACAAGAACAATGATGCATGCATTGATAACTTAATATTTTCATGTGTAAAACCATTCATTCAAAGCATGTTTGAAGCATTGATAACTTATCATTCATTTTCATGTGCAAAATCATTCATAACACAATACATTCATTTGAAACATGTTTTCATGATACAATTTTACATGAAAGTCATAATCAAATTAAAAGTAACTTCATGCAAGCATAGATACAATTACATCAAACATTGCACTACATTCAAATCATTCATATCAAAACAATGTCAAACATGTACCTACAACAAACACACTTCAATATCCCTCTAACTAATACCACGACTGACATGAAATCCGAACTCCAAAAATAAGAACACTTCTATTTTTATACATTAAAATCTTACTCAGCATGATCTCTGAACTCCATCAAAGTGGTCCTATATATCCACAACTAAGTGAGTGTGTGAACAGAAAAATGTTGCATATAAGAAATTAAATAACCTGTGATGCACATGCATCACTTACTCACCATGGGTATTTACTTTTGTCACTTACTTACCACGGGTCGTGGATCCCAAGCGGGATTCGTTGCAAAATCTGCAAGAGACACTGTGTTTAAATGATTGTTATTTATCAGATGACAAGGAGGGTGACGCCCCCTGTCAGAAACAAGCCTGAATAGAGAGACACAACCCTCTGCTGAAAGCGAGCTAGGTAGGGGCGCTGCCCCCTGTCGAGACAAAATTTTCTTACAGGAGGATTCACCCCCTGCCTGGAAAATAGACAAGAGGCTTTGGTGCTTTGTCCATTATCAAAATTATCGAGGACAAGGAGGGAAAAGCCACCCCTTGCCAGGGAAAACAAAAGGGTAGGGAGCGTCTCCCCCTGCTGATCATTCTCCGGCTGCGGGGCGGAGCCCTACCGCAGAAGAAGTCAAGAGGATAGGGGGCCCCTTGTCAACATTCAAAAGGATAGGGGTGAAGCCCCCTGTCCTGCCAGAGATCGGGGCAAGGGGAGGGCCTGATAGAGGCGATCGGGGCCTCTGCCAGCCCCCGCCGACTACAAATGGGTGGAGAGGGCCCGACGGTGGTTGTCGGGCCTTTGCTGACCCTCCAACAACCATAGGGGGAAAGGGGGGGGGGGGGGGGCTCCAACATAGGGGAAAGGGGGAGGGTTAACTGCTGGCGGGCTGGGGGTTGTTGGCCCTTCAGCAACGGGAGAGGGAACGAGGGGCCGTCGATACAGGAGGTCGTCGGCCGATAGGCGGGCGATGGGAGGTTGAAGGGCGACAGTCGAGTGCGTGACAGGAGGTTGACAAGCGACGGGTGGTCGACGAGCGGGCGGGCGACGGGAGGTAGACGGGCGGGCGACGGGAGGTCGACAGCCGTCGGTCGAGCAGACGACGGGCGATCAATGGGTAGTGTGTGGGTGACAAATGAAACAGAAAGGGAAAAGGGGATTGCATTAGGGATTTACGGGAAATTTTAGCGATGGATTAGTGCCAACAAAATTTTGTCACGTATCCGTCGCAAATTTATGATGGAGTAGTGATAGAAAATTTATGTTGGTGATCCATCGTGAAGTTGCGATGAAGTTTGAGACAGAATGTTTCTGTCGTGAATCCATCGCTAAGTCGTGACAGATGCATGATGGATGCGAGACAGAATTTGATCCATTGCTAATTTCGCAAATAATTTGAATGTTAGCAACATATAGTTTTCTCTAGCTAATTCATCACAAATTTGCGATAAAAAATTTTGTCATAAATTTTTGTCGCTAATTATTGTTTTTCTTGTAGTGTTCCTGACATTCTTCCTACAAATCGAGATCAAGTCAATGCTTTAGATCTCCATGTCCAAAATCAAGATTTTACTCCTGGAGTACAAACTCAAGAATAAGTGCCACTAAAGAAATTCACTAGAGAGAGAAGAAAGGCAATTTCAAATGATTATATTGTCTTTTTACAAGAACATTGGGGTGATACTGGCCTAAAAAAAGATGATTCAATTAACTTTCATCAAGCCACACAAAATTCTAACTCTCAAAAGTGGATTAATGCAATGCATGAGGAGATTAAATCCATGAGGGACAATGATATATGGGATCTTGTCCCATTACTTGAAGGTATGAAACGCATTTATTGCAAATAGATATTTAAAACCAAATGGGATTCAGAGAGTAATGTGGAAAGATATAAGGTCCATCTTGTTGCAAAAGGATTTTCTCAAAGGGAAGACAATGATTACAGAGAGACTTTCTCTCTGGGTTCTACAAAAAACACTTTTAGGATTATAATAACATTTGTTGCTCATTATAATTTGGAGTTGCATCATATGAATATAAAGGCTGCATTTCTTAGTGGTGACATTGATGGGACAATATATATGATCCAACCAGGATATTTTGTCTCAGGCAATGCAAAGAAAATGATTTGCAAATTAAAGAAATCCATCTATGAACTTAAGTAGGCTTTTCGTAAGTGATATCATAAATTTTATCAAGTTGTCATTTCATTCGGTTTTGAGATGAATGTGGTTGATGAATGCATATAACATAAGTTCAGTAGGAGTAAATATATTTCCATGGTTTTATATGTTGATGACATATTGATGGTCAACAATGATATAGGCATACTGCACAAAACCAAGAGATTTCTAACAAAGAAATTTGAAATGAATGATCTTGGTGATGCCTCTTTTGTATTAGGGATCCAGATACATTGAGACCGCTCTTAGAGTATTCTTGAATTATCGCAAAAGAGCTATATCGAAAGAATTCTAGATAGGTTTGGCATGAAGAATTGCAAACTATGTGATACTCTTGTTGCTAAGGGAGACAAGTTTAGTCTCGCTCAATGCCCTAAACATCAGTATGAAATTAAGGATATAGAACAGATTCCCTATGCATCTATGTGGGGACCCTTATGTATGCTCAGGTATGTACACGTCCAAATTTGGCATACATTGGTGGGATGTTAGGCAGATATCTTAGTAACCCAAGTATAGATCATTGAAAAACAACCAAATGGGTTATGTAGTATTTGCAGAGAATAAAAGGTTACATGCTCACATACATAAAGTCAGATCAGTTGGAGATCACAGGGTATTTTGATTCTAACTTTGCTGGATGCCAAGAAAGTCATAGATCCACATCAGGTTATATTTTTCTATTGGTCGAGAAAGCTATTTTTTGAAGAAGTGCCAAGCAGACACTCATTGCTTCTTTCACTATGACACCAGAGTTTGTAGCCTATTATGAGGCATCCAATCATGTAATATGATTATATAATTTTGTCACAGAATTGTGGATTTTGGATAATGTTGAGAGACCGCTAAAGTTATTTTGTGACAATAATTTGACAGTGTTATATTTCAATAACAATAGAAGTTCATCGAAGTTAAAGCGTATTGACATTAAGTTCTTTATTGTTAAAGAAAGAGTGCAGAATGACCAGATACCGATAGAACATATTGGCACAAACTCCATGATTACGGATCTGCTTACCAAAGGTTTGCCACCCAAGGTCTTTTACGTGCATACTGCTCAAATGGATGTTTTATCATTTTATGATATGCAGGTTTAGTGGGAGTTTGTATTTTAACATTCTATGATATAATAAAGTTCTTTTTACCACTTCAGTATAAAGTTAAAGTTTCAGTTTTATTATATACTCATATGTTGTGATCTCACTAAAGTTTAAGGAAGAACCAGTTGGAAATAGGCATGTTTGATCACATTACATATAATTTTCATGTTTCACATCCATACTTGATTTATGTCATTTGATTATGTCAATATACGTGATCATTAATGGGTTCAATTACGTTATTTGTAATAAAGACCACTTTGATTCTATGTTGACATGATCAATGAACCAAATTGGTAGAGATATCAATTGATAAGACGGTGTTTTTGAGCTCATAAGGTTATAATGTGTGATTATAAGGTTACATATGTGGCTCAAGTGAAAGATTGTTGGAAAAAATCATGTGAGCCTACATATGACAAATCACACATTATAGGTTGTATATGGTTTAAGCCCTCTTTATGTGATCTAATTCGGTTGGGCCATTTGGTATCTCATATATCATGGTATTGTTACGTGAAGAGACCTCTTATGTCCTTTTGTGTTAATTTTCAATTCTATGTTGAGCTGAATTGGAAATAAACTTTCAGGTGATTACAATTAAGTTATAGTTCTCAAACCTTATATAGTAGCCCTCTCTTAGGACTCTCCATCAACAACAAGAGAAATCAGTCCCTCTCATAAGATTTAGAGAAAGACAATGGCCACATATATAAGTTCTGAAAGATCGTACCCATCAAACATCATTCAAGTAGGCTTCCACATTAAGATTCAGTTTATGTTTTGGTTTCAACGATTTAGCACAAACATGTTTGACGATCCTTTTAATTTTTTGATGGATTTAAAATCCAACACTTGATTGGGAGAACATCATTTCTTTATAAGCACTTTGAATCCTTCCTCCCTAAGCTGCCAAAGCTCAAATTTAAAACCATTTGATATGAAAGGCCACCTCTCAGCCCAAATAAGAGTAATTGATGCATGGTCGGAGATGGTACAAGGGTCCATCGAAGCAAGAGCATCATGGTGCAGCCGTACAAAAGAGGAGGATAACACGAATCTGTCTAACTTACTAAAGCTCCTTTGTTGAGTCTATTTTACGAGTTTGAATGAGCTCTTTACAAATTGAAGATGATTCAAGTCGTGTGTACCTTGGCTTGTTACCCAGCCCTGCCTAAAGGTGGTGCACGAAAAAGAAGATGACATCGATGGAATAAGACAATTAATGTAAACTCCAAATGAAATTTGGTTTTGGTAGTACTTAGTTACATGTTTCATTCCTCCTTTT
This sequence comes from Nuphar pumila, assembly GCF_984573655.1. Taxonomy (NCBI): domain Eukaryota; kingdom Viridiplantae; phylum Streptophyta; class Magnoliopsida; order Nymphaeales; family Nymphaeaceae; genus Nuphar; species Nuphar pumila. The sequence continues at coordinate 103,228,458 of NC_143254.1, forward strand.
AGAGATAGCATTGTTCCTTAAGCCAGTTGCGTTCCCTTTCAACCTTTAACTTTCCTTATTATTTGGATTAAAAAGAAAATTTCCTGTCAAAAATTGAAAAATCTTTGTTTTTCTTGCATTTTTATTGCTCTGACTCCCCATGTATTTAGCTGTTCCGGGTCCGACCCCTTTGCATTCCTACAATTTGCAAATTAAAGTGGGACAATCTGCCAGCGGAGATCTCTTTGTCCCCGATCGGGTTTTGTCCCGCATTTCATCAAATGGGTCTGCATCGCGGGACCGTGAGTCAGGTGCATTTATGATGGATTAAAATCATGTCCAAAACAAGATATGATTAGATTCTGAAAAATCAAAACCAATGTTATCAATATCGGTGCGTATCGACAGAATTTCAATACGCTGCAGGCCTGAATCGGCTATTTTTTATTAAATATAAAAAATAACTTAATATTATTTTAAGTTTTAACATGTGAATCGGTGGCCCAACGATTCAGGGCCTATACCGATACTGACAGCATTGATCAAAACCATATACATCAACTATGACTGCAATATTATGTAGAAAAGGTAAGAGCTGGAGCTGGAGCTGGGTTGTGAACAGGCCGATATGGTTCGGATATAATAATAAACCTGGTCCTATTAGGTTCCGAGTCTGATCAATAGTCATAATCTTGTTCTAATCGTATTGCCGTAAAGTAAAATTTTGTGAGGTTAAAAATATATGATTCTTCGGAAGAGATAACAAAAAATCTCAGTAAATTAAAAAACAAAAAAAGGAAAACAATAGAAATTTCAAGAAAATAAAAAAATGACGAGTTGTGGGCTTTCGGGGAGATCTGATCTGGATCTCCCCATGCTCAAGATCAGGAACCAATTTTTCAATTGAACAAATTGGTCCAAGTCAAACAATATATATCTGCTCGAATTGAATTGGGCATCACGAAAAATCGGACCGGCCTCAGATTCAACTAGGCCTAAGATCTGATTCAATTGACATACCAGGCCAATCAGCGTACTTTAGGCAAACCATTATGCAGTTCAAGATCCCGATTCACCCAAAATATCCAACTAAAATTTCCAACTATACGTTGGTGATTCATTACCATGGTATGTTGTTCAAGATCTAATTCAAACCAAAATATACAACTAATATTTTCCAACTAAATGTTAGTGCACTCATTATGATAAGCACACCATGTTTAAGATCCAATTCAACCAAAATATCCAACTTGTTGAGATGTGCCTTGAATTCCATGTTACAACCGGGATGCATGTAACTTGAAAATAATCATATTGAGGAAAATTTTGTAAGTCTGCGGTGGTAACCGAGAGATTGAATCGTTTGTAACAAGGTCCTATTACTCTTTCATCTTTCAGGGTTTTCTTGTTAAGGTAATTTTTGTTTGGGCGTTTTGCACGGTTTTAGGGTTTTCTGTGACAAAGAGTTGTCATTCCCCTTTGTAATCATTTGTTTGACATAGTGAAAAATTTTACTGCTTCACCACATAGGCTTTTGGCCTAAATCGCATGTCATTGTGTATACTTGTTTTCTTCTCTCTCTCTCTTTCTCTGCGATTCTAGCGTATGCATCTTAGAGACCTCTCCTTCCGTCTGAACAATGTTCACTCATCGGTGGTTTCTTCTAATCTAGCGGATCCCGGTTGAGCTTGGCTTTGTTGTTTGTTGCTAGCTGTCTGTAGTTTCTTTTTTCTTTAGCTTTTGTTTTTCTATATTTTAGTTTTGTTTTCTATATTGTTCGGTTCATGGGTTCAACATTTTGTTGATCTTCATGAGTAATGTTGATTCTCTCTCTCTCTCTCTCTCTCCGCGAAAAGAAGTGGAGGACTATTTGGAGAGTTTGGTTGTTACAGTGTGGTGGTTCATATGGATGGCCAGAAATGATGCTACTTTTCGGGATGTCCTGTTCAACCTTAACCGTTTGACCCATAGGGTCTTGGCTGATGTGTATGCTATCTTACGCATATATCTCAAAGACCTGCCTCTGCCACAAACCGATCCTCATATAGATGTTGGTGGTCTTCTATGAGTGTTCTTTTTTGTGTTATTGGCGTTCTCATGCTATGCTGTTGTGTTTGTGCTTGTGGGTCTCAACGCTTTGTTGAGTTTCACTTTTAAGTAACGTTGATCGCTTTTCGGCTCTCTCTCTCTCTCTCATGTTTATTCCACTGTGCAACTTTCTAACACTACTAGCTAAATGTTGTTGCATTCATAGATTCAAACCAGGTACTCTTAATCCATTTCATGGGTGAAACTTTTGAGGAGTTTTCAGCACTAGCTTTTGCACAAAATTGACCCCGTAGGTGTGTTCAGTATGGTCGATTTGTAAGGGATCATTGAGTGATACTTTTTCTAATAAAAAATATGATTTTTTGAGGCTTAAATATTTTAAAAAAAATTGAACCGATGAAATATAAAACAACTTCTTACACCCAGAATCTAAAGTGTGCGTTCCTTGATGTTCGTATTTACTTGCACCTACATGAACAGATGGCAAATTGATGTGTGGATATTCTATTGTCTTTCTCGACCTTATCTTATTGTGAATTGGTATTCAAGAATATGTATGAGCAGATAAGGTTGGTGCTTTCCACCGGAGGTGGTAGCCGTAGGTGTGTACAGTACGTCAACTTTAGACACTGAGTGAGTGGGGATGTGGCATAGTGACAAAAGTTTTTATCGGCAACTTCTCGTTTTTCAAAAACTTGTGAGAAATTGAAAAAATTCCATAAATCTTGCACTTTTTTTGGCAAAATCTCGGTAATAAAAAATTATTTAAAAAATATATAAATTAATTTTTATAAGAAAATATTAATAAAAAAATAAAAAATAAAAATATAGGTTTTTTTTGCGATAAATTGCCATTTAAAACGTAAATATCACGTTTAAATCACGGTATTTATGTTTTTTCATAAATCTAGCGATATTTTGAAAATCTCACGAAAACTGCCGTTTTAAACTTTCAGGCAATTTCTCGCGATATTATCGCGAGTTTTTCATAAATCTCGCGATATTTGTCACACTGGGATGTGGATATCAAAAACACCATCAACCTGATTGGAGAAGTTTGTGTTGCGACCATATACAGCTAACAAACACTGCTTTAGCTGAAAATATCTTATTCTTATCGCAATACTTGCATCTTTCCACAACATATTAATAAAATGCTAGTCAAAACCCATACCCCCCTCTCACTTTGTTATCTCAATTAATATGGACAATGACGTAGGTTGCACTAATTTTTATTACAAATACAATAACTGGCTCTGCAAACTAGAAAATATAACAAGCATGGTCAATTTACTGTTTACTTGATAGTTGCTCTTAATTAGCCACCTCAAAATCATGGCGCCTAATTTTTTCAGGAGACGCTTAGATGACCCCCGATGTTTTCAGTCCACAATTTACATGGTACCCAATTTTTTCAGGCGGTAACTTACACAAGTGGTTGACCAAGGCATTTAATTTTTTTAGGTGAAAAATTAAAGGGTAAAACCATTAAAAAAATCAAGTGGCCAGATTTGTTATATTTGGAGTAGTAAAATGGCTATGTTTTATATATTTCTCTAGTCTAGGCAAAAACATGAAATGGTGCCAAAAAGTGAGTAATTTACATCATTGTTGCCAATTAATATAATGCTCTCTCTCTCTATATATATATCTATCTATCTATCTATATATATATCTATATATATCTTATTTTTTATAAAATGGCAGTGATCATATCTTTTTATAAAATTATCTTATTTTAATCAATTTCCAAATTTTAGATTTAATTTTTTGATATTTTACTGATGAAAATAGCAAAAATCTAAAAATTTTATATTTCTCACTGGAATTAAAAATTTTCAGCAATTCACCTCCATATCAGCTTGCCATGTGTGCACCGTTGGATTCTTGGTTGTGTTTGATACGCAGCATAGGGAGCATTAAGCGGCAACTTTTTTTATTTTGGATTGGAAAGCTGGAGTTAATCTTGGAACCAGTCCGAAGGCTTATCTTTCCACACCCTATCTTTTTTTTAGGCAGACCCTTACCAGTACCAGTTATATGTACAACAATACCATTGGGTTTTGAACCTGCAACGTCAAAACGCAAGGTGACGTGCACTAACTGCTCCTACTAGATAAGTGGAGCCCCCGTTGGTTCCACACCCTATCTCTATCCATGCAATTTAATCGAGCTAGTCTACTCGCTTAGAAGTTCTGTTCCTTGTCAATCCGTATTGAATCCAATCAAATCTCCATAAACCCTTCAATAATTCTGTCAATTTTTTTGGGCAAGGGCACTTGAGTTAAACTCTACTTGGGAACTGGCAGTTGGGCAGAGCTTAGAGTTAATGTTTGCTATAATTTTTGTTTTCTCACATTTAACACCATAGATGTGCTCTACATGTTTTTATTAGTGGGAAGCAGCTTTTGTATCACTAAAATCCAACCTGTATATAGGTTTTTCTCTTGACAAAAAATCAATAGCTATAAAATACATCAATTTTTAACTACTCATAAAAATAATTTTTATTTTTGTCAAAAAATATGATCCAAGGGTCGATTCCTACTAAAACAAGCATGTTGAACTCATTTAAGAGGTTACATTGAGTCAAAATAACTTTCATCATGATATCTCAACTCGATTGATTACAATCGATTGTAGCAAATGTATATCCCAAAGCTTATGCATTTGGAAAAGTAGAGTCAGCTGCCAATTCCTGGATTTTGGCACCAGCTCTACGAGGTGAAAATTACTGGAGGGTTAAAGGGTTTTATACTAATGAAGATATGAAACTATTTCACAAAAATACCTCTCTTTTTTTAATATTTTTTATTTTTCCTAGATCAGACCCAATAGATATAGATGTGATTTATATAGTTTGTTTAGTAGGAATCAGGTTTTGAATCATATGACTGATTATAAGCAGGTTTTACCAGGGCTTCAAAAATCAACACCCTTCAACGTACCAAAACTTCATCTCTGAATACCATCGATACGGTATCCCATGTAGTAAGCGGGGTCCTGTGTCAAGCTGAAGGTCAAGGATCGAATCCCTCTGCCACATGGGGCAGCATGTTGTTCTGGTAGGGGTCTGCCTAACCCCAACTTCCCTTGATAATCAATATACAAGAAGTCTCCATTTTTAACACCTAACTAGCAAGAAATTTTACTTATCATGGTGCAAAGTACCATATATGTATCTTTAGTACTTGGTAGTGTCCATCAACACCATAATATTGAAAATTTTAAATTTTAGTACTTGGTAGTGTCCATCAACACCATAACCTCAGTTAGCATATGATGCACCAAGGAACAATGACATGATTCTGGTGGTATACTACCAAGTGATTTTATTGTGATAACTTATTGGTAATGGACTTTTTTGAAATAAAATAAAAAAGAAATTTTATTGTATTTTTATTTAAGAGATATGGTTATATAGTTAAGCTATTATTATGTATTAGCATGAATAGTTACTACTCATTAGCGATTTTTGTTCTAGTATAATAATACAATGTAATACAATTCAGTATTTTTTTTTGAAAGAAAATAATGTCTAGGTTCAGTATTTATGATTCCAGAATTTCAGCATGAGATATGTGACTTTGCTGATTATTTTAATATGTTGAACATTTCAAATGGGGAAGGAGGGGGGGCTAGAATCTTCTTTTATTATGTTCTTCTTTGAAAATTTTTGGCGTGGGCAGGAACAGATCATACATCCAAGGAAGCAAGATTAGCTAGGGTCCCATTGTGCCAATTAAGTTATGGAACTTTGAACAAGTTGCAATTTTTTTTATCCATAGATGTGGTGGCACAATAGACATAAATCTTAAAGTATTAATTTTCAGTCTTTGGTTGGACCTGTTAATCAATTGAAAGCATTTAACAAACTCCCCATGTAATGGCCAGTGATATTTCATGCTTAGAGATATATTCTCACATGCTACTGTTAGAAGAAGCTCACAGTTATCATTTTAATAACTGCCCTCTGAAAACTTGGTGCTTCATGGTGACCTCAAAACTATATATATATATATATTCCTGAGTTGCCTCAAAACAAAAAACCAACAACCAACAACTTTTTTCACTCTTAATCCTCCATCTCAAGAATCTATTGACTCGGTAGTACTGCCCCATTATTTGAATAAATAGCAATTCTGATCTCTCCCATATTCTGTTTGTATATATAATCAGTTGCTAACTTGACCTTTTATTTTATATTGTTTCGCCAAACCAAACAAAAACCCTCTATCACTGACCATACATTGGCAGACCTCTGGTAGGTAAAACCTTTAGGTCAACAAATCTACGATCCAAGAACTATCTTACACTATTCCAGGAAAAACTAGAGACCTAATAAAAAATATGCAGAAATTAAATAAAATACCCAAGCTTGTTCATTCATCTCTATAAAATAAAAACCTTTACAAGTATTCAGAGACAAAACACAAAACCCTAATTCTAATATGGATCCAAGATGGATCTGAAACCTAACTCCAATCCAAAATTTAAGCCTACGCTAAATATTTGATTAAATCAAATTGAAAACATAAAAAAATCAAATAGATCAAAACAGATCATGGCCATGCTTCGCTTCTGCATCATTATCCTCGAATTGGAGAAGACTCGTCCGATTTCACTTGTGCTTCTTCCAGTCACATTCAATTTTCAAAAAAAAAAACGTGAAATCAGCTCTTTGAAGATGCAGATATGCTACATGTAGATCAGGTGGAACCAATGGTGGCAAGATCCACTTTGCACATGAACTCAATAAGAGAAGTATGTGGACCCTATTGTTTATTGATGGCTATAGAAAGGTCTGAAATGGATTCACACGAGATATTTGGGTCAAGCAAGGAAAGTCCATTTGAAAATGCTTTTGAGTCCAATCAGGTTTAAGTGGATCCAAATATTCTATAACTATGTCCAAGTCTTTGATGGGTTTTTGAGTACGTAGGACCTGGGTCAAATGGAAAGGTTAGGTTAGTATTAGAGATGGTTTGGATTGAATGGATCTGAGAGGGTTTATTAGGGTACTAGGATTTATTTGGACTAGATTAGGCAGGTTTTGGATAGGATTTGGGTCAAATTGGACCTGTTTTGTCTTACACTATTATAAGGAAAACTAGAGATCTAATGGAAAAATATTAAAAAATTAAAGAAAATACTCAAATTCATTCATTTGTCTCTCTTAAATAAAAACCTATAGAAGAAGTATTTATAGACAAAACACAAAATCCTAATTCTAATATGGATACAAAACCTAACTGCAATCTGAAATTCAATCCTACATTAAATATTTGATTAAATCAAATTAAAAAATCAAATCAAATCAAATGGACCGAAACTAATTCTCCGCTCCTGCATCAAAGTCCCATCTGCCCAGTAAAGCATACATCCAGATTTGACGTCGTGGCAAGGGATGCTCCATCATTTTTGAACGATGGTCATCCCATGTCAAATGATAAACCACAGTTGCCCTTTTGGGCTTGCTAAGTTAACCTTATGCAATACATGAGCAATTTCCACTTAGTTTTTTTTTTTTGGACTTATCTCACTGAGAAGAGAAGCCAGGGAGTCGCCTTGCACAAGGGAGTGACCCCCATGGGATTTCATCCTAGACCACCCGCCTAGTGATCAAAGCCCCATCCCACTATGCCAAAGGGGAATCTTAACTTAAAAGTTGCTGATACAAAATTAAAGAATAAAAAATGAAACTTATAATTTTCCGGTCTAAAGAATGGCTAATTGATCTCTTTCCTAGGGAAGACAGCGTGCATGACTTTTTCCATTCTTCTTTTTTTGTCGTTATTTATAACATAATTTATATTTTGCTTTCTTGCCTTATCCTGGATTGAGACCCATAATGGAGCATTCATCAACCATGCATCAGTTCAATAATTTTCCTTCTAAATAAGAATATATTTTTGTCCTCAATGCTATGGTCTCCACAAGACCAAGCCCGAGGTTTTGTCTCTTAATGAAAGAGACCATAGGTTTTGGACAAATTTTCAAGGCATCCCCTTTTTGGGTTTTATTAAACATGCTGATAACAATTAAAAGACTATCATTGAGATACCGTTTAAAAAAAAAAAACAAAAAGGTTCATGACATTCTTTGTAACTTCATTATCTAAAGATGACTTCGTACCAATGTGGGTTTCTCTCTAGGGAACAATCTACTTCACTAACCGGATATGGAATTGTTTAAGCCATCTTTTTTCAAGATGCCTTTAATAAACTCCACTAGATTAGGTCCTACTTTTTGAAGCTGAATTGTATAAGTAGCACAAATTTTTCATCCATTTGGATTGATCTGCTTTGATTTGGTAGAATTTATTCATGATTTGATTGTCTGATTAACTGAACACTTGCACCAAGCTTTGTCATGTTTAGTTAAATTTTTGTATTGCATATTCCAACTTGAGTAACTTGTGAGGAGTCAGCAAACATGTCTGAAGACATTAGCCCTACTTAAACTTCAAGGTAATGGATGTACATTTTGTTGTGATAATTTTTGCTGAAATACACTTGAATTCGTCATTAGCCTTTTATAAAGAAGCAGCCCTACATATGTGCACAGTCAGAGGAAGAGAAAAAGAATCTTACCTTTAACAAGGTGAGTAAGAATTGTTGAAAATATTGCTTCAACTTAGTGGTAGGCAACTGAGCTTGAACCAGGTATGCTCGGAGGAACGCGTATACACATGTTATCTTTCAAGCGATAATTATCTCACTTAGGATCAAGTCCTCAGTGCAATGGGTACTTTGTGCAATCATGCTCTCAAGATACAATCAAGTTTTGCCTACTCACGACAGTTCACGCCCTGCATTGGGTGAGACCGATAACCTCAACATGAACCACCTTGAACAACATCTTGACTAGAATAAGATGATCTAGACATGAATTGGGTATGGATCTTGGGTTCAGATATGGATATGAATCTAGACTAAAAGTGGATATGGATCTGAACAATAACCAAATCTGGAACTTAAGAATGGATTCGAACAACAACCAAATCTGAATCTTAAAAAAAGATCCAAACTATAAACATACCTGAATCTCAAGAATGGATCTGAATTACATCCAAATCTGAATCTCAGAAAAGAATCTGAACCACAACCGAATTTGGATCTCACAAGAGATCCAAGTTCATGGGAGAGAGAACTCGATAGATAGCTCGTGTGAGAGAGAGAGAGAGAGGGAAAGCTTGAAAGATGGATGAGAGAACTAAAAGAAGGATGTTGTTTATATAGGCCATGACCCTTAGGCCACCATAAATACCATAAAGGGCCTTGAATAGGCCTAAACAACCAGCTTTAATGGGTCATGGCTAGCGAAAACAACAAGTCATAATGGTCCAAATGACTTTTGGAGGATCAAGATCGACCAAGATTGGGTCAATAGTCAAAGCTCAATGAAAGAGCCAGGTACTGGACCGTTTGATCCTTTAATGTTCATGCAAAGACATTAGGGCAAGGTCCAAATGGATTCGGGTTAGGTCCAGGTAAAATTCAAATAAATGCAAAGTTAAAGTTCATTAATGGGCTGATCAAAGTCAGTTTTAAACTTAAGGATTAAATCTATCTTAAGTACTTAAAATATAGATATAAGACCAAACCTAAACCTGAAGTCCAAGTACAAAAATCCAAGATTCAAATCCAAATCTAAATCCAAGTTCAAGTTCAATGTCCAATGTCAAAGGTCAAGATCAAGATCCAAGATCCAAGATCCAAGATCCAAGATTCAAGAATAAAAATATGCACAAGCCTAAGATTTAATGCCCTTGAGGGTCTTGCCTTTTAAGACATCACCCTTCTATATAAGGACAAAGAAAGTTTTTACAACTTTTAATATCAGACTAAACTTATAGGAAAAACTAGAAACCCACAAACTTAAGAAAATAGGAAGAAAAAAAAAACTTAGGCAGTTTTGAGCCAAATCTAACAATCCTCCATGTTGATCAAAACTATAGAAAAAGACTTAACAGGCTGTTCGCGAAGATCCAATGCATAAATGAAGGTACTTTTTAAGTTTGAACCTCTACCTTAGTGTTACTTAATCTTAGTTAGTTTGAGATCTCAATAACGTTAGCTTTGAATTAAAAATCTCAATTAACCTTCTAGACACCGTAACATATACTTTCACTTTAGGTGGTTATAGTGTACCTACTAATATATAAAAGTCGCACATTAAAGGTCATGTGTTGTCTTCTAGTTTCATGAGTGCTTTAGAGGCAAAGTTCAAGTCTCATAGAAGGCGATACCCACCTTTACACTTACATAGGTAAGTCCATCAAGGGTGTAAACCTGTTTAAAACACTCCAGTTATAAAGCCTAAGGATCTTATTAAGAGTTCAATTTGAACTCAACTACCGTATATAGGTTTCGAGCACTTGACATCAGGAATGAAAAAAATATTAAGTGTTCAATACAATCACTCAGAGACATGTTGTTCCTATTGAACCACTCGACATGGTTTGACCCTTATCATGTTGTTGAGTTTTCATCAATGGTAATTGCTTTTATAGACTTAAACTCTATTCCTCTCGATGTCTTAAAGACGATATCTCAAGAAAGTTCATTTGTCAATGGATCCGTTAAGTTTTGATAAGATTTTACGTATTCAATAGAAATTACTTATTGCTTAAGTTAACTATTCACATAATTGTGCTTTAGACTGATATGTCTAGATTTTTCACCATAAATATTACATTTTACTTTATATATCTCAACACATAACTATCGGGGGTACATGCTTATCTCCTAATAGTATCTTCATTAAGAGATTTTTTAGTCACTCAGCTTTCATACTAGCTAATGACACTATCAACTTTGCTTTCATTATAGAATGGGTGATCACAGTTTGCTTCTTAGATCTTCAAACAATTGCTCTAGATCTAAGGGTAAATATTCAACCACTTATGGATAATTCATTGGAATCAAAATTCTAATTTACATCATTGTACCCTTCAAATATAGTAGGTTCTTTTTTATCTAAAGTGCAATCATATTTGAATCTCATAAAAAGATCCAAACTGCAACCAAATTTGGATCTTAAAAATAGATTCGAACTACAACTAGATCTAGATCTCACAAGAGGGTCAAGTCATGAAAGAGAAAAAACTCGATAACGAGCACGTGACAGAGAGAGAGGAGAGGAGAGCTTGAAAGAGGGATGAGAGAAATGGGAGAGGGTTGGGGTTTATATAGGCCCCAGCCCTTAGGCCACCATAAAGACCATAAGTGGCATTGAATAGGCCTAAATGACCAATTTTAATGGGTCATATTTGGTCAAAATGGGCAACCATAAAGGCTCAAACGGTTGGCCAAAGATAGGTGCCAAAAGAAGTCCAAAATGATCCTGAAAGGGTTAAGATCGATCAAGATAGGGTCAAGAGTCGAAGAAGGGGGCGACTACCGAATTGTTTGGTCCTTTAATGCACATGCAAAGACGTTAGGGCAAAGTCAAAACAGATTCGTGTAAGATCCAAAGAACATAAATGCAAAGTCAAAGTCCATTAATGGGTTGGTCAAAGTTGATGAAATTAAATATGTCTCTAAGTACTAAAAAGATACATATAAGACCAAACCCAAAGTCCAAGATCTAAGATCAAAATGACCTTGAAATGATCAAGATTGACCAAGACTGAATTAATAGTTAAAGAATGGAGCAACTAATGGATTGTTTGGTCCTTTAATGCCCATGCAAAAACATTAGGGCAAGGTGCAAATGGATTGGGGTAAGATCCAAAGGACATAAATGCAAAGTCGAAGTCCATTAATGGGTTGGTCGAAGTTGTTGGGATTAAATCCATCCTAATTATTTAAAAGAGAGATATAAAACTAAACCCAAGATCCAAGATCCAAGATTCAAATCTAAATCAAAGGTTTGCACAAGTTCAAAATCTAATGCCCTTGAGGGTCTTACCCATTAAGGCACCAGTCCTCTATATAAGGACAAAGAAAGTTCTTGCAACTTCCCATATGAGACTAAATTTATAGGAAAGACTAGAAACCCACGGGAAATAAAAAAAATATATGAAAAACTTTGGTAGTTTTGAGCTAAATCCAACAAGAATTGTAAGCATTTCAATTTATGCCTGCACACACACGCGTGTGTGTGTGAAGAGAGAGAGAGAGAGAGAGAGAGAGAGAGAGAGCATCAAAACTGAAATATACAAAATTAAACATGTAAAATGGGTTTCCAACACCTTGTTTTGTAAATCTAATCCTGTAGTCGATTTACTAGGAATCAACACTTCGATCAAGGTTGTTGCTTTTCAATTACCAAGATTTTGGGTCATTGTTTTTTCAAACCTTATAAGAATCTACCCATGTGTAGGAATCAGACAGTCCAAGAGCCCATTATTATGAAATGAAGCATGCAGATCACATCTATATGGTTGGAATAAAAAAAAAAAAACTCAAAAAAACGCATTTTGCCTGTTTCATTTTTATAACTTTTTATATGTAAGGGATTCTCTCAAGGTGCAATGCAGCGGTTTGATGATTCACTTGCATACTTTGATTACCTGAACTATTTCAAAGATTAGGAAACTTTAACTATATAGTTGACTTGACCATGTAGGGTCATTCTTATATTGACCAAACTAGTATATGTGCTTGTGAGTGTAGGCTGATACTAACCAATGCTTAGAGAAACCAAAGTGCTTGATCATTCAATTTAGACCGGTGAACTCCAACTGGAGATGACTATCATCACATCAAATCATCTCACTTCTCATCCCTTATTTTCGGATACTTGGCAGATGGAACTGAGTCTTGCTATATAAAGTTGAACTATGTAAAACAAGCAGCGATTGGGAGCTGACATAAACGATTCACTCAATGAGAAACAGTTCATATTTACCTACAAAATAATTGCCTTTTAGATGAGCTTAGGCTAGTTAGGCTATGCACTTGGAAAAGCAGTACATTATGCTGGCACCTATGCCTTTGCAACTGGATTTTTATGGTCTTCTACCAAACTAGAAGATTGTCAAGATTCTCCCTCCATCAATTATTTGAAAGGGACAACCCTAGATAACGAGGGCTTAAAAACTAAGGAAAAAGGGAGGGCAAAGGATAAAAAGGTGAAAGATATTATGTTGAGGTTTTAATAATCCATTAGGTCTCATAATTTGGCATGATTGAAGCTGTAGACTTGAATAAGTATCATGAGCATCATGATAATTTCAAATTACCAATGTATGTGGAGAGCTGGAACACACTTAGGATAGATCTATCGATAGATCTAGATCAAAGAAACAAAAACTAAAAGAAGAGAAAATCAACCACGCAAAGAACAAGGATTTTACATTGTTTGCGTTCATGCATATCCACTATTAAGACGGAGATAGACACACTATAAAAGACGGATTGCCCTCTTTAAATACAAAGAGTGATGGCAACTTATTTTGAATAAAAATTATAAAAACTACCATCCAAAATATTTTCACCAAATTAAGAATTTTATATCAAGGCAGAAATCAAGTGTCACGATCCTTCAACACTTGGTAGTATGGTTTGTAGGGTGGATGTCAGTTCGATGTTATTTGGATTCAGATATGGTAAGGAACCCGCCATCCGTTTCTGAGCCCAAGCCAAAGTTAGCAAGATGTTAAATGGCAAAATTAAATCCATTAAAGTGTTAAATACATTAATTATTAATTAAAAAGAAAGATTTAAAATATGGTAATTACTGTGTACGGATTTAATCCGATTTCAATTTTACAAAGACTAAAAAATGTGTGCACGTGCACAAACCAGGCTATGGGTTTTGAATCTAGGACCCAACTTGTTTTAAGTCCAAGATCCATCCAACCATGCATGTTGCGTGGATTTCAGTCTGCACTCGTTCAAGTCGAGTAAATTTCTTTGTATCCCTATGGAGAAGCAGTTCATTAAAAAAAATGATTAGGATCTGGGTGGAAATGGCCCAAAGTTTGTGCAAACACAGCCTGTTAAGTAAACTGGCTTAGTAATAAGGGCATCAACGGGTTGGGTATGTCACAATCCCGATCGATCCCGACCCTGTACATGATCCGGTAGGGTCAGGGTCGGCCCGTGAGGTCTGATTATTAAATGGGCTGGTTATGGTTTATAAAACTCTATACCAAATGTGAGTCCGACCCGATTTCTGATTAAGATCCCCATTTTCAATGTAAAATACTCTAAATGTATTAATTTACCATGTATGGACTGGGTCTGGTTTCTGTAATGCTTATCAGATCTGGGTATGGTTTTTCTTATGAAAAAATCAGTTGGATCTGGAGCCGTACCCGATACCATGATCAGATTCATGTCCGAACTCACCCATTTTGCATCGACACCCCTAGTAGTAAGAACTGCAGTTGCATCACTGTGTTTGCAGCCTAAATCAGGTCAGTTTGGCCCTTAAGCCCCGGAACTGAACCCGAGATCAGCCCACTCCTTGTAACAGGTTTAAAACATTAGACCTTGTATATCAGGCCATTCGAAAAAGCCCTGCCCAAAATGGGTTCAACCACCAAGGCTCACTAGGCTTGTGGCTTGCCTGGCCTATTTGTCCTGCACAGAATTCATCCATTAATGGGCCCCATATGGATAGGGTCCTGCTTGTTCAAGATGAGGGAAGGGTTTAAGAAAAGGTACTAGATCGACATGACGGTATAAAGGCATTGAACTTACGACGTGGGCAAATTAAGAACCACGATTCCAACATAAAGCTGAAGAATATAATGAAAAAGGGTACGATTTTGTGTTGATAATCAACTTTTGAAATTTTCGAGGATTAGATATTACTTTGTGTTAATAATGAAGCTCATGGTTGGTGCCCTTGAAAGGTTCAGCTAGCTATTAAACCAATTAACTGATGTTATTATATATTTTTCATAGTGGACAAATATGTCCATTGCCTGTATCTTTTGTCCATTTGTAACTGCTGATGCTGTTGGGGCTGGTTGGCATGCCATACTTAGCCTCATAAAATTGTGTTTTTTTTTTTACTCTGAGAAACCGCCGGGCGTCTCGACACCAGGGAGTCGCCAAGCTTCGACTTACGCAGGGGGGTGACACCCATGGGATTTGAACCTAGACTGCCCGTCAAACGGTCTAAGCCCCCATCCCACTATGCCAAACCCATTGGATCTATAAACTTGGCTATTTACCCACACCAAATCACAACATAATGAAGTGACCCTCTGCAAAGAGGTTTTATAGAAAACCGCCAAAAAAAACCTGTCATATGGATACGGCTGTGGATACCAGGATATGGATATATTTACAAAGTTTTATGACTAGTATATAAGGGGATACAAGGGAGCCAAAATGGAGTATCCATGTGACAGCAAAAAACAGATCAGAATTTATGGCAGGAAATGTGATGCAACAAGAACGTTCAACAAAGTTGGTTCTTCCTCCTGAATGGATGAGGTGAATACCTGATGTACAAATGAATCTAATATAAGCCAACTGAGTTGCATTATCATATTTATAAACTAGAACTAATCTCTCATATATGAAGTACAAACTGCTTCTAAATCTTCTTTTTTTACCTTAGTTGAAGCTGAATTCCTTAACAAAGTGGATAGAAACAGTTTTAAATTCTAATCATATACCTTTTTTCTTACGGAAAAGATGATGCTTAGTAGTTAATATGGATAGTTCAGCAAAGAAGACAGTCCCTTCAGCCCAAATTCATGAGATGATTTCATTAATCAGTAAAAATCAATGTTTCAATTACATACTACATTTACAATACTCACGAAAATACAACCCATACCACACCACAAAACCAAGTCCTAGAAGCATGAATCCCTCTATCTATTGCTGCTGTATACATATCTGAAGTCATTCATGTCATTTCTTCTGATAAAAATCGAAGAACAAACAATGGTCTAGGAGCTTTGGTGGGATATTCAGCTCTTTCCTTATTCAGGAATATCTTTTGCTCCCAACCAAATGAAATTTACACTCAAACTGAAGATCCAGATGCTTAAACCGCAAGAAAAAAAATACTCCCCCCTAATGCAACAAGGGTCACTGAGTCTAGCCTTTTGATATCTGGAATAAGTGCTCAATTAAAGTTAGCAGGCACTAAATCAGCCAAAGCATCAATTGTCAACTTTCAGGTTATCTGCAGAGGACCATATAAATTTTCAAATCAGGATTAAAATCATCAGATCAGCATTCAAATTAATATATATGCCTTAAAGTTGACAAGCTCAGACATTTACCGTTCTTCTCTGGAATACCAAGATGTGCCTGAGAGACGAAGCCCATCTGGACAACACCCTGAAGCTCATCGTTCCAGGTATTAGGCACCTGTCATATAATTCTTTCATAAAAATAAACATAAACATAGCAGTATGCAAGATGCACAACTTAAGAATAGGACATTATAGAACATTTAGGACTACCTGATCCATTTGGAATAACTGGGGGTTCATACTTCTTCTCAATGTGTTCCCAAAGTTCTTTATACCCAACATTGCTTCAGTTCCTGATTCTATTGATTCCAAAGGATATCCATTGAAAGGATGGCAAGATGAATTTATGTTAGATGTGAAACCAACACCAGCAGAACTACGGCCTTCTGAAGAAAAGATCTGCAATTGATGATAAAAGGTGAGATATCTGAAGTTATGGGCCAAAATAAATACTATTTCTGGCATGGAACTACTTACATCCTTCAAGAGAATTCCTTCAATATCAAAGTCAGGAATCACAGTAGCTAGCTTCATAGACAGAAACTGGAAAAACAGAACAGAAATAAGATGGCTTACTGTGGTAGATGCATGAATGTTGGTCATAATATTGATTAGTGAAACAAGGAAGCAAGACACTTTAGGCTTGAGAAAAGACCGTCAAGAAGTAATGCATTAGAAATACTGGAATTGAAGAAACATACCTCAACCTGCCGTTGGAGTGATTGCACATAGTTAATTATCTCATCAAGCATCACAGCTTTGCCTGTGACCTACATTGTTTAAAGAAATAACTATCAAGATATATCTGGGGAGAGAAATGGATCATCAAGGCGTCTCCAAACACATTTACAGTTGATAAACATGAGCATTGATAACAGATCAGTCTGATACCTTGTTGCAACCTGGAACTAGATCTTGAAGAAACCTCATTCGCTCGCTTATCTTTTCCCTTCTTACCTACATTTTAAGCACAATAGACTACTTATTTGGATGACCAACGTGGTTTGTTTGAATGCAAATGGACGATTTCAAGAGCCTTACTCTTTCAGCAAGGCTGTGGCTGTTGGTTGCCTGCCCACGTCTAGCTCTTACATGAATGTACTCTTCCTTTGGAGCATCAACATTTTGGCTCTGATCCTTACTTTGTCCGACATTTAACTTACTAAGATTATCACAGGCATTTTGTTTCTTCATTTTGGTGGAATCATTCGACAAATATGATGCATCTTTTGATTGGTCGGACTCAATTTTCTATCATGGGCAACAAAAGAAAATCATTTACTTACTCCCAATCACAAAAATTAACAGAATTCATATGTGTAATACAAAAAGAACCAAACCAAAAACAAATCAGGGAGAAATTAATAACAGATTAGCCAGGAGAGGAAAAAGAGCAGTCACCTGTGCATTATCGAATTTTTGGTTGGGGTCGAAAGCGAGGCCATCGGGCGTCCTCTTTCTCTTTTTCCTGTCCGAGGGCGAACCAGCAAACTTGTTCTCTGCATTCTGTTCTTCCTCCTGATCAGCAGTACCATGGTCGATACCCTCACATTCTCCGCTAGAAGCCTGAATTCTGTTCATTGTGTTTACCGGAGACGGGTCAATGCTAACACAATGGTTAGGATTGCCCAATTGGTAATCAGCGGGAGCGATCGTAGACATTCTGGTACTCTCCAGAAGACTGAAATTGCTAATGTTTTCAGGATATTTCCCATTCAGAAGGCATGAAAAACTAGGGGCAGATCCTACCACAGGAACATTAGAATGATAATGAACCATATTAATGTTGGCGTGGTTTACAAATGCAGCAGCATTCACTGGATAAAGAGTGTCCTGATGATGAGAAGGCTCCTTTCCCCTAAAACCAGCATTTCCACCCATTGGCACCAAAGGATCCCAACAACTTGAAAATGATTCAAGCATTTCAAAAGCAGAGCAGGATGCAGACTTCAGACAAGATGCCGTTGAGCACCCGGCGATCCCGACGCTTGCTTCAGAATGTGACCCTAAAAACCCACTGACATTTGGAAAATTTGAACCAGGAGGAGGAGGAGGGATCCCGCTGTTCTGCTCAAAACCAAAATCGCCATTACTGCTAGAACCCATGGTCTAGAACACACCACCACCCACCAATAATATATGGTGCAAACTGCAAGCACACTAGAATTCCACCAACTATGAGCCTGAAAAAGGTGATGTGGACAAACCGCAGTCCTTACTTAACCAACTAGCAATGAGCTCACCAGAACTGGTACCAAATAAGAAAAAGGCTGTCACCAAGCCAAGGGTATGAACTTAAAGCAAAGTGGTGGTTTGACTAGAAAAGAACAGCTGGTAATTTCTTGCAAGGCTCAACAAGGAACAAACAACCGATGCAGCTTTATGTCTTGCAGAATCAGAATACCAAGATGTGTCAAAGGTAAAGTATCCTTGTATGACAGCATCCAATACAGGGAAAAGGAAAGTGAAATCCATGCACCAACCACCTTATTTTTACTTTAACTAGAGATAAATAACTATAATCTAATGACCCACATTAAATTAAGAAAAGAAAAAGGAAAAAGCAAGGGTTAAGAGCATAAAGGGACAAGCAGCAAAGGATGGGGCATTAACTAACAGCTCATTAGATCAAGTTAAAAAGAAAGGCAGATTCCATATTTCACCCACAAGTGTATTCTATCGCTTTCAACAAAACCAACAATAGAAATAGCAGGAAAACTACCAAAATTTTTGGAGGAAAAACACAAGACAACTCAATTTCTATCAAGGTCCACAACAGGATAATGGCCAAAAAGCAAAAGAATCAGAAAACGAGAAGTATATGTTCTCAAGTTTTCTCGTCTAGGAATGGTCAAATTCTGAGGAAAAAAAAAACAGGTCGGCATCACTGTTCAAGTAAGGACATGGCATTTTTCTTGGAATCGTTGCCACAAAGGTTTTGAAGCAAAGGGATTCTGATCACTTCTGTGTGGAAAAAAAAAAAAAACAGAGAAACGCCACAAAGGGAAGAGTAAAAGAAAGTACAGGCCTAAGCCTGAAATTTTCAATATGCCATAATAAGGATTTTCCTTGAATTGGGAAGGTTGCAGAAAGAGAAAGAGCATCAGGTTTTGGTTATAGATTGCAGAGATGAGTTGGGTTGTGCTCAGGTCTACCTGCCAAACAGTAGAAACGTTAGGGATGACAACACCAAGTGCTCTCTGATATAAATTTTCAGAAGCAAACTTGGTGAGCTTTATTCCATATACACACGTGTGCATTGTTTATTCTTTTGGCAAGGAAAAAGAAAAAGAAAATGAAGCGTAATAAAATAATTCCAATGGAAATATCTTCGGCTTGCTTAAACGAAGTCTTACCTTGCGCGGTTGCCGTTTTCCACCAACGTGCAAACCCATTGTTTCTGGATTGATGGCCAGTTAATTTAATGTTAGACAACTCAAATAATAGTAACGATAGGGTGCTCTTGGACCACCTACTCTCACCTAACAGAAGCTTTAGATTTTCAATTTTCTTTTTTTTTTTGTTGTTCATCTGATCTATAAGCATTATTTTAGTATAAAACAAGTTTTGGATCATGTGATGATAGCATACATGTGATTTTTAAGACTTTTAAAAATCAACGGCTCATAAATGACTTAAAAACCCTTATTTTTATGTAAAAAACATTACCTAAATCATGATCTCTATCCAATAAACTATGTTGAGTACATTCATAAGGTTTGATTATGAAGATATGATTTCTAATATGTGGGAGTAGGTGCTCCCAAAACAGACCGTAGCATTACTCCTCAAATAATACTATGGTCCAGTGATTCTAGTGGAATTGGATTAGGTCAACTGCATTTGAGTCTAAGTGGATCCTTACTCTAGAGTAAGGCCACTCTTGGGATTTGACCTAGAGTAAGTCAACATTGGCCAGGTTTAACTTGGCTCGGTGATTTAATCAGATCAAGTGATGACAGACTTGGCTGGGCACTCAGGGTAAAAGTTCTCATAGAGGGCCTTTGAATCCCTCCGATCTAAGATCTATGGACTTGAGATAGTTATCATGAGGATCCCATGCCAAGATCTTAAAGGATTCAAACGCTTGATCTAAGATCAGGGATCTTGGATCCTTGATATAAAGTGTGTGGAAGAGAGATCAGATCCGAGGATCTCTCGCCTATTTGAAAAGCGGGGGTGAGGTGTAGGAAGAGAGACCCGAGGGTGTCAAATCCCTCGAGTGTGATGTTGCCTTGTACCAATTCCGGCACAAATCTTTTTTATGATGAGGAACCCTTGCCGAGAACCAGGTTACTTAATGGGATCATCCCTGCGAAGTAAGGCCCCGAGTGGTGTTACTGACACCTGACACCCAAGCCTTTATGGAGCCCAGCAGTTAAAGGCATCCGCGTAGCTAAAGACGGACCCAGAAACTTTTATTTTGGTGTGTATGTGTCACAAAGATAAACAAAAAAAAAAAATCTTAGGGCGGGGGGAGGTTAGAATTTTTTTTTGGGAGGGGTGGGCTCAATTTTTTTTTTAATTTGGGAGTAACCAGATAAAGGTTCCAATATAAGTTTTAAATTCTTGAAAGGCGGGGGTGGGAGGTGTTGGATCAAATTTCACAATCAACATCATGAACGAAATCAGAACATGTACAAACATGATATTCATGATAGATAATTGATCGAACATAAACAGAGAGCAAACATGTCGACTTTCGCATCATACCAAAATCCAAACAAAGGCAAAACAACAAACAACTGCATATAACACAATAAAAACAACCAAAACATATTAATATTATGTAATAGGCTAAGGCGTATGAAAGTACTCCCTTTAGAGAAGATTTGCCCTCACATATAGTGCAAACAGGGTCTGACATCCTTCTCCCAAGACACAATAGCCTCGACGATCAGGATCGGTGCACTCTAACGGATCGTCCTTCAAAGACAACCTCTCTAAACCGCTGTGCAGAAAACCCTTTTTTGAAAAAACTCAAAAGAGAGAGAGAGAGCAGCAGCAGGGAGAGAGAAAACGCAGAGTCAGATCTTCTTTGAATTCTGTGTGTATCATATATCCATAACCCCAGCCCTAACCACGTTTTTATAACCCACGAAGGGTTACAAAAACGTGGAAGAGACCCGTTACGAAATCCGAGGAGTCAAGACCCATTAACAAACACAGATTGGATATAGCCCTAAAGGGCCAATTACCCGAACCCAAACCTGAACCCCAGCGCGGCACGACCCGACCCAGCACCGCCCGACGAGCAGACGCTCGTGTGTGTGGTAGTCATCCCATCCTCTTGTTCTTAGGAACAAGTGTAAGAGTTTTCATATAGGTTATAAAGCCTATAACATCCTTGAAACTCTTCAATATGAGACTATTTCACATCATCTGTACAAACACATTCCAAAAGGAGTGGTCCCCAATGTTTTTCATTATTTGGATTCCCTCATCTTTCCTTCTTACATCCAATAGAGAGTGGGGGTGCAGTCCTAACGTAGGTTCATCTCTGCGCATAGCTAGTCGGGTCAAACATGAGATGAAGGGATCAGCACCTTCTCCTCAAGCTCGTGCCCACTCAGCAAACCGAGCCGGTTTAAATCAGGCATAAATTTGGAGTTGAAAAGGAATGCTTGTTTTAGTTGCCGAGAAGGGAAGCAGCTTTCCCACAAAAGGCACGAGAGCTGAGTCTTTTGTGTGAAAGTGCTTCCCAAATGGCGAGGGAGTGACCCCATTTTCTTACGAAATATGTTGCTTCATTAGGAAAACCTGTGGGTCCCTGCATAGCCCCCACCTTATGAGTGTTTTGTTTCACTGCAGGTGGGAAATGGTCATTTTCATACGAAAATGGGTCACATTCTCACTTTTTCGGTGAAACAAACGCACCAAAATTAAATGGTCAACAAGATTTTGGCAAGAAAACATTAAGGCGGCATCAGACGGTTGTCAGGATTAATTTTTCACACAACTTTGCGTGTGTATGTATGTGCTTGTGCGCTCATGTGCATGTAGAGTCCAACCTATGAATTTGCATGTATCCTAGGGGCACTTGCACCACCTCAACCTAAGGGAAGCCACTTTCCTTCAGGAGGGATGCTCGGAAGGAAAGTGTTTTCTTATGGAGAAAGATGTGAATCCATTTCCATTGAAAAGATGTTTTTCTGCATTTATTATGTGCGCCCACTATGTTTCGATATTTGTTTCACCCAATGGGTAAGAATCTCTCTCTCTCTCTCAGTGTGTGTGTGCACACACCCATAGGGATGGCAGTGGACCAGGGCGGAGGTGGGGGACAAGGTCTCCACCTCAGTCCCATCTCAAAATTTGGCCCTCCCTCCTCACCTTCATCTTAGCATGGGTTTTGA
This sequence comes from Nuphar pumila, assembly GCF_984573655.1. NCBI lineage: Eukaryota > Viridiplantae > Streptophyta > Magnoliopsida > Nymphaeales > Nymphaeaceae > Nuphar > Nuphar pumila. Next base: position 103,251,018 of record NC_143254.1, read on the forward strand.
TTTTAACCTTCATTGCCGCCTTCATCCTTGTTTCATGTACTTCATCCCTGGTCCAAATGGGGCCTCGTTTCTCCTCGGTCTACTGCCTTCCTTAAAGGTACTTTAGTTATTTTACTAATGGAGATCGGGAACGGGCAGACGAAAGCGTAAGTCCATCCCCGCCTCCATCCTTGCACGAGTTTTGATTTTAACCTTCATCTCCACCTCCATCCCCATTTTTTGTCTTAAATCTCCGGTCCAAAAGGAGCGAGGCGGGGCTCCGTTTTTTCCCATTTCATTGCCATCCCTACCCATGTGAGTCCATCAGATCCGAAGGGACCTTGGATAGTTTTTTGTCCAAAGTTCCTTGAATGCCGTCCATTATCAAAATGAACGGCATCCTCAAACCATCTACATGTTTTGGACAAATTTCAGCTCTCCATCTTCCAGCCATTGATGTCATTTATCTAGAAAGTGAATGACAACGAATTTTTTGTGACCCAGCTAGGTTGGGACCACTTTTCTTTTCTTACAGCTTTTGAGTGCCACGCATTTTGATGATGAATGGCATCCAAGGAACCTTGGGCAGAAAATGTCCAAATGTCTCATGGACCTGATCCGCTTTAGTTGCCACCGACCTCAATCCACTTCTCCTTTGGAGCTGGCGTTAGTAGGGTAAAAAATCCTACTAATGATAGAGCCCGTCAAAAAGCATATGATAAGCATGTTGAGAGTAAGATTTAAGCATGTTTTACTAGAGCTAGCAGCTGCACTAGGATAATATATTCTGCTCTTAACACACCATGGAACTTAAACGCATGCTTGTGGCTGTATGTGAGACTAGGGGTGTAACCAGGTCCGGTTTGGGTCAAGTCTTGTCAGATTCTATTTTGAATTGGGTCTAAAAGTAAGACCCAAACCCGACTTAATCTAATTTGGGTTCGGGTACAACTAGAATTTGTGGGTCCATATAGGTTAAACGGGGGATTAGGTATACATTGGGTCGGGTCTTTAGTAGACTCATTTTGATTTGGGTCAGGTTAAGGTCTAGATATGGCTGAAAAAAAGTAGACCCATGTAGGTTAACAGGTTCGGGTATCAATGGTTAGGATCTTGATGTGTTCGGGTCTTGATATGATCTGTATTCTAGACCTAATTACCAGCCAATAAAAAATATGTAAATTAATGGAATCAAATGTTTAAAGAAGATTATTTGCTAACCAAACAGTAGCTTAATAACTATTCTAAATAATGTCAAAATCTGAATATAAAAAGAATACTTTCACGCCAACCAAACATTATAGTTGAAATAACAAAAACAATATTCAAAATGTATCAAATTGAATGAGTCCTCGAGTATTATTATGGGATTTACTTTAATCCAACAATTTTCATGACCTAAGGGCAATAAGAAGTATATGCAAAAATAAAATAAAATACAATGCATATTAATTCTAAGTTTAGCAACATTTTTAAATGTTTAATTGATTATATAATATTTACCAATTAGAAACTTTCAGATGGATTGATTACAAAGCAGATTCAGTTACGATCAGTTCAAGTTCCGGTGTATAATCGGTTTAGGTACAAAGCGAGTTCAGGTACATAATCAGGTCAGGTTCGGGTCAAATCGGTTTTAAAATGTTGAGAACCATTTGGGTTCGGGTACATAATCTGGTCGAGTCCATTTGAGTTTGGGTCTTCATTTACAATACCCAAGATCCGACCCAATTTTACTATGAGTTTATATTTTGGACCCGATCCAAACCCATGAGTCTACCAATATCAGTACAGGTCAGGTATAATCAGTTGGGGACATCGGGTCGGTACCCACTTACACCCTATGTGAAACACTACTCAACTTCTGATATAAAACATCAAAACTGAACCTGCTTATCTGTACAGGATCTTGATGCTTGTGAGAACAAGACATGTTGATATAAACTTGGATGCTTGTGAGACCAAGATATGTTGATTTAATAAACTAGAAAGGTGGTAAGATGATCCATCTAGCACTCAAAAGTCAAGTCTACATCATGTTGTACAAAATGGGAGGTGCTTATTATTAGGAGATTTTGAAAACTTTTTTTATTTTACATGTGGTAGCAGTCAAATTATGAAGCCTTGTTTTTGTTTCTTTTGGCACATTCATGGGTGAAAAGTGATCTTAATTATATATTATGCACAAATATGGCCTTGAAGTGGTTCAAAGCTCTTGCACTTAACACATCTTGTGCTTAGACTGGGAGTTGGAGTGGAGCTGACCCCTTTCAACTACATCTTCATAAGGAGCTTTTTTATTTATTTTTTTGATAGGGAACCCTGGGGTTAGGCAGACCCCTACCTGTTATACAAGGTACCATTGGGTTTGAACTGGCAACGTCCCAACACAAAGTGATGTGCACTAACAGCTCCTACCAAACCCCCCACTCCCACTTGGTTCATAAAGATATAGCTGATGGCAATGGTCTCATCACCCCTTTTTTTTTATTCACATATTCTTTCCGACATTGGCTGCCAAACAAAGCCTAAAGTTCGACAAAAAGTCGATAAATAGAATGACACTTTAGCTGCTCTCATCAGAATCATTTCAGTGTTGGTAGATTGTGCACGCGCGCGCACACACACACACACGGATATTGGCTACACTTATTGTTTCCAAAATCAAGAGTGAAAACTTAATTATTTTATTTTATATTGCAAATCTGGCCTACTAGATCTGAGTACATATTTCGTTTAGTTAAAACCGACCCTTGGATTATTTTTATTTTATTTTATTTGTGGATCAGATTTTTTTAAGCGTTTTAAAATCAATAGCCTACAATTTGCCTTATTTTATTTATTAGAAATCATATTTTTAGGTCAAAAATATAATCCAAGGGATGATTCCTACCTCAAGACATCCATGGGTCATGGTGAACTTTACTTGCTCGATCCAATGAGTTTCCATAATGGATTGGCAACTCACAAGTCTATCCTATAGATATAATACAAGATCCATGCTAAATATGGCAAGGTGCTAAATGAAACATTTTATCAGATTTTCTTTGTTGTTTTGAATTTAAGACCGTATAGATGTAATTTATATGCTTGTGTTTATAGGAATCAGTTCTAGAAGGATTTGATTTCGATGTATGAATAGGTTTTTATAAGGTTTAAAAAATCAATGGCCTACAATTTTTATAAACTTTTGAGGCTCCAAAAACCATTTTTCATCCAAAATATATTATCCACTTTTGAGGCTACCACAATATATATATATATATATATATATATATATATATATATATATATATATATAGAGAGAGAGAGAGAGAGAGAGAGTAGTTCCTACCACTTTTCTAGATAACCGAGTTTTTTAATAGTTTTTTCCATGTTTTCCTTAAATTTGATCATATGGATGTATTCTACGTAGTCAATTTATTAAGGAACGGCACTCGTTTTATGTTTTTTAATAAAAAACATGATTTTTTAAGCCTTGAATATTTATAAAAATCTTACCTATCAATTTTTAAACCTTATAAAATCCTACCTGCATATTGAAATCAAATGATCCACGAACTAATTCCTATAAAATCAAGCACGTAGAACACATTTGTATGGTCAGATTTAAAGGAAATATAGAAAAACCCTTTATTAACCCGGTTAGTTGGTTGTTAGCATCTACCACCTTCTTCTATATATATATATATATATATATATATATATATATATATATATATATATATATATATATATATATATATATATAGTGTGTGTGTGTGTGTGTGTGTGTCAGGCGTATTTTCTTCAATAGGCTAGTGTGGCACGATGATCATTCCTTATCGCTGCAAGCTTACTTGTCGCTCGCTTGCCAATCACAGAAGTTTGTAATCAGAGTGCAAGAGAGCAAAAAAGAATAAAGAGAGAAGAATTGCAATCACAAGAAGCAATCACAATGAGGGTGAACAAAAGAAAGCTCAACGCAGTTGATTCATTCACAATTTTGTCTGCAGACTATTACAGTTCAAGTATACGGGTTGCCCCTTCGGGGTATTGATTCACCTGAACCGGGCAGCTTACATCAGACTCAATAAAAGCAAAACAGACTCTAGACGCAACTTTACAATGTAAGTCACAAGAAAACATGCTCCCCTCTTCAAATCATGCACCATCCTCGACGCCATGGTAAGCCCTGACTTCAGCCGGGTAGCAACTGCTCATCCGAAAAACTGGCTTTCATGTAGGTTCCATTGTTTTCTCCCACTGCACTAAGTATTTCTTCGCTTTGCCCAAATAGTTGACCTTGTAGCGAATGATCTGACTAAGGTGCTTCTCGACCCGTTGTGCTGTCGGGACCCTTTGCATGATGGGAGCTCGTTGTGACACGTTGCGTTCTGGATCTTCATCGTCTGGATGAAACTGCTTGAGGTTACACACGTGGAACACCGGGTGCACCTTGAAGTCTGGGGGCAACTTCAACTTATATGTCAGCTTGCCCACCTTCTTTGTGATGGTGAAGGGCCCTTCATACTTTCTGAGCAATTTAGGGTATCGCCCGCGGAAGATGCCTGTGCAACCTGGATATAAGTTCACCAACACTTAGTCTCCAACTTGGAACCCAGCGGGTCGACGATACTTGTCTGCCTACTTTTTCATTTTCTTTGTCGTCTTGTGTAGGAATATCTTTGCCAACTCATTGTGCTTGTGTCAGTCGTGAACAAATTGATAGAACAAGGATAGCCTTCCCTTTTCTTGCGCGACAAGAGTGTACAGGGTCAGTGATTGTTGCTTTGTGGCTATCTCAAACAGGTTGTAGCCTAAAGACTCGCTCTTCTACAGGTTATAACAAAATTGTGCCATATCAAGGAGCTTCACCCAATTTTTCTGATTGGCACTAACAAAGTGCCTAAGGTATTGCTCAAGTATCCCGTTGATGTACTCTGTTTGCCCATCTGTCTGTGGATGAAAGCTTATTGAAAATAGCAAATCAAAGCCAAGTAGCAGAAATACCTCACACCAAAACTTGCCCGTGAAGCGAGCATTGTGATCATTCACAATGCTCTTTGGTATGCCCCAGTGCTTCACCACATGCCTTACAAACAATTCTGCAGTCTTCTCTGCATTACACTCCTTCGAAGCTGAGATAAAGGTGGCATACTTTGAGAATCCACAACTAGGATCGAACGGATGCCCTCTACCTTTGACAGACTATCAATGAAGTCCATAAAGATACTATCCCAAGGACGTTCTGGAATTGGTAGAGGCTCAAAGAGACTGACAGCCTTCTATTTTGTCCCTTAACTTGCTGGTAGATGAGGCATATTCGCACATACCCCTCCACGTCGTTCCTCATCTGCGGCTAATAGTAGATGTGCTCAAGGAGTGCTAAGCTCCGCTCCTGATCAAGATGGTTGACCCGTAGTGTATCATGATACTTCTTACGTAGTTCACGACGGAGGCTTCCCCACCATGGCACAAACACACATCCCCCTTTTATCATAAGGAGGTTGTCCTATTGTCAAAATCACTGAGTCTTCCTTGCCTGCACCAGAGAAACAAGGTGTTGTGTTGTCGGATCCTGCTATGTACCTTCGCAGATGTGGCTCAACAATGCGCGCTCCAAATGCACTTCAGAAGGCTCCACGCGTGTAGCTGCCAATTCAACCCTGCGGCTCAAGGCATCCACCACAACATTGGTCTTTCCAACCTTATACTCCAAGGCAATGTCAAACTCAGCCAAAAACATCTGCCACCAAGCTTGCTTAGGCGTCAGCTTCTTCTGTGTGACGAATTGGGCACCTAGAAAGTAGTGCTGCCAAGTCCTGAGGTAATACACGATGGCTATCATCTCACGTTCATGTACCGTGTAACGTCTCTCTGCATCCTTTAGCTTACGACTCTCATATGCAATCGGATGACCTTCCTGCATAATAACTTCGCCGATGGCAAAGTCTGATGTGTCTGTGTAGACCTCAAAGAATTGTGAGTGATCAGGCAGTCACAACACTGGTACCCTCACTAAGGCTTTCTTCAAGCCATCGAAGGCATCTTGGCATGCTTCTGTCTAGAGCCATACCTGATTCTTCTTTAACAAATTCGTGAGGGGCGCAACAATGATGGAATAACCTTTAATGAAATGTTGATAGTAGTTTGCTAAACCAAAAAAAGACTACAACTCTGGGACTTTACTTGGTGGAACCCATTCTTGGATAGCCCTTATCTTTTGCCCATCCATACACAGCACACCACGCCCCACAACGTGGCCAAGGAAGCTGATCTCCTTCTGCTCGAAGAGACACTTCTCTTGTTTGACAGAGAGGTTATTCTCCTTTAGCACCTGAAATATTGTTCACAAGTTCCCGACATGTTCCTCCATATTGTTGATGTAGATCACGATATCATCTAGGTAAACTACCACAAACTTGTCTAAGTAAGGGTAGAAGATCTGGTTCATTAAAGTCGTGAACGTGGCTGGAGCATTCGTCAACCCAAATGGCATTGCTAAGAATTCACAAGCACCATAGTGGGTGACGCAAGTTGTCTTCGGCTCATCGCATTCAGCAATCCTCACTTGCCAGTAACCCGATCGCAGATCTAGCTTGAAAAACATACAAGCACTGCCTAACTGATCAAACAAGTTCGCTATTAGTGGCAATGAGTACTTGTTTTTCACTATGACCTTGTTCAAAGCACGATAATTCACACACAATCACTTGGAGCCATCATGTTTTATCTGAAATATGACTGGAGTGCCAAATGGGGCTTTCGATGGATGAATGATGCCTACATTCAACATCTCATTAAGCTGCCTACGCAGCTCTTTCAACTCAGTTGGACCCATGCGGTATGGAACCATTACGGGAGGCTTCGCTTCTGGGGTTAACTCAATCTTATGGTCGACCTCGCATCTTGGTGGAAGATGCTTCGGCAATTATGGAGGTATCACCTCTCGAAACTTCTCCAACAATGAGGCTAGAGTCGACGACACTGTTGCATCCACCTTCTCTTCTTCTGCATGCACAACAACTAAGAATGTATGTTCTCCATGCTTGACACCTTTCTTCAGCTGCATTGCCGATAACACTAAAGACTTGCCTTTCTGCGTAAGGCACTGCATTGTGTGGGACACATTTGGCCCTATGATCATCAATGTGTTAAACTTTGGCAACATCATAACATTCTGGCTCCACAGAAACTCCATACCCAAAATCATCTTAAAATCATCCAGGGGCACCACAGAGAAGTTTGCTTTGTTAGCCCAACTCTCCACTTAGATAGTCACATCTCTTGCTTCACCAAGGATGGGCTTAGCCTCAAAGTTCACTATTTTGGGTCTTTTGCTTTGGATCGGGCTTCAAGCCCAACCGCTTTGCCTTTTCCTATGAGACAAAGTTGTGTGTGACCCAGAGTCTACTATTGTTGAAGTAGACTTTTCATTCGTAATGACTTCAAGATACATAAGTTCTTTGCTAACATGCATGTTCTTCACTGCACAACTTTTAGCTACGTTTATCGATCGCATGGCCCCCATCCTTAGTTGCATGGTCTCAATATCATTACATTCTGCTTGCGCTGCATTGGCTTGTTTGTGGTCCTTCACGAGGTGCTTTGGGCACTGCCTGGTGACATACCTATCACCACAGAACTAACATGTCACAACCGCACCCTTGTTGTTGTTGTTATACTTTGTGTAGTTATGTTTCTTGTCGGATTGGTAGTGTGTCGATGTCTCACCTTTGTTGTCATGTTGCTCATCCTTTTTGCCTTCATGGTCAGGCTTCTTACCGACTTTGGTTGATGGAGTGAAGGGCTTGTGCTGAGTGTCAACTAAGTGCTCGACCATTACATATGCATCTTCCAAAATACGGAGGTTGCACCTTTCCACTTCAAACTGCGCCCATGGTTGAAATCTCACAATAAACCAGTTGAGCTTGTATTTTTTTAGCATGTTAGGCACCTCCAACATAAGCTTCTGAAATGTTTTGATATAGTCTTGTAACAAACCAATATATTTAAGCTTGCCTACCATCCTGTACATCTGCCTTTGTGCATTCCTTGGCATGAAGTAGTTGCACAACTCCATTTTAAAGTCGTCAAAGGTGTCTATCACGCATTGACCCTCTCCATGTCACTGCGCTTTTGCCTCCACCAAGCGGTAGCATCTTCATCGAGTAGAGTTGTTGCAACCTTGATTATGAGATCCTCAAGCATCACATTCCGAATGTCCAAGTAGTCTTCTACTTTGAACAAGAAGTTCTCAATGGCCTTGCTGTCGCGAGAACCATTGAACTTTTCTAATCTTAGCACATCAATCCTTGATGGCCTCTCACCATTTCTCCCATTTAGGGTCACTGTCAACTGCAATATGCAATTCTTCAACTGAAGCTCTCCTACTTCAGTTTGCAAGTCTATCGTTGTTGTCGTGAACGAAGTGACCTATTCCACCAGCAAGATCACCTGCTCTTGCAGGCTCGCCACCACATCATTCAGTCCACCAAATGATTCAACTGTGCATGAAATTGCTTTTTCATGAGAAGTAACATCTTCCACCTGCCTGTTGACAGTTGCAACCATCTGCTCTTGGCCCCGAGGTGAACCCATCTCCTCAATTTCGGCAATTGTCTTGCCTTTGGTATTGCGCACGTTTTGATAAGGTGCCACAATATCTTGCTCATAAATCACAACTTATCGGCATGTCTGTCGATAACGATTTTGGAGTCTCTTTGCCAGCACGAGAATGGGCTCTGGTACCACTTGTCACGGGCCTATTTCCTTTAATAGGCCAGTGTGGGGTGACGGTCCTTCCTTACCGCCACAAGTCTACTTGTCGCTTGCTTGCCAATCGTGGAAGCTTATAATCAGAGTGCAAGAGAGAATAGAGGGAGAAGAATTGCAATCACAACAAGGGTGGATAAAAGAAAGTTCAACGCATTTGATTCATTTACAATTTTGCCCGTAAGCTATTACAGTTCAAGTATACAGGCTGTCCCTTCGGAGTATTGATTCATCTGAACTGGGCAGCTTACAACACACTTAACAAAAGCAAAACAGACTCTAGATGCAACTTTACAATATAAGTCGCAAGGGAACAATATGTGCGTGGTATATTAAAAAAAATATTAAAAGTCAAGTTTGCAATATAGTCATAAATCTCTTCTCGTCAAAGGCATATCTTTATTTTAAAAAATATATATTTTCTTAAAAAATATTAGTACATGTATAATATATATAACAAAAATACTACTGCACTAATACATCGGAGAATTCCAAAGTTAAGTGTGATTGGGTGAGAGTAATACTAAGATAGGTAGCCTCATGAAAAGTCCTCATGTTGCACCCCTATCATGTTAAAAATGTGCTTTTATTGTGCTGATATCATGTTAAAAATGTGATATTTTCAAAATAAAGGATATTTTTAAAAATTACACTTTATCAATATAATATCAACCTTTTAGATTATGACAATGTCGTGATATGTGCAAACTATCTTTAATATATTTTACTACTATGTGCTTCATGTTATGCTGCCAGTTGTACCAAATTGGATGTATTTCAAAGTTTGGTAAGCATTGGGATAATATTTTAAAATGATATTAATAAAGTTAAATATTAGTGATATTATGAATATTTTTACTATTCAATCATAAAAAATATAGTTGCGAAATTCCCAGTACAATTTCAATAAATCTGAAATCTCACCTTTTTATAATATGTCATAAATTTATTTATTTTTCACATATTTGTTTTGTTGTAGTTACTAGGGTTGGTAAACGAGTGGAACAAACCAAACATAACATGTTCGGGCTTGACTCATTTACCAGTGGATTGAGATCGTAATTTAGCTAATGTTCATGTTTGGGTGAGCCGAGCTCAATCCCAACTCGTCCCTAAATGAGATAAGTCGAGCTGGAGCTGGCTCATGTAAAAACATTTCATATTATTTATACATAAAAAATATATATTATACTTAACCATTCTTGTTTTATGTATATATTTTCTATCTATTCTTGTCTTTATATATATATATATATATATATATATATATATATATATATATATATATATATATATATTATTTTTTATATATTACACATAAAAAATATATACATAAATTGATGAAGATGTAAATCATAGGATAAGGTTGGGTGGATGAAATGGAAAAGTGCAACTGGAGTGTTGTGCGATCGTAGAATGCCATTGCGGTTGAAGAAAAAGTTTTATAGAACGTCTATTAGGCCTTCTTTACTATATGGTACAAAATGTTGGGCTGCCAAGAGACATCATATTCACAAAATGAGTGTAGCTGAGATGCTTATGCGTAGATGAATGCGTGAAAATACAATAAAAGATAAGATTCAGAACGAGGAGATACGTAAGAAGGTAAGCATTGCACCCATTGCAAATAAGATGAAAGAGAATCGTTTACGGTGGTTTTAACATATTCGGCGAAGGCCTAATGATACTCCAATCAAAAAGGTGAAGAAATGAGAAAATATATTAGTTAAAAGAGGTCGGGATAAGCCTAGGAAGACATATATGGAGATGATAGGAAAATATATGAATGCTTTGAACCTCACCGAGGACATGACATTGGATAAAAATGATTGAAGGAGAAGGATTCATGTGGAAGACCTAGAATGATTTTCTTTTTTGGTTCATATCGCCGACCCCAATTGTTTTAGGATGAAGTTGTAGTTGTTGTACACATAAATATATATATATATATATATATATATATATATATATATATATATATATATATATATATATATATATATATATATATATATATATTATCGATATGAATTCTCTCGAGCCACTCAACCCGTTTAAGATAAACTGGTTGCTCGTAGCTGGGCTCGCCAGCTATATGAACTTAACAAGAATGAGTTTGACTAGTCGAACCGAGACAAGTCGCAAGCTGCTTGGTTCATTTACCAGTGACAGTTCCCACTTCTCGGCTGCTTCACACTTGATTTTGCCAGCTGGCAAACTCCCTTGTATCTTTTTCTCTCGCTCTCCTTTCTTTAACCTTCTTTTCTTTTGGTATAAAAAACCATCCACGTGATTGGTAATCCCAATCATTTCTTGTGTTTGTACGGTTCTCGTGAGAATTATCCTCTACCATGTGCAAATAAACAATAATATTTCTTAAGCAAATGAAATTATTTTCGGCCCCCTTTTATTTTTTATTTTTCTGGAAGGATGAATCTATGAGCAACTTTGACTGTGACCAAGACAAAGATAACCTTGTTTTTTGTTTTAAAAGGCAAGGGGTTAGTCATCCTACCAGTTATACAACAATACCATTGGGATTCGAACTTTGTTCCAACACAAGGTGATGTACACTAGCTGATCCTACTGGTCCATAAGAGAACCCGTTGGTCCCTATGTTCGACCTTGGTAAGTCTACTTGGGTCCTTAACACGGTCAAAATGATGTTTTACATAATTACCCTTTCATGAAAAAAAATATATAAAAAGGCATTGCATCAAACTCATCCCCAAACTTGGATAACTCATCACTCTTGTGCTTGTAAAAAGTTTGGCTACTTTGTTGCTCTCTTCTCCCTTGCACAAGGGTCTGCACTTTTGGTCCCCCTGCTTGACATTGCATAGCATTAGAGGATAAGATAGCTACCTGACATGGATCAAAGAATTGGACCAACTCCTTGCAAATTGCAGCTACAGTTGGTGTCCAACTTGTCACATGGACCCAACTGGTTTAGGCCACTCAGTCTTGGGGAGTTTGTCCCATGGTTACTAGAGTGAGGATTAAGGGTGGATTAGGTAAAATCACATTGCATACTTTAGTGTACCGCTTGAGTTGTTGCTAGGGATGGCAGTGGACCGGGGCAGGGGCGGGGGACAAGGTCTCCACCCCCGCCCTGTTTTAAAATTTGAACCTTCATCCCCGCCTCCATCCCTGCACGGGGATGGATTTTAACCTTCACCCCTGCCTCCATCCCCGTTTCATGTCCTCCATCCCCGGTCCAAACGGGTGAGGCGGGGCAGGGCCCCATTTTCCCTCGGTCTATAGTCATTCCTTAAAAGATTGGGGACGGGGCTGGGTGGGGATTGAGATGGGGACGGGGCGGGGGAAAGCATAAGTCCATGCCCGCCGCCGATTCATTCCTGCACGGGGATAGGTTTTTAAAATTAATATGATTTTTTTTTTGCTAAAAATATTTATTTTATGTCAAATTTGTAATAAAATGAATTAATAAAAAGCGGCATTTCTTTTATAATGGAAAATACATTTTCAATATCTAGGAAGTTGATTCTTGTATCATAAGAAGTGGGCTTGTACTTTTTATGGACCAAGTTTCTAATAAAGCTTTGGAAGCATGAAAGAGACATGTAGTTTCACGTTTCGGGAGTGGGCTTTCAATTTTAAGGAGCATCCAGTATTCATGGCTTGTCCAAAGCTAATATTAAAACCCATAACCCTTCCAACTTTATATGGACTTTGGACAGCTCTCAAGATTCTATAACAAGTGGGCTTAAATGCTCTCTCTCTCTCTCATCACGCACGTAATTATTATATTTATGCATGCTAATGGTAATGAAAGGTAACTCCCATTCATTAAATGATTACTGTTGTTCTCTCTCTGGATTTTTCAACTTATTTAAATACCTTGCTTTAAAGAGGGTTTATATTATTCAACCAATATGATTACTGCATATTGGCATGCTGCTTTTGAAATTATTGCATTCCATTGAACCCAACTTGAAAAAGAGCCCATCATATTAACTTCTGAATCCCAAAAGCAACGAAGCTTCAGGAATAAAGGCCTACAAAAGCCTGCATGCAATTTGGCCCACTCTGAGTATCTTACTGGTTAAGTGCCATAGGCAACGATCAATGAGTTGGTTGTGGCTTAAGCCAAGTGGTTCCAAAATGCACAAATTTGATAAAGTCTTAACTACTATTTCAAAAAGATATGTGTTCGATCCAATATGCGAGTTCAACACAAGTTCAAAAACGTTTTGAAAAATAACAGCTAACCTATTTGCAGTGTTGAACTGTCTATCCTCACTAAAATGAGACTTGTAACCAAGAAGAATCCTGTGGAACTCATCGATATCATCGTATGCTCTGCTTGTCTGGTAGGAGTAGTCAGAGCACGTCACCTTGTGTTGGGACGTTGCAGGTTCAAAACCCAATGGTATAGTTGTATAACTGGTAGGTGGTCTGCTTAACCCCAGCTTGCCTTTAAAAAAAAAATCATGTCTTACCTCAACTACATTTGGGTCATGTCATGTCCTTTATTTCTTTTGATCTAAAACTACAACTTGGATAATTTTACAATCTTTTATACACTCTCTCATCAGTATATTACAAGTCTTCAATCGCCGTCTTCTTTTTTTTAAATGAAATCAAGACTATGCAAAGTCTCATCTTAGCAAAAACCCATGACCAAACTCTGCAATGCTCACAAAGTTGTAGGCTATCAAGCTGACTTTTGATTTTGGGCACTCCTTCCAACTACCAACATCCATCTCAAAAATGAAATTTCCATATGAAAGCTAATTATGCACTATTCCCAATTGAGATTGCAAGGATCCCACGGTTCTTCACCACTGACTGGCTTCCACCATTTTAAGTAATTTTTTTTAGCACCAACCTTTGTTTTTCCAGTCACGCGCCAATACTCTAAATGAGCCTTTTCAGTAACCTTTTTATGGAGTCACTCTTGGGACCACCCACCTTTATAAAAGGGGATTGGTTTTTTTGATGTAGGCTACCTTTGTCATATAAACATTTCCTCTCAATTGCCTTTATAACACGGTGGAAATTATATATCAAACCAGTTAAAATAATGAAGAGCAATTTTGGAGTCCTCTCAAGTGGCTCTTCTTAGTGGGGGGAATCAATAAGAAAACAGGCAATAAATGCCAAAAGCAAAGAGAGAGAGAGAGAGAGAGAGAGAGAGAGAGAGAGAGAGAGAGAGAGAGAGAGAACACAAACTCCCACTATCAGAATACAGTGGCCTACAGGTGCACAATGCTCTACAGTGCAGAACCATTGATAACGTCTTCTGGGAAGAAGAGATGCCAACTGCCAAGACCGCAGAGCTATAATGCATATTGCTGAAGGCCATACGAACCATCTTAGCATTAAACAAACACTATTTTCTGCAATAAGTACAATCGCTGGGTAGCGTAAATGGCAGCAGGTCTGGAGAGAAGCCGCTGACTCCTTTTGTCCCATGTTCAACACCTGCCGGGTTTGTGGCTACCTTTAACTGGTGGGCTTCGTAAGCGCTTGGGTGTCAGTGACTACCTGTGGTGTACCACGCAGGGAGGCCAGACCCATTAAGTGACCCGGTTATCAGCGAGGTTTCCTTATGAAAAAAAAATATTGATAGTACGTGCACAACACAAGCAGTGGATCAAACATGAGAGAGAGAGGTCTGGTTCAATTTGAAACCCAAACGACTCTTAGATTGGATATGGATGGGAAGTTTATGATTTAGGGCGTGCTTGTTTGTAACGAAAGAAAGGTGTCGCAGCACCTTCTGCCCGAAATGAATGGGACCACCCCCCTCGGAACTGAATCCATGGAAGGGGATCCAGTATGTAAAATGGGAGCTGCTCTCATGTTTGTGTTGGTTCTAACCAAAATCAAGCACACATTCATGAAATCATGATTAATGTTGATTAAAAAAAAAAGACAACAATGCCTAATTAAATATTCATGGCATTTAAAAACCAAATAAAACACTTAAATTCTAACAAAAATAAAAGATTTTAGTGTTTGATAAGTAATAACCAAAATCAAGAATTCATTAATGGAATCTTGCTTAATGATACATAAAAAGAAGAATAACACAAAAACCCCAAAATTTGTAATTAAACATTTGCATCATTTGGAAAAATGCAAACAATACCCTAATCTCTAAAAAAATCATGGATTTACATTCATTGAAAAAAAAAACTGATGTTCTAACTAAAATCAATAATTCATTACCTGCCTAATGTTAATTAAAAAACATACAAAAAAGCTTAAAACCCTATTTAAAAATTTATGCTATTTAGAAAACATAAAATAATTAAAAAAACAAAAACCCTAACAAGCATCATACATTATGCTAAAACCCTTAAAATAAAAGCATTCATGCTATTATCAGATAATTCCTAAGAAAAAGAACACAAAAAAAAACTTGAAAACCTAATTAAACATTTATGTCATTTGGAAAAGTCCAAATCAATACCTTAATTCCTAAAAAAATGATAAATGTATGCTAACTGAAAATAATAAAAAAAACATAATTGTTTTAACCAAAATCAAGCAACCATTACTTGCCTCATGCTAATCTAAAAAATACACAAAAACCTTAAAACCCTAATTAAATATTCGTGTTATTTAAAAAATAAACAAAATAAAAAACTTAAACCCTAACAAGCGTCATATATATATTATACTCATTGAAAAAATCAAATAAAACCTGTAAAATTAAAATGTTCTTTCTATTAGCACACATTATGATAACTAAAAAAAATAAACAATAAAAAAATAAAACCCTAAATAAACATTTATGTCATTTGAATCAATACCTTAAATCTTAAAAGTTCATAGATTTATGCTAATTAAAAAAACAAAACCCTTAATGTTCTAATTAAAATCAAGCATTCATTACATGACTAATATTAATTAAAAATACACAAAACCCTAAAACATTAATTAAACATTCATGCTATTTAAAAAAAAAACTAAATCAAAAAATAAATCCTAACAAACATTATACCCTTCTAATTTAAAAAATAAAACCCATAAAATTAGAACCATATTGAAGGAATAATTTGAAAAAGAAAGTTGAAAAGAAGTAGAATGCAGTGGCGTGTTGCGGTGCTGGAGAGGTGGCCAGACAACGAATAGCCTGACGTAGGGCGCAAGTGACACGCTTGAGGGTCTGACCCCTCCTAAACAAAGAGAGAGAGAGAGAGAGAGAGAGAGAGAGAGATGAAGGGGTGAATGTTGTGCGACATGCGCCGAAGGTTTCTGCCAAACGGTGAGTGGTCAGAGGCCCAGAGGAGTGGTGCAGGCCAGTGTTGGAGTTTCAAAGAGAGAGGACTTGTGTGAATGGTGAACGGCCGAAGGGAGGATCAGCAGACACAATGCCATCTCAGACTCTTTTGGTCTAATGGCATTAAGGCGAGACAGAGATGGAGAGGTGGGGTCAGGGTGGGGGCTGCACTATGCAGAGAGAGAGAGAGAGGGTCAGGGAAGAGAGAGGTGGGGTCGAGAGGGGTGATCCTGAGAGAGTTAGAGTGAGAGGTGGGGTCGGGGGCACCAAGTAGTTTGCACACATATATATCGTGCCCTACCACCTTGACCATTGGGTCGACTCGGGGCACCTCTGCACTGCCCACCCAGATCATGTACCCCTTTGGGGGGTTTCCTGGTCAGGGTGGGCACGTGCCCACCTTTCCCATAACGCGGCTCCACCTCTGCGCTGCAAATATATAAAACTTTATATGGCATAGAGGTTTTCTAGGCTTCTTATTGTGCCAGAATTTAGAAGAACTGGGATCTATGTCTAGATTGTTACCTTGATCATAAGTAACACAATTATATTTTCAAAAGTGTAAGAGAAACATAAACTCACATTCAAATTTTTGCTTGTTGTCTCAATTCATTTATCCACATTTTAGTAAAGAAAGAACATTTATCCACAACAAGCCAAACAATAATTTCAGCAACTAAAGCTTCTCACTAAGCATTTGATTGTTAATTTTTTCACATGACATTTCAGAATTTTATACCAACATGAAACACTATCAACTGTATTGAGATGTCAGAATTTCAAATTTGTCTTGTCTTTCAAAATTGATGTGTCTACTTTATTGTCATCGACCAAGTTTCGCACACTCAACAACAAAAAGGAACATATGTAGCCACCCCAATTTTGACCAATCATATTCTAAAAAATTTCATCCAAATGTTTTTCCCAAGACACTGATGTCTTTGATGCAAAACTGCTGAATCTATCTTAAATGCATTTTTAACATAAAAATGATATTTACAAGTTTTGTACCCAAAAGAAGAGTTAAAGAGGACACCATAAGCTTTTCAATGCACCAAAAATCACCTCAAACCGACATCACGATCAAAAGTGATGGCCAAAACCAGGTTTTCACCCAGTGAATCTCGTCCTAGATCAAGATCCATTCAGGTTGTCACTTGTCGCCCATACTGAATTGTCACACGTGCATTGTCGCCCAAGCCCAATTGTCGTCCATACTATATGGATCTGAACCCAAGTTGTCTCCCATGTTATTTGGATCTTAGTCAGATTCAAGTTTAGTTGGCACCTGTGCAATAGGGGTGGCAATTTCTGACCCGACCCGCCAACCCGCCTCTTAGGCAGGTTCGGGTTGGGCTTAAGCCAACCCGTTTAATAAACGGGTCGACCCGTGTAACCCGTTTATTAAACAGGTCGGGTTCGGGTTGGGGGTATGCCAACCCGCCAACCCAGCTGACCCGTTTAATAAACGGGTTAGGCGGGTGGGTCAACCTGCCAACCCGCCAACCCGACCCGTCAACCCGACCCGCCAACCCGTCTGCCCGACCCGTCAACCCGTCAACCCAACCCGCCAACCTGCCTACCTGCCAACCCGATCAGTCAACCCGCGAACCTGAAAACCCGTTTACCCGACCCAACCCATTTATTAAATGGGTTGGCGGGTCGTGTCGGGTTACCCGTTTATTAAACGGGTCGGGTTTGTGTTTGCCACAACTGACCCGTTTAATAAACGGGTCGGGTTCGGGTTGAGGTATGCTGACACGCCAACCCGACCCGCCAACCCGACCCGATTGCCACCTCTACTGTGCAAACCAAGTTGTCATCTAGGGAGTGGATCCAGTCTATATCCAACCCCATTTCGTCCAAACAACAACCTAGGTTCACCGAGGAACATGCGACAACCTAGGTTGTCGCCTAGGCTACCTAGATAGTACCATGGCTAGTGTTGCCCATTTTAGGTTTAGCTCATACTTGAAAGGTATTTTAAACCTGAGAACTTAATAAAAAGTCTAAAAACTCGCTCCTTTAGCCTTCCAAAACAGCCCCCTTAGTCTGCCAAACCAGGTTTCTTGGTTCCTAAGCTAAAAATTTCAGCCAATAGAACCATGTCACCTCACATTTCTGACCAATAAGATTCAAGCACCTACATGGTACCTAGATTTGGTTCCTTTGGCCCAGAATATCACAAATCTAGGTCCAGATCCATCTTTATGCTAATAAATAAGGGTCCAACCCCTAGTCCAATAACTAGGATCTTGAAGCCTTCGTATCTAGCATATGTTTGATTCTCCCTAGCCTAGTACACCCTTGCTGGAGCCTGGACTCATAACCTCCTAGATCTAGATCCTTGTCTCACCCACTCTATTGAACTTTTGCCTAGCCAAAATTCTGCCTATTTTTCGTTGTGTTTGTCATTGTCATAAAAAGGATACTTAAGCTCAAGGTGAGACTCATATTCACATATTTTTTTTATTTGTTAATTTATTCAAAATAAGTATGGATTTTCTAACGTATCATATATGTGTCTTTTGGATCTTTTCAAGCCTTGGTGATGTCGCTACACCATCAAGCTCACATTTTTTATAGGATTGTGTGTGAAGTACGTGGTATTGTATGCTAAAGCTCTAATCGAAGGGAGTTAACATTCCTAACGAGGTTGATCCCTTCTCAATAGAGGAGGAAATATGCTTGACTTGTAGGTGGGGATCCCACATCACCTTTTACTCAAAAACCTGGATCCATTTCAAAACATTTGTCAAAAACTCCATCGAATCCCTATATGCACACAAGAAAAGATCTTTTAGAATACAGATTCGCATAACCATGCAGAATAAACTGAGATTCATTTTTGTAGTTCATATACTAACTGATTCAACCAACTTGCTCTTTACAAAAGATCTGTCTAGGTACAAGATAAAATAAAAAATCAAGGGGAAAAGTACAAACAATGTAATTTTTTATGTAGCGTTTAAACCATTCAAATGCCTGGGAGAAACCAAATACCTGCTCAACTTGGAATGTAAATATCCAACAAATCATTCACAATATCTGAAGTATCAAACTGCAATATAAGTGACGATGGTATTGCATTATTTCTATTGATGTAGAGGATGGCCCACTTTATCTAATGGGTTGAGCTCATGTGGTTGAAAAGTCCATATGGAGATGACATTTGAATCATTCCACTTGCAAATGCATTAAATGCTTGGAGCGGGTAGTTTTTAAAAATTGAGTGCCTCTTTATGAAGAGGGCAAAAGAGAGAGAGAGAGAGAGAAGAGGTTGCAAAAAAAAATTGGGTTAAGGAGGTGCTACCAGCTCCTAATCAAGAGATCGTTGTGAGGTCGATCCGTAGTTGAAACTTGGTCAGCTTGTTTATGACGCACGACTCTTCAATCTAAATGGTGGAGATTGTGATTGGTTGTCTTTGTCAACAAATTTTTGTGTAGAGTTGCTAGGCCACCATTCCCTCTAATCTTCTCTTGGCTCCTTGTAGAAGTTCTCTTTACCAAGACTGGTTAGTCTTTAGATACTTATGGTTATATGCCTCTAGTTTTAACTAAAAAGAACTTGTATGTGCCCATTACTTTGAAAATAGTGGAGAAGTTTGATGGACTATGGTCTTATGGTTTTTCTTACTCCTCATTTTGAGGAGTTTTTTCATGTTAAAAATTGTTGTGTTGTTATGTGTGTGATAGTTGTGGTTTGATCTCTTTATAGAGAGCTTTTGATATTTTCCCAAATAGTTGCTTTGCTTGTTTGTTTCTTACCTGGTTCACACAAGACAAAAGAAGTGTTGTTGTTTGCACTCTATTTTCTCCATCAAGTGGTATTAAAGCGAGAGAGTTAAAATTGATTTTGTCCCTTGTGCTGAATGATGAAAACTAATACAACTAGAATGAAAAATCTGAATGGTTCAAACTACCATGTTTGGAGAGAAAAAATGAAGGATCTCCTATATGTGAAGGACTATTATCTACCGGTGTTTGCCATGAAAAAACTTGAAAATTAAATTGATGAAGAATGAACTTTATCTTATCGACAAGTGTGTGGGTATATTAGACAATGGGTAGATAATGTTTTGAACCATAAAGTAGAGAAAACCATGCACTCACTTTGTAGAATAAGCTTTAGCAGTTATATGCTTATAAAAATGAGAACAACAAACAATTTTTAATCAAGCAAATGATGGCTTTGAAATATTAGGATGGAACATCTCTAACAAATCACTTGAATGCATTCCAATGAACATCAAGTTTGAAAAATAAGTAGAAGGATTGTGGCTTCTTGGTACATTATTGAACTCATGGGAGATATTTAGAACATCATTATCTAACTTAGCCCCAAATGGTGTTTTGACATTGGATTTGTCTATGAGTAGTATTTTGAAGAAAGTCATAACGCTCTTCTTCACAATCAAAGTTCTTAGTCATAGAAAAGAGGGGGAGTAAGAGCAAAGGTCTCGAGAATAGAGATAGAAGCAAGAGTAAGTCCTACAAGTTTGCCAATGTTGAGTGCTATCATTGCGGTCTAAAGGGGCATATAAAAAAGCATTGTAGGAAACTTAAGCGAGACTACAAGGACAAAGAGAAAAAAAAGAAAAATAATGATGGTAAAGTGACTTCCTTGTTATGTATGATGATGATATTGTGAACTTTGCACACCATGAGACAAGTTGAGTGATCGATAGTGGTGCCTGTAATGCCTCAAATATTTAAATCTAAAATTTTGGAATAAAATTTTTTTTAAACCACAACAGAAATATTTTATTAATCCCTCGATCAAATAATTTGGGCGGGTTACAGGAGATGACACGAACTTAATAACATTAGGCGAATTAAAATCTTGCCTTGGAATAATATAATCATAAATTATATAATTAATGAATTTGTTAAAGTGAGAGTTCCTCAGAACATCCACATAATATATGGTCTCATGGCACTGACCGCAACGATGATCGCAAGTGCCTTGATATCTTTATCTATTTCCTGAAAAATAATAATTCAGATGGAGTCAGACTACACCCCATCTGAGTAAGAAGCATAATATCAATATGAATGTGCTCAATGTCATGTGTACAAGTATATGTGCAACACATTGATCTAAGAAATGCCAAACATTCAAACAAGTTTTGAATGTACAATTCATCTAATACAACATTTCATAGTTTAATATATAAAGAAAAAATATTAATGAGCGACACATCCTATGAATGAATCACATTTTTTGTTATAACAATTTTGAATGTAAATGATAGCATTACTAAGCTATGCATCACATGAATGAATCACATTCATACTAAAACAAATTCAACATCAAGCATTGTGTGCATACTTGAAGAATCTCAAATGTATTCTCACTTTATGTTGCTCTTGTTAATTACCTTGTGGGTACGCACAGGCATTCGACATCATAGTGGACCGAGACCACATGGAGGTCTATTATGCTTTTCAAATTGACACCCTGTATGATTAGTCGTGCGAATATCCAAAGGGGACGGTTCATGATCGAGAGAGTACTCCCCAGTGGCTAGAACTAGAATTTGGATGCACCCTGTAACTTCTGTAGAAGACTTGAATCTACCACCTAGAACGCATTGGTAGCCCTGGCCACCTAACTCTGAGGACTGGAGACCGGGTGAGACGCTTAGCTCTCACAAAAACATAATTGTCTCACGGAGCTTGTACCATCTACCCTCTCTAAGGTAGACTATGGGTCCGGTAATATACATATCTTTCAGGTGTACCCAGAACCCTGAAAATCCGATAACATATATTGTTTTTAGGTATACCCAGAATCCTCAGAAACCAATAACATATACCGTCTGTCAGGTATACCCAGAATCCTACACTTAGGTTATATATGCATATATTACATTTTGTTTATTTCTTAGTGCAAGTCATTACACCACAAGGGATTTTCAAAATCCCAAACCCACACTCAGGGTGATCAAGTGTATGCACATTACCAACCTAGTGCACATTAGGCACCAACAATAATTCTCAGAATCATAAACTAATGTCTGAGTTGAGCATCTGTGCGTGAAATATTCAATTTTATAAGTCTTGGTGTACGTATCGTATCCCATTGGTCTTTTTTTTTACTGCATGCCTAGTCATGGGTAAAACTCACAGGTACAGGTATCACATCATTGCATTATAACACATGCATAGCATGTCACACATATAAATCTCATAAGTGCTTGTGTGACTCTACAAAGGTTCTATGGAACCACATGCTTAGTTTCGAGCTTTAGCGTACTCATAACCCTGAAATTTTTATACTATGAAAATATCAAATACATGCATTTAACAATAGGCATATACCTAAAACATGGTCATGACATTCATATAGGAATCACATATCAAATTTATAAGTGAAATAAATAGCATTATTGATATCTCATTCTTTCGTAAAGCTCAGTAATAGCATAACATTTTGTTCATGTGCATGCTATAAAAAAATTACATTTGCAAAAACATACACCGACACAACCATTCCAAAATCAAATGGACAAACAATAAAATAGCGTTCTTGTATCATTTTACCGGGTTTCCAAACGGAACAACCACCCCATTGAGTACGCCAGACCACTTTTAAGGATTCCAATCCTATAACCTATTTTTATATTTAATGAACATTTTATAACAAGAACCATGGTCATGCCCTTCACATGTGGAAGATACATAATCTCATGTGTTCAATGGATCAGAGTCCATGAGACTCATCCTGCTTGATAGATTTCCAAAGTTATTATAATGGAACTAACCTTATAGTTTTTATATTACATGTTCAAGAAACAAATATTCAATGAAATAATACATTCTCTTAAAAATAGACCTTTTCTTTTGAAATGTAAGTTGGGTTAGGGAGACCCTTACAAGTTATGCAACTTTGCTATTGGGGTTTTCACCCACAACGTCATATCATAAGGTGACATGCACCAGCTGCTCATACCAGAAAAGCATGTCCGGCATGGCCAACTACTATGGTTGTGCATAAGCAGGACAACAACTATGCTGCCATCCCTTTGCAACTGGCTAAGTTGGCACACCCATCCGACCCGCTATGCGCAGTAGTGCCAGCTATTGATGTGCTGGCAATGGCTAAGATTGAGATGTACCCAACCGACATCGCACCATAGTTGTCGGATACCCACAACAGTAACCAACAACTGGAGTGTAGGCAGACCTTCGGTCTGTAGTAACTTGAATCGTGACAGCAAAACAACATCGTTGACAGAGTGGTGCACATCTTGTCACACACCCCTTCCCAGTTTTGGCTGAATTATACCAAACCAATTAAACCCACTCGTGCATGATACTCAACCACACTATTCAGATCAGACTCACTTAATTTACTAAGATCAATTAATAATTTGTATATTAGAAAAATAGTTATAACATAAAATCATATTGTGTCTTTCCAATCAAAATTAAATATAAAGTTTCAAGATTGTATCGTGTGCTGAAAATAAACAAATCAATATGTTGTCACTAGACCTTGTCATATTATACATCTAATGAGTCAAAATGATTGTTTATCAAATAGCTAAAATTTATAGTAACTGTTTGGCAACCTTCAACATGTTATACTCAAAACAAATTTTTTTCCAGCTATACGCAATAAATAGCAGATGGGTCATATGGGTGAAATCTGATTCGATAAAGAACACAGTGAAATTAACTATGTGAACCAATTATGTAATGAACAATCATCTGATCAACCAGAATATATATGTATATACTTTTTTTCCAGAACCTTGTGCTTCAAATAAGTGATTTATGTGTATGTATATACTTTACACATACCTATATAAATCAACCGAGCTGCGACAGACCACCTTTGGTCCTATCGCCACCTGTATCGATTTGTGTATTATATCGACAATCGAAAATGAATATTAATATTTTTAACATCATTTGGATCTTGAACTTGCAATTTCCCAACACAGGGTGACGTGCAGTAACTTCTGCTGCCAAACAAATAGAGTGGTGACCCCACGCCGTGTATAAGATGCCACAATTGAGATCAATGTGACCCCAACCAACTATACTCAGCAGGGCGCAAGGTGCCCTGCTAGGCACAGGGGTTGTTGGCCTCACACACATCGCAACTACAGGTTGGAGTCGGACGAACCTAGTCTGCTGTACTATCAGGCTGACAACAACCGCGGCATCAGCAGGGTGTGGCATCCCTGGCTATTCCCGCTGCTGCTAAATTCTAGTCAACCGATGTCAGGCTAGAATAGACCACTTACCATGGTCAAATCTGATAATCCATTTTGTAGAACAAGGGAAATACAAACCGGGATCGAGCTTACCCTGATCCATTCCCCACTTCAATTTAATTTATATAAATCAGACTTATGCATGCATATGCGAGAATGATAATATACCAACAGCTTACATAATTATAAATATGTGATGAAAAAACAAGAGGTATACGATCTGGATAAAAATGCAAAATTACTCAAGTAATTTAGTCTATACATATCAAATCTTAATGCCAAATTAGGAAAATGATTCACTAAGTGTGGAATCAAACAAGTAACTAACAACAACTCTTATATGTGTCTAAACTATGGTGCAAATCCATATATAAATCATTCTTATGCTAGATTATATCCTTCCAATGTTATATTGAGCCTCACGAGATCATCCATGCTTTATATGACTAAAATGTGATGCAATAATACTTGTCGTCTATATGTTGGGACATATGATCTCAGAGCGATGTGTACAAATTAAGTAATTTGATTGTGTGCAAATAAGGAAATCACACAGGTCCCATTTAGCTATCAACGTAACACAAATCTAGGTACATGATTCGTTCATATACTGGATTAGTTGTGTACCAATGAATGAGCAGAGATATTTTATACAGAAAAAAAAATATAATGCAAGAAACATAGGTTTCATCCATATGTCAGAATGATATTTGGATCATACCAAAGCGATGTGTGCAGATCCAGTGGGTAAATCAATAATTCCATATGTGCAGTAATATGATACAACAATTACCTATGAACTGGATCATCTCATCTCACGGTAGGTGTGTGTGACTTCACATGATTAATAGTACTTTACACATATCAATAATCAACATTTTTTGTATAGGCACATTTCAGAAGGAAAAATGCAGAAACGCTAAGATTCACGTTGATACGTGAATTTAGAATTACATCTGTAGAAATATATAGATTCATTTATTTTCATGGCTACTTACTGAAATATATGAATCACAGTACATATATTCGCATGACTAAATGCATATACATGTCTCACGACACTGTACACACACATAGAGAAGTTATGCCCTTACCTTATTCGGAGGATCGAGCCGGTGAAGATGTTGTCACTTCTTCTCGGTTGGAGCTCTACGCAAGGTGAGGAAGAAGAGCTTCCCACACCAATAATGGAGGTTTAGGGGAATAGAGAGAGAGAAAGAGCTAGATAGGAAAAACGATAATGGGTTTTCACATTTTTTCTCAAGGGATCCTCCCCCTACTTAATCTCCCTCAAAACAGGTTTTTCAAAACTATTTGAAACCCAAGCAACTGGTCCCATCTTCCATGATTTTTTTGTGATTTTATTTCACTTCCCTTAATGCCCCTCGCCCCCCTTTTGAACATTTCTTTTTTTAATTACCTTTTTCTTCATTTTCGTGTTACCCCTCCACTAATTGTGGTGGGATTCCCCTAAAAATGTGGAAAAGTGAGGGGAGTAGCAAATCTCCTCTCACATTTTTCATGGAGAAGGGCTAAAATGTATGGGTTCTTTGGCCCCACGTTTTTTCTTTTTTTTTTCAAAAAGGTAAAAATGCTAGTAACCCGTGCAAAAAGCCAGGTGCATGCGGGTTTCAAATTGAGGTCCATTCCCAAAGGGGCAACAAACCCCACCACCGGACCATGTTGCATTTCATTGCAAGTGGTGCGATTTTTATTGCCTTTAAACCCATCTAGGCATATTTCCAACTTTTATGTTAAAAAGGAAACTTCATAATACACATGTGCGCACAGTGGGTTTTGAACCTGCGTCAAACCCTAAGAGGTAATGAGCCTCACCACTACACCACACTCTCTTCCATTGCATGTTTTAGCGGAATTAATTTATATAAGCCTTCATTTGACATTTCTTTGCTTGGCGATTTTCCCGTTTCCAAGTGGTTTTCGAACAGATCTTAAATTCAAGTTGGATCTAAAATATACTTTAGATCTTCTGAACTCTCTAACTAGAATTTTGGATCTTGATTGAGATTCAATCATATTTGGATCCATTGAGATCCCATTGAATTCTAATTGGATTTTGGATTCATTAAGAATTCGAATCCACTCGCCCTAACCGAATCTACTTTTTGGATCCATTTGATCTTATTTAGATTCAAGATCCATTTGGATCAAGTCCACATCATATTATCGTATTTATTTTAAAGAATTTTAACATTTATTTATTTTGGTAATTACTAAAATTTTGCAGGTTTTACATCCTTTCCCTCTAAAAAGGAATTTCGTCCTTGAAATTCATTACAATGACTAAACAACTAGACTGAAGTATCTTTCTTGTATTTTAAAATTTTGATTTTTTCTTGTATGTTATCCAATGAAAATCTCTCAGGTAATTTCAAAGATCCAATGTATGTGCTTTATTCTATATTATTATTATTTTCATCATTAGTTATAACACTATGAGAAGAGAAACTTGTACCTTTTTAATAAATAATGTTCTCATTTATGCCTTATGCAAAATCTTATAATGCTCATCCATGTGGTATCCTTATTACTATACAAGGGATTGTAGCATGTGTGTTATTCCAAATGAAAACTTCAAAACAAATTGAAATTTGAACCTCGTGTCTCGTTTAGAGTATGTAGAATCCTATTTAGGATATATATAAAATCCCATTCTGAATCCATAGTGTCATAGCCTTTATTTAATAGGAAGTGATACATGACCTAAAAATATCAACTGACTCAAATATGATTCAATGTTCAACGCGTATCTAATCTCGATTCGTCAGATCCTATATTCCTGATAGGATTCAATTAAAGTTTGGTGTTTGATTCAAGATCAATTTTTGAACAAGCGAATTCTACCTTCGACAAATCTTAGATATCAATGCATAAGATTATAAGAATTTAAATTAGTCAAATCTAAATGTTAAGACTTATAATCATCCAATTGAAATTCAATTCCAAAACATTCACATTTATTTCCAAAGAACATAAATAGCAAAATTCTCGAATTATATTTTTATTCTAGTTCACTATTTAAAGATTCTTTATTATTCATCCTGACTTAGCATTGTGGTTGCTTGTTGTGTCACAACCTTAGTTAGGTGTTTAGTGAATCAAAGAGATCGTCACACCTAGCTCCTCAAGCCATCTACTCAAACAACAAAATAATGTCTCATGTTTATCTTGATCACAACGTATATCAAATGATGTTCCTAGCAATATATCTAGGTTCTCAATTTTCACACAATAAATCAAATTTTTTAGGCAATAAAAACATAATTCAAATACTATATACTTATAGAGCTCTTGCAGGGTCGCTGGAAGGGCCATGAACCATATATCCTTTTCCTACTCTGATACCATAACTGCAACGTCCCAAATATTTTACTCTAAAATTTTAGAATATTTTTTTTTTAAACCACAGCGGAAATATTCTATTAATCCCTCGGTCAAATACTTTGAGTGGATTACAGAAGATGACACGAACTCAATAACATTAGGCGAATTAAAATCTTGCCTTAAAATAATACAATCACAAATGATACAATTAATAAATTTGTTAAAGTCAGAGTTCCTCAAGACATTCATAGAAGATATGGTCTCATGTCACTGACCGCAACGACGACCGTAAGTAGCCCGACATCTTTATCTGTTTTCTGAAAAATAATAATTCAGATGGGGTCAGACTATACCCCGTCAGAGTAAGAAGCATAATATCAATATGAATGTGTTCAGTGTCATTTGTACAAGTATATATGCAACACATTGATATAAGAAATGCCAAACATTCAAACAAGTTTTGAATGTACAGTTCATCTAATACAACATTTTATGGTTTAATACATAAAGAAAAAACATTAATGAGTGATACATCCTATGAATGAATCACATTTTTTGTTATAACAATTTTGAATGTAAAGGATAGCATTACTAAGTTATGCATCACATGAATGAATCGCAGTCATACTATAACAAATTCAACATCAAGCATTGTGTGTATACTTAAAGACTCTCAAATGTGTTATGACTTTATGTTTCTCTTGTTAATTAGACTGTGGGTACGCACAGTCATTCAATATCGTAGTGGATCGAGACCATACGGGAGTCTATTATGCTTTTCAAATTAATACCCCATATGACTAGTCATACGGATATCCAAAATGGACAATTCATGATCAAGAGAGTACTCTCCAGTGGCTAGAACTAGAATTTGGATGCACCTTATAACTTCTGCAGAAGACTTGGATCTATCACCTATGATGCATTGGTAGTCCTAACCCTCTAACTCCGAGGATTGGGGACTGGGTGAGGCACCTATCTCTCAAAAAAAACATAATTGTCTCATGGAGCTTGTACCATCTACCCTCTCCAAGGTAGACCATGGGTTCGATAACATACATCTTTCAGGTGTACCCAGAACCCTGGAAAACCGGTAATATATACCATTTTCAAGTATACCCAAAATCCCGAAAAACCAATAACATATATTGTCTTTTAGGTATACCCAGAATCCCGCAATTAGGTTATATGTGCATATATTACATTTTGTTTATTTTTTAGTGTGAGTCATGGCACCACAAGAGATTTTCAAAATCCCAAATCCACACTCGGGGTGATCAAGTGTATGCACATTACCAACCTAGTGCACATTAGGTACCAACAACAATTCTCAGAATCATAAGCTCATATATGAGTTGAGTAACTGTGCATGAAATATTCAATTTTATAAGTCTTACGTATCGTACCCCATTGGTCTTTTTTTTACCGCATGCCCAGTCATGGGTAAAACTCACAGATACAGGTATCACATCATTGCATCATAATACATGCATAGTATGTCACACATATAAATCTCATAAGTGCTTGTGTGACTCTACAAAGATTCTGTGGAACCATGTGCTTAGTTTTGAGCTTTAGTATACTCATGACCTTGAAAGTTTCATACTATGCAAATATCAAATACATACATTTAACAATAGGCATATACCCTGAACATGGTCATAACATTCAATGTGAATCATATATCAAATTTACAACTGAAACAAATAGTATTATTGATATCTCATTCTTTCGCATAGCTCAGTAATAGCATAACATTTTGTTCATGTGCATGCTATAAAAAATTGGTATTTACGAAAACATACACCGACACAATCATTCCAAAATCAAATGGACAAACAATAAAATAATGTTCTTGTATCATTTTACCAAGTTTCTAAATGAAACAACCACCCCGTTGAGTATGCAAGACCCTCTTTTACGGATTCCAATCCTATAACCCATTTTTATATTTAATGAACATTTTATAACTAGAACCTTGGTCATGCCCTTCACATGTGGAAGATACATAATCTCATGTGTTTGATGGATCAGAGTCCGTGAGACTCATCCTGCTTGATAGATTTCCAAAGTAATTGCAATGGAACTAACCTTATATTTTTTATATTACATGTTTCAGAAACAAATATTCAATGAAGTAATACATTTTCTTGAAAATAGCAAATGGAACTAACTTTGCGAACATATTCTTGCATTTATTATTTCGCATGAAATGATACCCAACACTATCATGTTTTTTTTTTCATTTTCTATGTCACGGTCAAGATTTAGTATTCTTGATATGTATATAGTTGAATTTGTGACTATTCCATCACATGTGATAATTTAACAATCATTGTTTGTGATAATTTGGCACTGGTTGTTGAGAATATATATATATATATATATATATATATATATATATATATATATATATATATATATATATATATATATATATATACTTTATATATATATACTTTATATATATATATATACTTTATATATATACTTTATATTCTATATTTTATTTTCTCCTTTTCTTTTGAAATGTAAGCTGGGTTAGGAAGACCCTTACAAGTTATGCAACTTTGCTATTGGGGTTTTCACCGGCAACGTCATATCATAAGGTGACATGCACCAGCTGCTCATACCAGAAAAGCATGTCCGGCATGGCCAACTACTATGGTTGTGCATAAGCAGGAAAACAACTATGCTGTCATCCCTTTGCAGCTGGCTAAGTTGGCACACCCAGCCGACCCGCTATGCATAGTAGTGCCAGCTATTGATGTGCTGGCAATGGCTGAGATTGAGATGTGCCCAACCGACATCGCACTGTAGTTGTCAGATACCCACAACAGTAACCAACAACTGGAGTGTAGGCAGACCTTCGGTCTGTAGTAACTTGAATCGTGACAACGAAACAACATCACTGACAGGGTGGTGCGCATCTTGTTGCACACCCCTTCCCAGTTTTAGCTGAATTATACCGAACCAATTAAACCCACTCGTGCATGATACTCAACCACACTATTCAGATCAGACTGACTTAATTTACTAAGATCAATTAATAATTTGTATATTAGAAAAATGGTCATAACATAAAATCACATTATGTATTTCCAATCAAAATTAAATATAAAGTCTCAAGATTGTATCGTGTGCTAATAACGAACAAATCAATATGTTGTCAGTAGACCTTGTCATATTATACATCTAATGAGTCAAAATGATTGTTTATCAAATAGCTAAAATTTATAGTAACCGTTTGGCAACCTTCAACATGTTCAACTCAAAACAAATTTTTTTCCAGCTATATGCAATAAATAGCAGATTGGTCATATGTGTGAAATCTGATTCGATAAAGAACACAGTGAAATTAACTATGTGAACCGATTATGTAATGAACAATCATCTGATCAACTAGAATATATACGTATATACTTTTTTTTTCAGAACCTTGTGCTTCAAATAAATGATTTATGTGTATGTATATACTTTACACATACCTATATAAATCAACCGAGCTGCGACAGACCACCTTTGGTCCTATCGCCACCTGTATGGATTTGCGTATTATATCGACAACCGGAAATGAATATTAACAATTTTATCATCATTTGGATCTTAACTTGCAATGTCCCAACACAGGGTGACGTGCAGTAACTTCTGCTGCCAAACAAACAGAGTGGTGACCCCACGCCGTGTATAAGATGCCACAGTTGAGATCAATGTGACCCCAACCAACTATACTCAGCAGGGCGCAAGGTGCCCTGCTAGGCACAGTGGTTGTTGGCCTCACGCACATCACAACTACAGGTTGGAGTCGGACGAACCCAGTCTGTTGTACTATCAGGCTGACAACAACCGCGGCATCAGCAGGGTGTCGCATCCCTGGCTATGCCCGTTGTTGCTAGATTCTAGTCAGCTGATGTCAGGCTAGAATAGACCACTTACCATGGTCAAATCTGATAATCTATTTTGTAGAACAAGGGAAATACGAACCGGGATCGAGCTGACCCCGATCCATTCCCCACTTTAATTTAATTTATATAAATCGGACTTATGCATGCATATGCAAGAATGATAATATACCAACAGCTTACATAATTATAAATATGTGATAAAAAAACAAGAGGTATACGATCTGGATAAAAATGCAAAATTACTCAAGTAATTTAGTCCATACATATCAAATCTTAATGCCAAATTAGGTAAATGATTCACTAAGTGTGGAATCAAACAAGTAACTAACACCAACTCTTATATGTGTCTAAACTATGGTGCATATCTATATATAAATCATTCTTATGCTAGATTATATCCTTCCAATGTTATATTGAGCCTCACGAGATCATCCATGCTTCATATGACTAAAATGTGATGCAATAATACTTTTCGTTATGCTGGGACAGGTGATCTCAGAGTGATGTGTACTAATTAAATAATTCGATTGTGTGCAAATAAGGAAATCACATAGGTCCCATTCAGCTATCAACGTAACACAAATCTAGGTACATGATTCGTTCATGTGTTGGATTAGTTGTGTACCAATGAATGAGCAGAGATATTTTATACAAAAAAAAAACATAATGCAGGAAACATAGGTTCCATCCATATGTCAAAATGATATTTGGATCATATCAAAGTGATGTGTGCAGATCCAGTGGGTAAATTAATACTTCCATATGCTTAGTAATATGATACAACAATTACCTATGAACTGGATCATCTCATCTCACGGTAGGTGTGTGTGACTTCACATGATTAATAGTACTTTATGCATATCAATAATCAGCATTTTCGGTATAGGCACATTTCAGAAGGAAAAATGCAGAGACGCTAAAATTCACGTGGATACGTGAATTTAGAATTACATCTATTGAAATATGTAGATTCCTTTATTTTCATGTCTACTTACTGAAATATATGTATCATAGTACATATATTCGCATGTCCAAATGCATATATGTTTCTCACAGCACTACGCACATACATAGAGAAGTTATGCCCTTACCTTATTTGGAGGATCAAGCCGGTGAAGATGGGGTCACTTCTTCTTGGTTGGAGCTCTACGCAAGGTGAGGAAGAAGAGCTTCACATGTCAATAATAGAGGTTTAGGGGAATATATATATATATATATATATATATATATATATATATATATATATATATATATATATATATATATATATATATATATATACAGAGAGAGAGAGAATAAGGAAAAACGGTAATGGGTTTTGATGTTTTTTCTCAAGGGATCCTCCCCCTACTTAATCTCCCTCAAAATAGTTTTTTCAAAACTTTTTGAAACCCAAGCAACCGACCGCCATCTTCCACAATTTTAATTTTTTTGTGATTTTATTTCACTTCCCTTGATGCCCCCTCCCCCCCCCCCCCCCCCCTCTCCTTTTGAACTTTTTTTTAACTACCTTTTTCCTCATTTTCGTGGTACCCCTCCACCACTTGTGGTGGGATTCTCCTAAAAATGTGGAAAAGTGGGAGTCGCAAATCTCCTCTCACGTTTTTCATGGAGAATGTAGGGGTCTTTTGCCCCCACGTTTTTACTTTTTTTTTCAAAAAGGTAAAAATGCTAGTAACCCGTGCAAAAAGACAGGTGAATGGGGGTTTCAAATTGAGGTTCATTCCCAAAGGGGCAACGAACCCCACCACTACACCATGTTGCATTTCGTTGCAAGTACTGCGATTTTTATTTTCTTTAAACCCATCTAGGCCTATTTTCTACTTTTATGTTAAAAAGGAAAAGTGTTTTCCTTCATTATACACATGTGCGCATGGTGGGTTTTGAACCTGCGTCAAACCCCAGAAGGTAACAAGCCTCACCACTACCCCCACACTCTCTTTCATTGCTTGTTTTGGCGAAATTAATTTATATAAGCCTTCGTTTGGTGTTTCTTTTCTTAGCAGATTTTCCGCTTTTAAGTGATTTTTGAACGGGTCTTAAATTCAAGTTGGATCTAAAATATACTTTAGATCTTCTGAACTCTCTAACTAGAATTTTGGATCTTGATTGAGATTCGACCATATTTGGATCCATTGAGATCCAATTGAATTCTAATTGGATTTCGGATCCATCAAGGATCTGAATCCACTCACCCTAACTGAATCCAATTTCTGGATCTATTTGATCTTATTCGGATTCACGATCCATTTGGATCAAATCTATATCATATTATCGTATTTATTTTGAAGAATTTTAACATTTATTTATTTTGATAATTACTAAAATTTTGCAGGTTTTACAGTGCCACCGTTCACGCTACATCTCAAAAGGATTCTTTTTCATCTTATATATCTGGTGGTTTTGGAAATGTTAAGATGGGCAATAATGGCTTGGCTAAAACCTTTCTCATGGGAAATGTGTCTGAAATGAAGAGTACATCTTTGAAAAAGTGTACTTATTGCTTAGCAGGAAAACAAACGAGAGTTGCATTTAAGACCTCTCCTTCAAGAAAGCCAGGTATACTTGATTTAGTATATTCTAATGTTTGTGGTCCCATGAAGACAAAAACACTAGGTGGTTCTTTCTATTTTGTGACTTTTATAGATGACCATTCAAAGAAACTGTGGGTTTATACCTAGAAAACAAAAGACTAGTGTTAGATGTGTTCAAACAGTTCCATGCCTCAGTTAAGTGACAAATCAAGAAAAAATTGAAATGCATAAGGACTGGTAATGGGGTGAATATATTGGACCTTTTGATGGGTATTGCAAACAACATGAAATTTGCCATCAAAAGACACCTCCAAAGACGCCTTAGTTGAATGGGTTGGCTGAGAGGATGAACAGAACACTAATTGAGAGGGTGAGATGTTTGCTTTCAGAGGCTCACTTGCCATTTTTATTTTGGGGTGAGGCCTTAAGTACAGTTGTACATGTGTTGAATGTCATGCCATGTGTTCCTTTAAATTTTGATACTCCAGATAGAGTTTGGTCAGGAAAAGAGGTTTCTTATGATCACTTGTGTTTCTTTGAGTGCAAGGCTTTTGTGCATATTCTCAAAGATGAGAGATCTAAGCTTGTTGTCAAGATTAGGCAGTATGTATTCATTAGTTATGGCCAGGATGAATTCGGCTACAGGTTTTATGACCCAGTGCAGAAGAAACTTGTGAGAAGCTAAGATATTATGTTTATGGAAGATCAAACCATCCAAGACATTGAGAAGATAAATGAAACAAAATTAGTGCCACAACATATTGATCACTTGATTGACTTGAATCCAGTTTCT
This sequence comes from Nuphar pumila, assembly GCF_984573655.1. Classification (NCBI taxonomy): domain Eukaryota; kingdom Viridiplantae; phylum Streptophyta; class Magnoliopsida; order Nymphaeales; family Nymphaeaceae; genus Nuphar; species Nuphar pumila. Next base: position 103,285,814 of record NC_143254.1, read on the forward strand.
CAAACACATGTGCAAACACAAGTTGGGGATAAAGTTGAAGATGACCAGCAGGGTACCGGTGATACATATGCTCCCATAGATGTTGAGACAGATGATAACATCCATGAGCAAATGTCAGTACTAGAGATTTCATCAGATGATCCACTCAGAAGGTCTACTAGAGATCGACGACCTTCCACATGGTATTTTGTTCATGATTATGTGTTATTGATTGATGGGAGAGAACCTGAATGTTATGTACAAGCCATGGAAAATGAACATAAAAATGAATGGGTTGAAGCCATGCAGGATGAGATAAAGTCATTGCATGAGAATCACGCTTTTGAGTTGGTGAAATTGCCTAAAGGCAAAAGAGCTTTGAAAAATAGGTGGGTGTACAAAGTGAAGCACAATGAACACACTTCACAACCACATTACAAAGATAGAATGATTGTCAAGGGATTCAGTCAAAAGAAAGGCATTGATTTTGATGAAATCTTTTCTTTAGTTAAGATGTCATCCATTCGCATGGTTTTGGGTTTAACAACTAATCTTGATTTGAAGATTGAGCAAATGCATGCAAAAACTAGTTTCCTCCATGGTGACTTAGATAAGGAGATTTATATGGTGCAACCAGAAGGCTTCGAAGTGAAAGGAAAAGAGGATTATGTGTGTAAGTTGGAGAAAAGCCTTTACCATTTGAAGAAGGCACCTAGACAATGGTACATGAAGTTTGAGTCAGTTATAGGAGAGCAAGGCTAACGAAAAACAACTTCTAACCATTATGTTTTTGTGCAAAAATTCTTTGATGATGATTTTATTATATTGCTATTTTATGTTGATGAAATGTTGATTGTTGGTAGGAACTCTTCAATAATTGACAAGTTGAAGAAGGAGTTGAGTAAATCCTTTACTATGAAGGATTTGGGGACAACAAAGCAAATTCTTGGCATTCAAATTTATCGAGACAAAGCAGCCAAGAAATTATATATATCATAGGAGCAATACATTGAAAAGGTACTTGAAAGGTTCAATATGAACAAGGTTAAAGTTGTGAGCTCTCCTCTTGCTACACACTTTAAGTACAAAGCAGAGCCCTTCTACAGATAAGGAGAAGGAAGATATAGAAAGAGTTCAATATGCATCAACAATAGGAAGTTTAACGTATGCAATGGTATGCACGAGGCTGGACATAGCTTATGCAGTTTGTGTTGCCAGCCAATTTTTGTCTAATCCAAAAAAAGAACATTGAAATTCAATCAAGTGAATTATAAGATACTTGCAAGGTACTTCCAATTTAATACTCACTTTTGGAAGTGAGAAACTAGTGTTAGTTGGCTACACAAATTCATATATGGCAGGAGATGTGGATTCTCGAAAGTCCACTTCAGGTTATCTGATGACATTCTCTAGTGGGGTTGTATCTTGGCAATCAAGGCTACAGAAATGTGTCACACTTTTTATAACAGAGGCAGAATACATCACAACAACTAAAGCATGTAAAGTGTTGTTGTGGATGAAGTTCATACAAGAACTCAACAATAATAAATAATGTTATATAGTGTTTTGTAACAGTCAAAGCGCTATTCACCCAATTAAGAATTCTACCTTTCAAGATCAAAGCAGATTGATGTGAGGTATCATTGGATAAGAGATGATCTCAATGACAAGTTGCTTGAAATTGAAAAGATTTACACCGGTCACAGTGATTCTAATATGTTCACGAAGGCACTACCTAAGAGAGAAGCTTGAAGGTTGTTGTTTGATCGCGGGAATGGTGAATCCTTCCACATAGTCGAAAATGGAGAGATTTGTTGGGTTATTTCCATCGATGTAGCGGATGGCCCACTTCATCTAATGGGTTGAGCGCATGCGGCTGAAAAGTTCATATGGAGATGACATTTGAATCATTCTACCTACAAATGCATTAAAATGCTTGTATCTGGCGGTTTTAGGCTGCCAAGAGACATCATATTCAAAAAATGAGTGTAACTGAGATGTGTATGCTGAGATGGATTTGTGGAAATACAATAAAAGATAAGATTTGGAACGAAGAGATACGTAAGAAGGTAGGCATTGCACCCATTGAAAATAAGATGAGAGAGAATCGTTTACGGTGGTTTGGACATATTCGGCAAAGGCCTAATGATGCTCCAGTTAGAAGGATGGAGAAATGGAAAAATATATTAGTTAAAAGAGGTCGGGGTAGGCCTAGGAAGACATGAATGGAGGTGATAGGAAAGAATATGAATGCTTTGAACCTCACCGAGGACATGACATTGGATAGTTGTAGTTGTAGTAGTTGTTGTTGTTGTGGCGGTTTTGAAAATTAGAGTGCCTCTTCATACGAAGAGGGCAAGAAAAAAAAAGGGAGGAGAATGAGATATATAGAGAGAGGAGCCTGCAGAAAATTTTTGGGTTGAGGAGGTGCTACCGGCTTTTGATCACAAGATCGTTGTGAGGTCGATCTATGGTCCGATTGAGCTGAAACTTGGTCAGCTTGTTTATACGCATGACTCTTCAATTTGAACGGTGGAGATCGTGATTGGTTCTCTTTGTCAACAGATTTCTGTGTAGAGTTGCTGGGCCACCATTCTTGGTGAGATCTCTCCAATCCTCTCTTGGCTTTGTTGAAGTTGTCTCTTTACCAAGACTGGTTAGTCTTGAGATACTTGTAATTATGTCTCTAGTTTTAACTAAATAGAACTTGTATGTGCCCATTACTTTAAGAATAGTGGAGAAATTTGATGGACTACGGTCGCGTGGTTTTTTTTACTCCTCATTTTGAAGAGTTTTTCCACATTAAAAATCGTTTTGTTATGCGTGTGATTGTTGTGGTTTGATCCCTTTATAGAGGGATTTCGTTATTTGCCCAAATAGTTGCTCTACTTGTTTTTTTCTTACCAGGTTCACTTAAAATTGGAGAAGTTTTGTTGTTTGCGCTCCGTTTTCTCCAGCAGATGGGCCTTGATAGAATCCATAATCTGGGATGATATCTAACAGTGCTGCTGCAAGCTGCACCTTTAACATCTTTTCATTGTCATTATCGAAGTCTTGGATGACCTTTGTTAATGGCTTTCTAAGATGTACCCCTAACTTTATTTCATCATTGTCGTCAGAATCTGGGATGACCATTGCCAAAAGTTCTGCAGGCTCTACCTCAGGCACCATTCGATTCTCATCTTCAGGATCTGCGATGACATTTAACAGTAGCTCTCTAGATTGTGCCTCTACCATCACTTTATTTTGACATTCAGAGTTTGACATATCGCTTGATTGAGCTTTGATGTCTCATACCTTAATCATACCACAGTGGATTTTCTTGTAAACATCTATAAAATGTCTCATAAATCAAAAACTGAAACAGGTTTTCTTGAACAAGGTCATTTATGGATGTTAAGGAAATCTATACTTTGGAATAATCAATACCCTGAAATCACACAGAAGGCGAGGTATATGGAAGTTAATGCAGCATAACATGGTTTGGACTCCTAAGATGTCGGTGATTTCTCACAGTTTCTCTATTGAGGCAATCAACATATATTATTGAAAAGGGAATCTTCCAAAACTGACAGTATGAGTGGCCCGACCCTTCAAGGATATACTGAAGTAGAAATCACTATGCAACTTCTGTCTCTTATCATGCTCATATTGATACAGGACAATGAATTGGAATATGAGCATGATACATCCAAGCCAATGCTAGATTCATTCCTGTGTATACCAAATTACAAATCTCTGTGCAACTTGTGTGAATCTCTTTCATCATGTCCATTAGATACAGGGCAATGCAATGACAGGTGAACACATAATATAAGCCAATACCAGATTTCTAGTGGAAATTTATTCATGCAAAACCATTCTGGTTCACAGTCCAATATCAAATGTGTGCACTTTGTTAGATTAAGATTGCTATATTGTTGCAATTAAGGTAGATGAGGTGTTGTTGGTGAATGAAGCACTTGAATTATAAGCAAGACAATGAAACACTGAAGATTAAGATGATTTAACAAATGTTCCAAACTCGTGATAACCGATGAGCAATACAAAACCAACAGACTAAGTTTACATTCAAATGACACTAATGGTTTGGAACATCATTGGTAAACTATTTTGAAAGCAAAAATCATCATATAAGAAAAGGAACTGCTAGCATAAAAGGAAAAAACTCACACTCAGCTGTTGTTCACAAAGGGGTCCTGTTACGATGGCATCATAATATAAGCAAGAAATTTAAAATAAAAAATATTCTCATTCTCACTAAAGAGAAACCGCAACCCTCAAGAACAATGACAATTGGACATAAAAAAATGTCACTTAAAAAGACCCTTCCAGTTTTTTTCTTTCAGCATGGTGCGAAGCTAAAATTTCCTCAGAAAGAGGAAATACGAATGGTCAGCCGCAACATCTCAATGTGTCACAAGCACAAAAGTTAAAAGCAGTACAATAGGTAAACAAACAATCTCAATCTTGGAACTGTTTGTAAGCACTACCATGACAATTCCAACATCTAGTAACATAGTTGAACTAGCCAAAACATCAATTTCCAACTTTAATTGCTGGCCTGCCTCAATAAAAAAAACCATGCATGTGAACGATGATTATATATCGCTAATAAACAATTTGAGGTTTTATAAACGATACTGAGCTACAAAGGAGAAATTGGGGTAAGGTAACAATGTGATCTGCTGAGGAATGAGAGAGAATGAAATTTATACAGGTAAGTCAAAGCCCACAGAGCTCACCAAAGATGAGATTACCTCAATAGAACAATTCCTCATTTATATGTAAAATTCAACATATGGGATTGAACTTTTCTGCGTGTACAGTGATATCATAAGCTTATACTATCATTGGTACAAAATATGCAGAGTTTCTAACCATAAACAAGCTTTCATACACAGCTTTTCCTACTCATATGCCTCACAAGTTGCACCAAAAATTCTTAGTTTTGGACCATAAAAGAAAAACATAGCCACAGAAATCTATTAATTGTTCCTCTAAAACTCGCAAAATAGCAGCAGGCAAATGACGCCCAAGCCACCAACGGCAGCAGCAGGTAAATGACGAACCAAAGAACCCTTGCAAAACGAACCTCCTGACCTTCTTCTGATCAAAATCGATAAGGGGATAAGAATCCCTGCAAAAGAACAGGAGGATTAAAAAAATTATTTTAAGAAGAAGAGAAGTTGAGAGAGAGAAAGAGAACTAAAAAATGGAGACCGATTTCTTGGCGCCAAAGGATTTTAACTGAGGCCATTCCTTTTGAAAAATATTTAGTGGCAAATAAAAATGCCAGTTCAGTAAATTTTTAGTGGGGCCACCAGGTAAGGTGCCATTATAGGTATAATGGTATATTGCAGCAACGCCGCCCAAGTCTCGCTAAAACTTTGTCCCTATAGTCCTTTTTTCTGTAGTGTCACCTCCTCTCCAAACGCAATAACCACCTCTTCAACATAATTCTCCCAAACAGCGACCATCAATGTAGTTTGACCAACCAAGTTTTTACCAAATGCAAAAAACTCCCATCCCAACTGCCAGTTTCCAAACAGAGCCTAATACCATCATCAATTCACCATGACACAATTATGTATAATCAACTGAATGCTCACTTCTCTTTTCCTTCCTTCCATACGCATGTGGGTGCAGACAGCGCGGGCATACACACACATGCAAAAGCTATTGAAGTCCCAATAAAAACCTAACATGCTATATTATAGAGCTGAAAATTTGGTGCAACATTGAATGTCATGCTACTCTCTCTCTCTCTCTCTCTCTCTCTCTCTCTCTCTCTCTCTCTCTCTCTCTCTCTCTCTCTCTCTCTCTCTAACTTCAAAAGATTATTTATAATTGACCGACTGACAAAGACAGAGAGAATCTGTGTATGTGCGCGCTCGCGTGTATGCAGGTATGTAACCCCTTCATAAGAATAGGCCGCATTCTAGCGTGAATTAGAAGATAGAAGTGTAATCTCAGAGTCGTGCTTTCCCATGACATTGACAAAAAAGATTACAGGAGCACTGAGAAGTATTTTACATCATTATTAAGGCCAAAATACTCCTAATTCCATAAATAAATGTTAGAAGTGATAACGTGGTGCCAATAGATCCCATACATAAGGATGCTATACGAAAACCAATACGACACATTTACATTATTTGGGCTCATCCATTATTGAAATGGATACTAACAAGAAATCAATACGACAGCTTGGGCTGGAAAATATCGAAACAAGAAGCGATCCACAACTTAATGAAGTGACATCTGAGTGCATCATTAGAAGGTATATGTACTAGAGTGGTTTCAATAATAAGATCATGAATGTAACGAGGCCAAGTGCCAAGTCATGGTGACGAACGATCCTTCAGACTAATTACAAGTATAAACAAAGAGGATTTTAGGGACAGCATTGTTGGTGTTCTTAAAACACAACCGGAATGTAAAAAGCAAGAACACATACAGATAGACACCATGGATGAAAAGAGCATTAGTACAGGTGCACAGCGTTCTCCTCAATCTATTGATGTCCACGATAAGCCTAGGCCGGCAAGTCGATGGAAAGCAGGATTTTGAACCCAAATGAGAGAAAGAGGACACCTTGGTTGCCCTCGTCAAGCAATCATGCCTCAATTTATAGTGAGCGGAGAGTGGAGGATTACATACATGGCATTCATGTATGTGAACCCTTCACATGCCATATTGAATGTGAACTTTTCACATTCACGTAACCCTCCCTCCACTAACTCCCCACTAATACTTTCATTAGTGTCTTGGGTCAAACCGAGTCACTTAGGGTTGGACCCGATCCGAAATATCCAACATTCTCCCACTTGACCCATTGACATGGAAAGGCATAAAATTGAAGTTCTTTACTGTTATCTTGATCCAATTTCTATGTGGGTTCACATGTTATCCGGTATCACAAGAATTAATCATATGAACCATAAATATGAACACCTCTTTATGAAATGTTATATTTTCATGCACTACAATATAATTCACTTTCAATGCTTTAACATATCAAGATCACCTTTATGAATAGGTTGGTTTCTAACCCATTCTGTTATTCTCTCTACCCAAATGAAATATCATTTATGCAGAATCAACAATACATAAAGCCATAGAGAATCAATTTAGTTTCATAAATGTAATAACATATAACCATAATGTATTGTCATACATCAAAAGAAATCAAACAAACATATCCCCTTTATATATTGGGAATATAATCTCAGCGCTAGCCATTTAGTAAGGGGATCCACAATCATTTTCTTTGTGTCGATTGTATCAATACACATCAGATAATTCTCAATACTTTCTTTAACAATAAAGTACTTTAACTTCATGTGTCAACATAATGTTAAGCTCTTGTTGTTATTCGAGAATGACACAGTAGTTTTATTACCATAAATGATCTTTAGTGGTCTCTCAATAGAGTCCACAATTTTAAAACTCATAATGAAGTTTCTTATCCAAATGGCCTAAGACGAAGTCTTGTATAGAGTAATGAATTTCGCCTCTATAGTATGTGCAACATTTGTAGAATGCTTTTTGTTTTTCCATGAGACTGCATCACCTGCCAGTAGAAAGATGTATCCAGTAGTGGAATTTCTACTGTCGAGACATCCTCCCAAGTATGCATCAGAGTATCCAATGACCTCTAGGTGGTCAACATTTTTGTAGGTCAACATATAGTCCTTAGTTTCATGCAAATAGTGCATGACATTCTTTGCTGCCTTCTAGTGCACAATGTCTATCAAGCATTTTCACAACAAATATGATATATGGTTGTGTGCAAGTTTGTGTGTATTGTAAACTCCCAACCGCTGAAGCATATGGGATAGTTTTCATCTGAGTATTTTCATTATTATCTTGAGGGCAGTCCTTTAACCTTAATTTATCCTTATTCACTATTGGTGCAGATCTAAGAGAACAATTCTTTATCCCATATCTTTTAAGAAGCTTAAGGATATAGGATTTCTGAGAGACACCAAGGACACCCTTAGTTCTATCACGATGAATCTTAATTCTAAGAACATATGTGGCCTCACTCATATTCTTCATGTCAAAATGAGAAGAAAAAAAATATTTATCTCATGTAGTATGCTCAAATCATTAGTTGCAAGAAGAATATCATCAACATATAAAACTAAACTTATGAACTTATTTTCACTAGCCTTAAGGTATATGCACTGATCAATAATATTTTCAGTGAACTCAAAGTTTAAAATTACCTAATTGAACTTTTTATACCACTGATGAGAGGCTTGTTTAAGTCCATAAATTAACTTCTTCAATTTGTAAAAAAAATTATTCGAGTCATTTACACTAAAATTAGGAGGTTGTTGCATATATACCTCCTCTTCCATATCCTCATTTAGGAAAACAGTTTTCACATACATTTGATGTAGTTTTAAATCAAAATGAGCTACGAGGGTCATGATTATCCTTAACGATTCCTTAGTTGAGACAGGAGAAAATGCCTTATTATAATCAATGTCCTCTATTTATGTGAATCTCTTTGCAACAAGCCTAGCCTTATATCTTTCCACTTACCCTTCAAAGTCTATCTTGGTCTTAAAGACTCACAACTAGCAGGTCTTACTCTATCTGGTGAGGTACAAGATCTCATACTTGGTTCTTTACCATAAAGTCAAGCTCTTATTTCATGACATTGATCCAATATATCGATATTTTACTTTCAATGGCTTCTACAAAGGTGAAGGAATCATCATCAATGTCTATAAAATCATTGGGTTCTTACAAATATATCACATAGTCTTGATGGATAATAGATTTTTTGGTCCTCGTAGACCTTCATATAGGTGTTACAGGTGGTTCAAAATGAACCTATGCATCATGTTGTTGTTGTATGTCCTCATCACAACTTATTCTAATTGGGATTGATGTTCATTGACTGGATTTTTCCTAGCATTTTTCAAAAGGACAATGATAGAAAAAACTAGTCTTTTTTTACACATGTATCAAACCTAAATCATGCATTTTCTCAAATTTAAACTTTGAGATGCATCTATCCCAATAGAATTATTTTCTTGATTTATCTGTTTCCACTATCTGTGGTGTATAAGATGGACAATAAAACCTAAAACCCTTTTGTAAAAACCTTAATTTTTGAGTAATTTTTTTCAAAAACAAATTTAGACATTTAGGTCTGAAAACCCTATTTTTGAAGCTGAAAATGGATTCACAATAAAATTTTGATGAATCTTGACTTTTATTTTGTCAAAATCAGATTTAAATTGACTTCAGAAACCCTCGACAAGTTCAGGGGGCAATTCAAGTAATTTCGAAGCTTTTTAAGAGTATTTTTTACCGTGAAGGACATACTTGTCCCAACCTTGGTTGACCAGCCAGGTCAACTGTATGAGAGCCATATTGATCTCATGCACTTTGACTAGGCTTTGAACAGGTAGGGTTTTTTAAATTATTTTGTAGATTGAGGTGTTTTGAAAAGTAAAAAAATTGGTTTTAAAAGTGAGATGAGGCATTCAAAACCACCTCTTCTTGGGCCAATGCATGAAGAGCTGGGTATGCATGCATTGTCAGCCCCTAACTTATATAGTGAGCTCATCATGAGACCACTTGAGTGCTATGAACCACCTTTGCCACCCCCTATAGCCATTCAAAAATTAGAAAAAAAAGATTTAAAACATAAAAAGAAATTAGCAATTCCACCTTTTCTGGGGCCAATGCATAAAGAGCTTGGTCTATATACATTGGCAGCAACAAGCTGCTACTCCCATTTGAGAGTAGGGGTTGTGCCACCCATTTTGGCCAATCCATTTATTGGATTCAAAAAATAATAATAAATATTAAAAAAAAGTAATGATAGACAGGAAATGAGGGGCAGGGGCATTTTTGCCATAGAGAGAAGGAGAAGAGGAGGGGGACGACCAGCCCTCACTCACTCTCTTTCTCATTTTCTCAACTCTCTTTCATCTCCCTCTCTCTCTTTCTCTTAGCATCAACCCATTTTTATGGTGTTAGATTGTTTGAAACTTTGGGCGGTACCACTCACCTTTTCAGCCATAGTTGATGCAGTTGAGGAGGTCAGCCAACTAGGAAGTTCGGTTGGTGGAGATTTTTGGAGACACCCAGCCTAAAGGTGAAGGCCTAGTCGACTCGGGTAGGTCGGCTCTTCCATCTCTATTTTCTTTTGTGTTTTCTCATTCTTAGGAGATGATTTTCTAAATTTTTCTTGTCTTTTTTTATTATATTTTTGTTCTGGACAATTTTAATGAGAACCATCAGAGATTCACGCTAAAAGGTGTGTCTAGCAGCGCCTAGGGATTGTACTTGTCAGACTTTGAGAATTAAGGTAGGTATCAACCCCTTCTATATGGTAGTGGCATGTGTTAGGCCCGTTTCGAGTTAGGCTTTGTCAAAAAAAAATTTAATAGCTGCAAAATCTATGACTTTCTCTAGCTTTGTGGATTAGGTAAATTTTTGTCTTGATAAAATGTTATGCTAGATAATCTGGAAAAAAAAAATTGTAACATACATATCTATATATATGCAATTTTTAGTTTTTTGCTTAGTTTTGCAATACTTGTTTGATTTAGACTAACTGAAGTTGGGTAAAGGAGGAAGGGATCTTCACATTGTAGAAAATATTGTTAGAAGTGTTTTTGTGCAGGTCAAACTATAAACACTAAAGCAAAAATCAGATTAATATAAATTTTTATTTGTAATGTTTTATGAATGTGTTGGTGTAACTCAGAATTATGTCTAAGAAAACCCATTGTCAGTATTTTGGTCATAACTCTATTGTCTGAAGTCAAAAAAAATTGTGGTTTAGCTCGTTGAAAAGATATCAAACTACCTGATAATCCTTTTATTTTACTGTTTTCTAAATTTGTTCATTATCTCTGTCGAAAACATGCTGGAATAGAGAGGACAACCACTCAGATGGTTGTTCAGGGTTGCGTCAGTCCAACCCGCCATTCAAAATCTACATGTGTCATCCGAACTTAGAAAATTATGATTTTTATTGAGTTGGATGTCTAATCATTTTATCTAAAAATTTTCTGTTTTACTCTTTCGCAAATTCGATTGTTATCTCTGTTGAAAACATATTGAAACAGAAAGGACAACCACTTAGGTGATTGTCCAGGGCTGTGTCAGTACAAGCAACCATTTAGTCTGTATCTGGGTTTTCTGAACTCAAAAAATTCTGATTTTTATTATGTTAGATTGCTATTAATTTTATGTAAAAAAAATTATGTTTTAATATTTTCCAAATTCGAAAACATGTTGGAAGAGAGAGGACAACTACTTAGGTGATTGTCCAGGGTTGTGTCAGTCCAGCCCACCATTTAGTTTGTATCTGGGTCTTCTGAACTCATAAAATTCTAATTTTCGTTATGGAAGATCGCTAAAAATATTATCTAAAAGTTTTGTATTTTATAAATTTTTAAATTCGATTGTTATCGCTATCAAAAACATGCTGGAACAAAGAGGACAACCACTCAGATGACTATCCAGGGTTGTGTCGGTCAAGCCCACCATTTAGTCTGTATTCGGGTCTTCCGAACTCATAAAATTTTGATTTTTATTATGTTAGATTGTTAACAATTTTATCTAAAATTTGTGAGTTTTAATATTTTCCAAATTTGAAAGTTATCACTATACAAACAAGCTGGAACAGAGAGGACAGTCACTCAGGTGACTGTCCAAGGCTGTATAAGTCTATCCCACCATTTAGTCAGTATCCAGGTCTTTTGAACTCAGAAAATTTTGATTTTTATTGTGTTAGATTGCTAACAATTTTATCTAATTTTTTTGTGTTCTAATATTTTCCAAATTCAAAAGTTATCACTATCGAAAACATGCTGGAACAGAGAGGACAACCACTTAGGTGACTGACCAGGGCTGTGTCAGTTCATTCCACCATTTAGTCTGTATCTAGGTCTTCCAAAATTAGAAAATTCTCACTTTTATTATGTTGGATGACTAGCAATTTTATTTAAAAATTTTGTGTTTTACTATTTTTCAAATTCGAGATTTGTCACTATAAAAAATGTTCGGGAACAAAGAGGACAGTCACTCGGGTGACTATCTAAGTCTGTATTAGTCCAGCCCACTGTTTAGCTCATTTCTAGGTCATCCAGACTCAGAAAATATTGGGTTTTTTTTGTTGGACTGCTAACAAGTATATCTAAAACTTTTATATTTTGTCCATCTATAGAAATAGTAAGTTTCAACCTTATTCGAGAATATCTTTAACTGGTCTATCTTAAGTAGGGAAAACCCAAGTCCACAAGAAAATTTTTGGTCCACATTTGCAGAATAGGCCTGATGCTAAGTCAAAATATGAAAAGACTGTATGGTGAGTCATAGTTATAAAAAAATAGAGAATTCTTGCTTTTGTGCCCTACATGCGGATAAAAATAAATTTTTTCCATGGTTGAATAATTTTGTTATGTTGCACTTGGAAAGAATATTTTTGCATGCTTGATTCCCATATAGTTCATATGTATAAAAAAGAAAGAAAAAGAATTATATATATATATATATATATGTAAACAGCCTAATTTTTTTAAAGTTTTAAAATTTTCCTCTTTGCCCCTAGGACCCACCTTTTGAATCATTCAAAAAGTCAATTTGGTCAATTTTTAATCATTTCTCATATTCACTTCCATGTTGAAGATCTGAAACCCAATTTCATTTTCTATGCTCGACCCAATCTCAGATCCAGATCAGACATCCAAATCCAATTCTGAGCTCTATTATTCTATTTTCAACTCAAATCTAAAATCAATTTTCTGTATGGTTCAGATATTTCATTCAGATTCAATCTCTATTTGGATCCATTCCTCCCATTTTTTCTCAGTTTGAGATCCAAACTCGATATTTACTCAAAACCTCGGATCGAGATCTATTTTGAAACTCAATTTTTAAAATTAACTCTGTTATTTCACAAACTCTCCTTTTGTAAAATCCTCAAATCTCAAAGCAAATATTTTACAAAATCTTTTCAAAACTTCATTTGGATCCCCTCTCTTATATTTTAGGTTTTTCTTTTAAAAATTTAAAAGGGGCAAAATTTCAAAAAGTGACTTTACCCCCCTTTTTCAAAATCCTTGCAACTAAAACCTTTTTTTGAAAATTTTTAAAACCTTGAGGGCCCATTTTTGAAAAAAATATAACGGCTTTCCCTTTTATAACCACCCGTAAAGGGGAGGAAGGAGAGCATCGAACCTTGCAAGAAGCTCTTCTGATTTCTCCTCTTCTCCCTCTTTCCTTTTCCCTTCCTTCTTCCATTCCTCTTTTCTTCTCTTCCCCATTTTTCTTTCTCCTTCTCTTTCTTTTCTCTTCTTGTTCGGTGAAGGAACTCGGTCCAGCCATAGCATACAGAGGAAACAACCCCTCCCCTCAACCAATCTCCAGTGAGTAGCTTCTCTCTTCCCCCTTTCTCCACTTTTTTTTCTTCTCATCTTATTCTCTTTTTCTCCTACCATTCGTTTTCACGATTTTTTTTCCTTTCTTGTTCTTCACTGTTCACTGAAAGCACACTTTGCAGTATCTATTTGCTCTAAATCGATTCCTAAGCCAAAAATAATCTGAATATATAAATCTGTACACTTTTGGATCTTATCTAGAATCCAAAACTAAAAAAAAGTTTTAAATTCAGATAAAAAATGCCTGACCAAACCCAATCCATTTGCACATAGTAAGTGAAATTTCTTGGTGCTCATTTATTCTGTGTCAAACACCAAAAAAACAGAGATCAACATGATAGCATGGATTAATGCAGTCGTCAACAGATTAAATACGTGAATCACATTTTTTATCTTGCCCCTAGAGAGCCCCCTCATGAAAAAACTCCACAATCAACCACATGTAAGCATGTTTTTCAAAGCCATCAATAAACAAGGTTTGTTTGGTAGGAAATGAGTATTGAATCAGTTCAGTTAATCCACTCATCCCCTGAGTCATTCCCCATCATACCCCTCTTAACTCTTATGATGCAAGTTGTTTTGATCAAATCTGACCCAGTAGATGAATTCGGCGTGGTCAATTTAATAAGAATCGACCTGGATCTTATTTTTTTAATGAAAAATGCAATTTTTAAATCACAAAATTTTGTATTTTGTCCATCATTGTTTTTTTATCTTCAAAAAATCTTGTCCACATGTCAGATTTTAGTGATTTCAATGTCAATCTTCACTAAACTAATGATGTAGATCACATCTATAGAGTCAGATTTGATCAAAACAACTTGCATCAATGAAAATCCAAGGAGGGGTATGATGATAGGGATGACTTTGGGGATGAGTGGAACTGATGGTGTTTTGAATCATGTAATTGTGACATGTAACAAGTTTTCCAAAGGCTTCAAAAAACAATAACCTGCAATCTAAAAAATTTATGAATCAAAAAACTTCATGTTGGAAAAAAACACAATCCATGTTCTGACTCATTGCAAGCAAATCATGCCTAACACGTCCATGTTATTAAGATTGAGTTGATAAAACTTGCACTTGTGAGTTCTCTACCCTTTGAAACACATATTTTAAGTCATATATTAAAAAAAAAACTTATAATTCAATATGGTACTTTTATAGCACTTCAAATTTTTCCTTATTATGATGTTAGAGCAAGAAGATCTGAAAATCAATTGTGTTGTCAAAATCCAATGGCAATCTTCATTTTTTTTTTTTGCTAAAGAAACTCTCTATCACTCAACGCTCATTGGCAGACCTTTGGTTGGTACCCTTGCCCATAGGGGGTAACCGTGGGAATGAACTAAGATGTATTTAAAGTGAGGAGATCAGAGACCAGCTCCACTCTCGTCTCCAAAACCCACACAGCAGTTTGGATAGGAGATTCAGTGAATCCCCCTCTCCTCTCCCATCTCCCTTTGGATTCGGGCTTCCAAATAGAGAAGCATATCAGGTTATGTTGAACATGAGCGTTATGCTCATGCAAAAATCATGGCCGCCCATTACACGTCTCGGATGAATGCCACATGGCACTTAACTCTTCTTTATTTTCGTCAAGTTTTAAATGAAACAAAATATTAAAAAATAAAATGTACGTCAAAAAGAAGCATGCCTTTCAAGGTCCCTCTCTCGTTTCTTTTTTGCTTCTCTTCTCTCTTGCACGTCTCTCGATCGGTCTCTTCTCTCTCACCTGCCATCGTTGGCTAGTTAATGGTTCATTGTTGGATGGATCCTGATATAGATTGAGTGTGACTAAATGGGTATCACTTGAAATCTAATGACCCACTTTTCAGTGGGCATTGAGATAAGCACTACCTGAATTATGGTGAGCCCTTTCTATATTGGATTCTCAGTGTGTTTGAAAATTCAATGAAACAGTTAGGATTGAATAATAATGGCTACCCAAAAAAAAGTTAAATTTTAAGCTCTTGCATATGCAGCAGCATATCACTGAAGAGGTCTTGATAGTTATATCGAGGATCTCCCTAATAAAGGCCATTAATCAACTTCACAGCTCACACCCCGATCCTAAATCTAACAGGCATCTCCCATAACAGCTCGCCATTAATGCCATGGTTGTGGTTGTGACCATTCGGATGTTGCTGGATCTATACTGCCAAATCCAACGAGTGCACCTTAAGCAAGCTTCTGCAGCAGGTGGATCGGTGGTGACATTTACCACCAGTTTTTGTGCTAGGGCAGTGGGTCGAAGTGATCTGAAGGGCTGGTTTTGATGGGGACCCAACCTTGACAGCTTCTCCCTCATTACCATTAGCCTTCTTGTATGAGGACATGGGATTGAATGGGACTCTTCTACCGCATGACTTCTAAACCAAAGCAGCAGAGGTGTTTGAGTCTCGTAGATGTTGCTGGTGCGTGTTAGACTGTCGTGAGCAATGGCGGTGAGAGGGGAGTGGCTTTATTTTTTAATAGTTTTTTCTCGTTCAAAACTTGACAGAAATGCAACACTTAAGTGCCATGTGGCATTCATCCAAGAGATGTAATGGCCGGCCACGATTTTCTTATGAGGAGAAGGCTCATGTTCAGCATGACCTGATCTGCTTCCCCGAAATAGAGCCTTTGTGTTTTTTTATAAAAAAATAACTCTTTACTTGAGGTATGTCATAAATTGCACTCATGTTTCGCCTCTACTCTTTCTGTAATAAGCTCCATAAAGTTTTGGTCTTGGCCAAATCTCAAACAACTTAGCACGAGCGCTCAACTCATTCAATTGTCAGACTTACCTCAATGACTTAATTGGGTTTAGAGTCATATGTTGTGCTTAGTCTTAAGGGAAAAGCCTTCTTAAACCATAGGAACCCGGTATAACTTAATGGTACACTTTCATGTCAAATTTGGATCTGCTTTACTGGTAATGCCCATGGATCGGGTTTCCTTTGGACGTTTAATTAACTGACCGATTGACATCTTGTCTGATTAGGTGAAAGATTATAGATCTGAATGACTAAAATGGGTCTGATCCGTTTTAGAGTTTTGCATCTGAATTTGAACTCAAGTTCCAATTTTGATCGACACCTAAAGCCAATGCACTTAAAAGCATATCTGATTAGCTTTATCATTTGAGATAGTAGTAGTTTTTCTCATTCAACTTTGAATCCAACGGATGGTCAGATTTTACTTGATTCATCCAAATCATAAGTATTGGCAATATTTTTAAGGGGCGTATGTTGGGTACTAATTAAGGTATGAAACTAATTAGAAATCACTTTTCCAAATTTTTCAACGTTTTGTAAATTGGACCTCACAGATATGATCTGCTTAGTTTGTTTAGTAGGGAATGAGCTTTGAATCATGTGATTGTGACATATAAGCAAGATTTTACAGAAGCTTTAAAAGTAAATGGCCTAAAGTTTACCAAAAAAAATGGAATCCTAAAAAACATTTTCTTATGGAAAAACATGATCTATAGATTGGTCCTTGGCAAACAAGCCATGTTGAATGCATGTGTGTGATTGAGTTAACAGAATTAGCACTTGATTTCCAGCTCAATAGTTTTGTACCCTCATTAGTACCAAACATTTACTGATTTTTAAAAGGCCATGTTTTTATTTCATCAATGCATTAAGAAAATGATTAAATCCTAATAGAACCCTGGTCCATGATGTTTTCAAAACATCACCTGTTTTTTAAATATCATGATATTGTCATGTTGCCAACACTTTTAGCTTCTTATTTCATTATATTTTTAATTTTTATAAGTATTTTACGCCTTGAATAGGCCGATATTTTACAGCGATTATTCTGAAAAGGGTTTTTAGCAAATTGGTCCTTTACTTATAGCCGATTTACAAAATAGTACCTGTCATATGCCATTTTGCAAATCAGTGCTCCTCTTTCTCACCTTATTACAAACTGGTCCTGTCAACAGCTGTTAGTTTGAACATGGTTAACTGGTCACCAAATGTCCTTTATCAAATAGTGGCTCGCGTTTTATCTTTTTACAAATTAATCCCTACCTTATTACATTTTGCAAACAAGGGCAGAACCATTAATTTCTCTACCCTTTTAACTGTTACCGTAAATAAAGCCAATTGCGGTTAGCCTCACGTTAACGATAAGGCAGGGACCAATTTGCAAAACGGCATAAGGAAGGGACTATTTTGTAAATCAGCTACATACCAAATTGCAAAAAAGCAAAGGACGAGCACGATGACTTGAGAACATTCAAATGGTGGGGTCCACAGGCAGCTAAGCGTACGGAGACTGGCAGAGGCACCTCTCTCAGATGGTGGGCTCCACGGGCAGTGGGACCCTACCCGCCTGTCAGGTACGAATCGGATCCCTGACACGATCCATCCTTGATTTCTGGCAGCAGCACCAGCAGAGGTGCAAGGGTCACGTCCCAATCACGGTGCTCCCATCCCTTGGATTCGCTGCTCCATGGGTTTGATGTGATGTGCCAGCACAGTACGGTTCGGACCAGAATCGGGTCCAAACAGAACCCAGACCATTCTAGGTGGGGCGAGCCAAGATAAATCATTATCAGCAAGAGTTTGACAATGAAGAAGGTTGGATTAGAAACCGGGTTGGACCCAAAGGGCCCGATTAGTTTGTAGAGCTGGGTATGGTTTGTGAAATTTCATACCAGATCCAGGTCTGGCCCGAGCTTTGATTAAGACCCCTGATTATTAATATAAAAAACATTATTTTACGGGATATGTAGCGGGTCTGGTTCATGTAATTTTACGAGTTCTAATTAGGCTTGATTAAGAATAATTAATATAATAGCATGTGGTCTATATAGGTTCACTAACAAGGTTAGGTCCTGTTGTACTTAAAAATGATGAATCAATAATTTTTTGTTTTGAAAGGCAAGCAAGCAACAAGCAGAGCCCCGTTGGTTTTAATCAATCGATAATTAAAAATGCTAATATTATTATCTCAATTCTTAAAAGACATATTTGGGATGGACCCAGTATAAAACTTATGTAGTAAACCAAACCAAGCTCGCTGAGAGGGCTTCGCACACCCGGCTAGGTGAGTTGGCTTAAGGCTCTCAAGCCGAAGGACTGCGAGGGTACGACACTCAACCCAAGTGTTTTTTTTTATGAAAAACCGAGAAACACACCTAGTTGCACTGGCTAAGCCTACCATACTTTCAATCGCTTTTTCGATGGTGTAAACCCGTGGCGCATCCCTTATCTTGAGGAAGTAGCCTGGCTTTGGCTAAGCAAGGGCTTATCCCTTACCTTCATTAATGCATGCAAGGGGTTTGACACTTATGAGAATGGAACCTCGATCATACACTGCACCAAACCCCTTGGGCCTTCACTCATGGCATGCGTTTGTTTGCCAAAAGTTTGACCTACCAGCCCTTGTGGGCCCTTAATTTGGGGTTCATGTTTCCACAGCAATGGACAAGAAAACCTTCAAACATTTGCAACAATAATTAACACTAGCTCATTTCACAATGTTTCTTCTGAAGCACTAGCTTTGAAACGGTCGATAAGATGAAAACTGCATGCATACATTCTTTGACATCTTAAATATAAATTTAAAGAAGCCTTTTGTCATTTTTGGTGGGGGTGGTTGTTATAGATACAAATTGGCTATTGGGCTCCACTCTTTTGGCAGGAGCTGTTAGTGCACGTTACCATGTGTTGGGATTTTGCAAGTTCCAACCCCAATAGTATGGGTGTATAACTTTTGAGGGTCTGCCTAACCCTAGCTTGCCTATCAAGAAATAAAAATGGAAATTGAACGTACTGTACAATGAAAATATAATACACTTATGAAACTTGTCAACAAAATCGCATTTGAGGTTGCATAACTCGTCACGAGTTTCGCATAAAACTCCACAAAAATCATAAAATTTATAAAAGTTCGATAATTATGAAATTATTGACGAGTATCACGTGAAGTATTGCGAAATTCTAAAATATTTGTGAAAGTCACATATTACAAAATCTCTTATTTTAATCACACCCGTATTGTGAAATTACTTTTTCTTGTAAAATTTTATCCCATATAAATGATGTTTCGTTTCACAACATCTTTCTTTTTATCTAGATGCATTAACATTTTAGATCTGGGCATAGAATCTTCCCTTATTTTTTATCAAAACTTGGTGTTCTTATGGTCCCCAATCAGTGGTCCTTAATCCTTTTGACGATATTCAAGCGAATATTTCAGTGAGCGACGATTTTGCAAAAATCCTTCATTGATTTGCTTGTTAGTTTTCTCAGTTTTTTTCAATTTTTTTTCATATAAATACACATAGTTATTTATTTTTATCTATTACTTATCAATATTCAGTGGTTTTGTCAATATTTATCTTTGTTTGATTAGGGTTTGGGTTGATTGTATTGAATTAGGTTGGTTGTGTGAGATCTTGTGGTTTATTATGGGTTATTGGTTTTCAGAGTTGTTAACAGAGTGATACTCTCTATAGTTGGTGTAGGCAGTTATGATGGTTGTTAAAATGGTATTTGTAAATTATTGTAGTGCTAAGCAACCCTTTTTGAGATCTATAATGGTTTTTAAAAACATCAACTATAAAAAATTTATAGCACTAATGTCTTGAAAAAAGGGATATATAGAAGAGTTAATGGTTCTCCAATATAAATGCACTCTAAAAATAGATGATGAAGATATATATGAATATATCTCTTGAACAACAATAATGTACAATCAATGTTATATAGGAGCAACATTTACTTAGTTGCTATTAAAGCTACATCAAACATAGTTGAAAGTGATGTAGAAGAATGGAATGATGAAAATCTTGTAAATATTGTGCATCTATCTCAGCCACCAACTATTGAACTCATTCCTCTCGCAAACATTTTCACTATTCTCAATAGTTAATTATGAGACATTCATTGCAAACAATGTGGAACCACTTGGACAAACTAGTGTCGGTGATCTTCATAATAAGATATTGTATGACACTATTAATGCATTTTCTGTAACATTTGAAGTATTGGACAATGAGTCAAAGAAGTCATAGAAATGTTTTTGAGTCATTTGAAGAACCAAATAAATATCTACGATGATGATAAGTCTAAGATTAAACAACAATTGACAGTTATCTCAGATAAGTACAAAAGACTTATGTTTGTTGTCCCTCGCACATGATGTAACTTTCATTATGGATATTGCATGAAACACCTGAATGAAAACTTTTCGAAGAAATTTTATGCTTCACTTAGTGCATACGAGTGATGTGCCACCAATGCACCCACAAGGCAACAATTGTGCTTGTGGCAACAAAAGTTGAAGTTGTTTGATTTTTATTTTTTTTTTAGGATGGCTGAATTATGTATATATAATAGGGAATATAGTCGTTTGATTCTTGTTTTTTGAATAAAATGAATTATTTATATAAAAGAAGAATGAATTGTGCATGTAACACAAAATGAAGTTGTTTGATCTTGTTTTTTGTTTGATATGTGTTGTTTATGTAACTGGTGATTGATTTATTTATTAAAATCAATTATGTATAATGTGTATATAAGCGGAAATGAACATGTTATGTAACTGGTGATTTTAGCAATAGAAAAGAATTTTGCAAGATACATAAGAATTTTAATTTAATTTTTTTAAATTAGAAAGTAATTTTGCAAGATACATGTGGATTTTAGTTTACTTTTTTAAAATCAGAAAGGAATTTGGCTCAGGTATTATGAAATTTCTTAATCGCATCTCCCCAGTATTGCAAAAATCCTTAAATCTCAAAATTCTTTCTATAGGAGATTCGATGAAAAAATCATTGAAGGGGGCGAAATTTGAGGCTTGCAAAAATAGGGCATCAGAATGCAAAAAAGGAGCTGACAAACGAAGCATGCACTTTAATAAAATAAAGTTGCTCATACATTGTATTCATTCAAGTTTTTTACAAAATGAAGTATCTCGTACATTGCAATCATCCCATTTTTTTACAAAATGAAGTCTCTCATACATTGCATTTACTTTATTATTTTACAAAAATATTGGTTTTCATTGCATCTTTGATTGAAAAAAAAACAAAATATCTCACCCACACCACGTGATCGAACTCGAGAAAATACATCTTTCCAGCTATCACGTAAAGTTTGTTAGAGCGGGATGACCTCTAGAATGTTGCATATCTCACCCATAGCACATGATTGAACGTTGACTATAGGTTTTATTTCCTATCCCACTCATACCATAAGATGTTCTTATCGGCAACATCGTTGATGATTTTATGTTCTTTCGTCATCAATGATTTTTTGTCGATGAATTGCTACTGATTTTTTCACTGTCGTCGCTTGGCCATAAAAAAAACAGCCATAATTACAAAAAATCTTTTTTTTGTGAAAACCCTAACTTTGCTTTTATACTATTCGTAAGAAATTTTACAATAAAAAAATCATAATACAAGTATGATAATTGTTCCAAAATTCGCAAGATTGAAACTTTTGCAATAGTAGAAAGGATTTTTGCAACGTGCAATGCAAAACGTGTGAATAGTTTCCCAAATTGTTTGAAAATTCACATTCTTTTTGAAAATTTTGCAACCTCATATGTGATTTTGTTGACGAGTTATGTGGGTGTATTATTTTAGGAAATGTGTCTTTCCCGAGAAAATGATAAATTCATATTGGAATCAAATTGTTTTGAATAAAACCATTTTAGTTATTCAACATTATTTTTAATAAATATATTTTTTAAAAACTATGTAAGTGAATCAATTCCGGTACAATAGGCCATATTCAAATCAATTCTTCCAAATTTCACTGAAAATTGGCTGACTTTTAAAGAGGAACCTATCAACCCCTGTATCATTTCGATTCAAACTGTTTCAGATTGATTTTAACAACACTGGGGCACAGTGTCAAACGTTAAAAATGGCAAATTATTGACAGCCAAAAAACTAGCGAGAAATATAATTTTTTTGCAAAAACTCACATTTTTTGGCAATAAAAATAAATTTAAAGATATAAAAAACAATTTTTATAAAAAATTAAAATAAAACACACATTTTTTTACAATAAATAGCCAATAAAAACTTAAAATACCATATTTAAAATACGATATTTATGTTTCTATGAAAAAAAACATAATATTTTGAAAGTATGGTGGGAAAATAAAGCTTGAATTGAAACTTTTAGATAAATTTTCACTATATTTTTCATAAATCTCCCCATATTTGCATTGCATTGGGACAAAGTGATACAAGTTGTGGCTTTTTTTTTTTGTTTATTGGGCGAGGAGACATGCTCTTCCAAAAGCAACAGAGACTGTCAGGCAAGGTCTCATCTGGGGGAGAATCCCATCACTGGGTATGCTAGTCCCAGTCATTAATCAAACTGCCTACCTGCCCTCCAAAGTTGACAATGCTATGATGGCCAAACATAATTGCAGAGGCCAAGGGCTGGTACCCCTACCAATAGTCAGGGCTCCATCCCAGCCTCATAATTCAAGGAATCAAATCTTTGTACCAAAAGGTATCAAAAGAGCGCCCTCATATAATCCAATGATATCCAGAATAATTGGTTCTAACTTAAACATCAAGTGGTATATACTATATATTTGGATGTTTATTGCATGTATTCAAAATGTATGGCATAATAGTTATTTTCTGGCCTGTATTCCTTGCCTGAAAGGATATGCCAATTTAATTAGGCTTTGTTGGGTTGCCATTGAATCTACCTATAGCAGTGTGGCAATGACAAAATAAAAAATAAGAGGGCTAATTTTTTACTTTAATTTTGATTGCATCGTCTCTAGTAGCTATGTCAAGGTGGCAAATTTCATTGTACCATATCAACGCTCTAATTGTAATCACAGAGATGTTGGACTCTCGATCTTGTGTTGGGCTTATAAACGAGCCGAACGAACCGAAAAAGGCATGTTTGGGCTTGGCTTGTTTACCAGTGTATCAAGCTTGTGTTCGTGGGTAGCCGAGTTGAGCTCAAGTTTGGCTTGTCCTTAAATGAGGTGAGCCAAACACAATCAGGCTCGTGTAAAAAAAACAATTTGTTTATACATGAAATATATATATACAGTTTATATATATTATATTTAAAATATACCTATATTTTATATGTTGACCTTAATTGTTTATATTTAACATGTATATTTTTCATGCATCTCTCTCTCTCTCTCATATATATATATATATATATATATATATATATATATATATATATATATATATATATATATATATATATATATATATATATATATATATATATATATATATATATATATATATATATATTACACAAAAATATAACTTTTTTATCTATACCAGCTCACCTGAGTCAAGCCGAACAAAAAGAACACCCTTTGTTTGGACCAAACTTGTTTAAGCTAAATGAACTGCTCGCTCACCAGCTGTATGAGCCGATCACAAATGAGCTCATGATGAGCTGAGTTGCGAGCTATTCAGTCTATTTACCAGCCCTAGTCTTATGCTAGGAACATAGTTACCGAAAGCTTTTTGCTACATGGGGAAGTTCCGTTTGAAAGCAAGAAACTCCTCACTTTCCTGAAAGGAAAGAAAACTTCAGAAAACCTGCTTTCGAAATATGGGAAACTCAATTCTCTTTAGTAGAAAGTTCGCTTCCTCCTCATTTCTCAAATCAATTTCCTTTCACTTCTTTAATGTTTTTCTCGCATCTTATCACTTCTCCTTCACTTTTCATGTTTTTATATTAAAATAAATAAATAGTTTTATAACAAGTCTCCGTGTTGGTTTTGTATCATTTTATACTTGTGTTCATGTAAGTTCAATTTTGCTTGAGTACATGTTTCATATTGCTATCCATGTGCTTGCATAATCTTTTCACAACTGTTTTTTTTTTTTTTTTAAAGGCAATTTGGGATTAGACAGACGCCTGCCAGATACACAACGATACCACTGGGATTTGAACTTGCAACGTCCCAACACAAGGTGGCGTGCACTAGCTGAGCCTCACAACTGCTGCTTGCTTCCCATTTCATACTACTTTTTGACACTTGCTTCTCAGTTTCTGCTTCATGCATAGCTTCTCGTATTAGTTTTGAACTGGAAAATGGTTTATTTAACCTTTGGAATTCAAAGGGGATAATAAGTCTAAGAAAAGAGTTAAATTAGTAGCTCAAATGGCACAGGTACACATTCAATTATGGGCCCCACTCAATAATTAGGACATGATGGCCTTGGATTCCCTACGCAACAGTGGAGCTATGGCCTTCACGTGGGAATGTTTGGAAGGATTATGGTGTCAAGAGTAGGTGCTCAACTGGATCAAAGGAATCGTCTCTGCTGGTGATGACACTCTTGGCGTTGATTGCAGTGGGGTGGGAACCCCCCCATCCACTTCTGTTTTGTTGTCTTCTGTTAAAAAACAAACCATCTGATTATCAGGTTAATAATATATAATGGCTTTCGTATTTTTGTATTATAGATTGTCATATGTCATTGGAGGAAATGATTCATGTGGAAGACTCAAAATGAATTTCTTTTTTTGGTTCATATCGCTGACCCCAATTGTTTTGGGATGAAGGCGTAGTTGTTGTAGATTGCCATATGTCTCCGGTCATGCACAGAACTTGCATGTGTTTGTGTGCGTTAACTGGTCAGTGAATGTGGCCGGATAAGTACCACTTCAAAAAATTCAGTCGCTGACGGACGTTTTTTTTTTTTTTGTTAATCTATGAGTATGTGTGTTTACATAATTTTTGGGTTAATCTAGGAATTTATATGTGCTTATCATCATTATTTACTAGAAAACATTCTTTCAATCAAATTGTTATGACAAAAAAACTTGTTCCTTTTGTTGCAAAATTTTGGTGTAATACAGACTATTGAAAGCATATCTTAACATAAGCATTCTCTCATCTAATAAACGTTCTTCACTAAATAAACTATAGAAACTGCATTTGTACTTAATTTGCTGAAATAGATATGAAAGACGTGATTATGGACCACACTGAGTGCAGTGTATGCAATATTGAACCCAATTTTCTACTACCCGTTAACAAGTCAAACCAGGTTCGCGTTTGGGAACTCATGTGTGACCCAACAACAACCCAAACTCGAAACCGAACCTGCTTATTGCTTATATGGGCAGATCAGAGTCGATCTCAACCCGACCCTGATCAGACCCGTTGACAGCCATAGGAAAGCACTTTCCCTCGTAGGCATCGTTTCTAAGAGAAAATGGCTTATATCTTTGAATGAAGGTGTGTAACAAACGCCCCCTGGGCATTTGAATTGCTCCGCGGGAGGCAGCACATGGACCCCACATGCATCGGCGTGAAGCAGGCAGCACATGGACCCCACGCAAACACAGGGAAGCCCGCTCCGTGCATCCTGCAGACGCTAAACCACTGTCCGCCGATGCTCCATGCCTGCCCCTACAAACAAAAAATCAGGGGCGTGAACAGGGTGGGACAGCACATCTTATACGGTCCATGGACAGTACAGGACAGGACGTCCAGTGAATCCTGTTCACGCACCCCTGCGATTCAAACGCCCCCGTAAATGGTTCAGAAGGAAAACGATAGATTGCTCCATTCGAGTGTGCCCACATGGTCAAAAGCGCAGTGAGGGCAAATGCCGGTGAACCCCGACTTTTGAAGTCATTTGTTACGCATTTTCACCATGGTCTTCGAACGAGGCGTGATGACGCATTTTTGAAAAGATATAAGCAAGCTTTACAAGAAGCAAGTCTGAATGTTTTATGCCTCTGAAGCCTCAAGTATAGCCCTTTTAAGTCCTATCATTTTTCACCAACAAAACAAAAATTCCCCTTCTAGTCGCATTTCACACTGGTTACAAAGACCAGGTGGGTAAAGGTGATTTTGAGTTGCTTGCAAAACTATGAACTTTGCATTTCCAATTACCATCTATGTATCAGTCCATGCTGCAAAAACAGGCATGTGAGTCATGGAGATGACAGGCCTAAGGTGAGCTGTTGGCGTCCAAGCACTCACAGGGCCTTGAAAAACCATGTTGTTGGGCATTGCAGACAGCGGCTTTGCGAAAAGCACAGGCATGCCGGATTTGTTGGGGCTTCCTTCTCTTGCACCCTCTGAGATGCTGCTGCTACTCATGCTAGTCACCATTGATGAAGCATGAGATAAGTTCACCATCAATTTGTTGGCCTCCTCTACCCTGAGTCGTCTGGTCCAGCAAGTGGGTACCGACTCCGATTGTGTCACCGAATGAGTATGGGGGGTAGCTGGTAACAGCATCAGGTTTCTGGTCGAGTTGATCAATTGCAACAGGAGCTTGATCTGTGGTTTGGCAAAGAACCATTTTCCAGTCATTGGAGCCGATGTTTTCTTCAGACAAATGAGCTCCTCCACTGCCACTCTCTATCATGTTTTGTTGATGATTTGCTGCTTCATCGCCATTTTCAAGATCTCTGTTTCGCTTGGCCATCTCTCCTGTCAACAGAGTGCTGCTAGCCATTATTCTCTCTACATCATATCTGGTTATGTCAAAGTTGGTCACAGCATTCATTCCTCGGAATTTGATTGCAGCAACGTCATATGCTTCTCCTGCTTCCTCCTGAGTACCTAAGAGCATCATACAATGCCATTTGTTAGTACAATTGCTAATCATGCATTAAAATGGTGACAAGAATGTAATTAAGAGCAGCCATGAAAAGAACAAGTTCCAAATCGTGATCGATTCTTTTTGTAAAACCTGCTGCAATTGCAAGGGGCCCTGCCTCAAATTACTCACAAATAGGAAGAATCTTAGGGTGACTGCATTGATCTCTGGATGAAGAGATCAATGTAGAATCTTAGGTTGCATTTTAATAGCAGACAGCGGAGAACGGAACAGCATGTCCTGTCCTGTCCTGTCGCATTCGAGGAAGGACCAGGACGCGCTGTCCTGCCCTGTCCAAACATCATAAAAAAAATGTTTTTTTTTGCGTGCCTAACTGTCCCTCCAACACTGTTCCGTAGGGAGCAGTGGACCAGCGGCACGCACCAAATCAGCATCTGCAAGTCCCGCGTTTGTGTGGGCAAGCTGACGCACATGGGGCCAGCACTCAGTGTGTCCTGCGGACGTGGATTCAAACGCCCCCTTAGTGTCATAAAAGAACAAATTTGAACAAGTTTTTTTTTCTGAACGTAACAATAAAATGCAGCAATTAAACTTATATAGGGAGGGAAGATTGTGAACTTTGTAAAACTATTCAGTTAGAGAAAGGCCAATGTAGAAAAGGCATAAAATAGACAAAGGATGATTATTGGTTCAGATTAGTATATATAATAAAGAAGCCTTGTGAATACAGAAAGGAAGAAACTTACTAAAGGTTCCAAGATAAAGGTCTTTGTTTCCAGCTACTCTACCAATCCTAGCTTGCCACCTCCCATGTTGATGATGCCTGGATTAAGACATGCAAAAACAAAACTAAAATTGGAAGGAAATAAGTTGATCAAGATGAAGATGATGGTGATGATGATGATGATGACAAAAATAAGGCTTACCTTGTTACACCTCTATACATAGATGCGCCTCTTGAAAACCCACTACTTTTCCTAAAATAGACAAAATATGAGAGGTGAATCCTCCTTTCAAGAATAACAACGCCCAGATAGGGTCAGTATTTGCATACCTCCTTAAGTGAGCAACATGCTCTTGTCTGCTCATGTTCTTCATCTCTTCAAGTTCTTCCTGGTAATTGCTCAACTGCCAAGAAAATAGCAAACTCAACAACAGAAAGAAAAGGTATAACAAATAAATTCTAATGCATAATCTTTTCTAAACTAAAACCAAGGACTTTAAGGTGACTGTCATGTACTGGAAAATTGATGTGAGTAGACGGCCCCCAATACTTGAGTGCTGCTAAGTCATAAGCCCTAGCTGCTTTCTCTTCCATATCATAGCCACCTGCAACACACAAATTAGGAACTTGAAAAATGGAAAAGAGACAAGATGGAGTCAAAGTGACTGGTTAATGAAGAAGGTGGTTACCTAGATAGACTGCAGTAGTGTTGTTTATATCATATTTCCATGAGAAAGAACATGACAAACACAAAAACAAAATAGTCAAACAGAGAGAACCAGCAAGTTTACAGGGTGGAAGAAACTTGAAAAAAAGAAGGCACAGTACTTCAGACAGTGACTCTAAATGGGAAAAATATTGACCAGACTAACCTTGTCTTCCTTTTCTGGTTTGCCCTTCCTTCTTACAGCTATTGTCCCATAGATGGGCTTCATATCTACCAGTCCATCTATGTCTGATAAACACAATCATGACAACAGCAACTAACCAAAATCAGTCAAAAACAAAAGAGTGCCCCACTAATTTATATATTTGCACATTGACGTGGGGTTTTGAGACTAACCTTGTAACCCCTCTATACTGAGATGTTCTCTGTCCAAAGGTGTCAATGGACTTCCTATGCACAGGCTGTTTCTGCACAACTTTTCCACCTCCCTTCTTCCTAACTTTCATAGCAACCGAATCAGCTCCAGCAGAAGAGACCTGCTGTGGTGCTGTAACACAGCTAGACTGTGAACTAGGGCTCATTGACAGACTCAAGGACTGCAAATCACCATAGCCCATAGCTCCAATAGTAGAAGACTCATCACGTATACTGTTCATCTTGCGTTCCAACTCACAAGAGTCATTTCTCACCCAATGCTTGAGAACAGAGGCACCATCATCATCTGCTATTGTAGGGAGAAGCAGGCAAGAGTCTGCAAAATGATTCCTTTTGGACTCATCACCTAATGATGAGTGGAAAGGCTCATGGTTTGTTATTGCAGAGCAAATTCCATCTTGTGGCAGTAGTTGGAAAGATGGGTGGTGCTGGATGTCAACATGTCTATATGGGTGAATAATGAGTGAGTGCCTAGTGTGCTCTGATGTTGGGCTTTGTTGATAATAGATACCATCTAGACTATGAACCATGGCCTCATTTTCATCCTCATATTGGGGAGTTCCCATGGATGCACCACCCAAGAAATCTTCCAGTTTAGGCGATGAAGCAGGTATTAGACCACCTGGCCATTTTTCAAGTAAGCAAAAGATAAGCAAGCGAGTTCTCTAAATCATATGGAGATAAGAACAGCAAGTGATAAGAGTGAACAGAAAACCTTGTATTTGTGATCTGTTGAGTGCTTCCATGATGCATAGGGAACCGTCAGATTTGAGTGGCATTGCTGTTAAGTGAGGCCAGAAACCCCGATTCTCTGCTTCAATGCTATAGCATACCCCAGAGTTGTCCAGCTGCCTGTTCAAATGGGAATCAAGGAAAAAAGGTGCTGAAGCAGCAGTAGCTGGCGCCTGCTCTTGATGATGGGCTGAGACTGTGGCCTCCATGTCAATATGAGGAGAGAGTGAAAAACCCAACCAGTTGTCCATTGATTTCATCTTATTTCCTTCCTATTCAATCATTAACTATATCATAAAGCATCACTCAGAGATTGGCATCTCCTCCTTTGTTTTTCATCCTTTATAATAAGCGTATTCTTCTCTGTGGTTCTAGACAGCACACTTCATGACCTCTTTCTCTCACCAACCTCTGTAAAAAGAAGGCACCGTTCCCTTTAAACTAAGCAAAAAGAATGAGTCATCATATCTTAAAGAATTCCATAGGGATCTGTGGCATGAGAAAGACTAGAATTAAACTTTTCCCTTTCTGCTTTTGGAAAAAAGAAAAGAGAAACCATCTGGTGATGAGTAATGACCCTGATCACACTCTGCAAAACACCTTCAAACAAGAAAAAAGAACCTCAACTGGGCCTGGTTATGTTGGTCACCCAATGTACAGCACCCATTACTAATAGCAGGGTTACCATGGAAGGAAACTTCCTTCTCCCACCCTCCATGCAATGCACAGGGTGCTCTTTTAGAGGCCATGGCAAATTGGCAATGGATGGATTGACAGGGATGACAACTGTCCAATAAGTCACCTCACAACGGTACAGTTTCTGTACCTTCTGCAACTTAAGGATCTAATTAAGATTATCATATTTTCCGCTCATATTCTGGCTGGATGTCATAATAAATAAATGAGCGAAATAAAAAAAAAAGAAAGAAGAAGAAGTTAATTGATGTGTGAATCTTAATATCGTGACAATTCTAACTCAAAAAAGTGGCACAAAGTTAATGAAAGGAGGGTCAGTGTGCAAATTGTCACCATTTTTGCCATTTTCCTTTTCATTTGGTGAGGGTTGCCTGGCTGTAGTCAAACGACTCCAAACCTGCTTGCAGACAAAAGTGGGGAAGTGGGTCTGCATCACCAACTTATAATATTCCAGGAATGATGGCCTATGGGGCCCAAATCCATAAACCCAATGGCTTTTGCCTCATTTTGTTTTTATACTATTATTTCTCTCTGTCCTTTTTCATGAGGAATGCATGTCATTATGCAAACTCTGCAGCAGCAGCTGCATGCTAGTTTCATTTCTTTTCTTTTTTTCCAAACTTTGAATGAGAGAATTCAACAAATCAGATTTCTTTTCCAGTAAGTGACCAATTAAAACCGCGTGTCGGGACTCAAATGGGACCGATACAAATCGGTTTTTTGATTGAATCATATGCAGACTCGGAACTTGAATTTAGAGCAAACCCAGTGAGCTCGGCTAAGATGGGGCCATCTTAAGTCTTACAGTCATTTCAAGGGCATGTTTTCTTGGGTCACTGGTAGAATAAGATATTACAACTGAGAATCCAAGAGCTAGAATTGTTGGTCACAAGGTATCAGCCCTTAATGGTTTGGCCAAGGATTTAGGTGAATCGGCGATCGATTCTCAAGTGAATCGTTTGTGAATTGGTTGAAAAATAATTCAAAACTATTTTCTGTTAATCAGAACATGACAATTGTTAAAATCATTAAAATAATATTACAAAATGAATTTTAAAGATTTGTTACATTTATTAAAAAATAGCCATTCAGGTTAATATCGTATCGATTTTCCGATTCAAGCCAATACTGACAACATTGTTCTAAAGTCCTTCGGCCCATTAGAAAAATCTTACTATTGCTTCGCCCTTGCGGCAAGGAGTCCACACTCTGGGCATCAAACATGTGGTATCTTTCAATTTAAATACCTTAAACCGACCCATCTAGCCAGGTGTATCACTTGTGGAACTCATTGGTTTGATTAAATGGTTTTATCAGCCCCAAGGGGTTTGACATAGCGGGATGGGGCCTAGGCCGACTGGCGGGTGGTGTAGGTTCAAATCCCATGAGCATCACCCCCTAGCAATCTGAAGTGTGATGACTTCTTCCGGCTAGGGGTAAAAACCCTAGGAGTTTTATGCTACCAGAACAGCGACTCGGTAAGTACGTCCAGCATAGCCAACTTGACTAGGTCTCTGAATCTGAAGTGGTTTCTCCAAGTAAAAAAAAAAAAAAAGGATCATGTGATCTCCCCTATTAATTCCTTTCCCTAAGTGATCACGCACGTCCAAAGGTTTCACTTTAAAAAAATGCAGTGACTTACAGGCCTCACATTTTTCTAAGAGAAAACAACTTCCTTGTGGGGCCTTATAGGATGGTTTTCATATGAAAATCCCATGTCCCACGAGAAAACTAGGGGATCATGTGCCTAGGGGTGTCAACGGGTTGGGTTAGTTCGGACCCAGATGGAATCAGACCTGATGCTGATTTTTTGGTGTGGTATCGGGTTTGGATCCGAGTCTAATCAAACCCACCATAAGAGACACCATACCCGGACCCAATAAGAACTACACGAATGAGGCCCAGATCATACCAGGTAAAATAATATTTTTTATTATTTTTACATTGAAATTTTGTGGGTCTTAATCGAAACTCGAGTCAGAGCTGGGTCTGGTATAAAATTTTGCAAACTATACCCACCTCCATGTATTAATCAGACTTTTGGATCTAGTCTCTGGTCTTCTTATTTATCATCATACCCCGACCCTGTAGGGTTTGGTTGGGATCCGTTCCTACCCTTGCATGTAATGGCAGTGGACCGGGGGACAACGGCCCCCGCCCCGCCTCGCCCCATTTGGACCGAGGATGAAGGTCATGAAACGGGGATGGAGGCGGGGATGAAGGTTAAAATATATCCCAGTGCAGGGATGGACTTACGCTTTCCCCCGCCCTGTCCTTATCTCAATCCCCGCCTTGCCCGCCCCGCCCCGCCCCATCCCATCCCCAATCCTTCAAGTGATGACTATAGATCAAGGGGAAACGGGCCGCGCCTCACCCCCGTTTGAACCGGGGATGAAGGATATGAAACGGGGGTGGAGGTTAAAATCCATTCCCGGGGGGATGGAGGTTCGGATTTTAAAATGGGGCGGAGGTGGAGACCTTGTCCCCTGCCCCGGTCCACTGCCATCCCTACCTGCATATGGGTCAACAATTTTCCTGTGTGCCGTGTTTTGTTTTACATCCCATGGAAAAACAATAATGTCCTTATTAAAATGCTAAGCTTTGTCAGGAAACAAAAGTTCTGTAACGATAACATCAGATTTGGATGCATTTTAATAAAGTATAAGAATGACTTAAAAAGACAAGATTATGCGGACGTACCACATATCGACTTAGAGACTCAACTAATTAACTGACACTAGCTATTAAACGCTAAAACCATGGAATTTTTTATAATGCGATGAATAGATATGAGCCCAATTTTAATGCATGTTTATGTATCACAGAAAGCCTGTGCTTTATGCAAACAATCACGGCATCTATACTCTCTCTCTCTCTCTATATATATATATATATATATATATATATATATATATATATATATATATATATATATATATATATATAATGATCTGGTTATGCCCATTTTCTTGTTTTCCTCCTTTAAAATCGCATGTTTTTGGTATTTTTCTCGGATCTAACACTATAGATGTGAATTTATAGGATTTGTTTAGTGGGAACCAACTTTTGGATCACTGGAATATGACTTGTATACAAATTTTTATGATAATCCAAAATCGATAGCTATAAAAATATTTGGCTATAAAGTATCAGTTTTTCTCAGCTCATAAACTAACTAGGTTTGGACCCTTTTTTTCCCTTTTTCATTTGCATCAGGGGTGTCAACGGGTGAGGTTTACCCATGCTCGGAGCCTAACATTATAGGGTCAGGGTATGGTGATAATTAGGAAGACCCGATTAAGACCTGAGTCCGGTCTCAAAGGTCCGAGTAATACATGGATCCGGGTATAGCTTGTGAAATTGTATACCAGACCTGGGCCTGATCCGAGTTTTGATTAAGACCCATAATTTTTCAATGTAAAAATGGTAAAGAATATTATTTTACCAAGTATGACCCGGGTCTGGTTCATGTGGTTCTTATCGAGTTTGTGTATGGTTTCTCTTATGGTGGGTCCAATTAGACTGGGGTCACCAAAAAATCAGGGTCAGGGTCAAGTCTGGTTTCACAAGAGACCCAACTAAACCCGATACGTTGACACCCCCAATTTGCATACATCTGCATGCTTTTAGCTGAGTTGGTGGTTCATAGAAAAAGATTTTCTAGTAAGGATGATTTGGTTTCATCATTAAAATTAAAATAATAATAATAAAAATATAATAAAGCTTTAAGACTAGTTGGGCAATGACCCGGTGGGAGTATGCCTTGTCCCTCTCTTTTCTTTTTTTTAAGGCAAGCTAGGCAGACCCTTAACAGTTATAAAATATTAAATAATATTAGTGAGATTCAAACTTGCAACCTCCCATTACAAGGTGACGTACACTGGCTGTTCCTACCAGACAAGTGGAGCCCAGTTGGTAGCCCTGACCCTCTTTTGATTACTCTAATCATGACCATTTGATTCTCTATGCAATTGGAGTGTTCTATCACCCATGGTTAAAAACCAAAGGCTACCAATCTACCCCTTTAGTTTTCACCCAATCTTTTTCTCCCTACTGGTCTTCTTAGGGACCCTCTTTGATTTCTTGCCCTTTTTCCTTTTTGACCCTGCACTTCCACTCCAACCTCATATAACAACAATTAACTTTTTTTTTTATGATGTTTGGGGGTAATTGCTTACCTCTTCTAAATAAAATTTTCATTTTATTAAAGAAAAATACATAAAACCAATGGGGGTTCCACTTGTCTGGCAGGAGCAGTTAGTGCAGGTCACCTTGTGTTGGGACTTTGGGAGTTCAAACCCCAAATGATATGATTGTATAACTGGTAAGGAGCTGCCTAATCTCAGCTTTTTCTGTCAAAAAAGAAAAAGAAACAAATAAATAAAGCAAAATTTAACAATTTTCTTTTCACGAAGTACGGCAAAACCACCCCAGAGTCATAGACCCTGGTGGGGTAAACCCTGGTGGGGTAAACCCTGGTGGGGTAAACCCCGGTACAACCGTCGACCCCAACATTTAGCTGCGTTTTTTTTTAATGACTAATAACTCCAGTTTCAAACAATGTAACAAACCTTTGGTATCAGCATTTTCTCGGCCAGGGTTGATTTGCAATGCAGTAAAAATGTAGTTGTTGAGGAAATTATCTAAAAAAACATAGACATATATTAAATTTCAAAATAAAGAGAATATGTAAACATATTAAGAAGAGCAAAAAAGTTACAAGCAACAAATAACGCAACAAAATAACTGAGATTTTTTATGATAATATCTAAAATGATAAAGAGTAACTTATCTTGCAGCTTTAGTGCCAATGTTAGTTCATACTTAAAATCAACAAATATAAGTGTCATATAGATGTACTAGTAACTAGAGAGTAGCATGCTTTCGTGCCTATCAAAAAAAAAAGTAGAATGCTTTCCTGTGGAGATTGTACAGATTTAGAGGGTTTCTATATTAGTGAGATCATGTTGTAGGCATGACCCATGCATTGTGAGATCAAACGACATGGGACTACAGTTTTTTATTGTGGATTTTTGCTAGGACTGAAAGTGTTTGTGGCAGGAGGATATGTGAGACAGCGAAAAGGAAATTTCATATAAAAAATAAGGGTGTCAACGGGCCTGATTTACTCGGACCCGACCCGAAAAAAACTGTAACACCAAAAATTTTAATTTGCAAAATTTAGAAAATTTTGTAGTCAATCTTTTTTCAGAGTTAAAATGTAGTTTAGCTGAATAGTAGTTTGAAAAGACTAAGTTAGAGAACCCTAGGCAGGTTACAGGCGAAATCTCTAGCAAATGGACACAACCATTCAAAATCATGAAGATTCAAACCAATAATTTAGATAGAAATAATTTTGTATAAAAGTCCATATACAAAATGCCAAAATGTGCTCAAGGATTAATAACAGAGAATGAATTCTTGATATCATCATCGCCTAAAGCATCAGTCTACGTGTCACCAGAATCCCATAAAAAGGGTCACACTCATGAAAGCCTTGTAGGTACAATGATGTTACGCAATTGTAGAGAACTAATACAAGTATTAATTATGGTTCAAAATAGTGTATTGCATGCAACCAAACGATTTGCAAATTTGTATAAGTAGGGTATTGTTTATATTTCGAATAAGCAGTATGTGTATTATGTCTTTGCTTTGATATTTACCTATCTATGGGTACTCAAAGGATAAAATCATAGAAACAACTCAGATAATTCAGGAGTTATTATTTTGGGTAAATTGATAACTTTAATGAATAGTTGAGTATGATCCAAAAGAGACAATATAGCAACTGAGAGAGAACTCTATAAAGGCTGAAATAAACGAGGATACATCCTAACTTTTACAGAAGTTGTGAGATTTATCACCTAGGATAATAATTGGTACTCATGTCTCCTAACTCAGATGGCTGAGAACACCGAGTTATTGTCACTTATAGAGCATAATTGTTGACAACTTGTCCATCATAGTTTGTACCTCATATCCTCTCTAGATAGGTATTATTGGTGAATGAGTTATTGGATCATCAATTATTAAAGGAGTTTTATCATTTTTGGTATATGTCTTGCTCGGGTAGGCATCATCTACCCATTCTGGGTAGGGTCCCAAGTTTGTTATCCATTGTAACTCATTTATCATGTTCTTGTCTTCAAATCGATAGAGCATCTTGCCTGTGTAGGCGATCCTTGAATTTGCATGTGATTTTTTCAAAGGATGGTTTGTTGTTACACTATGAGGTTTGCCATAAACCTTGACTCATTCATTAGTATACGGGCATCTCTCGCATATCTTATAGTACAGAGTGACGATAAACAATTCAGTTTTCTAAAAAGATTAATGTTTTGGTTTCGAAAACCAAAGTGGATAATCTAAGAGATTATCGTTTATCAAAATGATATCCCGATCCTCAAGTCGAGGTAGATCTAGGTTATTTTCATTTGCATATTGGGAAACTTGATGTACGTGCGACTGGGGCCGACATAATAGAAGTTTCCCATTTTGCTCATTTCAAAAAAAAGATTTAGTTCTGTATTTTTTGAAACGTATCAAACTTATTCCTTTTTAACAATCTTTTATTGTTCGAACAACACAAATTTAGTTTTGTGACATTCTATAATTGAGAATGTCTGATGCAAGCGAGCATAAAATATCACACGCATACATTTTGAAAAGAGCTTAAAACACACATACACACATTAAAGTGTATACTTAAGTAAATCACACATAATTTAATAAAACAAGTGTATGCAAATTTATATACATAAATAAATGCATGCATAACTCAAAGAAATCAAGAGTACGCAAAACTGCCTTCTGAAATAAATCATATATATATGTATATATATATATATGTATGTATTTATATATACACAAATAACAAAGTTGTGTTCACATAAATGTTATAGTAAACAAATGTGCATGTAATTTAACTAAAGCAAATATACGCAAATCTATGTATGTAAATAAATGCATGAGTAACTTTAAAGAAAGCATGAGTATGTGAAATTGCGTACAGAAATAAATTATGAATATATATATATATATATATATATATATATCAAAGTTACATTCACATAAATGCCATCATAAATAAATACACATGTAATTTAAATAAAGCAGTAATACGTAAAACTATGTACTTGAATAAATTGTACATACATATATATATTATAATTGTACAACGATGATCATTGTGGCTATTTCCTACCTCAAAATAGGAGCGACCTTTTAACGAATTTGTGCATAACAGATAGCTTGCTCATATCTCAGTATTCATGTCGAAGGTACGAGAACTCATGGATGCAAAAGTTTGAAGCACTCAACTTGTTTTTGCAAAATTGTGGTAAGAGAAAAGGTTAAAAAAGTATTTTTAGTAGAGATCGCAACTATGGTAGCACCAGTGTCGAACTTGAGCTCATTTCTGATTGGCAGAACTGAGTCGGGCTTAGTTGGGTTGAGCCGAGCTGGGCTCAACTTTGGTTAAACTGAGTCGGCTCTATTCCAAAGTGAACCAAGCGGGCTCGATCAAGGCTCAAACTTAGTGAGTCTCAATTCAAGCTTAGTAATAGGGCTCGACTAAGGCGATTTAACCCTAATCGGGGTTGGCTCAGTCTTAGCTAGGCTAAGCTTAGTTGAACTGAACCGACAATGTGAAACACATACGAGAAGAGCTCAACTCAGCTTGGCTCGAGCTCGAGCTGAGCTCCAAACTAAGAGAGAGTGGGGGAAATCTTAACCGAGCCAGACTCAGATTCATCTAACCAAGTCGAGCTCAGTTTTATCTAACCGAGCTGTGACTCGATTAGGAGCGACGCTCAAGTTGGGGCTCAATTTTGATGGATCGAGCCAGGCTCAATTTCGAGAAAACTGAGTCAAGCTCGGTTGGGTCAGCTCGAGGAGCAACGAGCACAACAACAATAGTGGTGATGCTATCACTGCCACTGGGGGCTCATCGAAAAAAGGAACCCAGGGGAAAAAGGGAAGAAACAGTGAGAGAAGGTGGCGGATGCACCCAAACTCAGGTGGCCTCTGGCCAACCCTTCCGACTAGACCATGGCAGCAACTGTAATGTCCCAAATATTTAACTCAAAAATTTGGAAATAAATTTTTTTTTAAAACCAAAGCAGAAATGTTTTATTAATTTCCCAGTCAATTAATTTGGGCGAGTTACAAGTGATAGCATAAACTCAATAACATTAGGCAGATTAAAATCTTGCCTTGGAATCTTACAAGTCATAAATTACAAACTTAATGAATTTCTTAAAGTCAGAGTTCCTGAGGACATCCACAGAAGATACAGTCTCATGGCACTGTCCGTAGCGATGACCATAATTGCTCATCTTCATCTGTTTTCTGAAAAATATTAAATCAGAAGGGGTCAGACTACCCTGTCTAAGTAAGAAGCATAATATCTATATGAATATGCTCAGTGTCATGTGTACAAGTATACGTGCAACACATTGATATAAGAAATGCCAAATATTCAAATAAATTTAGGAGGTACAATTCACTCAATATAAGCATTTCATGATTTATTACATAAAGAAAAGTATCAATGAACGACACATCATATGAATGAATAATATTTAGGTCATCACATTTTGAATATAAAGGAAAACATTGCTAAGCTATGCATGAGATGAGTGAAACACAAACATACCATAACAAATGTAACATCAAGCATTGTTTGTATACTTGAAGACTTTCAAAAGTGTACTGACTTTATGTTTCTCTTGTTAATTACCTTGTGGGTACGCAAAGGCATTCGACATCGTAGCAAACTGAGACCACGCGGGGGTTTGTTATGCCTTTTTCAATTAATACCCTGTATGACTGCCATACGGAGGTCCAAAGGGGATAGTTTGCGAACGAGAGAGTATTCCCAATGGCTAGAATTAGAATTAAGATGCACCATGTAACTTCTGTAGAAGACTTAGATCTACCACCTTGGACGTACTGGTAGTCTTGGCCCCCTAACTCTGAGGATTGGGGACCGGGTGAGACGCCTCGCTCTCATAAAAAAAAATTGTCCCACGGATTTTGTACCATCTACCCTCTCCAAGGTAGACCATGGGTCTGGTAACATACATCATCTTTCAAGTGTACCCAGAACCTTGGGAAACTGGTAACATATACTGTTGTCAGGTTTACCCAGAATCTCTGAAAACCAGTAGCATATATCTTCATTCAGGTATACCCAGAATCAAGTATTTAAGTTATATGTGCATATATTATATTATGCTTATTTATCTAAGTGAGAGTCATTGCACCATAAGGAATTTTCAAAATCCCAACCCACACTCGGGGTGTTCACATTGCATGCACATACCAAATCAATGCCCAATAGGCACCAACAATATTTTCTTGAAATTTTTAGCTCAACTCTGAGTCGAGTACTTATACGTGCAGTATTTAAAATTTCATTTTTGAGCTAGGGTGTACATTTCATACCCCACTGACCATGCACTCATAAGGCATGTCTTTAAGTACAACTTTTCATAAGTGCTCGTATGTCACTACAATAGTCTCACAGAACTGTAGGCTCGTATATGAGTTGATCGCCTATGCATATATACTCATAACAACAACACACATAAAACAACAAGTATATCCACATGGTGCTAGTAGAATATTGCAATTTATATATCATGTTGCACCTAAACTTTAATTTTGGTGCCCGATTCATTGCGCGAGATTTTAGTCTTCCCACGCAAAAGGATATTCACTTGTGTATCATATCATGAATGCATCTATCATGTTGTGCTCGCTCATTAGTATTGGTTATTTGTTTTCCATGAATACTTACATTCAACATCAAGTACATACAACAATCTCATTATGCACATCATTATAGCATAGTATAATGTATTACATACCCAAGTTGCTATGCAATCTATAGCATTAACGTGCACACATCATTTCATGCAATTACAGTTAACTTTCATATACCATCAGGTTATGCATACCATTAACATGTCAATAACAATCATGTTGCATGTAACATTATCAAACATAAGTCAATAAACATGTCATCATGTGCATCTACGCAAAATAGTTTATGCCATAATACTAAAGTTGTCAAATTTAAAGAAGGTTTTAAACAAGATTCATGACCTGCAGGCAATTTTAATGGCATGACAAAACCGACCTCATTTGTTCAATATGACCCAAGAAGCTGCACAGTCTAGGTTCCCTATTTAACTTACCAAGGTCAATGTTATAACTATATACAAGCATGTATAATATAAATACATGTGTGCAAATTTCCTTTAAAAGTCATACATGGTACAAGCCAAACAAGTCAACCAACACGCTAAGGTCGTGTATCCACTTGTTGACCAGTCGATGGCCTGCTGCCATGAGTAGCAACAGTGCCTAGCAGGGAGTTGGGCATCCCACAGTAACTGGGGCACCCTATGTGCCCAGCTCGGGATTGGCGAAGCCCCAGCTAGGCCGATGTAGTTTAACCCACCAAGTATAGACTTGACAAACATAAGTTTAGTGCTCACTAGGAACCGATAGACAAGCATTTGCATATTCATATGCACATGACACAACTAATTAGAGTCACATGGATACATATTCATTCGCATACACAGAAATTAACCAGATTCGTATGAATATGTCAACCTTTGCATGAGAATAGCTGCACATGAAAATTTTAATGGAACCAGATTCACATAGTTATTCACATGCATTTACCGATTCACAAGCCCACACAAATATGTTGTTTCACGATCCTAACGACATGAATTTTCTACTATGTAATTAAGTCAAAAGGAACATAACATTGTATGATTTGCTCTACTAGGGTAATCAGACTTTTGCAAGCTTGAGATTATGCACATATATATAAAAAAATAGCCCAATACTTACACAGCTGCATAGGTTTATGATCCGATGATAGCATTTCAATATTCATATAGATCTAACATGCATAACATAAGATCTTGACATTGCATATGCCAACATGATTACGTGATAACATAATTTGTATACATCAAGGATGTTCATATATATCTTAACAAATGGTCAAAATGGTTAATCTCTTATGGTAAAAGTGTGTCTACATGTAACTGTCAAGAGAACTAGCACAATTTGTTTATTTTCTCACATAACTCATGTTGTTCATAATTGCAACCTCAGTCATGTACTATAGAAAATTTCCAGCACCCACTAATTAACAATTTAAAGTCCAATATAACATGATGGTTCAAATAAACTTTCCAAGCATTTACTATAGAGAGGAACCAACAACCTGCAATATCCTTTTTTTTTTAAAGGTATTGATTAAAATCGAATGCACACAAGAACAATTACGTATGAACAAGAACGATTAGGAATCACATCTAGATTGAAATCGATACCCATGAAAACCGATATTAGTTAACACATTCAGATCTTGAATCGGGCTGATACAAAACCTTGGTACCTATAGTGATCAGTTGGGCCAATCAAAATCTCAGCTTAACTAAAATTATAATTTGACGCAAATAATGTTGGTCAAGCTTTTCACAAAATATTCAAACTGCTCGTATAACCTAACCAGTAAGGTATATACAACATATACAGATGCAAATGATCCATCTATTATCCATTCATGTATCGGTTGACCCCTTTAGATCTGGAGTCATAATCAACTAAAGATAAATACACAACTTCAGAGGTATGTAAATATACTTAAACCAGCATATCTCAGATGTATATGTAATATGAACAAACTATTAAAATTACAACTCTCATCATCAAGTCTTTCACTTGGATCAAACACATGTAGACGTAGCATGGGTTTTTTATCCTTCATTAATGCCATCAACTATCACCTATGGGAGTGGGTCGACGCACATGTAGAGATGCATCAAGCATGGTCCTACATGCTGGTCAGTCATCTACATTCTAAGGTTCAAGAACACTAATATACCAATATTGACAAATTTTAAAAAGAATTATGTATGGGTCAGTAGACCCGTGTACCCCCTTACGAAGATACTTGAGGAAAACCTACGTTAGCCATGGCCATTTCACACAGCTAAATGTATGCATTTTAATACATACATTCGAAGGGTGTTGCATCATACATGTGCTACATGGCACTTAACACATGCATATAGGTACAATACCCCTTACCTTGTTGAAGACCGAAGAAGTCTACGAGAGTGTTTCCCCTTGCTCCGCACGTCTCCTTGCTGGTTCTTATCAGAAGTGAGAGGAGAAATGGTGGAGAATGGGTTGGAGTTGGAAAAATGTGAAGGGAGGAAGATGAAAGCCCTAAAGTTCGTTTTTTGTAAAGTTTCTTCTCCTTCCATTTCTTTTTTTTTTCTTGAAATTGTCCTTCCCATTCAATGCCCCTTGTGATACCCCCCTTCCTTTTCAAAGTTCATGGGAATGGAGGCCTTCCCAAAGAAAAACGGTTGAGTTTCCCCTTTGGGAAATTCGCCCAGCCCCTCTTACCTTGAAAACGTGTTTTCCTATTAAAGCCACTTTAATGAGGCGTTACAAATAAAAAAAATGAATTGGAATTCTTTTTTCAAAAAGAATCCGGTGCACAAAGGGAATTGAACCAGAGTCCTTCTCTTTAAGGGGCAATGAACCTTACTAGTGCACTACTTTCTATTTCGTTGCAATTCATATCTTACTTAATTTACTTATGTCTTTATAGACGTTAGGCATTTTTGACAAAAAACCACGTCCTCTTGCTAAAATCCGTATATGTACTCAATGAGATTTGAACTCAGGTTGTCTCATAACTAGGCAATATCTCTTGCCATAACTCCACTTCACCTCTTGTTACATTATTGGTCTTTGTTAATTCATTTATATACGAATCGGTTTTCGATGAATCTCAAATACGAGTTGGATAAAAATTATACATTAGATCTTTTGAACCTTCTAATTAGATTTTTGGATCTTGATTGAGATTCGACCATATTTGGATCTATTAAGATCCAATTGAATTATAATTAGGTTTTAGATCTATCCAAAATCTGAATTCATTCGTCGTATCCGAATCCAAATATTGAATCCATTTGATCTTGTTTGGATTCAAGATCCATTTGGATCAAATCCATATCAGATTACCATATTTATTTTGAAGAATGTTAACATCTATTTACTTTGATAATTATCAAAATTTTGCAGGTTTTACAAAAACAGCAGTGTTGTTGCTGCTGGTTTCCACAGGAAACCTGACTGGGTAGGAGAGGTGGGGAAGGGTGGTGGAGGCCAACCCCTCCAACTAGCTGCGATAGCAGCAACAACCGCTGTTATCATCGGCTCCCAAGGAGGTTAAAGAAAATGATGAATAAGAAGAATAAGAAGTGGGGTTACCTGGGATGGTTGGGGGCTCCACCAAGACACTGAAGAGAAGGATGACGCAAGGAGAGGGAGACTGAGAGAGGAGATTGAAGAAGAGGGAGAAATAGTGGGGGGTCATTTTTTTTTAACCGATTGAGAGAGGAAGGGGATTTTATAACCCCCTCTCAATGGCGATGGGTGACTTTGGGTTTGGGTTGGATTTGGTTGGATCCAATCCCAAACCCAAAACACTTTAAAGCGTGTTTGGAGGGGGGTTGTTGGATTGAGTTCGGTCTA
Source organism: Nuphar pumila (assembly GCF_984573655.1). Classification (NCBI taxonomy): domain Eukaryota; kingdom Viridiplantae; phylum Streptophyta; class Magnoliopsida; order Nymphaeales; family Nymphaeaceae; genus Nuphar; species Nuphar pumila. Next base: position 103,329,601 of record NC_143254.1, read on the forward strand.
TTCATACCCAACTTAATCCACTACCTAATACCTATATATACATATATATATATATATATATCCAACTCAATCGACTACTTAATATGTATATATATAATATACATAGCAACCGAGAAGCTTATTGGGAGAAGTCGTCAAGCTGGCTGCCTCTTCCACTTGGAGTTTTTTTATCATCCACCTACTAGTGCTCGTGTTGCTGTGGATATAGGGCCACCCTTTTCAGCATCTCCGTTGTGGCATTAGTGTGCATTTGGTACATATATATTTTTGTCTCTCGTCTTCGTCATCTTGCAAAGTTAGGGTGTTTAGGTGTTTTTTGTTTTCAATCCTCTGACTCGTTTGATGTGTCTTCATGTATGAGTTGCAAGTTGGCAAAATACTTGGCCCTCCCATTTTCGAAAGTCACTTCGGTTCACCAGTTCAAGCTTAACCCCTCGCGGGACCTACAGGTCAGACCGGGGTAGAGTTTTTTTTCTTTATGTGTGGGACGATGCCGGGGAGAGAAGGGAATGCGTCGAGGTGACAAACAACAACACAACCATGTTTTTCTTCTCTCTGTGAGATAAGCCCTTTGCATTGGATCGGGGGAGAACATCGAGTCAGGTGCGGTGCATTTTGAGTCTTTCCTTTGCCAGAAAGAGTAGAAAGCGAGGGTTGGGTCCATTTGGACCCAACTCAATCCACTAATATATATATATATAATATTATATATATATAATATTATATATTTCTAAAATGATTGTATTATGTTTTGGATTCGGTTGGGTCCATCTGAATCCAACTCAATCCATTATGTATATGTAATATATACATTTATATGTATATATAATATATATTGTGTGGTTTTGGATTTGGATCTTAAATCCAAATTCAATCCAAACCGGATTCTCAATTCTGAATCCAAGACATATGGATTTGGATTGAGATTGGATTGGGTCCATTTTGGATCCAAATCTCAACTTCAATGAGTTTAAAACATTACAATATTTAGATCTTATAGGGTTGGGTCCGAATGGATCCATTCCAATCGCTATGTTATTTAAAATAACTCACCTTGGGTCTTATTTGGATATTGGATTCAAATTGATATTCTTTCATAAATATCTTATGTATATATATATATATATATACATTAGTTTAATTTGTTTTAAAGTTGGTTTCTTTATTTGGATCCAATTCTAGACCTATTTTGAACAAACAATTTGGATCCCTCTTGGACCCGATCCAACCTAAGTCTTTAAGATTTTGAGAAGTCTAGATCTCTTCTGATATCCAACTCAAAACCATTCTAGACTTGGACCGGGTTCAATGAATGGATTCGAGTTCTTCTTGTAGTGTTTTACAACTTTGGATCACTCTCTGGATCCAAACTCATTTAACTAGGAGATCCATTGGATCCTAGGCATCTCAATTCTATATTTCAAACTCGTTTTCATGGAGAACAATCTTCGTGGATCCTCTATCATGCTTCGGATCCAAAGGTGTTTTAAAAAGTTCACAACAGTTAACTAATTTGATAGAAAATCCAAAAATCTCATTGATAATTTAAGTGTTGGTGAATTACTCAAAAAAATATCAAGATAATCCCTTATTATTTTCTGAAAAATTTAAAAATTTTGCGGACTTTACATCCTATAGGGTCTGACCCAGTCTGTTGATAAATAAGAAGACCCATTTAAAAACCTGGGTTTAGACCCAAAGGTGTGATTAATACACGGACTTAGGTATAGTTTGTGAAATTTTATATTAGACCTCGGCACGACCCGAATTGCAATTATGACCTGTAAATTTTCAATATAAAAATGATAAAAATATTATTTTACCGGTATAGTTCATTTAGTTCTTATCAAGTCCGGATATGGTTTCTCTTATAGTAGACCCGAGTTCAAACCTAATACCATACCCGAAACTCTGGTCTAAGTCTGATTCCACCTGGTCTGAACCAAACTCGACCTGTTGACACCCCCTAGCTACACACTGAGGACGGACCATCTCCTTCGCTTAGTAAGATATGACACTACTTTCGCATATGGTTTGATAACATAGAATGATAGCTTCCACACACACACACACACACACACACATATATATATATATATATATATATATATATATATATATATATATATATATATATATATATATATAGAGAGAGAGAGAGAGATGCATAGTTTCCATACCACTTATCTCCAAGTTCTCTTTAAAAATATACTAGTACATTTTTTTAGTGTGTTTATCATTGTTTATTCTCTAAAAATCATGCTTTGCATTGAATTAATTTGACAATAATTCTTGATTTTTAGTTAATCAAGTTTTTAGTGCAAAATGAATCATTATTTTTTTGATGAGTTAAAAATGCATCTAAACTTAAAAAATATTTAATCTAATACATATTTCTATTAAACAAAACATAGAAATCACATCTATGGGCTTAGATTAAGCAATCAACACATGCAAATATGTTTTCTAAAGAAGTTTGGGACGATTTGGGAGATAAATGGTTTGAAAGCTACACATTTCTCTGAATATATGTTTGCTAATGTCTTTTGTTTGTATAATTTAGTTGAAAAATCATAGGTGCAAGTTGTATCCACTTAATCTAACCACATAAATGTGTTTAACATGGCTTGTTTGCTAAGGAACACAATTTGGTCTTTTTTATGTAAAAATATGATTCTTTAAGTCATAAAATTTTGATACATTTTGGGCCATTCATTTTTGAAGCCCTTGAAAAACCAACTTATATGTTATAAAAGAATGATCAAAAACCTCTTTTCAATTAAAGAAATCATATATATCTTATCTAAAAGGTTTATATATATATATATATATATATATATATATATATATAGAGAGAGAGAGAGAGAGAGAAAGAGACCAAAGGAATGTCCAAAATCTACAGTCAATGATAATCGACAACTTTCATTTTTATCAAGTTTTTCATCAATCAAACTTTACATATTGAATTTTCATCATTCATTTAGGAAGTTGACAGATTTTGGATTATGAAATTTTGACGTTTAGATGTGTTTTTTAAAGTGCTGAAAACCAACGGCCCACCTACAATACTATGTATTGTAAATTTTATATGCATTGTGAGCCCTTATTTTTTCAAGTTTTGGAAAAACATATCTATATATCATGGAGTCTTCCTGTAAAGCATATTTTTTACATCGATGAGATGTTGAAGCATTGGAGAATCGGAGCCGTCGATAATATCGTGAGAAATTACTTGAAAGTAAAAAACAACAATTTTTTGCAATATTTTAAAATATCACAATTTTTTTGTCAAAACATAAATAACTAAATTTAAATGAGATATTTATGTTTTTAACAACTATTTATCATGAAAAACTATGTGGTTTTTATTTTTAAACATTTTTTATTTATATTTCTTATAAAAAATATTTTATATATTTTTAAATTATTTTTTATTGCCAAGATTTTGAAAAAAAAATCAAATACTCCCGGATTTTATTGCCCATATTTTTCCGTTTTGTAAGTTTTGTCACTATGGTACGGATCTTGAAATCAATCATACTGCACGTCCTAAGGTGACCGAAGCAAAAAGCTGAAGATTTTGCTACTTCAAAGATTAAATGGCACAGTAACGTGAAACAAAGAACTGGGGAGAAAAGTAAACAGAATGAAAAGATTAGATCATATTGAGAGAGATAGAGAGAGAGTAGCCCTGCTGAGAAAGGGCTATGTGACAGGTGAGAGACCTAATCGTACCCCAGAACATATTTGGCGTCTTTAGCACCTCATTTACGAGCTGCCACAAGTCAGGGTTCAAGTGGGTCATCATGCCACGACGCTGCAAAAACTGACCCTCAGAGAGAGAGAGAGAGAGAGAGAGAGAGACAGTTGGACATTAAAGACGATCAATCACTTCCCTTCATAAAAGAACCACCAATTTTTTTGACAAGGAAAACCCCGGGTGTATGTGTGCCTACGACCACCCTGCCTTAGTTGGATAATAGAACCACCAATATTTTCAAAAGGATGAGATTTGTTAGTACTTAGTCTGCAAATTAAAGGGAAGGAACGTTGTTATTGGAGTAATTAAAAAACATTAAAGGACTCGGATGCCTGTCTCCACAAGATCAGGCATGAAATCCAAACCGAATCCAATACCCACTGGTCAGAATTTGCTTAAAAGACAGAAGACTGGGAAACATGCACCCAGAGGCAACAGAATGATGTTGACAAGAGTGGGCAGACATGAATATTTTCTTTTTTATTATATTCTCTGTTCCACAGAAAGGAAAAAATTTAAGCAAACTTCACATGACACTCTCTCTTTTCTTATGCCCCCCTATTAAAATAACTATTAAAGCACATATGTTGGTTTATTTATATACCTGCAAAACTTTACTACGTTTTCATTGTTCAAGATCTTCCCTATATCTTCTTCCAAATTTCAGCATGACCATATTAAGTAGCCATAAATGACATGTCATAATCACCATAGATTCCAATATTGCTCACACATCTATTCTTCCACAGCAATAATGATAATCATAATACCAACTTAATGCTGGAATTCATTAAACATCCGAACTGTTAGTTGGGGAGGTGGTAACAGTTGTGCCTTTTAGTGAAAGAGCACAGGCTTGTCATAAGTCACTTTCACTAGGGAGAGCAAGTAGTTCCTTGTCAGTATCGGTATCTCGGCCCTGAATCGTTGGGCTGCCCATTCAGCTGTGTGGGCCCACACCGATACTCAGCTGAATCGTTCTGTATCTGCTCAAAAATATTAAAAAATTTATTGTGTCAATCAAAACTTGACACTTGTTAAAACCATTAAAATAATTTAAAATTAATGTTACAAAATATTTTTTATATTTATTAAAAAATAGCTGAATTGGCCCTGAATCGCATCTAAATTTTGCGGATACTATGCATATTGGCCGATACATGCATTGGTTCCGTTTCCCCGCCATAGATATCAGGGTTTTTCTTCTCCTTAAATCCAAGAAGGGGATAGGTAGCTTGCTTGATTGAGAGACACAAAAAAAAAATCACCTTTCTGTTTTTCAAATTTATTGCTTTTTTTACTACAAAGAAAATGACCCCATTAAAAAAAAATAATATCTCGTCCTTCCCATTACCATACATGGTAACTTTGATGGCCTACCCCGCTCTCTAGAGATTTAGTGTGGGGCCCGTCACCCTTAGAATTTCACTGTCTTGTCTTGTGTGATGTGTCCCATTTGTGAAACGGACGTCAGGGGCTCAATTGGGACCCACAATTCTTGAGTGTCGGTCGGCCCTAGATCTGTCGTTCGAGCTTTCAAATGGTCGCTCTGTCAGACCTCCTCTAAATTACCTAACAATATATATTGATAGAGAAATAAATAATAACAATAATAAACCATCCATAATTCTTGTTTTGGATCTAGTTTGGACCCCGTTCAAGTAAAATATAAAATAATATCTAAGTTGTAAGTTGGACCTATGATGATGCATCGATGCGACCTTTCTTCTTACCGTCCATCTTCCCAGATCTTGATCATGGATCTCACATTGAATTTAAAGACACTGGTATTTTTTGAGCTCACACTACAACAAAATCGTGAATCAGCAACACAGAAGTGGAAGCGCTTTGGGGTTTCAGGTTCTACCAAAAAGTTTCACTTATACAATCGGGTTCCGACTGTTTTTTTTTTTTTTTATGTTTTTGCCTCTCAGCCTTATAACCCAAACACCCACTCTTGTTTTTGTTCCTCCTCCTCCTCGGTCATCACACGGTTATGTTAATTGCTAAAGCGCATGGTTTTTTCTATGACAAGGAACCCCCCCCCCCCCCCCCCCACCAAAGGGAGGAAAATCCTGGGTGGAGCCCCACAGCCACGTTATGTTAGTGTGAAAAATCACTAGAGGGGCTATGGTATTAGCCCGCGGTAAGGAGGGCACTCTTTATGTGAGAGAAGGCAGCACAAGTTCTATCTCAATTGCAAAGTTAGCTACATATTCAGCATACTTGGACACACGAGCAAGAAGATAATAAAGATCATGCATTTCAAGGGAAAGCTATTTTGAGTTTTGTGAAGACTGCATCTATAACAAGTAAAGGAGAGCAAGTTTCTCAAAGTTGTGTGCCGTTGAGTGAGGTTGGAGTTGGTTCGTACTAATGTCTTTGGACCAACTTAGGTATGCTCATTTGGTGGTTCTTCTTATTTTGTGACCTTCATAGATGATGCTACAAAAAAGTTTCACTACAAGAAATCTGTGGATTAGCGACGACCTCAAGTCGTCGCTAATCTGTCATCAATCTGTTGCTAAACAGTTTAGCGACAGATTAACGTCGGCTTAGCGACGGATAACTTTTATCGCAAAATTATAGTCGCTAATTAGCAACGGAAGCTATCTGTCGTAAGTTTCATCGCTAATTTGCGATGAATTAGTGAATGCCATGATTCGTCGCAAGGTCATCATTAATATACAAAGATTTTGGTTTGGCGACGAATTAAAATCCGTCGCTATTGTAGCGACGAACTTAGCAATGAATTAAAATTCATCGCAAAAATATTGGCCGATTCAGTTTTGCAACGGATTAATATTCATCCCTAATCCGTCGTTAAATTGGACGTCGATAGTAAATAGCAACAGATAACATCCGTCGCTAATCTGTCGCAAACAATAAAAAATTTTGAAAAAATTTATTTAAAACATAAATATCAAGAAAAAATTCTCGTGATACAATTTATATTTTCTGTACAGTTTATATTTCATGTGTATAAAAAACAAAGTACACATAAAAAATACAAATAAAAAGTAACTAAAACAATTTATCGATCCACTATAATCTTCACCAAGTTCTAATTATTTACAAGTAAACATTTATAAAGAGTTTTTTACGAAACAACAAGAAGGTACAACAAATTCAACACATGAATCTAATCATCGTCAAGATTCTATGTGTCATCTTTTTTATTGTCTCGATATGTCCCTTTAGCATCCTACAAGAAAAAAGAAAGGTTAGTATTGATAAACAAAATATAATGAAATAAATTATATGCAATGCACCTAAGTTAAGACAATCAAAGTAACATGAGTGAATTACACGTAATCTAGCTAGCAATAAAGTGAAGGATATTAACATAATTCAGATGTGTTCTAAGGCTGACATAAAAAATTCATAACGATTCAATCATACAAATATGCGTTCTAATCATGCATATACTAGCTTGAAATCTAACGACATGCAATACATCACATGAAACTTTCATACCTGAGAGGCACCTGCAGACGAAATTCTCCTGTCCCCAAAAAAGTTGCATAATTCATTACGGACAATGTCGAAAATTGTTTCAAGTAAATAGTCACGCATTGTGTCCTTAACAAGCTGGCGTACACCATCCCAAGAATTAGGCGGGTCAGTCGGATGCTTGGAGCTGATGCTGGCGGAAGAACTATGTGAGGCGTGATCGGAGGGGGCAACGATTGGTGAGGTATTCATATTACTCCCAAACCCAAACACATGACCCTTTTTGGGTTCACCCATGCTGCAGGATCAAAAGATGGATGCTGAGTAGAGTCATCGCCATATCGCTCTACAATTTGTTGCTCATATGACTCCTACAAAGTAATGATTATAGTATGAATTAATAATTAAGAATGACAATGTTTATGATAACTTGTATATTACAATGTTTATTAATACAATAAATACATACCATTGTCGTTCTCGCTTTCTCTGATACGAACTCTCCCGTGGTCTTACGTTTATGTGTTTTAACAAACACATCCTTGTATGGCACAATGCCTCATTTTTCTGCTTCCTGCGAAGTTAAATGATAAAAAAATTATTTAACAGGTATGCAACAATACTTATAAAATTGATAATATATATTGATGAATTACCATTTTTTCAGGTGGCTCCCAAAAGTCCTAGATCCACCTGTGTGTAAATGGGCATTGAGCATTTTTGCTCAATTTTGTGCAGCCTTTGCTGAGCGGTTTTGAAATTCATGCCCCGCTTACTTGTCGCACATTGCATCCCAAACATCTGACCTGATAGTAAAAGGTCCATGGCCCTTCCACTGCAGTAGATCATCTATCCCGCCAAATGCTTTTCTTGTTGCAGTCTTTATATTGTGCAACATGTTTGCAAATCGACTGACAACCACCTTCTGCGACACCTTCCTCGCGTCCTGCTCTTCTATCGTAGTCGCAAAGCGATTCAAAGCCTACAAATATTTTCAGACAGTTAGTAGACATGACTATAACAAAAAATTAAATATGAAACACATTAACTATGAGAAACAATCATATACCATGAATGATGACCACAATCTATCCAACACCTCTTTCGGGTACTCTTTTCATTGAGCGATCAGTCCTAGTAGATATTAAACTAGTGAATTCCTAATCTCTCATATTACTTCTTGTGGCTCGAACCTCGCGCTGCACATGAATTGATACACATTAACTATCAATATACAATATTTATAAGATAAGTATAGGATAAGTGAAAATAAAATACTTACGGACGATTATCGATATACACTATTTGAATGAGTCTTCTTGTGTTAGACTGAGAAGACCCTGCATCCAGCGTTGTCTTGTGACTTGTATGAATAACTGGTGTAGGTGGGTCATGTGCAGGCGAAACATCATCTGTAGAAAATTGAGTTAGAAATTCACACAATGCGCATTTAAACTAATCAAGTATACAATTAGTTAAATGATATATCTATCGAAGCGGCCCATGGAGATGAAGGTTGAGACTGGTTATCATTGGGTGATCGACCACTGTAACCTCCACGAACCATATTCTAACAAATAAAAAATGTCATGCAATACATTCAAACATTGCAATACCTTCAAATCATTGCAATCATTGCAATACATTTCAATACATTTAAATAATTCAAATTATTTGCATCAAATATTGCAATACATTCAAATTATTCAAACATGTTACAATACATTAAAATCATAACTCTATACGTATCAAAGATATATAATCAAAGAATAAAAAATGTCATGCAATACATTCAAACATTGCAATACCTTCAAAATATTCAAATCATTGCAATACATTTCAATACATTCAAATAATTCAAATAATTTAAATCATTCACATCAAATATTGTAATACATTCAAACATGTTACAATACATTCAAATCATAACTCTATACATATCGAAGATATATAATCAAAGAATACAAAACGTCATGCAATATATTCAAACATTGCAATACATTCAAATCATTCACATCAAATATTGTAATATATTAAAACATAAGATATTCAAATCAAATAAAAAATAACTTCATGCAATACATTCAAACATTGCAATACATTTAAATCATTCAAGTCATTGCAATATATTTCAAACATTGTAATACCATTAAATCATTCAAATCATTACAACACATTTCAATACATTCAAATAATTCAAATCATTTACATCAAATATTGCAATACATTCAAATCATACAAACACATTACAATACATTCAAATTATAACTCTATACGTATCGAAGATACATAATCAAAGAATAAAAAATGTCATGTAATACATTCAAACATTGCAATACCTTCAAATCATTCAAATCATTGAAATACATTTCAATATATTCAAATTATTCACATCAAATATTGTAATACATTCAAATCATTCGAATACGTTACAATACATTCAAATCATAACTCTATATGTATCGAAGATACATAATCAAAAAATAAAAAATATCATGCAATACATTCAAACATTGCAATACCTTCAAATAGAGGTATGTATTATAAGATTTATTTCACTAGCTCAAGAATGCATCCTCATCACTTGTTTGACTTTCATATTCTTCTTCTTTCTCTTCCGCTTCTTCATCTTCATTGGCTGCCCATCCACTTGGTATATCATTTGGATCACATTCTTTCATGAATGTTCCATCGACCAATGAAGATATGACATGTATACCATGCGCGATATCGTGACCATAAGAGAAGTCATACATATCATCTGATTGATAGTAACCACTATCTTCAGTTAACTTGTCTTCTTGTAACTAATCATACTCGGGGTATAGTTTGTACTTCACCTTGCAAACTGCCCATCATTCATTTCTATCTGACTTCTTTGTACTCAGATATGAAGTATAATAAACTTGTTGAGCTTGCGAGGCTAATATGAATGGTTCATATATTCCAAACCATGATTTATAATTCACCTCCACAATGCCTGAGGCTTTGTCGACTCTTGTTGCAGTGGGATCAAACCAATGACACTTGAATAAAGCACAAACGATCAAAATATGATTGACTCAAATTAAACTCGAATTTCAAATTCAGTAGTTGAAGAACTGCAGAAAAGATAGTGTGACTTTCGCAACTATTCCAAAGTGGCTCATCAACATCTCTAAGTAAATTATAAAATCTACTAGGTGCATCGTTTGATGCTTCTTCCTCTACCCCAATTGTTACATCACTAGGACCCATAGCAGAACCCAGTTTTGGTCCTGCGACATCAAATATCAAATACATATATGGATTATCGTGCACCACATCCACCCATGCGTCAAAATTGTTCCTAAATTCTTCATTGTGAAACGTTCAATTTTGATAATTACTCACAAAACCCTTTCTGTATAAGTGATGCCTAACGCCATGAGGTTCTACAAATCGATTTTTCTAACAAATCTTGCAGGGACACCTAATCCGACCTGTGGGATCCACTGTACTGACACTTGACATTGCAAATTCAATAAAACTGTTAACACCATCCATATATTCAAGCGATACCTCATTGTCAACTATCCTATGGTACATCCATTCACGATTTATACTCATTTTGTCATATGATGTTATGAATATTATCCTAACCAGTTAAAAGAGAATCATCAGAATGCTATGATGAAGAAAATATCAAATTTATTATGCATTCGTGGTAGATGTAATGATTTGATATATCACACACACACACACACACACACACATATATATATATATATATATATATATATATATATATATATATATATATATATAATGTCATACAATCACAACAACTATGATGCATGCATTGATAACTTAATATTTTTATGTACAAACTCATTCATAACACGATACATTCATTTGAAGCATGTTTTCATGATACAATTTTACATGGAAGTCATAATCAAATTAAAAGTAACTTCATGCAAGCATTAAAACAATCACATCAAACATTGCAATACATTCAAATCATTCATATCAAAACAATGTCAAACATGTACTTGCAACAAACACACTCCAATATCCCGCTAACTACTACCATGACTAACATGAAATCTGAACTCCAAAAATAAGAACACTTCTATTTTCATATATTAAAATCATGCTCACCATAATCTCCGAACTCCATCAAAGCAGTCCTAGATATCTACAATTAAGTGAGTGCGTGAATAGAAAAGTGTTGCATCCAAGAAATTAAATAACCTCTGATGCACATGCATTACTTACTCACCACGGGTATTTACTCGATTTGCATTGCTTTTGTCACTTACTTACCACAGATGGTAAGGCACACGCGAGATCCGTTGAGAAATATGCAAGAGACACTATATTAAAATGAATTTTATTACACGATAACAAGGAGGGTGACGCCCCCTGTCGAAAACGAGCCCGGATAGGGAGACACAACCCTCTGGTGAAAGCGAGACAGACAGGACCGTTGCCCCTACCGGCAGTAAGGTCAAGGCAGGGAGGTCTCTCCCCCTCCCGTATCAATCATGAGGTAGGGGGTCCTCGCTCCTTGCCGTGGCAAAATTTTTCGACAGGAGGATTCACCCCTTGCAGGGCAAAATTTCCTGGAAGGGGGATTCGCCCCCTGCCAGGCAAAAAAGACAAGGGGCAGGGGGGCTTCACACTCTGTCAAAATTATTGAAGAGAGGGGGGCGAAGCCACCCCCTGCCAGGGAAAACAAAAGGGCAAGGCCCCCTTGCCGATCATTCTCCGACAACGAACATGGGGGCTCCTATCGGCAAAGTCAAGAAGACAGAGGGCCCCTTGTCGGCAAAGTCAAGAGGACAGGGGGGCCCCTGTCGGCATTCAAAAGGACAGGGGCAAAGCCCCTTGTCATGTTGGAGAAAAAGAGGACAAGAGCGGAGCCCCCTGCCCTACTGAAGAGATCAAGGGTAAGGGGAGGGTCTGACAAAGGCGATCGGGGCCTCTGTCAGCCACCACTGACTATACAGGGGTGGGGAGGGCCCGACAGAGGCTGTCGGGCCTCTGCTGACCCTCTGACAACCATAGGGGGAAGGGGGGCAGCTACACCATAGGGGAAAGAGGAATGGTTACCTACGGACGGGGCTCGTCGAAAAACCCAGAGGGAGAGCAACGAGAGAGTGAACGGAAGGGGAAAGAGAGAGGAGGTCGATGGGCATCGGGCGGACCAACGAAGGTCGACGGGCGCCGGTCTGGCGGGCGACAAGAGGTCGCCTGGCGACAAGAGGTCGCCTGGCGACAGGCGGACGACGGCAAGACGATGGGCGGACGACGGGAGGCAGACAGGCGACAAGAGGTCGCCTGGCGACAGACGGGCGACGGCAAGACGACGAGCGGACGACGGTCGGGCGATTGACAAAACAGAAAGGGAAAAGAGGCTCGCATTAGGGATTTATGGAAAATTTAGCGACGGATTAGTGAGGACAAAATTTCGTCACAAACGCCGTTGCTAACGTGCGACGAAGTAGCGACAAAAAATTTCTAATGCTGAGCCGTCATGAAGTTGCGACAAAATTATTTCATCGGGAATCCATCGCGAATTCGTGACGGATTCCCGACGGCATTTTTTCCGTCACTAAGTCTGCAAATAATTTGAATGTTAGTGATGGATAGTTTCCTCTAGCTAATCCGTCACAAATTGGCGATAGAAAAAATTCGTCATAAATTTTTGTCGCTAATTAGAGTTTTTCTTGTAGTGTTATGGGTTTATTTTCTGAAAAATAAATCTGATGTGTTTGTCAAAAAATGAAAAGCTTTGTTTGAAAATGAAAAATGTCTTAAATTAAAGTGTCTAGATATGATTATGATAGGTGCAATTAGAGCTACTCTTGCTATTTTAAAAAATTTGATAACTCTTATATCATAAGGTTATTGTATGTCTTGTTGCAGGATTAAGCATGAAAGAAATACAAAACCTCAAAAAAGAGTTTTCAATAAAAGATTTGGATCCAACCAAACAAATCCTTAGTATGAGATCAGGAAGGACATAGCAAATAAGAAGCCAAAGTTGTCACAACCCCAATATATTGAGAAAATCTTATAAATGTTCAACATTAAAAAGACAGTCTTTGAGTTGTTGACTGCTCACTTCAATTTTAGTAAAAACTTGTGTGCAAAGACTCCAAATGAGAATACCTATATGAAACAAGTATCATATGCTTCAATTATTGAAAGTCGTAGGTAGGCTACGGTGTATACAAAGTCGGATATTGCACATGCAGTGGGAGCCGTTTAGCTGATATATGAACAATCCAGGCAAGATGCATTGGAAAGTTGTAAATAAATTCTCAAATATTTGAGATAGAGTCTGGTATGTAGGCTAAGAGATTAGGCTTCGGGGTGCGTAGACACAGATTTTGATGGTGATCTTGATAGCAGAAAAAACACTATTACCTACTTTACCTCTCATTTTATTTTGCTTTATTATGTTCTTATTCTCCTTATCACCCATCCCACACTCAATTATCGTCCAAAACCAAGTAAAACAACACCCTAGAGCTGCACTGACTTTGAGGCTTGTAGTAGAACGACGGGTTGATGCAGTTGGGGTACAAGTCTTGCTGGCAGATTTGTCGTGTAACAAAGAGGAGTCCCACATACATCTTTTTGTTCTTTGCTCAGTGGGGAAAAGGGTGTTGAACCTCTTTGGTCGATGGCGACTTCCTCTGAAGTTGTTAGAGCAGGAGCTATGGCATTGGGGAGGAATGGTTTTAAAAATAAGGCGGTGCACCAGTGTTGGCTTGCAGCATTCCAAATTGTGATTTGAAGCATATCCTCCCCAGAAGGGCAGGTGATTTTGACAAGAACGATGACATATATTATGCAGTAAGTTCGGTATTCATGCAGTTTGGCATTCATTAAGTTATTTCTTTCATCATCACAAGTGTTAGCCAGAAAACTGTTACAAAAGTGATTTTGGAGTATTCTTCAGATTGAAGAAAAGGAAGATGGTTTCAACTTAGATAAAAAAAGGAGGAACCGCACAATGGATGAAATGGCTGAGGAGGCAGAAGAACTGAGGAAGCTCTTCTCTGATAATCAATAATCCATTTCCTTGTATATGAGCATGAGCACTTGTTTGTAATTACTCAGCTCAGTGGGATTAAGAATATTTTGTTAAGTTGCTTTGAAGTGGTATAAGCTTGCACCAACGCATAAGCATAAGATTGAAAGGATGTTTTCCTTGTTATAAAGATAAAGCATTTGTCTGTTTTTTCTTGTTTTCATATCATGGAGAGTGGCTCAGCGGTTCCTTCATCTCAGTACCTTCACAACCACCCCCACTGACCATGCGGGCGACCCCTGCAGTGTTTTGCTAAAGCACATGGTTATTTGCATGTTTCAGATAGCAGGGGTATATATGTTCTATTTACTGCTATACAGTATTATGTATTTTGAATTTATAGGTGGAAGCTTTGCCTACTTGATCTGACCTCGTTGATGGTTTATTCGTTGAGGACTATATTGGATTTTGTCATTTTGATATAAAATTATGTTTTTTTTAGTCTTAAAATTTTGGTGCATTATCAGTCATTGATTTTTTTAAGTCCTTGAGAAACCTACTTATATAACAAGTTACATAATCCAAAACATGTTCTTTTAATAAATAAACCATGTGGATCACATATAAAGTTAGGCTAAAAAAACAAAAAGTAAAAAACATGGTGGCTTTTACTAGATTGTACGTTATGTTAATTGTACAAAATATTTACCTTGATTGCAGCAGTTCAAGCTACCAACATGATGAACTCAAATGACTAATACTTCTTGCTGTCCTTCATTCGGAAGAGCATCTCTCTCATGCAGAGCAGCTGGATTAGATACAAGTGCTACAATCTTAGAGGGCGATTGAATTGCTTGGATCTCGTAACCTAAAGATCTAAAACTAGAGATCCTCGATTATAAGATAGACAAGAATAAAAAGTAAGAGTAAAAAATAAGAGTAACAAAGCCGACCCCATGTAGTTGGGATAAGACTTGATGATGATGATTGGGTTTCTTATCAGAAAAATATTTAATTTTAAATAAATTAAAATATACGAGGAACACATAAGATAATAAAATAGGTAAACATTGAGTTTTTTCTTGATATTTTTTCCTAATAAATTTATTTTTTGACAATAATAACTTTATATGTTTTCAACAGTAAAAGCATTTTTGACATCCAGTCAAAATGCCTGTCGTATCCCTCATAAGGGATCTGCTTATCTGGTAAGGGGCGACTTGCGAATGCCACCAAGTTGACTGGACATCACAAGTTCAAAACCGCTGAGTGTACTCCTCTGTGGGCAGGGGAAACCTCAAGGATTTTACTAACAGGAGGCCAGCCAATGTGGAGAGAGGGGGAGGGAATTCCCTTGGACTATCTCCAACCACTCCCCCCCCCCCGGCCCCAAAAAACAGTATGTTGTTATATAATAAAAACTACACCACCACCGCCGGGTCGTCCGCGTGGCTAGCGGGTTAGTTGTGAGTACTGATGAAATCACCGGTTCAAGCCCCACTGGCTCCTCCTTCTTCTTCTTCCATTTCCAGAAACCCTACCGTCCTCCTCTTCTTCTTCCATTCTCAGAAACTCTACCCTCTTCTTCTTCTTCCATTCTCAGAAACCCTACCCTCTTCTTATTTCGTTCACTGTCTGCCAAACATGAGGTCACAATAGCAAGAGAAGACATGCATGTTCCTTTTCTGGATGTGGGAACCCTGTTCCATGCCTCCGCTCTCGCCCATCAGTATCGATGATCGATGCCGCTGCAAATCTGAGCTACCGTTCTCCGGCAACAATCTGAACTGCCTTGTGAGTCTCTCTCTCTCTCTTTTTGAAATCGTCAAGTTTCAATTTGATCTTGTGTCTTTTACTTGCTTGATCTTGGAGTTATTAGAAATTAGGGTTTATTTTGACGTGTGATGACACCTTTTCGATCATTGAAACATCAGGGTTTTTGAGTTTCTGTGTTATTTTCATCGTCTGATTTCTTCTACTGAATTTGAGCTTTGAGGTATGTGTTTCGTTGTTTCTAGGTGATGCATTCCTTGTAGAACTGGGTACTACATCATATTTCTTGTTGAATTTGCCTCGTTGATGTATTCCTCATGATGCAATTGCTGAGATTAGGGGATTATGACTTCTAAAATAGTCCACTTGATTTTTATGTTTTTTGGTTTTAGATTTATATCAATTATTTTTTAATTTAGAGTTCCTCCTCTGATTTTCATCCCTATAGCATTTTTAGCTAGCATTTTCTAATTTAATTTCATTATAACGATAGGCTGGCTTTGCTTTTGGTTTGGGCCTCATCCGAACCCATGTTTTCTGTGTAATCTATTATCCTTTGTGCTTCCCCTATTGTTGTTTATGCATCTCATAGGCTTCTTTTGTACTCTTTGTTTCAGGGATTAACATGATGAGCTGTTAGGTTCTTTTTCTCTTTTGTAGATTAAACATTTTTAGGGTTTTCTTGTTTTGTTTTTGTTGAATTTTCATTGATCATTCTGAAACAATGGAATTGTATGAAATAATATTCTAATGGCAATAGTAAAGATTGTTTTCATGAAATTATATTATGAAATTGCTTCCTGTTCAGAGTGATTGATCCTTGTTCGGGTAGATCAATTATATTATGAAGTGACTGATATGAAATGGATGGTATTTGTTGCCCTTCAGGATTTCATTGCATTAAGGGGCTTTCATTTAATTTTGGAATGTTAAAAAAATGGTGTTCTAATTGCTTCAAATGCATGTAAATCTAGTTTCTCCTTTTTAGAGAAGTTACAATCTAGGCTCACTAACAAAATCACCCCTATTTTGAAGAACATTTGCATATAAGACTTAGACCGTGGATAAAAGAAGAATATAGGAACCCAATTGATGTTGATTTCTACTCAAACAAGACCCTATGCACCAAGAGGAAGAGGTGTTTAGAGGTGAAAGTGGCTTCTCCTTGAAATGAGATCAGAATATAGGGGATCAGCATGATCCCCACTAGGTGCAAATTGCAAATCCATGCCAAGGAGGCAATGACCTCTACAAGAAGTATCGTTTTGTGGTCAACTCTGAGTGGCTGGGAGGTAGAAGTCCATGCTGGTACTCCATGGAAATAAAGACACTAATCTAGTGACGTTTATAGCAGGTGATGGGTGCTTGGTACATCTCCATAAAGTTGATATCATTGTGAATGAGTTTGAGTGGTTGTCCTTTTTTATCCACTTGCTAATGATCTAGAATGAGAATAGATGTATGTTTCCTACATAGTGTTTTCCTCTGCACCATATTCAGTCACATAACTGTTACAGATTCACATTCTTTTGGCTGTACCTTACATGCTCTTTAGTTTTGGCAGAGAGGAGATTGCAGTGGAAAACACAGCCAAGAAGGCTTTTTCCATTGACCAATTTTGAGCACGTTCAGTAACAACTGTGGCCAACATAGGATTTTGCAACTAATTTTGCAGCTTTAGAAGATGGTGACTTTATTTAAGCCTTGCACTTTATTAAAGTTTTTCTTTTTCACACTAGAAAAAAAATGCTTCCACCTTTATCAAAATTAAGAAAGCACTAGAACTATCATGTCAGTCATCTTTATATATATTCAGTACATATATTGCTGTATATCTTCTGTTTCTGTAAATCTATCATTTTAGTATTTTCTTCACTTTATCATTTTATGAATTTCTAACTAGATTTTTGTGAAACAGTCGATGGGATCTGATGTGAAATTGTCTTATGCATCACACAAAGCTGTGTTTGAATACAAGGCAACAAAAGAGGTATTTTTACATTAGTTGTAATGATAAGTTCTACCAAAATTGCATGGCCTAATGTTGGTCAACAGCATGTATTTCAGAATATTTGTCATTGCTTAGTCTTACAATCTTATTTCTGCATTTATGTATGTGTTTACTATAGATTGGTATTGACACCGTTCTTGTCATTGTTGGTCCTGTCTCCTACTTGTTGCTGTCAAAACCAGCAAAGGGTGTCTGAGAAATCTTTCTCTCTTCTCTTGCTCTTAGGGAAGATCCTTCACATCTACAAGTAAGAAATGGAGGCTACCATGTTTGTGCTAGTCTTTCAGTTTTGGATTGCGGGGTTCTATTTTTCTCATAGTAATCTCTTGATATCCTCACAGGGAAGTTATTGCCCAACTGAAGACAGCTGTTTGGGATTGTATCCATTCCATGTTGTAGTTGAAATATTTTTTTCCCAACTGAAGGAGTTACTAGCAGACTGTTGGGGGAAGTTTCACATCTTTAGACTTCATGGCCTTACCGTTAGAAGTAGGATGAAAGATAAACAAGCATCAGTGACCTTATATCTTGGAGATATGTGGTTTCATCTCAAATGAACATATTGGTCAGAGACTCAGAGATAATGACTTCCTCAGGTTAGACGATCATTCTGCAGTAACTATCCTCGTGAATTGAATTTGACAATGATTGTTGGTTTTATGATGATTTTAATTGTCGTAGCTATCATTTCTTTGAATATGTAGAGCATGAATTTGAAAAGTGATCAAAAGTGAAATAGTTGGATTTTGTAATATTAATGCATGCACGGAGTTATTCCTGAAAGCTTATTAATTCCATATTTTAGTGCATGTGTATTTGACTGTTTAATGAAGAGAATTGTTCTCTTATTTTATGTAAGTTAGAAAATTAGAATTAGGGTGTTTCTTAGTTATCCAGTTGGCAAAAATGAGGAACAAACTTGGTTCATACTTGTCATAAAAAGCAGTGTTGTATCGTACGATACGGTACGATACATATTGTTACTTTTGGGTCACCTTCGATGCACTTTAAAAAGGCCGAAAGTTATTTTTTTTTCATTTTGGGTTTTAAATGCCTTTTGAGAGCAGACTTCTTCATTTGTTTAGAGGCCATTAGAAGTGCATTTTCACCATTTTTTCACCCAAAGAAGTGAGTTAAGGTAAAAAAATGCATTTTCACTACTTTTCTATTCGAAAAAATTGGTTAAGGTAAAAAATGTTTATTATGAGTAAAATCAGTATTGTAAGTATTGTACTATATCGGATGGTACAATGCATATCATTACTTTTGGGTTTTGCGATACAATACGCACTTGTATATATTGTAACCGTATCGGGTGTATTATACGATACACCTTTGTATCGTGTCGTACCGTACAATACAGGATGTATATTGTACGATACACCTTCAACATACTTTAAAAAGACCGACAATTACTTTTTCATTTTGAGTTTTAAATACCTTTTGTGGGCCGACTTCCCCATTTGTCTAGAGGCCATTGGAAGTGCATTCTCAACATTTTTTCACCTAAAGAAGTGGGTTAAGGTAAAAAAATGCATTTTCACTATTTTTTCACTCAAGAAAATGGGTTAGGGTAAAAAATGTTTATTGTGAGTGAAATCAGTGTTGTAATACGGTACAATACATATCGCTACTTTTGGGTTTTGTGATACGATACACACTTGTATCATGATACGAGTGTGTGTCATACCTGTATCAGGTGTATCATACTTGTATCGTGTGTATTGTATCCGTATCGGGTGTATTATATGCTCAGTTGTCAAAGGCGGCCTAGGCGACCTATTTGAAGTTTTTTTTTTTGAAGATTTTTTTTAAAGACATATCATTTGTTTTCTTCTTCGAGGAGGAGGAGAAGAAGAAGAAGAAAGAGAAGACATGTTATTTGTCTATTGTTGAGAAGAAGAAGAAGAAGAAGAAGAAGAAGACATTATTTGTCTATTGCTTGTATTATGTCTATTGTTGAGAAGAAGAAAAAGACATTATTTGTCTATTGTTTGTATTATGTCTATTGTTGTTGTTAATTTTTTTGTATACATGATTTTATTTTTTGTGTATTGTTCATTCACATTGTTAGTTTTATGGTTTGTTTCTTCAATTGTTAATTTATTCTTAATTTGTTTGAGCAGGTTAAGATCATGTAATATAATTGTTTTACAGTGTTCAACGGCATATTATTTGTCTATTGCTTATTATTGATTGATTTTATGTTGTATACATGTTTCTTATTATGTTTTTTTTAATTTTTTATTTTTGGTACCGCCTAGGCCTTTTTAGGGGCTCATCGCTTAGGCTCTGCCTAGTGCCTATGACAACTAAGATTATACGATACACCCTTGAATCTTGTTGTATCGTACGATACGCTTTTGACACACTTTAAGAAGGCTGAAAGTTACGTTTTTTCATTTTGAGTTTTAAATACCTTTTGTGGGCCGACCTCTCCATTTGTCTATAGGCCGTTAGAAGTGCATTTCCACCATTTTTTAACCCAAAGTGGATTGAGGTAAAAAAAATGCATTTTCACTTATTTTCTACTCAAGAAAATGGGTTAAGGTAAAAAAATATTTATTATGAGTAAAATCAATAGTATAATTATCATAAGATATGGTATAATACATATAATTACTTTTGGGTTTTGCGATACGATATGCACTCGTATTGCGATACGAGTGCGTTTCATACCCGTACAAGGGTGTATCGTACGATACACCCTTGTATCATGTTGTATCATACGATAAAAAGCGTCTTGTATGATACAACTTCGACACACTTTAAAAAGGCCGAAAGTAACTTTGTTTCATTTTGGATTTTAAATACTTTTTGAGAGGCAACTTCTCCATTTGTCTAGAGGCCATTAGAAGTGCATTTATACTGTTTTTTCACCCAAAGAAGTGAGATAAGGTAAAAAAATGCATTTTCACTATTTTTTCACTCAATAAAATGGGTTAAGATAAAAATATTTATTATGAGTAAAATTGATGTTGTAAGTATCGTACGATACATATCATTACTTTTGGGTTTTATGATATGATACACACTTGTATTGCGATACAAGTGTGTATGTACCCGTATTGGGTGTATCGTACGATACACCTTCGATGCACTTTAAAAAGGCCTAAAGTTACTTTTTTCATTTTGGGTTTTAAATACCTTTTGAGGACCAATTTTTCCATTTGTCTAGAGTCTATTAGAAGTGCATTTCTACCGTTTTTTTACCCAAAGAAGTGGGAAGGTAAAAAAAATGCATTTTTACCATTTTTTCACTTAAGAAAATAGGTTAAGGTAAAAAATATTTATTATGAGTAAAAAATATTGAATCCAAAAAAATTAAAGATTTATATCAAGGAAGAAATTAGTTTTCACACTCCAACAAAGATGACATAAGATGATCCGACATGACAATGGCACACTCAAGTAATGAGTGAAAACCGATTGAAAATTGAGTGCAACTATTGCCATAATATTTTTGTTTATGTAATATAAAAGTATGAGTATTGTGGCTGTTAAAATGTAGCTCTCAAAAATCAATATTGTAAATATAAATATATATATTTATATACATAGAGATATATTTACATATAATATATTATATGTACATATATCTCTCTATATATAAATATATATATTTATATATTTTTCTACCCAAAAGGGTATTTTTGTCATTTCCTGTTTTGCGCATATTCACCTTTAGAATATGTTGTAAATTTCTTTTTTGTTTTTTGTAATTCTTTTTTCTTTTTCTTTTTGATATTTTTAATATGCATTGGGGGTCCCCCAATAGAGTCGTTGGGGGCCCCCAACGGTCATAAATGTGACCGTTGGGGGCTCCCAACGACTCCTTTGGGAGCCCCCCCTTTGCACCTCCTTGCATTTGTATAAATAGGGGTGTTCCCCCCTTGTATTTCCCAAGCTTGAGAGTCTCAAGCATTTCCTCCTTCTTTATGAAACACATGCATTATTGCATGTTTATTATTTTTACGCTTTTTGCGTATTGTGTTCAAGTGTTGTGAAAGTGCCTTCGTGCACTTCTTTTTTAAGTATTTATGCTTGTATGCGTATTGTCTCTTCGTAGACAATTTCACATGGTATCAAAGCTCGGTTGGTGATTAAGGATCGTGGGATTCTTCTTTTTTCGAGTGCCTCGAAAACCGTGCCTTCGGATTCTTGGAAGTTGAAGTGGTGGATCTTGCTTCTCAAATATTTTAGAAGGATCTTGTGCAAGCTAGAAGTTGAAAGATTGTGTTGGTACGCCTCCTTCTCTTTTTCTTTACTCCTTAATGGGTGAAAAAGAGTCTCACTTCGCCCTTGGCTTCAAGTTGAATGGGTCCAACTACCATATTTGGGCCGGGAACATGGAGGCTCACATAAAAGGTAAAGGATTATGGGGTTATGTGCAAGGCACTATTCCGGAACCGGAACCCAAAATAACCGTGGTGGACGGAAATGAAATCAAGGTTCGTGAGGGAGAGGAAAGGATCAAAGCTCTTGAAGAATACTCCAAGAAGCATGACGAATGGGAAATGAAGAACTTCAAGATTCTTTCTTGGTTCTTCGCATCCGTCGAAACAAAGATTAATGCCAACATTATCAAGTTCAAGAAAGCATCGGAAGCGTGGCATTATCTCGAGAAAATGTATACATCAAGAGATCTATCCCATAAGTATTACCTTCAAAAGAAGGCCCTCTCCCTTACTCAAGGTGAAATGTCCATAAGGGAATATTATGCCGACCTCTCCTCCATTTGGGATGAGCTTTCCATGCTTGAACCAAAATGGAGTGGAGAGGCAATTGAACTCCGCCACAAGCAACTTGAAGAAGATCGGTTCTTCAATTTTTTGAATGGGTCAAGACCGGAATTTGAGCAAATAAGGTCATCCCTTCTATCCTCATTTACTCCTTCATCTCTTGAAGATGTTCTCACCAAATTAAGTGGTGAGGAAACTCGTATGAGTTTATGTAAACAATTATCAAATGTTCTTGTGGTTCCTTGTAATCATGAAGAAAACAATGAGGTCAATGCCGTATCAAGACCCAGAAATAATGTAAAGACCAATCGTCCTCCTCATTTCAAATTCCAAAATCAAGGAGGAGATGGTGGACAAAGAGGAAAGAGAGACTATAGCAAGACTATTTGTCACTTTTGTAAGGAACCGGGGCATATCAAGCCCGTATGTCCCAAATGGAAGAGGCTTCTCGCTATGGCCACCACCGGTGTACCATAAAAAGAAGAGGCATCATCAAGTGGGTCACTCTCGTTGAATCAAATAGTGGAAGCCCTTCAACCTCTTCTCAAGGGAGTTACATCCGGTGCCGCCGTGTCTACCTCTTCCATTCCAGGTAAAGTCTCTTGGCTTTTGGACTCAGGTGCATCTTTTCATATGTCCCCAAACATGTTTTCACTTTCCGATTTTTCAAAAAATGTTTCTCCATCCTTTGTTTCCACTGCAGATGGAACCTCCCTTGAAATTAAAGGAATAGGTAATTTTGAAACTCAAGGTTTTTCCATTCCAAAAATTAGATTTATACCTAAACTTAACTTAAACCTTCTCTCTGTTTCTCAACTCTCGAACCATGGATGCGATATTAAATTTTCATGTGACAAATGTTTAATACAGGATCGCCGGTCCGGGAGATTGATTGGGGAAGGCTTTAGATAAGGAGACTTATACTATATGGAATCTCTCCAAGTTCCAAAATCATTTTGTAATGTTGCCCGGAACAAAGATATAAACATATGGCACAAAAGACTTGGTCATCCTAATGCCACCAAGTTATCTTATTTACATTTTGCAAAGGATCTATGTAAAAGTTCTTTTTCCTGTAATGATTGTATTATCGAAAAAATGCAAAGTTTACCGTTTAAACAAAGAACTATGTTCTCATCTAAAACCTTCGAAATTGTTCATTCCGATGTTTGGGGACCCGCACCTGTTGTTTCAAAAGGAGGCTTTTCTTACTATGTTATTTTTGTGGATGATTTCTCCAGGTATTCATGGATCTATTTCCTAAAGTACAAACATGAAGTTTTTACATGTTTTAAAACCTTCCACTAAATGATCAAGAATCAATTCAATAGTAATATAAAGATTTTTAGAAGTGATTCTGGAGGAGAATATCTCTCCAACCAATTTAAAACATATCTTGAGGATCACAGAATTATTCATCAAAGGTCTTGTCTTAAAACCCCTCAACAGAATGGATTGGCCGAAAGAAAACATAGGCATATCATTGAGACCACTAGGACCTTGCTTATTTCTCAAAACATAGGCAACCCTCGCTTCTGTTTATCTGATAAACCGCTTACCATTTAGGATATTAGGAAAAATATCCCCTTTTGAGATCTTATATAAACTTGAACCTGATTATAATAGGTTACGTGTTTTTGGGTGTAAATGTTTTATACTTACGGATAAAAATGACAAGCTCTCTCCCAAAGCTATCCCCTGCGCCTTTCTTGGGTATTCCGAAACTCAAAAAAGGTTTCGTTGCTATGATCTTCGAGATGATAAGTTATATGTTTCTAGAAATGTAATGTTTTTAGAAAATGAGAGTGGATTTGAAAAAAATGTTTCTCAACAAGAAAATTTTGATTACTCATTTCTTTTTGATTTATTGGCTAGTAATGATGATATATCTAGTGATGATGATCACGATGAGGAAAATGATGGTGATGTCGAAGAACATAACCCTCTCAATGATCAAGAAAACAGGATTTCAAGTGATCCGATAACCTACTCCCGTAGAAACCAAGACACCTTTAGAAGTGCCATTGACCAATATAATGAGCTTGTACCTACTCTCGATCACCGAAGATCTGAGAGGAATAGGAGACTGCCGACTCGTTTTGTCTCTTTTGATTCCTTTTCCCCTCGGTATAGGGCTTGTATTAGTGCCATTCACTCTTATTTTGAGCCAAGGAATTTTGAAGAAGCTAAAAAATGTATAGAATGGCAAGAAGCCATGCAAAAAGAACTTAGCCCTCTCAAAAGGGCTGAAACTTGGGATTTCCAAACTCTACCTATAGGAAAGAAAACTATAGGTTGTCGATGGGTTTTTAAAGTTAAAACTGAAAGCGACGGATCCCTGGAAAGGTATAAAGCTCGCTTAGTTGCAAAAGGGTATGGGCAAGAGTATGAAATTGATTATGAAGAAACTTTTGCTCCTGTAGCCCGAATGGTTACAGTTAGATGCCTCATTACTATTGCATCTATTAAAAATTGGAATATTTTTCAAATGGATGTGAAAAATGCTTTTTTAAATGGTGACCTTAACGAAGAGGTATATATGGAAGCCCCTCCAGGCATGAAGATTCCTAAAGATAAAGTTCTTCGTCTTCGAAAGGCTCTTTATGGTTTGAAACAGGCCCCCAAAGCCTGGTATGACAGATTTACCAGTGTAATACTAGAAAATGGTTTCTCCTCATGTTATACTGATACTGCTTTATTTACTAGAAAATCTAAAGCAGGGATTGTAATATTGTTACTATATGTTGATGACATGTTAATTACAGGTGATGATGTTCAAGGAGTCAAGGGTATTAAGTCCGTCTTGACTTCAAAATTTGAGATGTCAGACTTAGGTTTTCTGACATATTTTCTTGGAATTGAGGTTGCCTATTCGCAACGTGGTTATTTCCTATCTCAGTCTAAACTTGCTTGTGAGATTGTTGACAGATCAGGGATTTCTGATGACAAAATATGCGAAACTCCTGAAGTTGTGGGAGCCAAAATGAAGATTGACGATGGTGTTCCTCTAACCGATCCTACTCCCTACAGGCAGTTGGTAGGTTCTTTAATGTATCTTAGCATTACTCGACCCGATTTGTCACATGCTATACACATCGCCAGTCAGTTTCAGCATGCTCCTACTACCGTTCATATGAGTGTTGTGCTTCGCATCATCAGATACTTGAAGGGAACGGTGAATAAGAGAGTATTTCTATCATCTTCTTCTGAATTAAAATTGTTTGCTTATACTGACTCAGATTGGGGAGGTGACCCTAGTAACCGTCACTCCACCACTGGCTTTTGTATTTTCTTAGGAGAATCTTTGATCTCGTGGCGATGTAAAAAGCAACAGAAGGTCTCCTTATCATCCACTGAAGCCGAATACAGAGCCATGACATCTACCACCATGGAAATAGTATGGATTCGACGTCTTTTGGAAGATATGGGAGTAGTTGTCAAAGAACCAACAAAGCTATGTTGTGACAATAAAAGTGCAATCTACATTGCCAAGAACCACACCTTTCACGAGCGAACAAAGCATATAGAGATGAATTGTCATTATGTCCGAGAGGAATACTTGAAGAAGGTCATTGATCTACCATATGTGACATCTGAGTATCAACTTGCCGGCTTCTTCACAAAAGATCTATGTTCGCCCAGATTTCATTTCCTTCTTGACAAACTTGCGGTTATCACACCGTAAGTTTGAGGGGGGGGGGTGTTAAAATGTAGCTCTCAAAAATCAATATTGTAAATATAAATATATATATTTATATACATAGAGATATATTTACATATAATATATTATATGTACATATATCTCTATATATATAAATATATATTTATATATTTTTCTACCCAAAAGGGTATTTTTGTCATTTCCTGTTTTGCGCATATTCACCTTTAGAATATGTTGTAAATTTCTTTTGTTTTTTGTAATTTTTTTTCTTTTTATTTTTGATATTTTTAATATGCATTGGGGGTCCCCCAATAGAGTCGTTGGGGGCCCCCAACGGTCACAAATGTGACCGTTGGGGGCTCCCAACGACTCCTTTGGGAGCCCCCCCTTTGCACCTCCTTGCATTTGTATAAATAGGGGTGTTCCCCCCTTGTATTTCCCAAGCTTGAGAGTCTCAAGCATTTCCTCCTTCTTTATGAAACACATGCATTATTGCATGTTTATTATTTTTACGCTTTTTGCGTATTGTGTTCAAGTGTTGTGAAAGTGCCTTCGTGCACTTCTTTTTTAAGTATTTATGCTTGTATGCGTATTGTCTCTTCGTAGACAATTTCACAGTGGCATGTTCTTACTTGCAAGATATTTAATATTTTGTATTGTTCTTGTGAGATATGCATGGAATATTATCTATGATTCTATATTAGTTAATGTTTGATGATGTTTTATGCGGTTTATAGAGACATAAATGCTTCATGTGATTTTATGGTTGTATTTTATGCAATTCATCATTGTTTCATGTGATATAATTTTTTTAGAATTTTTGCTAATTTTTTTATTTTTCTTGACTTTTTGAATTTTTTAGACTTTTTTTTTAAATTTATGATACATTTACTATACATTACGATACAATGTTACTTTGGGCCCGACCGATACGAGTAACGATACAATACTTACAACCTTGATGAAAAGTCTTACATTGGACCATATTGGGTTGTTTGGTCCCATGACCTTTATGTCATATGATGATTGTTGGATATACAATCATCATCTATGAGCACTAGAAGCTGAAGTCATCATATATATGCTTGGTGATGTTGATGTTACTCTAGTTCAGAAATATAAAAAATATATTCAATTAAAAACTTAGTTAAACCTAAAAGGTGATTGACATGCTAGTTCCAATGCTTTTTCAATGTTAGTATAGGTTTTGATTTGCCTAAGGCCATCAGGTGGAAGAAATAAATAAAAACTAAGATACTTGTTTGGTATTGGATCTTGGTATGGATTCAGTTGTAAGAAACTATGCAGAAAGATATAACAAGAATGTTTAATGCATTCACACGGTCCAATGAATGGACAAACCCAAACCCACAATGGAGAATATAGAAATAGTCCACTAAAGGACAACACAAGAAGCCTTCAAAGAGGCAACACATAAAAAATATATGAACTTTATTAAATGAGGGCTTGAAAAGCCACACTTTACATGGGGGGAATGTTAGAATTGTATTTGTCTTGGATATGGATCCAATATGGGATCCATATCCGTACGTATGCTCCCCCCATATGGGCGGTGGCATACTTGTAAATCTTGTAATGTTTTCATGTATTTTGTTTAGAGGAGGAAGATCCTATATATACATAATTAAAGAGGGACACAGATATTACGTGCCCTACTTTTCTCTCTCCTTTTGGCGTCTCCCTCCTCTCTTCCTTTCCTCTCTTCTCTTTTATTACTTTGATTTTCAGATTGAAGACTGTTCTCCAAAGCTTGAAGGCACTCTATCTTGAAGACTTATTCAGATTCTTACATGGTATCAGAGCGGAACGTCACCTGGTAATCCAAATCCCCAAATCTGTCTTCTCTACCCTAACCCTAAAGTCGTTATTTCTGCCGCCATTTTTTTTTCATCTCCCTCGTTCGTAATACTCTGCCTGCGTCAACATAGACGCAGAAATACCCAAACCCTAATACCTCTTTTCCTGTCTGCGTCAATATAAACACAGATATACCCTAACCCTAATTTTTTTTTTCTGTCCACGTCAAAATATACTGTCTGTGTCTATTCTGATTGTTATTCTCTTGTGTTCTGTGTTCATCTTGGTGATTTTCTTTTATGCATACTGTTTTTTCATACGTGACCTCTTGCTAGAATCTCTGCCCTCCTTCCTGCATGTTGTTTTCCTGCGTGCTATCTCTTTTTCGATTGCTTTTCGAACAACATATTCTCTGCTAGCATATCTGCCATCCTTTGCGGGTAATTTTCTGCTAGTTTCCTGTTGGGCTTCACAGCAGCACTGCTTTTCTCTGCTTCACGTCAAATGGTGCTTCTTTAATCTTACATTCCAGCATTATATCAGCACAACCATGTCTGCCCTCTCTTCGAGTTTCCTCTCCCAACTCATCTCCCAAAAGTTAACCCATTCCAACTATTTGATGTGGAAACGTCAAATAGTCCCTTTCATTAAAAGCCATTGTCTATATGGTCACATTGATGGCTCTACTCCAGTCCCGCCTGAATCGATTTTGTGTGAAACAAAGGATGCTACTAGTTCGGTGACTGCTACAGATAATATCCCTAATCCGGCATATGCCGTATGGATGGCACATGATCAGGCTTTAGTTGCTTATATTACTTCTACTCTCTCTGAAGAAGTGCTTGCATGTATAGATGATGATATCTCAGCTTTTCAATTATGGAATATGCTTGCAAATACATACTCTCAAGTTTCAGAAGCTAGATATCTCCAATTGAAGCGTCAATTTCAAAGCATCAATAGAGGCTCCAGATCTGTACTTGAGTATCTCTATGAGATTAAAAATGTCAGCGATCAACTTGCCATTATTGGTCATCCTATTTCAGACAAGGATAAAGCTCAGCAGGCCCTCAGTGGACTAGGGTCAGAATTTGATATATTTTGCACTGCTCTAGAGGTTCTTCCTACTTTACCCTCTTTTGAAGACCTAAAGGCAAAATTGATCCAGCATGAGGCTAGTAGAGTTCACAGGCATGATACTTCCCTTTCTACTTCACCTAGTGTTTTAGTTACTTCTACACATGGTATGTCAGGACAACGTGCACATACTTGGGCTCACACATCCGGCCAAGGAAAGGGTATTCTTCCTACTCCTCAGGGCAGTACTCCTTTTAACATGCCAAAGCGTATCCCTACATGTTTCTATTGCAACAAGAGAGGACATGTTAAATCTGAATGTTGGCACAATCCTCAGAACAAAGCCAAGGGAGGTCGACGTGATCACAGGCCCACCCCCTCTACCACTTCTAGATCGTCTTCCTTCTCCTTCACGCCCGATGCACAACAACTCCTAATGACAGCTATGCCCAACCTGAATCTCAAGCAAAATGATGATGGTGTCTGGTATGTGGATTCTGGTGCTGCCGCTCATGTGACAGATGATGCAGGTAAACTCTCTAGTGCTTCTCCATATTTAGCAAAAGGTTCTGTAGTTACAGGTGATGGCACTCATCACAAAATTACTCACATTGGAAATGCATATGTTTCTTTGCCGCATACTTCTCTTCCTTTACACAATGTTTTAGTTGTCCCTAATGTCAAGAAAAACATTATCTCAGTATCTAAACTTATTGATGACTCTTCCTCATCAGTTGAATTCACTCCTTCCTCTGTTTTTGTCAAGGATCCTCTCACCAAGACGATATTCGCTGAAGGAACTCGTGAAGGCAACATGTACGTCCTCAAAGAAGCTCCTCCAGTGTCCAAGTCCAGTCCACCTGTTTCCTTTCCTATTAGTCCGAATGAAGTCAATTTGACTCAAATTGATATGCCCTCTGTTTGGCATAATCGATTAGGCCATTGTAGTCATTCTTTTATTTCTAGTCTTGTTATGGATGGATTGTTGCACAAATCCAGTTTGAGTCCTGTTAATAAGTCAGGCATGTGCTCAAGTTGTCAACTTTGTAAGAGTCATGCCCTCCCTTTTAATTCCATCAATAAAAGAGCTTCTAAATTGTTTGAGACGATTTACTCTGATGTTTGGGGACCAGCTCCTGTCTCATCTTCTTCCGGCAGTAGATACTATGTCATTTTTGTTGATTCTTTTTCTCGCTATACATGGATACACTTCATAAAACACAAGTTTGAAGTGTTCCATCTGTTCACTCAATTTCATGCCCTCATTCAAAACAAATTTTCATCCAACATAGTGCATTTTCAATGTGATGGTGGTGGTGAATATTTATCATCTGAATTTACTGAATACTTGCTAAATCATGGCATCACTAGACAAATATCTTGTCCACACACACCACAGCAAAATGGCATTGCAGAACGCAAGCACCGGCACATTGTAGAGACTGCCTTAAGCATGCTCCATGACACTGATCTCCCTATGACTCTATGGACTGAGGCATTTCACACGGTTGTTTATGTTATAAATCGATTGCCTTTAGCTCTTCTCGCAGGGAAATCTCCTTTCTTCCTTTTGAATCATGAGCATCCTAAGTATGATGAGCTTCGGGTTTTTGGATGCATTTGTTATGTTCATGTTGATTCCAGCCTCCGGAACAAACTTCAAGCTCGGGCTGTTATGTGTCAGTTTGTGGGCTATGCAGATCACTATCGAGGCTATAGGTGCTATAATCCCCTAACAGGTCGTATACATATTTCAAGACATGTTGTTTTTGATGAACTCAGGTTGCAGTTTCACACTTCTTCTAAGGCTCTTCATGATTCAGCGTCCAGACTGTATGATCCATGGTTATGTGTTGATATCTTAGGCGATGGGATTCAACCGACCACCTTCCCAGCCCCTTATGACAGTACTCACATTGAAGCAGATATGTCTGATGCCCAGATGGATGATCCTCCTTTAGACAGGTTTTCTGGCTTGGTTTATTCTCGTCGCACTCCTGCCTCTACTACTGATTCTGCCATTGTTCCTTCCCATCCACGAAGATCCACTCGAGTGAGGCATCCCGTGGATAAATGGGTAAGCTATGACACTTTCACTTTGGATTTTCAGCTTTTTATGACCAGTTTGCATAAACAGACTGAACCAAAGTGTTATTCTCAAGCCTCTAAAAATTCCCGTTGGATTGAAGCTATGAATGAAGAAATGGAAGCCTTGAATGAATGTCAAACATGGGAAGTCGTTCCACGGCCAAGGGATAAGAATGTTGTTGGGTCTAAATGGGTTTATAAAATCAAATATAAACCAGATGGCAGTATTGATAGGTATAAAGCTCGACTTGTGGCTAGAGGTTTCACTCAACAACATGGCGAAGATTATGATGAGACTTTCAGCCCTGTTGTTAAGATGAGTACCATTCGAGTTATTCTTTCTCTTGCAGTTACTCTTGGATGGCCATTACATCAACTTGATGTCAAAAATGCATTTCTTCATGGTTTCCTCAAAGAGGACGTTTACATGGAACAACCTCCAGGATATGCTACTAATGATTCTAATTTATGGGTATGCAAGTTGCACAAGTCATTATATGGGTTAAAACAGGCTTCTCGTTCATGGTTTGAAAGGTTCTCCCTTCACATTCAAGAAGCTGGTTTTCAGAAGAGTGCCCTTGATCATTCTCTATTTATCTATCACAAAGGAGGGATCACTACTTGGTTATTGATATATGTGGATGACATAGTTCTCACGGGTAATACTTCCTCTCACATCGTTCAAGTCAAAGAGGTGTTAGAACAACACTTCAAAATGAAGGATCTCGGGGACCTCAGATACTTCTTAGGTGTTGAATTAGACAGGACTGATGACTCTCTCACTCTTTCCCAACACAAGTATGCCCTTGATATTCTCACCTCCTCTGGTATGACTGATTGTAAGCCCATTAACACGCCCAGCATTTTGCATGCAAAGTTGAACGTTTCAGATGGCAGTCCTGCATATCCTGATCCGACCTTTTATCGCAGTATTGTTGGGAAACTTCAATATCTGACATTCACTCGGCCCGACATTGTATATGCTGTCAATCAAGTTTCCCAATTTATGCATGCTCCCACAGACACTCATATGGAAGCTGTCAAGCGTATCTTACGTTATCTCAAGGGGACTATTGGCGATGGACTTACTTATAAACGCATGTCTCCTACTGTGGATGGTCATATTATCTCTACTTACACTAATGCTGATTGGGGAGGCGACCTTGATGAACGCCGATCTGTTTCTGGCTATTGTGTCTTTCTCAATTCTAACCTTGTCTGTTGGAGTAGTCGCAGACAACGCGCCATTGCAAAATCCAGCACAGAAGCTGAATATAGGGCCATGGCTGCTGGCACTGCTGATGCTACTTGGCTTCGTCACCTCCTTGGGGAATTATCTCTTCCTATTGCTCAGTCTTCCGTGTTGGTTGACAATCAGAGTGCCATTAACATTTCATTCAATCCCATACTTCACAGTCGTACCAAGCATATTGAGATTGATCAACATTTCATTCGTCAGAAAATAGAAGATGAGGAAATCTCCCCTGCATATATACATACTTCTGAGCAAGTTGCTGATCTTTTCACCAAAGGACTCACTGGATCACAGTTTTGGCATTTGAAGAACAAGTTGGGCATGATGAAAACTCATGCACAACTTGAGGGGGGATGTTAGAATTGTATTTGTCTTGGATATGGATCCAATATGGGATCCATATCCGTACGTATGCTCCCCCCCATATGGGCGGTGGCATACTTATAAATCTTGTAATGTTTTCATGTATTTTGTTTAGAGGAGGAAGATCCTATATATACATAATTAAAGAGGGACACAGATATTACATGCCCTACTTTTCTCTCTCCTTTTGGCGTCTCCCTCCTCTCTTCTCTTTTATTACTTTGATTTTCAGATTGAAGATTGTTCTCCAAAGCTTGAAGGCACTCTATATTGAAGACTTATTCAGATTCTTACAGGGAATGCCCCTCTATTTATACACAAATGAGAGAGGGAGAGAGTGAGAAAAAGTGAGAGAGAGAAGACCTTGGGAGGCCCAAAGGGGACTCGTTGGGCCCCCAACGGTCGCATTTGTGACCGTTGGGGGCCAACGACTCATTTGGTTGGGGGAATAAGAGATATCAAAAATGGATAATAGACCATAACATTGATTAAGAAGGACAATGATTCAAAAGATATTTAATGCATTTCGATTGAGTATTATGCAAAACACGAATTAAACTTAAACATCGATAAAACACACTAAGTTTTTGAAGAAATATAAGTGCACAAAGGCCATACTAAGAACATTTGAACAAAAATATCTCCAAAAACCATGTAAAAATGCCTTCAAAGATGTGCACTTCAAGCACCAACACCACAAAAGAATACATGTGCAAAACTCCTTTCCCGATGTATCATAGATGCTTCATTCATCCCATCTTGAAGATCCTGTGGAACAAGCCAAAAGAACTCCAAGTAAAAAGTATTTTTGTATCTTAATCAAATAAGAGATATAAAAAATGGATAATAGATGTTTTTAATTGATTAAGAAGGACAATGATTCAAAAGATATCTTATGCATTTCGATTGAGTATTATGCAAAACACAAATTAAACTTAAACATTGATAAAACACACTAAGTTCTTGAAGAAAGATAAGTGCACAAAGGCCACACTAAGAACATTTGAACAAAAATATCTCCAAAAACCATGTAAAAATGTCTTCAAAGATGTGCACTTCAAGCACCAACATCACAAAGGAATACGTGTGCAAAGACACACTAAGAACACTTGAATAAAAGCACCCAAAGGTACAAAGGGGACACCCACAAATGCAAAAGATTGAATCTCTTAGAATAGGTGAGCACTAAGGCTCCCAAAAGCATTCTCACAAAGGGTTTTATCAATATTTGGAAGGAGTGTGTGCACGGAGAACACTCACAAGTGCATAAAGACACAAAATATGAGATTCGTATTAATATCAAGTAAAAAATTTCATGTATTAGAAATATATCTAAGATGACAATGTTTACACAAGAACAAATTGCTCCTAAGGGAAGGTGTATAAGAGCATACGAAAGAAAGCATGTTTAACACATATAAATCAACAACAGGAAGACATTTTATCAACAAAAGATGAGTTAATGATTTCTCTCACATCTTAGAGAGAAGAAATTCTATGCCAAACAAATGCCATATGTGAACTTGCAAGGACATGATCTAATTAAAAAACATCCACCCAAGAGTCAAGAATGAATATTATTTGAGTAGAGAACCTTACACATTGAGGAATTTCTCACTCAAATATTTACAAATGCAAAAACTCACTAGGTGGCCGAAAAACATAAGCACTTAATATGCAAAATATTTGAATCCCCTTATAGGTTAAATGCCAAGATGTAAAATTGATTTCCAAATATGCATATCAACGATATGTGATCCTTTTATCCATAAATATTTTTCTTTGCAAATAATGAAATTTTACAAATTTCAGCAATCGTTCATCCACTACAAGCAACCACCTCATTAATCCTCCAAAACCCATAAATTAAGTGTATAAGCTACTAAAACAAAAACATAATGTCATTAAAGGCCAAAGACACACACAAAGGTGTGTATAAAACACCTCTTGTCTATATATAATAATACTTGAAATGAGTGTATCAACCACTAGAACAAGAGAATAAACGCCAACATAGACTAAAAACATCTCTTGTCTACATAAAATGATACTCAAAATCAAGCATGTTTAGCTACTAGAGCAAGAGTATCAAGCCATCCATATGTTAAAATACACACGAAGGTGTGACAATACATCTCTTGTCTACATAAAATGACACTTGAATTGAGTGAAAGAAGTCAACCATAAGCATACATCTCAGCGACTAAAATAAGGACACAAATGCCAATATGGACTAAAAATCACACACAATGGTGTGAATCAACGTGCCTTGTCTACATATAATGACACTCAAGACAAGTGTGTTCAGCTACTAGACCAAGAGAACAAAGCCAACAAAAGACTACCAACACACACAAAGGTGTAAACAATATGTCTTGTCTACATATGATGACACTTAGATAAGAGCCATAAAAGGAGAATTAATGGTCAAAATAAATGAGTGATACACTCATAATTAGAGATCACATAACAAGTCATTTTAGAGTCAAACTACAAGTTGACAATCTAAAATGACATAACACGAGGTGCACATAACTCACCTCAACAAACATCTCTAATATAACAATAGTAAGGCCAAACAAATGATGCATCAAATAACATATGATGGACAAATATAAATGTCATAAAAAGGCAATAAACACTTAAGAGAATCATTTTCCAAATAGAAGTTTTTACAAAGAGGATTGATTTGAAAAATCAAATCAAAGGTCCAATATAATCAATCACGACAATGTCTCATAACAACAATTTTGCATAAACACGAATTATGCTTAATCATGATTAATTCTTCAATTTATACAAAAAACGACTTATCATGAAACATTAAGCAAATAATGCATATGAAATTTTTATATCATGTAAGAAGAGGAAGCTCACAAAAGCTCTCTTTTAATGAACACAATACAACATGCTAAAAAAGGCATACATAAAATAGAGAAAATATCTCATTAAAGTGGGATGGAACCCACACAAGAAGATGATTTGAATGCAATAGGTTCAATAATGAACCAATAAACATGAACATAAAGTGCGAGTACACACACCCACTAAGGGGTGAAGCCAAAAGAAGGCTATGAAATCATTTATCATAATGCAATCACATTTTAGAGAACATTGAGTTATTATGTAATGAAGTAAAAGGTGGTCTTCCACAAATGCTCTTCGAACACTCAAAAGGAGGTGTCTAAAATACACTTTAAGCAAAATCCATAAAAAGGGTAAAAGAGGAACAACACACATAAATAAACAATTTTATTTATGTAAAAGAATGCTTAAAAAGCATTACAAAACGATTATCAAAATGTATTCACGACAATCTAGAGATGAAAAATCTAGAACCATTCTCAAATATTGAGAACATCTTAATGCTATCAATTGTAATACAAAAATACATATTTTCAAAAGAATGAGACAAGAGAGTTTTAACAAGGAACCAAAGCATATGCATAGATAAAAGAAACAATATGAGAGACTAAGTGCATACATTCTCATAAAAAAAGCACTCATGCAATAATTAAAACCATATGTCTCATAAAATAAACATGCTTTCAATCAAGTTTAAGCATATATGCAAATGATTATATAAAATTTTACATTTTTAAGCAAGTAACGAATCAAGAATTTCAAACATGAATGTGCATGTCTATCAAGGATGAAATACAAATTGTATTTGATGATTATCATATATATATATATATGTGTGTGTGTGTGTGTGAAAAACAAGTTTATATTTTATAAAATAAGACATCATTATCAAATCATTAAGATAAAACAATGATTGACGAAACATCTAGAATTAATAATTCATGGTTATATATATATATGTGTGTGTGTGTGTGTATAATATATATATATTTATATATTAGAGTTATTTTAAAAAAGGCTTCAAGATTCAAAACATACTACATATATCTAGTTTCCTTAAACAAGTTCAATGATGGTTAAAATACTATTTTAGAAAAAACCAAACAGTTTCATACATTTCCTTTCAAAACATACTACATATGTGTATATATATATATATTCAATTGTAGAGAAAAAACAAGTATTTTTCTCATGCGTAATGCATGGGCTAAATACTTGAAAAGTGTAAGAATACATGCCAAGTAATCCCAAGTAGAAGGAAGAGAGATAAGAGATAACATACGCTTCATCAAAATGTAGAGAAAGAAAAGGGGTAACAAAAACTTCACCACTTTTTCGATTTTTTGAATATGACGCTTCCCGATGCACCGAAGGACTAGCTTGATTATAATCGAGCTCTGATACCATGTAAGAAAGTATGCAGAAAGGTATAACAAGAATGCTTAATGCATTCACACGGTCCAATGAATGGACAAACCCAAACCCACAATGGGGTATGAACTTTATTGAATGAGGGCTTGAAAAGCCACACTTTACATGGGGGGAATGCCCCTCTATTTATACACAAAGGAGAGAGTGAGAGAGGGAGAAAAAGTGAGAGAGAGAAGACCTTGGGAGGCCCAAAAGGGACTCGTTGGGCCCCCAACGGTCACATTTGTGACCGTTGGGCCCCCAACGGTCACATTTGTGACCGTTGGGGGTCCAACGACTCCTTTGGTTAGGACCCCCAATGCAATGCATTAAATGCATTTTACAATAAATGAAAAATAAAAAAGGAAAAATAAAATGGAAAATAAAATACATGTAAAAAGACTAAAATGCCCCCTAATGGGTAGAATTACAAAAATACCCTTTATCGGGTATGATGATATATATATATATATATATATATATATATATATATATATATATATATTTTAACATCAGTATGACCATTGGGTCTCACACATGAAATCCATATGTTGGATCCAAGTATTGGATCCAGAGTGTATCATTGGATTCTCATAATTGAGTAGTGGGTCAGGAATTTTAGGACTCACTTACATAGTGTGTCCTTGAGTTACGAGCCACTGAGTTAGTGGTGGGCCCACAACTCATTGGATTCCCAGCATGTTTGGGAATCCAAGGGAACTGTAAAGGTTGTGAACCAGCTACGCAGGGGAGGCTACTTAACCCATCCCCTGCCTTTGTAGGAAACATGGATGTGAATCCGGAAAATCCCCCTTAAAGCAGGTTGGTTAAATCTAATCTCATTCGCTTCTCCTCTATTGACTTTGTCCCTCACCCGTATCGCGCACACCACCGATCCCAGATTCCAACAATGGTATCAGAGCCAGGTTCTAGTGTGCGCAGAAAATCAGTAGATCGTCGATTAAAGATCGTCAAAAAACTAGGACCACCGGTTGGGCTCGACCGACAGTGCTGCCTTGCAGAAATCAGCAACAGATGAGAGAGGGGAGCACAACCTCAGAAAGGCTTATCAGCTAGACAGTCATGTCCAGTGGATAGTGCATCCGACCAAGGAGGCGCAAAAAAAAAAGAGCATCACCAAAAACAGAGGCCCCCTTGCCGAAAAAGCTCAGAAAAACAAGAAGAGCCTCACCATAAATTTGGCACTCAACGAAAAAAAAATCAAAAGAAAGGGGCGAAGCAGAAACCCCCTTTCTGTCGTAGTCCATGCTGGGGTCAGAACCGGTTGAGACCGGCATAGCCACAACTAAAGGACTCCCTTAAAGAAGCTCACCTTTGATTGTTGTTGCGAAGGAGATCATTGCTCAAGAGCCTCTTCGTCCCTGCAAGATTGTTTGCTTCCCTAGGGAGGAAGAAAATTTGTAAAGAGGGATAAGTTGATGGAGATAAAAGCAGAGGTTTAGAAGTGATGGGAAGAGAATGATGTCTTCCCGGCTGACGCCAGTGCAAGTGAAAAATTCTCCGGGAACTTCCCTTATCCTTATATGAATGGTTCTTTGCATATGAGTCACGTGTTTTCCCTCTCCAAACTCGAGTTTGCAGCTGCTTACCATCGGTTGAGAGGGTGTAATGTGCTTCTGCCTTTTGGGTCTAACTGCACCGGAATGTCCATCAAGGCTTCAGCCGATAAAATCAAGAAAAAAATCGAATTGTTCAGGAGTCTGCCAATGTTCTCTACCATGGAAGGTGAAGAAGGAGATGAACAGGTTGATCAGGGCAAGGCTAGGGAAGACGATGTCGATCGACATCCACTCAGGGGAGGAGGAAGTGGTATCCCGACATCCATCGATCGACATCCACTTAGGGGAGGAGGAAGCGACATCCTAGTGGTGGAGGTCAGGACATAGAGGCTGCCAGAGGGGCGAAGGAGACCCCCTTCATCGAGTGGTAGTGTCGGTGACGTCGCTAGCGCCGGCTGGTGTTGGAGTCACTGCCGGCGTCGGGCGTTGCTGTCGGATTTCGGGGCTCCATCGGTGCTTGTCGTTGGAGGAGGATGACCCCGTTGCTGGTCTTCACTGGAGAAGACTGAAAGCTAGAGGAGTGGTTGGTGTAGGATGTCGTTGGGCAAGGTGTTCCAGTTGTTGAAGGCGGCGAGTTGCAGAAGGAGGTGGAGGGGCCTCCACTGGATGGGCGAGCTCTATGACCCATCGGATGGCGGTTGTGTTGGAACCCATGGTAGCAACCGCAGATGAAACGACAGAGGAAGAGGGGGGCTGTTGTCGCCCTCTCCCTCTTGTAAAAAGGGAAAACCCTAATCCGGCCCCCCTCTTTCAGGTGAAAAAAAAACTATTAAAAGATGGTCAACGCGATTGTGGTGATTAGGTCAAAACCAATCAAAACGGGTCTAGATTCATTTGGATTTGGCTTGATTTGCTAGGTTGCATCATACCAAATTAAACTTGATATGCATCCATTTGGGTCATTTTGGAAAAAGCTTATCGGACATGATCTGTAACAATCAGGATAAATATCATCAGTGGACTCGCTTGGTCAAAATGGATTAGTTGAATCAGAATGGATCAAATCAATGAAGATTGGACTTATTGGACCAGATCTGGAGCTACATGTGGGACATGCCAACAAGTCTCTTGGACTATTGCTTACATGATATTCAGGTGAGTCTGTTCCATACCTTTCTTCTTAGTTGATTTGGATCTATGATAAGTATTTTACTTGAATGAATCAACTTATGAGTTTTATGGGCATTTTTTTGGGTTGGGTCAAGGAACCCAACATTGGATCTGAATATTGTGATTCAACTTTAGAATTGTTTTTGACACAAAACTCAAGGTATATTTTTGGATCCAATTTGAACTATAACTGGATCTTGAAATATTGTGTGTAATTGCAGCCTGTATTTGATATGCTTTATTAGATATTCACGGTTTAGATCATATAAATATATGGATCTGGTATGACTTGGTATTGATCCAATTTTTATGATAGATCAAGTTTAATTGGACTAGGATCCATTAAATCTGATGTTTGAATCAATATTGGATCCGATTAGTATTGGATCATATGTTTGAATCTAATAAGGTGACATAGATCTGGTTGGATCTAGTAAAATATTCTGGATCTAGTTGAACCTATATGGATCTGGATAGATCCAATTGAATGTGTATAGATCCAGTTGAATATTTTTGGATCTAGAAAATATCATTGAACCTGCTTGAACTATTATTATACCTGAATGAGTCATTTTATGAGTGTTTTGAGGTTATTTGAATATTGAACAAATAACTCAACATGGATCAAGTATCGATATCTAGTTTGGAATTGTTTTTGACTTAAAATTCCTAGTATGATATGAACCAAGTTATGGTTTGATGCATATATAATTTGTATAGTTCCTTAATTGGGTCCTTTTATTGGACGAATTTAATGATGGATCCATAAATAATATAATGGCGGATATGTTGTATAGATCCTAATTTAATCCAGAGACAGGTCTGGAAATATACTGACAGATATAGGATATGGATCCAGATTTGATCCGGAGTTTATGTTGGATCTAGATAGTATAATGCCTAGATATGAGATATATGGATCCAGATTTGATCCGAAGTTTATATTGCATACGAAAAGTATAATGCCCAAATATGGGATATGGATCCATATTTGGTTTAATGTTTATGTTGGATCCAGATAGTATAATACCTGGATATGGGATATGGATCTAGATTTGATCTAGGTTTTGTGATGGATCCGGATAAGTATAATGCTCGGATGTGAGATACAAAACTAGATTTGATTCAGGTTTTATCTGGATAGTATCAAGCCTGATATTTGATATAATAATAACATATTTTGTATGGGTCTTGGTTTAACCCGGATAGATCCAGATAAGTATAATGCAGGATGTGTGGTGTGGATCCATTTGAATTTTAATATGGATTGTGTTGGACTTGATTAATAATATCTCAAGTTAGATTTGAATATGAACTCATATAAATCCAATGGATTTGGATATAGATTTTTTGAGTGGATCCGGTAATAGATATGAACTTATATGTTACAAGCTTGTGGTTTGATTAAAGTCTTGGAATTGACTTATCATGTTTGGCATATCCAAATGGTAATGGGATAACTCCCATGAGATTTTGATCTGAATATATATTGATCCAAGATGATCAGGTGATAATTAACCTGATGATAATTTAAGTATGTTGCATGTGATAATACACATGGATAGTGGGAGCATGGACTATGGTGAAAGTTTGACAAGTAGAAGTATTTGTTATGTTTGGCCAATCATATTTTATCATGGATCCATGAGTTAATAAAATCCACAGTAAATTGAATGATGAAAAAGTTCATATAATTATGTGAGAAATAACCCATAACATATGAGAAAAATATCATTAATATAACCCAAGGAATTGTGTAAATTTATTTGGTGCTTGTTTTATCATGAAGTGGTATATGCGATGCACGATGCGGTGGTTATTATATAATATGGGTGTTCGCCCCATACGGCCAAGTGAGAGATGTTGGATCTTGGTATGGATTCAGTGTGACCATTGGGTCTCACATATGGGATCCATATGTTGTATCTCGGTATCGGATCCAAAGTTGGATCAAGGTATTGGATACATAGTGTATCATTGGATTCTCGACTCTGAGCAGTGGGCCAGGAATCCTAGGATCCATTATATACTAGGACCCACTTACGTAGTGGGTCCTTGAGTTAAGAGCCACTGAGTTAGTGGTAAGCCCACAACTCAGTGGATTCCCAGCATGTTTGGGAATCCAAGAGAAATGTTAAGGCTGGGAATTGGCTACCCAGGGGAGGCTACTTAACCCAACCCATGAAACATGGATGTTAAACCAAAAAATTTCCCATGAAGCAGGCCAGTTAAATCCAATCTCATTCTATTCCATGGTTGCCAGTTGAGGAAGCGGGAGCGGGAAGCGATACGGGAAGCGGGAGCGGGAAGCGAGGCGCTTTCAAAATTTTAGGAAGCGGGAAAGCGTGGGACCACTTAGGAGCGATTCGGGAAGTGTCTCGAAAGCGACCTAGGAAGCGTCTCGGAAGCGACCTAGGAAGCGTCTCGGAAGCGAGGGGGAAGCGAAAAAATAAAAATAAAAAATAAAAATACAAAAAAATTGAAAAAAAAACAGGGGAAGCGTGGGGGAAGCCAGCGGGAAGCGAGGGGGAAGCGTGGGGGAAGCGAGGGGGAAGCGTGATGGGAAGCGTGCTTCCCATTAAAGGGAAGCGCGTCCCCCATTAAAGGGAAACGCACTTCCCAAAAAAGGGGGAGGCTTCCCCCCACGCTTCGGAAGCGCGAGGTTTCGCGCTTCCGAAGCGCGCTTCCCCTTTTAGCTAGGCGCTTCCGGTAACCCTGTTCTATTCTCCTATATCGACCTGACACATCTTTTTTATTTTCTTTTCATTTGCTTTTACAGAATGGAGGTGGAGAAGCATCTGAGTGATCAAACAAGCCTGGAGAACAAAGTGTTTGTCATGCTGGATTGGAGTTTCATATTTGGGTGTTAAGCCTTAAATTGATTTCTAATCAGACTTCAATGATATTTAGCACTCATGAATCTCAAAAATTATGCAGAACAA
The DNA here is from genome assembly GCF_984573655.1 of Nuphar pumila. Taxonomy (NCBI): domain Eukaryota; kingdom Viridiplantae; phylum Streptophyta; class Magnoliopsida; order Nymphaeales; family Nymphaeaceae; genus Nuphar; species Nuphar pumila. The sequence continues at coordinate 103,372,515 of NC_143254.1, forward strand.
ACAGAGCCTAGGTCATTATAGTGTTCATCTTCACTTTTTTTAGCATAAGCATGAAATCTTCATCTCTTTTTTTTTTCAATTCATGTAGTTTTAGTACTCGAATGAGGATGCTGGTCCTGTCTATGATGATAGAAAATATATCAAGCAACACTGTTGAAGCCAGAACAACCATTTCAAAGTGAGACCTCTTCAGCATTTAACTCTTTTTTTCTTTTTTTTGAGTGCTGTTTGTAATTGTTCCAGATGTGTAATACATGGCTAGTTAATTTTCTGATATGTATTTCATTGTGTTGTCTTAACTTGCTGTAATGATAAGCGACCTATATATCATAAGGATGTATAGGTTACATCAATATCACACTTGATTTGCTCCATAATACTTTGAAGCAAGTGGTGAAAAACTCAAGTTATGGTGGTCATCGTTGATCCTGTTCAAATGTGAGTGTTTTCCATTTTTTTCTAAATGGGTGCCTGAGAAACTGAATTTTGGTGATGGAGTGTGGTGTCCTCAGTTTTGTTTGATGTTGTTTAAGTGCAATGATGGTAAAACTGGTGGTTCAGGGTTTCAAGTTGCTATTGTGGTCTATAATAGTGGAATTCTGTGAAGTGGGATTGGATCTTCTCTTTGAGATGCCTAAAGGTTCAGAATTTATGCGTGGGTTAGTAAGGTTTGCAGCTTAGTTTTGGAAAGTTGCTGTATCACTTCATTTCTTTTTGTCTGATTGCCTTTTTCATGTCCTTTTTCTTTAAGGGAGTAGAAATTGGCTAATTTTAGATTTTTTAGTTGATGGACTATAGATAGAGCAAAAATTTTGGACACAATGTACTGATTTTTTTAACCTACTGCAGATGTGTATGGTGTTTTTCCATTCCTTTTAACTTGTTGTATGAGCATGAAGACCTTGTTCCTTAACCTAAGTGCTGTTTATGATTTTTAGGATTAAGGAGTTTAAGTGCTCCTCTCTTTAATCTCCATTTAAATGACAGTATTTTCTGATTTGGAAACATGGCTGATGTACTTTCAAATTGAATATTCTTGTAGGTACAAAGGCCCTTTACAACCATTATAGGATTCATGCAAATGCTTGCTGTGTGTTACAATGCATGATTCTCTTATACTAAAACCCTTTTATGTTGCTCACTTTTTCCCTCCTTTAGAGTTGTTTTGGCTATTTTGCCTCACTGGCATGAACAGGTGGGTCCTTCAGTTGATCTTATAGAACATGCTGTATTCGAAAAGGAAAAGCAGATAATTCAGTGGACTGGCAATGATGAAGATGATGATGATAATTTTGTTGAGGATAAGGATGATGTGTTGCTAGAAAAGCTTAATGCTATTGATCAGCAGATTGGGCAGAAGCTTTCAGAACTTGGTCATACTTTTTGAAAGAAGGGTAAGGATCTAGAGGAAGAGATCAGAGATCTTGCAGAGGAGAGAAATTCTTTGACTGAGAAGAAAGATCTCTTTATAGAAAAGTAAGTTCCATATGCTACTTAACATGTATTTCTCTATTTTATTTTATTGCAGGACATACTTGAATTTCTAGATGCATATTTGTCTGCACCCTTAGGGCGATCTAATTGACTTTTTGGTTGGACTCTAGCAAAAATTGTGTGATTATCTTGTAGTTGAAAATTAACTTGATGGCAATCCATCTTCCAGATGATTTGGATGTTTGAATCGACTCTTATGGAATTATGTCAAATGGGGACCTCCCTTATATCTTTAGATCAGCGCTCAGTTCAAGGGCATCTCTGTTCTATCCCTTTGCTTTGATTGGCTACCTTTTTTTAATACTCTGCCTCATTCATTCATCATCATCGTGGTTGCCAATATCATCATTGTCAGAGCTTGTTTTGTCCATGTAGGAATTCATACGTTTAATTGTTGCAATAGCTAATGTAATGGATGGTGTCTGGACCCCTACATTTGTTCTTTTTGTTCCCTATAGCTTAATTTAAGCTTGCAGATAATATGTTAGACATAACTGAACCTTGTGTCCACTTTAACTATTTTTAAGTCAATCTTTTGCTACTGCTCAATCATTTCCATGTTGGACCAATGTTTTTGCACATGCATGCATCAATGAGCTAGTATATCATGCCCTAGGCTGGCCTGTTTTTTATTTGCGATGCTTGTTGGAGTGAAGGTATACTAATGCATAGTAATTAGTGTTTGAGCTTGATTTTGGCTGTCTTAATGATGTAGAGGCTCATGGCCAGGTTATTGACATTCTAAATGATGATCCTTCTTTTTTTGTTCTCCATTTTCTCTCGTTGGTTTTATCTATGATTACCAAGAACTCCATTATCTTTGTCTAATACAGGTGTCTTTGTCTAATATAGGTCCTGAAAGATGCTGGCTTTGTTGATCACTGGTGCTTGGAGCTTGCAGAAATTTTGAGCTTACAGAAACTCCTCATTGCTTTCTTTTATATTAAAAGCACCAGATTTAAACTGAATTAAGTTATTTTCTTAGTTTTTTTTTGTTATGCATAAATAACATTCTTAAAATGTTATGATGTTTTATATATTATAATAGTATATATAATGGTAGGCTTCAAGTTTTTGCAACCAAAAACCTGATTATATATTATTAATAGAATCTGTCATATAATAACTTATATTTATAATATATTTATCCATATGTTTACAAGACAGCAGTAAAATATATTGCAAATATAAATAAATTTTTTAGTTAACAAAACTTTTAGCAGCGGTTGCAGAGTCCTGCTGAAAGTAATAACACTTCAGCAACGCCCTGGAGAGTCACTGAATTATGTTGTTTTTTTCAAAATTCATCATGAGCTTTAGCTGGAAAGCGCTGCAAAAAGTCATTTATATACTGTATGAATTTGTCACACCCACTTTTGGCAGCACTTGTGAAACGCTGCCTATAATGATTAGCAGTGTTTGCCAAGCGCCGTTAATTCCCCTCTTTGCTGCAGTGTCATGTATAAAAAAAGTCTTTTCTATATTGGACCCTCTGATGTGATCTACACATTTAGGGTATGTTTGGTTGCATTTAAATGAGATTTGAAACTCATGCAAATGAGAGAATGAATCTCATTTACACGGCTAACCAAACATGTGATTAGAAATCTCATGCAAATGAGAGAATGGATCTCATTTGCACAGCTAACCAAACATGTGATTTGGAACCACGTGCAAATAAGAAACGGAATGTGATTTTAAATCAAATTTGAAGTGAATTTCATGTGATTCTAAATCATATGGTAAAATATGTGATTTGAAATCATGACAAAATCACATTTGATTCCATATCATGTGATTCTAAATCAACCAAACATACCCTTAGTTTGATGAGATTGGCTTTAGATCATGTTTTATGTTTTCCCTGAGAGCTGAAAGATGAATAGCCTATAATATATCAACATTTTATCCAACAAAAAATCATGATTTTACATTAAAAAAACATGATAAAATGGTCGATCCTTACTAAATAGACTAAGCTGAATACAACTATAGGGTTGGATTTGGTCAATACCATAGTTTGTTGATCAGTATAACCAACTTGCCAGTAGGACCGGTAAACAAGCCAAACAATTCAAATCACAGGCTTTTTAAGCTTGACTTGTTTTCTTCATGATGCTAGTTAGGGCTCAAGCTCTAACTCGTGATGAACCTAAGTCAGATGAGCTAAGCGAGAGCTGGCTCGTGCAAAAAAAAAGTTCATATATTTTAAAGAGTGGGAAGTTAACATCTATGTGTACTCACAGGAGTTGAGCCGAGCCAAACACTCATTGTTCTTGCTTTGACTTGTTTATCTAAATGAGTCTACATGGTGTCACTTGAGGCTGTACCATCTATCCTCTCCAAGGTAGACTATCACTGTGAATGAGTTATATATTTTTTCTTGATTAAATGATTTATCATTTCATGTACCTTGATTTATGAAGCAAACAATGCTTAATAGTCCACGTACCCTCTTAAAGTAATAGTCATGTCATGATAATGTTATATGTACCCAAACCTATTATATGTTGCTTTGGTATCTTTAGACTATATGAGCAATTTGCCGATGAAGATGAGTATAACAGGTCAGTGTATTAATGTATGCATGTAATATATAAGGTATGATGCTTCCTTGCACACCTCATGGGTTCTTATCAAACCCGAACTCATACACAAATTATCAAATATATAACATGGTTCAATGCATAACAAAGTTAAATACAATAACAATAAAATCCACACAAGTATGCCCCATGACACTACGAAGGTTCCTTAAACCATACGCTCAACACAAACAATAATAGTGCAAGTATGTATCTTATACATATCATAATTCACATTCATGTCATGTATCATCTCATTACATAATTAATTAATGCACTCGTGACATACATCATCTCATTGCATACTTAGTTCATGCATTTATATCATACATCATCTCATTGCATACTTAATTCATGCATTCATGTCATACATCATTTCATTTCATACTTAGCTTATGCATTTATATAATATATTATCTCACTATATACTTAGTTCATGCATCATCTCATTGCACAATTAACACGAGCATTTATGTTATATATCATTTTATTTCATATTTAGCTCATGCATTATCTCATTGCATAATTAATTCATGCATTTATGCCATGCATCATTTTATTGCATAATTGATTCATGCATTTATGTCATACATCATCTCATTGCATAGTTAATTCATGCATCATTTCATTATATAGCCAATTCATGTATGTATGTCATATCACATCTCATTGCATACTTAGATACTTCTTGCAACTATATACATATTTTCGAAACTACCTAATTGCATTACATCTACGTAGTTTATTCCTGAACTACGTACATACCTCTCCAAACTTTATATATATATATATTATTAATATTATCATTTTTTAAAACAATGTGCTTAAGCTGACCTAGTTTAGATCTAAATGCCTATGGTTCAGATCTACACACGAACTGGTTAGATCCGGCCTGAGCAGACCACTGCTCACAACGGTTTAGATTGTGGTTTTAACCTATCCGGTTTAGACTGGGTCTGAACCAGCCTAGCTGACAGACCTTGGTATAAACCTATATCGTGGTCTAAAGGTGCCTAGGTTCCAGACCTTGGTCTGAACCTACTCAGTTCAGAGGTCTGAATCCATATATATATATATATATATTCTTTCATTTGTTTTTTTGTAAAATCAGACTCTTATAGATCAAATTCTAGAACACTTGTGCAGTTCCAAATTTGAAACCCACACTAGTTCATCCTCGAATTCGGGCATATATACATATATACACACTAACATCCATCTTTTTTTTTTTGAAACCTTGAGACAATCCAATTTTTTTGTAAATACCACATATATTTATAGATTGAAAAACTCATGGATGGTCTGGATTTAGGGTAAGAAGCATATAGATTTTTTTGAAGTTAATACATATATTTATGTGAAGACTTACCATTCTAAATGCACTTATATGAAATCTAACTATTGAACATGTATCCAAAAATAGATTTCTCACAATCGAAAATACCATTAAATGAAATCCAACCATTAAATTAAACATATACTAAAAATAGATCCTAACAATTAAATATGTATTAAAATTGATTCTAATCATTAAACATGTACAAAAATAGATTGTAACCATGAAACATGTACTAAAATCGATTTTAACCATTGGACATATATAAAAATAGATTCTAACCATGAAACATGTATTAAAAATTTGATTCTAGCCATTAAACATATATAAAAATTGATTCTAACAATTGAATATGTATAAAAATAGATTCTAACTATAGAAGATGTATTAAAATCAATCATAACTATGGATTATGTATTTAAAATCAATTCTAACTATTGAATATGTATAAAAAACAATTCTAACCATTGAACATATATAAAAATAGGTTCTAACTATGAAACATGTATTAAAATAGATTCTAACCATTAGACATATATAAAAATAAATTTTAACCATGGAACATGTATTAAAATTTGTTTCTAACCATTGAACATATATAAAAATAGATTCTAACTATAGAACATTCATTAGAAATGTAAACTAACCATTAAAAATATTTTTAAATAAAATCTGACCATTGAAAATCCATTAAAAATATAAACTAATCATTAACAATATTTTTAAAAGAGATTTAATCATTTAGAATATATGTAGATTTACACAAAGACTATTAAAAATATTTACATAGACTATGCCATGCATATCAACACTCATACACACATGTATTACAAAAAAACATGTACATATGATGGATAAATATTATAACACTTATAAACTACATGATAGTGATATTTACTTACCTTAGGAGACAAATCCACACAAGCACATTGAACTTCTTGAAAAAACACAACAAAACACTAGGGTTCTATTCTTTAAAAGTATGTAGGATGAAGTCATAAGAGGTACACAATCCTATACCAATGAATTACAAAAAAGAGAGATAGAAGGGATCTTCTAAAATTCTAAAGGGAGTTAGAGCTCCTTCACCTTTTTAGGGGATCTTTATAGAGCAAGTTTAGGGTTAGAGTGAGACCAGTGGTTTATAATGATTGAGGGAGATGAAGGGCTGAGATGAGGTCAAATCCTCCTTTCAAATTTTTTTTTTAAGATCTTTTTCAAAAACCAAAAATCACTTTTTTCAAGTTTCACCAACATAAAATCATTATAGAAAGCCTTAGAAAATTGTTTTCATTTAATGTTTAGACTTGGGGAAGGAGAGAGAGGTTATTCTAGAACTACTTTGGCATCCTAATGAGAGAATGACCCTTGGGTTCTACCCCTTTAATACGTTTTCTAAAGAGCATCCTCATTGAAAATCACCCCATTTCCCTTGTGAGCTAGTTGGTCCAATCCCAACTAAAAACTAAGTAGATAATTTAATATTTTATTTTATTTATTTAATTTTCTTTATTCATATTTTCTTTATTATAAATTTTTTGAAGCTCTCACACAACTTCACATTGGATCCCCAATTGGATCCAAATCCAATTGGATCTAATCCAAAACCAATTGAATCTAATCCAAAACCAATTGAATCCAATCCAACTCTAATTAGTCTAATTAACTTTATTTATTCCATACTTAGAATTGATTTTTTTACTAACCATGATTTAATTAACTTGCATAGTTAATTATAATTTAACAAGATAATTAGTCACCAACTTAATTTATTTAATAATAAATTAATAAGTATATTAAATTACTAATTAAATAAACTTTTTAATTTAATTATCAATTAGACATTAATTATATATCAACAATACCTAAGTTAAACCCAATGCACTTTATTTTTGCTTCAATTATATCATGATATGTTAAATTGTCGAACTATGATGTCATGTTTGTAATGAATGCTCTAGCATGTACAATCTTAATATTAGTGTTATAAACTTATCAATTTTCATAAGTCTCACCCATTTCATAAAAAATTCAAGTGATGAATGATATGTATTGTAGTAGCGCGATGCAGTGGTGAGGCCAATGGATTATGTTTCTCTTCTTCTGCCGATCTTAGGATACTTTTGTCCTTTTGTATCCTAGTTAGACCAAAATGATTTTTGGACTCTGTTTTGTTTAGTTGACTAATGTTAGCTTATGAATTAAGTTGGTATGATAGTACTTTTATTTCAATTTATGTAGAGTCAGATTCTCGATGGAGTTCAGATAGAAATTGAATCCCATTCAGTTTAGAGTTTTTAATTTTGTAAGCGGCCAGGGTTCAATTTAAAAGCCCAAATTATTTTTGATCGAGTTAGATTGTATTTCAAAAAAAAATTGATTGCAAATTTTTACCTATTTCAAGTTTAAAATTATGAGGCGTTTCAATACATGTGGCAAAACACATTTTTATCCCTTGCAAACAGCTAAACCAACCAAAGATGAGAACATTACCAAATCACAAGCAAAAAGTTACATTGAAAGAATCTGAAAAAAAGATGGTCTCAAACATCGAACCAGAGAAAAGAAATGTTAAGTAATGTTAAAGAAAACACAAACATGTAAAAATACCAACTTGATTTGCAGGTCACTCTTTGATCTTCTTCTTCATCAGGAATTCTGTGACCTACAAATTTATCTCCATGCCCATACGAAGAAAGCAAGTCGGATATCTTTTCCCCAGAAAAACCAGCTTCTTCTTCCCTAGCTCAGACCACAACCGGACACTGTCAATATCGAGTGTGGTCACTGGAGATAGTCGAAGGCATTCAGATGGGCATTGGAGGGTGGGTTTGGAAACTACAGGTGCATGGAGTTTGTAGCTGATTTAGGGAGATGCGAGAGATTTGGCAATTGCCATGTCCCATCTCCAAGTATTTGGAATCCTCATGCTCCCAAACGGCAGAGGCCACTGGGGATTCCACAAATCCCCTCTAACTCTAAGAACCCAAACAGAGCCTAGAAGGTCAGAATAGAGCAGTTTCCTAAGAAACTGGCTAGAAGCTGAAAACCAACATTTCTTGAATAATCCAAGGGAAACCCCCCATATTGGTTCCAGTCCAGGTTCAAAAAGTGTACCGAACCACATTTGTTCAGAATCTTACCCATATTCAAAAATGTATTATCTAGACCATAGTTTGCAAAACTCCATATAAAATACGTATTTTTTCAATAAAACTGAAAAAAAAAACGAAACTCAGATTTTTTCAAAATATCTGCAAAAAGCTGCGTTCCTTTGAGAGAAACGTTTAAAACCCAAAATTTTATATTGATCCAATTAGATTGGATCTTGGGTTCGAATCACAATGATTCTTGAATCTAAATCTTATAGTTCCTATATATACCCAACTTGATTTTCGAGAAAAGATCTTATGTATATGTTGGTTTATTACAAGTTGTTAATCCTGTTTCAAGTTGTTAATCCAGTTGTTTTATCGTAGATAATTGCGAACTATGATCTAGGCCGAAAAGTATTGGTTGGATCTTGTTCAAAACCAGGTTGCAGCTCCAAACCTTTTGCATCCATACGGCTGCCCCTAGGCTTACTCATCCACTTCAATGCTTCCGATCCCGTGTAGACCTTGATCGGTTTTCATATTTACTTTCTGGATCCAGGTCCTGGACCATGGCCTGTTTAATGACCAAAATCCTAGTTTTTCCATAGGAACATGCTAGACATTAATGGGACCTCAAGTCGGGTCCATGGCTTAGTTTACAAGCGCTGTCCATGTGCAGCTAGTATTTGGACCCTTTAGATCCAACTCAACCAGTTTGCCAGATCTGATTTTGTTGGTCCAGGCCCAACTAGTGCTCAGTCGGCTTTAATTAAACAAAAGCTCACTGGAAGCACGAAACTCAGATACCTAGTCCAGCAAAAGCACAAAATCGTATGAGCTAGATAATTTGACCACACTATCATAACCCAAAGGGTCTCGAGTTCGAATCCTGTAGAGTTTATCCCAGCTTCTCTATCAAACAAAAGAGAAAGGAAAAGGTCTGGCAAAGTCTCTTCTAAGGCCCAACCAGTCATCCCAAAGCGCAGGTCTCAAATTTTGGTTTGAGTCAAACCATGCCTATAACCCCCACAAGCACACTGCCTTCCTAGCTAAGGACGATGGTTTGTCACCTGACATGGGAACGGTTCAAAGCCCCTAAACCCCGAAAAAAGCCCCCTCTTGCCACAAGGTCAAAGTTGGATGTATTTACTCCCCGGTCGTCGAGGGGAACCTCAAGGGTTGTACCAATGGGCGGCCTGCTAATAGGGGTGTCAACGGGTCAGCTTTGGTTTAGTTAGACCCAGGTGGAACTAGACTTGGACCAGATTTTTGGGTATGGTTTTCAGTCCGGACCCGGGTTTAATCAGGTCCACTATAAAAAAACCATACCCAGATGAGATAAGAACTACATGAACCAAACCCCGACCATACCCAGTAAAACCATACTTTTTTATCATTTTTACATTGAAAAATTGTGGGTCTTAATTGGAACTCTGGTCAGGCCCGGGTCTAGTATAAAATTTTACAAACTATACCCAGGTCCATGTATTATCAGGCCTTCGGGGTTGGACCTGGGTCTTAATCGGGTCTTCTTATTTATCATCATACCCGGATGCTATAGGGTTTGGTTTGGGTCGGGTCCCGACCCGTTAACACCCCTAACTGCCAATGTGTAGTCGATGATGAAGGGATTTTTCTTTTCCACAACCAAAAGAGAGAAGAAAAGTCCACACCTAGGGTGTCTAGCTTAACAACCTAAAAAATAACATAGGTCAAAACTTAGTTGAGTCTAGAAGACTTGTATAGGGAACAAAAGGAAATGAAAAAGGAAACTCAATATTTAAAAAAATGTGAATACAAAGTATAGAGCTAAATTAAATCTTGTTAAATGAAGGGTCACATGAGAAAAGTGAATTCAATACTTTGAAAGCCTTTGTTCAAATTTAGAGTTTTGAATGTTTATTTCTTAGTTCTATAGTGGGGCCTAATTCTGGTTGTTTAAATATAAAGACATTAACTTAATTTGAGTTGAGTTTTTACTTAAATGGAGGTAAATAAGATTATATTATAGGTGTTTTTCCCTTGCCTTGGAGTGGAAAGAATGTCTTCTATATTATCTGTTTGTTTTCCTACTGAGTGTTACAAAATATTAATATTGGCCTATTGTTCTATTAAGTGTTGTATATAATCTGTCTTAATTGGGTAATTGGGTTTGTTATTTGTTCTTGAGAATCATTTTGTATGGGCAATCCTTGACTTCTCCATCTATTATGTTCTCTAAAAAAGAATATGAAAATTCATTTTTTACTCATTTACTATATATATATATATATACTATTTTTAGTTTTAAATATGTTGATTTTTTTATAAGATTTTTTCTTAAAATTCAGTTTTTTTGGTATCATAAAATTTTCCCTGGCTAAGATCTTCTAGGGAACATGATTGGTAACATTGTAAAAGAAAATAACCAAGGGTTTTGCAAGAAATTTTCCCTTCAATTTAATTTGTTGGTTCATTTACTTGGTGTCAAAAATGAAGCTCAAATATTTATCCCCATAACCACTGCAGGGTTCGCCCACATCGCCAGCGGGATGGTTGTGAGGTTGTTGAGATGAAGGCACCGGATCAAGCCCTACTGGTACATGGGTGTGTTCGTAGCTTTCAGAGTGGGCCACGTGAGACAGGGTGGCCATGGGGGCTTCACCCAGGGCTTTCTTCGCTTTGGCAAGAGTTGCTCATCCTAAAAAAAAAGTTTGTCCCCCATAAATCTAGGTTTCCTTTACTTAGGGATGTAAACAGAACGGGTATGAGTCCAATACCTAACCGAACCGAACCCATTTACTCAGGTTTGGTAGAAAACTTAAGAACCGATTAATAATCGGATGCAGGTTTGGTTTTGAGTTTTGTATTCAAACCTGAACTCGAATCCGACAAAACCCGGAACCTGATCAAAACCTGATCCGATTAAGTGTAAATGTTGGGTTTTAAGCTAGTCGGTTCCAAGTTTAGTTTTATTTAATTAGATCCAAATCCGAATCCGAATCCGAATCCGAATGCGAATCCAAAACCGAACCCGATTAAGTCGGACTTGGTAATGCCTAAACCCAACCCGAGTCCGACCCGTTTACATCCCTACCTATACTTTTTTTGGGGTAAAGGTTTTCCTACACACCACGCGAGCCGAAGATCGGCGCTGAGAGAGCTCCGTGAGATACAAAAATAAACCTAAATCCCCATCCATTCATCTTTTTCCACGCTTCTAATAACACATCGCTGACCCTCAACACCCCAAACGCCTTTCTCTCTCTCTAAACTCTTTCTCACACTCGCCGCCACTCTTGGTTGGGTTTCTTTGGGGTTTTTACTCCTCTCAGCCTTCTCCCTCTTCCCTGAAAAAAAACCCATCTCAGGAGTCTCTCTCTCTATTGTGTTGCTGGTTTCCCTGAAAATTTGTGACCATGGACTCTTCAGACCAAGCCAAACTTTTCATTGGTGGGATTTCATGGGAGACCAATGAAGAAACCCTAAGAGATCACTTCAACAGGTATGGTGAGGTGGTTGACTCGGTCATCATGAGGGATAGGAACACAGGGAGCACCAGGGGTTTTGGGTTTGTGCTCTTCTCTGACTCCTCTGCCGCTGACAAGGCCCTCCAAGACAAACATGTCATCACAGGCAGAACAGTAAGTCTTTTACTGACCCACTACTTCTTTCTCTCCATTTTCCCCTCTCCTCTTCTGAAAAAAAACAACTGAGACCATGTTCTTATTTTCCCTACCTTCTTCTTTTTTTTTTTTTGGTTTCCAATATAAATAACTTAACCCTTATTTTTGTTCTTCTTCCACTGTTGTTTCAGTAAATACAACTTAGATTCTTTTTATTTTTCATCCTTTGTTTCAATCAAAACGATTGAAAACACATCTTATTTTCTTTTTGGGTTTTTGGGTGTCTAATATAGGTAGAAGTGAAAAAAGCAGTACCTAGAGGGGAACAACAACAACAACAACAACATAATGGCACGAACAGAACAAACAGAGATAACAACAACGGCAACAGTAATAATAACAACAGCTCTAGTAGTGGTCAATTTAGAACAAAGAAGATTTTTGTTGGGGGCTTGTCTTCCAATTTAACAGAGGAAGAGTTCAAGGGATATTTTGAGAAGTTTGGTAAGATAACAGATGTGGTTGTAATGTATGACAGTGCCACCCATAGGCCCAGGGGTTTTGGTTTCATCACTTTTGACTCTGAGGATGCAGTCGATAATGTAATGCAAAAGAGTTTCCATGAATTGAATGACAAGCTAGTGGAGGTCAAGAGAGCTGTTCCGAAAGATGGTAATTTAGGGAACCATAGCAATAACAGTGCTAAGATGGCTGGTGGTAGAGGAGGGTATCTGTACAGTAATAACCATGGGGCTGGTATTTATTCTCCATATTGTCCAAGTTATGGGCTTTTCCCGGGTTATGTGCCCTCACCTCCAATTGCAGGCTATGGGAACGGGAGGCTCAGTGTGTACCCACCGCCTGTTGCCGGCGCTTTTGGTGGTAGTGGTGGTTATGGTGGAGGATACCCTATTGGAAGTTACGGAGGGATTCCCCCGCAGGCTGCTGGTTATGGGGCTGGTTTTGCTAATGCCCCTCCAGTTGGACCACCTAGAAGCCCTTGGAATGGCCCTGGCATTGTTTCACCGAGGCAAAGCCCCGGTCCTTTTGGGAATCCTGTTTATCCTTATGCAAGCAATGTGTCACCTGGTTATATGAATGGCAGCAGGTTTGTGAGGACGAATGCTGGTGTTCGTGACTCTCGTGGAGGTACTGCAAATTCTAGTGGGAAATGGAATCATGCTGGTAAAGATCCGAAACCCACTTCTGGAAGCAGTGGAGGCGTGGTCTCAGCACCTCGGGCTGAAGGCAGGAAATTGGATGACAATTCTTCTGGTTACACTGGAAACTGCGTTGCAGCAGGCATGCAGAATCATGGGGGGCCGGATCCACGATTTAGGCCTTACCCTGATCATGTGGGATAATGTTTCACTGTGTTATCTCAGATATTCTCTATTTGTGTTTTAAGTGCTTTCAGGATTGGTAAATCCTTATATAAATCATTGTCTGTGTTTCTCTTTGTCTACTCCATTCCTTTTAATTTTTGGTAGTCAGTCATAACTTGCGTTTTTTGTTTCTGTTCTGGTGTACAAAAGAATATCTTTTATGCACTCCTATTTTCCTTAGCATTATGGGTTTTGTCTAGTATCTTTTAGGTACGGGTATATGTAGAATTCCTGGTGATAATTTGAATGCATGTGCTGTTCTATGATGAATTTGGACAAGTTTTGAAAATTATTTTATTTCAGCCAGATTTATTTCTTAACAACCAGTCAAATGCATCTTGTGTTTTCATTTAGCTACTAAATAAAATTTGCTTGTGACAAAATTTGTATCATGAGTTGCTCAATTAGAAATTGAATCAAACTCTAGTATCACTGTTATAGACTATAGATATTGTGTTACCTGGGCTGAACTACCCAATATGGGAAATGAATTAATTTATCAGTATGATGTTTAAGAAGCACCCTACATAGGAAAGGAATTTGTAGTACCAATCTGTTAACTTTGTTATATAGCTTCATATTATTCAAGTTTCACATGCTTTTCTCTTATCTGTGCCTTGCAACATTCAGTTTTTTGCTTGGTCTATGTGCACATTTATGCTGTATGTTGTACATCATCAGGCTTGCTTTTGAAACTATTTTAACAGACAATTTATCCGAAAATACAATTTATTCTGCCCTGCGGAGAAGATATGGAAATGGGTATTTAGTAACTATAGTTGTGTCTCAGTCTTCAAATTTATGGTGGGTGTACTAGATGGTCATTAAGACTGTTTATAGGATCTACACTGAATACTCATGTTTAGTATTAGGTGCATGAACATCAAAATGGTAGAAATCAATTGGCCATAAGTACTCCTCAGTCAGGCCTGTCCATCTTAGGGCTGGTAAACGAGTAGAACGAACTGAACAGGGCATGTTTGGGCTCAGCTCGTTCATCAGTCGACTGAACTCATGCTCATGTTTAGCTAAGCTGCGCTCGAGCTTGGTTCATCCCTGAATGAGACAAGCTGAACACGAGCTGGCTTGTGTAAAAAATTCCATGTTATACACTTAAAATGTATGTATTTTATATTTACAGTTAATAGGTTATGTATATATTTTTCCATGCATCTTCCTGTTTATATATATTATCTATACAAGCTCACCCGAGCCTAACACCCTATGTTCTGGTTCAAGTGGTTAAGCTAAATGAGTTGCTCATGGCTCATCTTGCCAGCTATACGAACTTATTGTGAAAGAGTTTGTGACAAGATGAACCGAGCAGAGTCATGAGCTGCTCTATTCATTTACCAGCTGTAGTCCATCTTTGTTATCTTGTCAATTGTTTCAGCTTTCTGCATGTCTCACCTTCCTTTGTCCTCCTAAACTGATCCAAATTTGTAGGATGTCAAATTCAATCTTTAATGGCCCTTATTCCTCATGTTACTGATCCAAATTTGTAGGCTGCCAAATTCAATCTTTAATGGTCGTTATTCCTCATGTTCTTGTTAACAACTTTTTCTTTTCCTGGACTGAAACATCCCTTCAGTTTAGCCTCTCTTCCACCTATCACCTTTTTTTCAACATTTTAATCATGTGAATTTGAACTATTGTTTGCTCATTTCTACAACTTTGAGATGCTGAATATGTCTGCCCCATGATTCCATAGTTATCATTGTAAGATGGGTAACGTGCAAATGTTAGCTAATAAGGGGGAAACGAGTAATTCCTCGATGTATATTTGGTTTAAGATTTAAGAAGAAGCTGTTCCTTCCCCTTATTTCAAAGCTATAGTAAAGCCCAATAGTTGCTGATACCCTAGAACTGGATCCATATGTTTAATATATCATCTTTGCTGGCTTGCATATGTTTCCCCAGAAGAGTTGCGGGACTGGTTAAATCTGAGGCAATATGCTTATGAACCTGGGTAACATTGACATGAACTTGGATTGCAAGTTGCCTAGGATTGTGGACTTATGGGACCCTCTATAAAGGAGCGACTCAATCCGTCCATGGGCAGCCCTCTTGAGGTTCACGATATTAACACATTGACATGATGCGCAAAGATATCTGTTACTGTATGGCTCTGTGGTAGTGGGTTTCTTAGATCTTCTATACAGAACTATGACTAGCATTATGACTTGAAGGTATGAAAGAGATTGTGTGCATGTGCCCGGCCACAATGGAGTTATAGACCCAACTAGGCTGCTCAGTTGAATAAGACAAAGCTACTGCACTGAGAAAGCAAGTGTTGAACTTGTCTGTTACTGCTTTGTGAAGTTAATAGAAATCTCTCTCCCAAAATCTTGTTAGACATCCTTTTCGTTCTGAATAAACCCTTCATGTCTGTAAGTGATGGCATGATATAATGATTTACTTTTAGATTCTATTTGCACTAGCCTGTAGTATCTTCCATCCCACGTGATTGTGCAGTAAAAGTTGGCTCTGCAAGCATATCTGCTAATCTTGAGATGGGTGGTTTCTTACAATGCTGCTATGTTAGCAACCTTCATTATAAAATGGGAGAACAAGGTTGATATTAGAACCTTGTTGCAGACGGCCATTAGCCCCCAAGCATCAATATCATTGTGTTCTTTCTTTTTTTCGAACTGATATGATGTTTCTATTCATAATAATAAGAGTTGGAAGGCATTACTGTTGTTTGCAAGTGATCATAATGAGAAACTTTTAGCTCATTAGGCTTCTGGTTTCCAGTTTACCTCCGAGTGCTAAAGGTCTTAAGATGACCCTGTGACTATGAGATATAGCTAACTTGGTTTAAAATCAAAGGATTGTTGGGATCCATATCATGTCATCATCCATGATAAATTCTCAGATTTGTTGGTCGATTCTAAAATTTTCTTTGCAATTTCTCTTATAACTGTACAGTATATGAACTGCTTACATATGGTTATTTGTCTAAATGCTCAAGTTGGAGTAATTATTCCGTCAGATCCTGCACCAGTTGACTGTAATTCATAGGGAAACGGCTATGAATAATGTCTAGATGTCAAACATGCATTGCAGTGCCGCCACCATTTTGGAAGCTTGGGTTTAGCAAATCCCCAAGAAATTGGATGGGATTTGTCATCCCCAAATCTCTCCCATCTCCTGAATCCAACTACAACCTTATAGAAGTTGCAGTTTCCAACTTAGCGTTTGATGCTCCTCTTAACACCGTTGAATTTCGTAGTTTTTTTTGATAGCCAAGCTGGGATTAGGCAGACCCCTACCAGATATCTCTTAAGCCCCATGTGTCTGAGGGATGTGAACCTGGGCCTTCAGCTTGGCAGAGGACCCCGCTTAACACCGTTGAATTTTGTAGGTGCTACCTTGGAGTTGCTTGTTGGCAAGGAGGTGCAAACTCCAGTCAGTTACCCAAAACCAACGCCCAAACTGTTATTGAATTTACCAAATGTCAAGGTTCCCAAATCCTGCATTTGGCAAATCCAAGTTTCGGCATTTCATTGCCAAATGCTGGTTCTTAAATGGAGCCTTGAAGAAATCATAAAAAAAATATGCAACTTTAAACTTAAAAATAGTCATAGCGACTGTTCTCCAGAAGAGTTGAGATCAAATGAGCGGTTAAGTGATATGGCAAAGTGTCATGGCCAATTACATGACAGCATTGCATGGGACCCACACGGTTACAGAGTGCAGGCCCCACATGAAATGCTCTCCTTTTTTTTAATGACGAGGAACTCTCTCCGAAGAGAGGAAAACTCTGGGTTGGGCCCCACAACCACCCTGCTTTACGTGGCCCACCTCTGAAAGCTACGGACACAGTGCGCCAGTGAGGTTTGATCCGGTGCCTTCATCTCAGCACCTTCACAACCTGGTGACCCCGCATTTGGTTCTCTGTTTTATTTGCACTTTGTATGGTGTTCCCCTCATGATAGATCCAGCTGTGCTCCTGATTCTAATGGTTATGGATTCCATAGCCTGCACTTGCTATAATTATCCAATAGCAAATATAGAAAAAAAGTATGAAATATCAGCCACATATTGAACTGTTACCAAATGTAATGCATGATTGAATGTAGCATTCCACATAGGTCAAAGATTGTCCAAAACACACATGTTTTCATCACATCTTATTGAATTCCACTGTGATCTCTTATTTTGAATCCTGAGGCTGCATGCACCTGACTGAGGAAAGGCTATTTTGCCATGTGAACAAGTACTTGCTCTGTGGCAGAGGCCAAGCCAAATTCATGCTAGTGTTCACGTTATATGCAGCGTTGCTGCATGGTGGGCATGCAACCAGCTGCTTGACAGCCACCCATCTTTGCATTTTTCAGGATGGGTGTAGTGTCCATATTGAGAAATGTTGAGATGGATGGTTATCAGTCAGCGGAGCTGCATGCTAAAAAGTTACCTCTTCATTCTATTGAAGTAATGCTCATACTACCCTCTCTCCTCAAACATAAAAGGTATTGGATGCCGAACCTAGAAAGCAAACTTTAGTTGCTTCTTTGCAAGCAGGCGCACGCATATATATATATATATATATAGAGAGAGAGAGAGAGAGAGAGAGAGAGAGAGAGAGAGAGAGAGAGAGAGAGAGAGAGAGAGTATTATTAATGTATTTAACCCATTTTATTATAAGATTCACATTACAACTAGCATTCTCTGTGGTGCTAGTAGCAATTCAATGGGGGGGAGTGTGTTCAGTCTTTCGAGTGATCTATGCACATTGGATGGGCTCAGCAAGCAAAGCATAGAGACGGTCCCTGGACTCGTGCTCAAGCACACCAAAACCATCCTCATACTCATACATGCACTGTGCCACCCTTGCAATATTCATAGACACATCGAGGAAGGAGCGAGGGAAAGCTTGAGATGCCATCTCCCTGTTGAGCCTCCTCCATGCATCCCTGATCATGTTCCTGATATGCTGGCGTGCGGCCTCCTCTGATGCCCTTGCTTCTTTCATGTAAATCTGAATAGATCTTGGTAGGCTTCCTCTTCCAAATCCAACCTTCAGTATGCAACCAAAAAGGAGAACAGAACCAAATTAGCAACATTTGTTTCGATGATGCTTACTAAATAGTATTTGCAAGAAATTCGTTCCTCATGATAAGAGAAAAAGAAAGGACCACAATTAACAATCTTGTGATTGTTCACGGTTTTAGTACCCTTGATCTCTGGAGATCAGCAGAAAGGCGAAGGATCGTTGATGACAACTGCATGATGTTTTCAGACTGTAGGCGTTGGATTGCTTGTTCGTCTAAGTTTTGGCTTAGGAAGAAGTAGGCAGGCAACAGTATGGGCCCTGTCATAGATGTGCGTATGTTGCTCAGGTACTCCTCCAGCCTTGGCATTTGTCCACCGCGGTGCCACCTTGCTTCCACCAAGTATGATCTACATACACTTACCCACTAAAAAACAAACAAACAAACAGAATATACCACATTGGTGGCATCAAACTAGCATCAGACATGTGATTCCATCCATGGAACTTAAATAACTGCATGAAAACCAGAGAGAGAGAGAGATTACAGCTCTCCTCAGATGTGTGGTGATATCCCTGCCGTGCTTCTTGAGGACGGTATAGGAAATCTGATTGGTGGTGTTGTAGAGAGCCACATAAAAAACTCTCAAGGATTGTGGTAGCTGCTCTATTGCTTGAAGATCCCACCTATCATAATGTTACATAATTTCATGTCAGCACCAGCTACATCGTAATCAAAGTATATATATACCCAAACATCACCATCTCACCTCTCAACAACCTGCACAAAGCGTTCAAGCTCCTGAACTGATTCATGCTCACCAAATATGTCCTCAATGGTGGTCATCAAGTAAGAGACTCGGGCAAGTTCCATTCTATACTGAGAGAAGTGGGGCTCGAACATCTTTCCAACAGCCATGAAGTAGCTCTCAACCAACCTATCCCTCGCAAAGCTAATATGATCTGCTAAGCCCAAGTCCCTCCACCAGCTGAAAATGGAAAACCATGTTTCTTGGCAAGATTAGAAAATATGGTTAATTTAGGGAGTACATTAGCATCTAAGTTAGGAGATCAACAGACCCACCATGGACCCGCTCACATTAAAAAGAGAAATTAGTAGGCTAAAAGATTAATGTGCGCGAACGATTACCCTGATAGCTCCCTAAGTTCTCTTTGGTGGATTGCCTGCACAACATTGAAGTCCAACCTAGCCAATTCATGCAGGACTTGGCTCCTACGGTCAGTCCTCTCAAACAACTCAATGTACTCCCTGGCCTCCATCCTGCGAACCCTTCTATGGGAAGGAACCTGCAGGGCGCGCTGCACTTGCCGAGCCAGACTTTGGTCCACACGGCTTACCCTGGCTCTGAGATGCTCGGTTGTGAAAGTCACCGCTTCTTCCAGTATGGTTTCTCCCTCATAGGCTAGGTGTGCTGCTTCATAGAAGTTCAGCAACCCTCTCACGTCTTCGCTCAGGCTTTCCGCGAATCGCCCTGACTGCTCTCTAAACCTGCTGAAGACATCTGCCACGAAAAACCATTTCAAAAATTAGCTCAGTGGCAGTGCTGAGTAATTAAGGGCTAAAATCACTAGCAATTAGCACATAGTGCATATATACCTGCAGAAACACTATAGCCATATTGTCTCAGTATCCTGAATCTAAGAGAACAAGAGTAGAGATCCTCAAATCCTCTGGTACTAGTAGATATGACATCTAGGACTCTCCTAATCTCACTCTCAAAGTGGTAGGCTACACCAAGTCGTTCAAGAGAATCAATGAGCTCCAATTGAGACCTAGGCTCAGTTGTGGACACTATCATTTGCCTGACTTCCCGTCTCAATTCTTCAATTCTGGTCCTCTGTGACTCAAACTGCAAACATTTTACATCTTTGAGTTTAATCATATTAATCTACAAAAAAACCAACCAAAAAATTGAGTTTGATCTAATCAAACTTACTGCTGAAGCACTTGTAATGGACTGGATGAAGTCATAGTTCCATAGACTTGGTTGGTATCTCGAGGGCCTCCTTTGAGGTGTCGACCCACATTGTTGAGCTCTGGTGGCACATCTCACAAGGGTGGCGCACCATGGCTTGAACCCTGCCTTTGTGCTGGGTGCAAGCCTTGGTGAAGCAATGGAGGGAGCGGAGAGGGAGGCAAGATGGGCAGCCATTGCACCAAGTGTGTGATAATGTAGGGCTGAAGAAGCGAAGAGTTGCTATGTGTCTACAAAGGTTGGTGTCTAATTTGAATGACTAACACAGGCTTGGCTTGCATCCTTATATAGATTTCTCTACCACTGTAGAGCTGATTGGTGGTGTTTTTTTTGGTCGAGTTGGAGCATTTCATCAAAGACCAACCTCTTAAAACAAGGTGCTTACTTGCACTGTAAGGGTATGAAACCTATATCGTTGTGTATGAATAGAATGCATTGATGCTTCACGGTTCTGCCAACCAGTGAAAGTTGATCCATATCGGCTGCTGCTCGCCACTTAAAACCGTTTCCATCATGCAACATGTAGAAGTCCAACACGTATTCCAGTTCGTAGAGCCCTTTTCTTCTTGAAATCTCCTGTTCTCTGTGGTGTGTTGGTCTGTCATCTGTTCTAGTGGGAATCTTTCCGAGTTTTATTGAACAAAACTCTAGGTTTGTTCACCGTGCGTCCTTATCACACCCCACTCATCAACCTACGTTATCTCTTCACACCATAACTCATGATAGGTAGCAAGGATAATAGGACAATCCAACAAATGTAATATATGACTTGCACACAAACTCAAACGGGATCATTGGGTAACACACATTTTTTTTTGAAAGAACACACATACAATGTGTGTAGAGAGAGAGAGAGAGAGAGCCCATTGATGTAGCTAGGGTTAGGTAGATCCCCCCTACCAGTTATACAACGTATCGTTGGGTTTTGAACTTGCCGTTGATTGTTTTTCTTTAAAAATAAAAAAAACAGTTGGTTGTGAAAAGTTGTTTTGATAAAATCTAATTGCCTTGATGGATTCAACATGGTAAACTAAGTAGGAATCAACTCTTGGATCATGTTTTTTGATGAAAATACAAAACTTTAAATTATAAAATTGTGACTGGATGTTGATTTCAATTTGAATTACTAAAAAATCTTACATGTATTGATGACTTAAATACCAATATTTAATAAATCACTACAAGAATAGGTAGTAACACCAATGACATTTTAGCAGCGACTCAAAAAAGTAGTTGCTATTAGGTGAAAAATAGCAGCGACATTAAAGGTAGCTGCTGATAGGGAGGTATTGGCAGCCACTTTTTTAAGCGACTTCTATAACGCCCGGATTTCCAAAACACTACTTAGTAAAAAAATCATGATTTTTTTTCTTTCTTTGCAACAAAATTAGAAAAAGGTTTTTAGCAGCGAAAATGATCAATAATAAGTTGCCGATTTTAGAAAACACCGAGCAAGTCACTGGTATGTGGACAAGCATTCATTGACCCCCCAAAGTGTTCCATTTATAAAAATGAGTTGTTTATTACAAACATCACTGCTTAGAAAAACAATATTCTATAAAACTGGTTTTTATAAAAGAAGTTGTACAATACTGTCTAAAAAACCCTAAAACTCGATGTTGCCTTGCTCCGCATATCGCATCGCAGGTTCAATACCTGTATTCCCCATTAAATGGGGTCAGAACTATCACTGGTCTAGTAGGAAAACATTCAAATCAAGTGTAAACTCGTGAAAATACACAGATCACTTAGGGACACAGTTAGCAGCAACGACTTTCAAGTCTCCATGACTTAGCGTATATCACAAAAGGCTCTTCAGGGCTATGATTGAAATATTAAAGTTCAAGTCTCAAAGACTTAGCATATCCATATCTCACGAATCCAAGCAAGAGCTCCTCGAGCTTATCTTAGTCGTGCGAATACAATATGGGTCTTTGGCCTATCAGTCTAGTAGTATATTGATCTCAATACTTTTCATAAGGTTATGCAAGACTTATCAGAACAACACATATTCATTCATACATCACTGAACCTAGAACTAATGCATTGTTTCGATATTAACTATTCACCTCCTAGTACATGAGAGAAGCTTGAACTTCGACATCAATGCAATGTTCTGGGGGTTTATTATTTCATGTATTTTAAATACCCCAGATGCCTGTTGACCTTGTTCATGGTAGGACGGTAGAACTCATATCGAGATAACTCTAACAAGCCATTTCAAATGCATCCTCTACTGCAGTAGTGGCGTTCAATCCTCAGATATTAGGGATAAACCGACCTCCAAACCTCCTGAGTGACGGGAGGTCCCTTGAACTCTTTGGTGCATGATAAATACATGTCACTTGTGGCTGTACCATCACCGTCTTCCACAATGAGCAATAGTTCTGAAGGGGTCCGGTGGCATAACCATTACTTATTGGATATTCGAACGTTACTTGGGCAAACCAGTGCATTCCGTACTAAGGAAATATATACCCCAACCCTATTTAGTATTTTAAAGCACGATCCAACCGTGTGGTCAATGGACTATCGTTAAGTTTTATTCATATGTATGCATGACTATGCTCTCAGCATCTACGACCTTCACGAGAACTTCACCTCTTTCAGGTGGACAACAAACTCCGACACTCTATCCTGTACGAGTCTAGTTGTACAACAATATTTCATATGAGCATGCATGTACCATGATCACATCGAATCGACTGCTCGACATATGTAGCCACAATGAAGACTTGTTCTAGTCAAGGCGCAATAACTACTCTAGCGCACCAACCCTTATGAGTAGGGTGCCCTTACAGGCAAAGGTGGAACGAGCCATTCCGACAATGTTTTGACAACATGGGCATCATAGTGCCATTCAAACTAGTTTAGGCAAGTCCTTTGCCAAATATTTTGACAGCACTTCATCTGCTTGAAGGAGAAAGCAGGACGACCCTTTCTACTTTGTAGAAAGTATTTGTCAGAATTTTGTCAGTACCTCCTCTGTATGATGAAGTACGTGCCATGCTCTTTTTGAGCTTGATTGAGCTTTTTTTAAAAAATTTGGCAGCACTTCCTCTCTTTGATGGAGAAAGAGTGCATTCTTTTAAGCTTGGTGAGCATCTTTTTCAGAAATTTCGGCACTACTTCCTCTCTTTGGCAGAGAAAATGTTATGCTTAACTCGGAGATAGATGCGCACTATTGTGCGTACTTTGCATCTATCGTGGTTCGTTGAAACCTTAGGCCTTAGCTAGGCCATGCCAAAGTGACTTAGGTTTTTACGAAAAAAGCGGTTTTATGCAAGAGCAAAGCCTTTCCAATAGGGACTTCTTTCATCAATCAGAATCTTAATCGAGGAGCGGCATATGAAATCACATCAGTGATTTGAAGTTGATCTCCAATTGAACGCTCATTTATGCGCAACTATATGTAATATAAGTAGGAGCCTGCGCGATATAGCGCGACGGCATAAATGAAAGCATATGTAATGTTCAGCGGGGAAACTGAATTAAATAACTTACAAAAAATAATATATATATATATATATATATATATATATATATATATATATATATATATATATATATATATATATATATATATATATATATATGAACCTTGGCATCGTTCAACGCAATGACAATCTTAAATGCATAAGCAAATTGTAGAAAGCAGGAGCCTTGACATCGTTCGATGTGATGATAAACTTAAAAGCATAAGTAAATACATATATATGTGGTATGCAAAAAACAAAAGCCTTGGCATCTTTCGACACAACAACAATCTTAAAAGCATAAGCAAATACATATATATAAGAAAAGCAGAAGTTTTCATCAAAAAATATCCAACGATAGTCGCAAGAGTACACACATGAACACCAAAGTATCCTAGAGGGCGCAAACCAAAGACTAGGGCTAGATACTAATTTTAAGTATGCATATATCACATTTTTAATATAAATATCCAACAATAGTCTCAAGGGTACGGACGTGAACACTGAAGTGTCCTAGAGGGCATGAACCAATGACTAGGGTCAGATACTATTTTTAGGAATGTATACAATCTATACCAAACAACAACAATTAACAATCACTTGATAGAGAGAGATCGATGAGCAAACTTACTCTCCAACGGGTGAAAAATGACTTCAGTTGCGCTTCAACCTGCTTCAAACATAGTTTCGACTAAACTGGGTTCAAACCTTCTTTAGAGAGGATAAACTAGGTCAGATGGGTTTGACCTAGTTGAGAAAAAGAAAGAGCAGGTCAAGCTACTAAAACCAAGTAGTTTGGACCCAGCTGGGTTTGATCCAAGTCAACTGGGTCAGGTGAGTTCAGACTTTGCTCAAGTAGGCTAGATTTAGGTTAAGTTGGTCAGACTTAGGCTAGGACCAAAAGAGGTTGACTTGATCAAGCTTGACTAAACACAATTGAGTTCAAGCTAGGTCAGACAGGCTTAGGTTAGGTCAGAACCAGGTCAAGTGGGCTGAGGTAGGCTAGGCTTGGTAGGAGAGGTTTTAGAGAGAGAAACAAGTAGAGAGAGAAGGGAGGTCAAATTTTCAAAAAGGGGAGGAGGGTTCTATTTATAGGCCAAGGAAGCAAGCTTCACCTTCTTTAAGGATAAGTCTTTTCATTTTAAATGATAAGGCTTATCCTTTTTACCATTTTACCCTTCTCTTTTAAGATAAGGTCAAGTGGTTTCTTTGGTGTGGGGCTCACTTAGATTTTTCATAGGATATTTTATAGAGCCCACAAGATATTTTTGGTGAGATATTTTTGTGGGACCCGTCGAATATTTTTATGGGTCCTACAGATTTTTGGGGTTTCACCAATATTTTTTTGCGAAAAATTATGAATACACTATTTTCTTCGTATCAATGAAACTAAGAAAGTTGGCTTATTGAGATCTTTTAATTTTACTCAGGGAGGAAGTTATGACTCCTTGACTGATTGAGTATATATTTGTGATGATACGAACGCCATAAATATAATTGGTTCGTTAAAATCTATTTGTTTCACATTTCAGGTTCATATATTACTTTTACATAAAATACCTTATAGATTTATTTAGAATTTTTGCTGAAAAATTATGGGTCTTACATCATTACTCACTTAAAAGAAATTCATCCTCAAAATTTCGTAAAGAGTACTACGTGAATAACTCAAGATATTTCTCCCGTATATTGGATTCATAATGTTATCAACAAAAAGATTAATTAGGCGTGACATTTCTCTCACTAGTATGTCAACACATTCATTATAGTAAGATATCAGATAACAATTTTGTAATCATTTTCAAGGTTTCTATGTAGGTGTGGGGTTTCATTTAGTTAGTTTGTTATCGCATTCTTTCCAATCATAACCTCATATCATGATCTATGATCGATGAGAGTATGCTTCTCATATCTGAGTTCAAATTAGGCTACAATAATGACAGCTTTGTTAAATCTAGATTCTTTCAACTGGCTATCAATCATAGCCATTTTATTTAACTATTTCATACACCCTAATCATTCTTATAAGGATTTACCATATTGAAATAAATTCCTTATCAAATTACCTAGTTTTTGAAACATACTTATTCATAGGCTCATCTTCGTCAGACTCACCTGATATTATGTTAGTACACCCTCAAAGAATCATACTAGCCAAGTTATTGGTTTTAGACATGTATACTCACGTGGAGCTGTATATCCTCACAGGCTCGCTCTGACTAGACTATTCGATCTTGGATATGTAAAACCTCGCAGGGTTCTCTTCTTGGAAACAATTTGATAATCTACTGCAGACACATTAGTAGCTACTATTGGTTAAGCAATAACAACCACATTTTTAGTGGTTGTTAATATTTATATATTAATAACCACTTTCTCAAGTAGCCTTTAATAATATATTGGAGTCACATTAGTGGTTGTTATTGGGTAAATAATAACAACTACACATTTAATAACTGCTAATACCTGTATATTAGTAGTCACTTTTTCAAGTAGCCTTCAATAATCTACTCCAACCACATTAGTGGATGCTATTGGGTAAGTAATAATAACCATATTTTTAGTGGCTACTAATACCTGTGTATTAGTAACCACTTTATCAAGTGACCTTTGATAATTTACTACAACCATATTAGTGGTTGTCATTGGGTAAGCAATAATGGTCATACTTTTAGTGACTGCTAATACCTGCGTATTAGCAAGCACTTTTTCAAGTGGCCTTTGATAATCTACTATAGCTAGATTAGTGGTTGTTAATATACTTTTAATGACTGCTTTTAACTGTGTAGCCACTTTTTCAAGTGGCCTTTGATAATCTATTGCAGCCATATTAGTGGTTACTATTGGATAAGCAATAACGGCCACACTTTTATTGCTGCTAATACATGTGTATTAGCAACCACTTTCTCAAGTGACCTTTGATAATCTACTACCGTCATATTAGTGGTTGTTATTGGGTAAACAATAATGATTATCTAAATGATCTACTGCAATCACAAAAGTGGTTGTTATTAACATTTTTTAGCATCCACAATGTAATGTCACTGCCATTAACATTATTAATAAATGTGATTTTTTATGCTTGTAAATTTATGAAACTTCTAAGTCATTGATTTTTAAGCCTTAAAAAATCCTTATTATACACCGCAATTGGATGATCCAAGAGACTCTTTCTATAAGACCATGCATCTAGATTACATCTGTACGGTGAAATTTTATAAAAAAATAAAAAAACCTATGAAAATCATAGTGCATACCAGATTGCATATTTTAGTTACTTTGGATCAAGAGAAACTGAAATATATAAACTAACAAAATATGTAAACTGGTATGAACTAAGATTTTCATAGTTTTTTTTGCAAATTTAACCCTGCAGATGCATTCAGTGTGACCCATTTGCTTGGAATCGACTATTGGATCAATGTAATCGGATCAAGAAATGCAATTTTTTATGCTTGCATATTTATGAAAATTCTGAGCTGTTGAATTTCAATTCTTAAAAGATCCTTCTTATACATCGTAGTTGGATGATCCAAGAGTCTGTTTCTATAAAACCATGTATCGAGATTGCATCCGTACAATGAAATTTTAGAAAAAAGAACTATAAAAATCTCGGTGCACATCAATTTACATATTTTAGTTACCCTGTATCAAGGGTAAACTAAAAAAATATGTAAAGTGGTATGAACCTAGATTTTCATAGCAACAGCATTTTTACTAATATCTGTCACAAATGTCTTGCTAAAACTCCTTATCCTTGTAGTTAATGTACCATATAGAATACTTGAGGATCATATTTGATCAAAACAACATGATCAATGAGATCCAGGGGATGGTACGTTGAAAGGATATTAGTTTGAGGATGACTAGAGCTGTTTGCTAAGGGAAACAACATGGCTTGCACTTGCAGACATGCCACATAGGGCATCAAATGGATCGGGCATGGATGAATATCTCCGAGCCTGACATCTTACTTCCTGATATGGAGCCTTTGAGTAAAATCCAAATGTGCATTTGGATCTATTCAACCGGATTATTTTTGGATCCAAGTCAGTTTCACTTCAGCATTACTTTCGGTTCAATAAAATTTGTCAGGTTTGCATTTTTTGCATGCAAATAGCTTGTTTTTATTTTATTTTTTTTGGGAATTAGTATTGCCACATGTATTTCGGATTCGGATTCAACCTTAGATTCCCATTATGGTTCAGATCTGGATCTGGATTCGGATTTGAATCTAGTGTTTACATTTTGGCTTCAGATTCAGATCTGACATGATCCTTCCCGAATCTGACCAATTTGCACCCCTAATGCCACATGACACCCTATGAGACATGTAAGGCGCTTTATGTTCTCAACGACTTTTTCATATTTTAGTATTCATAAATATTTTTATTTATTCAATATGAAAATAAGATTTTTATATATTAATCATTTAAAAAACATTTCCTTGCCTCTAATTTTCATAGAAATTATGTCTTGGTGTAGTTTATCTATTTTATCATTACTATACTTGATAACTCCTTTCTACCCATGTAGTAAAATTTTGTTTTTGAAAGGCAAGATGGGGTTAGGCAGACCCTCACCAATTATTCAATGGTACCACTGGGGTTTTGAACCTGCAACATTCCACCACAGGGAAACATGCACTGACAGCTCCTACCAACCACGTGGAGCCCCTGTTGGTCAATGTACTAAATTGATATATACATACTCCCATAGTTGCTTACATGATGGTTGTGTATTGCATCTGGAGATGCTTGAAGCAAACCTTATAGCAAGATATTAGATGCGCATCATGAACATCACGATGTTGACATTTACATGGGGTGCTGATTGAGCAGGTTCATTGAAGATCAAAAGATCCACCAAGGTTATTGCACTTTACTGGAAAGAAATCTTGTATCAAATGAGTAAAACTTAAGCAGATATCTGTAGATCTAGTGCTAAAGTTAAGGATCATTCATCATGCCATAACACAATGAATATGCGAGGGTCTGTGGCTAAGGTCTATGCTTTGTCAAGTTGGATTTTTAGTGATAACAAGGCATAAATCCACATAGCTTCTGATCCTATCTACAAGGAGAGAACAAAGCCATAGACATTGATTGCCACTTCACAAGGGAGAATGTTGAAGCTGAATTGTTTCAAGTGATTCATGCATACTTACATCTTTAGCCTACTGACATCTTGATCACTTGGGAATGTTTGATATCTTCTCCCCAACTTGAAGGGGAGTATTGAGAACAAGTTTCATGGTTGGACTATGTAAGGGCTTTGTCTTCTTGCTTGATTATGGACTCTTTTGATATTTTTTCAAAGGTATTTTGGTCCATGAATTAATACCCAATTGCTTATGAGATGGAATGAGAACAGTAAAGTGTCCTAACCTCTCTTTCTTCCTAATCTTCACTTCTTAATCCAACCCCTTCTATTTCATCTCATCTGTTCTTTTTTTTGGCACATGTTTACAACACCAAAACAGCAACAATGCAAACTGAAATGATTGAAAATTATATTTCTTCTAAAAAAAAATGATTGAAGATTATATAGTCAAAGCGCCAACAGCTAATCTAACTTCGTGTTCTCTGTGAATGCCTACGATTATACCGTTCCCATCCCTTACGCTGATGATGCTAAGGATTTCAAGTGTCAAAAACTGGAGATGATCAATAAATTTTGTTGTTGATATGGTCTTACGCAAGGTTTTCACTAAAAATGGAACTGAAATTGAGGAGTGTTTGGAAATAAAAAATGGATCAAAATAACCATTTTTAGGTCCACATGAAATGAGAAGCAGGAAACAAAATCAATTTCTATGAATTAATGTTACAGAGGCTCAGAAGTACATGATTGCACAATGCAACATGCCCTAGTATACCATTGTAAAAATAGTTTTTTAAAATATTGGAAATTTTCTTTTTGAGATGAGAGAAAATTTTATTTAGACCCATT
Organism: Nuphar pumila; assembly: GCF_984573655.1. Taxonomy (NCBI): domain Eukaryota; kingdom Viridiplantae; phylum Streptophyta; class Magnoliopsida; order Nymphaeales; family Nymphaeaceae; genus Nuphar; species Nuphar pumila. The sequence goes on from NC_143254.1 coordinate 103,402,436, forward strand.
ATAAAATAGAGAAAACAATCAGGTTGAAGAGGATTCGACCAAAAGGTAATAGAAGCGAGAGCGATCAGACCAAAACAAAGAAGAAAAAAAACCAATGATGAGTATCGTCAGAAAATCGATAGGCATCACCCTTGAATTGAATTGGCTTTTTTAATAAATATAAAAATACTAAAAATTAAATTTTAATATTTTTAAATATTATTTTAATAGTTTTAACACGTGTCACATTCTGATTGACACATAATATTTTATTTTTTTATTTTTTACCAATACAGAACGGTCGATACAACTGGCCATTACCAGCAACATTGGAGAAAACCCCATCTTTGGCATCGGGGAAAGGGCCTGCCCCCGAGTAACTAGATTGGTAGGATGTCCATACCCGGAGGTGTGACAGACTACACCGGGAAAACCCCTTATTTGCCACACCACCAACAAGAGTACCGTCCTCTAACCAAAGCAGCCTGTGAGAGAATTCAACCCACAGCATTACCCATTGTTTTTGTTAAAAATGGTAATAAAAATATAAAATTTAATATACCACTTCTTCATAATTTAGCTGGCTATATATAGGAAAAATATATGGTGGTTTTGTATCATGATAATTTAATGGTTTATGGTGGTACAAACTCTTGTTTACATAAATCTACCTATATAAAATGGTAAATTTAACCATAGAAGCATGATTTATTTATTATATTAAAAGATTTTATCATGTTTAATACACCATAAGATTTCATTTTTTAGACGGTGAAAATCAACAGCTCACAATTTATGAAAATAAAGGTGGTTTAAAAATAATATAAAAAATCGTATTTGAGTCAACTTTAACATATAAAAATAATAAAATAGAATATGCTAAAGATGATCCAATGGTTAGATTTTTCTTTTAGAGCTTAGATCGATGTAAATCAGTACCACCAGAGAGAGAGAGGTGTGAAATATGACCTCAAAACAGGTTTTCCTTTTATTTTTTAGCAGGCATTTTTGTATATTTGTAATAAATCGGTTTTACCCCCTTCCGCTCCTTATTTCTCTCACTTTCTCTTCCTCCTCAACCTTTAATGAAGAATGAACGAAATGATAGAGAGAGATTTGGATCACTCTTCCCTTTCCCCTCTTACTTTAACCTCAAGGTTTTGTATACTTTCACCATTGCTTGAAACAACATTAAACTGCACCACCAACAAGGCATTTTTCTTGCTCAAACCATTTTTTACTGTGAATGATGCCATGCTTTGCTGAAAAAAAAAATGTAGGTATGAACAAAAACCTGGATTATATATGTTCAGTCTTTGAAAAGCACCAGTGGTTAATGAGTGTAGATGCCCTGGATCAGTGACGGAGCCAAAAGTTTTTCGTTGGGTGGGCAGACTTTGGGTCTCGGGAACAATGCTATGGTCTTGAAGGATGATCCATTTATTCGAACCAGTGGTGGAGCAAAAATTTTTTCGCTGGAGGAACATTCGTTCGTGGAAAGATAAAACTTAAATAAGCCTTTGAATTAAAATAACAATTGTTACAAACATAAACAACTAAATTTATGAACATAATAAGATAAAACCTTAAATTGTACTTTTAAACTAAAATAAAGATTGTTCACTTAAGAAATACAAACAATTAAATTTATGAAAATTTTACAACGGCATATTCTATTTTTCATATTCTTAACATCAAGCTGACTCAGTGTCCATCCATGTTCAACAACTAAGGAAAAAATGATTCGAATCATTCTCATTCTCACCATTGGACTAAAGGTCTCATCATAGTCTTGTCCTGTTTCTTGTGTGAAACCCTTTGCTACGAGTCTTGCCTTGTATCATTCAATGGTCCCATCTGGTTTATATTTTATTTTGTAGACCCATTTGCATCCTACCATATTTCTGTCAGGCGGTCTGAAAACAATTTTTTAGGTTCCTTATTCATGCAAGGCTTGCATTTCATCATTCATGGCTTCTACCCATTTCTTAGAAGTGGTTGCCTAGTAGTACATAATAGGTTCATCCTCCTTGTTGAGAGCAGTAAAAAAGAGTTGAAAATCCATGGAGAAATTGTTATAGCTAACCCACCTATCAATAGGATGCTGCATGCGATTGGACCTCCTGACGTCAAGGGTGTGTGAGGAGGTAGGTGCAGCCTCTTGAGCCCGATTTAGGAGTCCTGAAGCAGTCGTTCTCTGTCTGGTGTAGCAAATGCCCTTATACTTTCCCGATTTCAATGGTGGTGGTGCTTCACAACTCTGTGATTCCAATGTTCCAACGATCTTGGAATTCTCTTCAGGGAAGGGCAAAGATGGATTTTAAGAAAAGTACATTGGTGTTGACTTTTAAGAATTTAATAATGGGTTTCAAAATAACAAAAAAGCCAACTTAAAAATGATAAGAAAACTATTTCAAAGATCATATTGTGTCATAATAAATTTTTTTTCATGAAAGACAGGAAAACCATCCTGAGGCTGGGGATCAGTGATAACTCCCATTGTTCGGGACCCTCAAAATTTTTGTCCGCAAGTCCCTCGGTGTGGAGCGCAGTTGATACTCTTGGATGCACCAGTTTGAGACCGAACTGGTGCAACTGCTGAATGGGATGCGCCTCAGAACGCCAATCCCTAGGAACTAGGGGGAAGCCCCTATGCGCAATGGTTGCACGGGATGGGGCGCACTGCTGCGTGCTGGGGGGTGCTCAAGGTCACGCTCGGCGAGAATGACAATACGCGGAAGGGGGGTTCTCTGCAGAGTGCCTGCAACGCGTGCTGGTGATAGGGAGGTTCTCCGTCGAGAATCTTGGAAAACGTGCTAAAGGCGGTTAGTGCACATTGTGAAGCCCACACATGAAAAGCTACGTGCGTTGATGCGCGCGAGGTGCCGAAGAAGAGGGTGCGCGACGTGAGGCCCACACACAAGATTCGATGCATGCCGAGGGCACGCGTGGTACTGAGGAGAGCGGCACGCGACGTGAGCACGTGTGATGCTGCAAAAGGAAAGCCACGGTGGGGGTTTGCGCGATGAGAGGCCTGCGCGAGGAGGGCCTCCGTGTGATGAGCGCGTGGAGGGCGTTGTAGTGCGAGAGATGGGGCACGACAAGGGCCTACGCCAAAGGGAGATCCTTCGCACGATACACTACTTGCACGCGCACAAGGGTCTTGCTGATGATAAGGTGGAGCACATAGGCAATCGTGGTAGCTAGTGGTGTTGTGGGAGAAGCTGCGAAGACAGGCAGGCGCATGACGCCGTGACCTGCTGCTGCCGAAGCTGAAGAAGAATGATCTAGGGTCGAGATTCACGTGACCACAGCCGGCCAAGGAAAGTACCACATCCCTTGGCTACTCGCTGCGCAAGTCCACGAAATCCAGGGTCGAGAGCCATGCGACGACCGATCGTCTGAAGGAAGAGCCATGTCCTTCAGCTACTCATTGCATGAGTCTGACCCAATGCTTATGCCTGCTAGAGCATAAAGGAATAAGGAAGCGAGGGGGAAACACTAAGTGCAAAACATTCCAATATTCGATAAAAACATTACAACAATCAAGGAAGGCTTATAAGCCTTTACAAAATGGGCTCCCATGGCTGGGGCACCCAAAACAAAAGGGAGAGCCCCCAATGACTCTCTGAGTCAAACCAGTCCCCTGCATAGTGTGCAGGGGTCGGTACCCTGGCGCTCAGGACTGTGCGCCTTCCTTGCCGCAAAAGGGCCCTGCGACACACCTACTGCAGAGGCTGCTGAAAGCGACCCCTTCGGCGCACCTGCCACAGAGGAACCTTTTGTCAAAACTTGCGTGGCCACCTGCGCATGACTAGGGCCTGTGCGTGCCGTTGGTGCGGTCCTCTTAGTGGATCGTATCAAGTCCCACCATGCTTCCGACTTGCTTGCCCTCAAGCCAAGAACCCCGGGTAGTCCCTCCAAAGCTCGTTCTCCCAAATCCAACTAGCAGTCTTTGTACCTCTGTTGTCCCATTCCACCTGGTGCTTCTTTACCAAACACCCGCCTCCACGTCTCGCTCTCTTAGTCTTTAAAATCTTTGTGGGAAGGGGGGCGTCATCATCTTGAGGAATTTCAATAGTTGTTGGCGGCGTCCCGTAGAATGGTTTGAACCTTGAAATGTGAAACACAGGGTGGATCTTAACTTCTTGAGGTAATTCAAGATGATAGGCCACCTTGCTAACCTTTTTATCAATCCGAAACGACCCATAGTATCTTGGAAGTAGTTTGGTGTAGGGCTGTTCGAAGAGCGATTTTTGCCCCCGTTAAGCTTGTTTAAGCCACACCCAATTGCCTTCTTCAAAGTTCTGATCTAACCACCCTTTGTCATAGATTCGCTTCATTCATTGTTGTGCTTGTGCGATGTTGGCATTGAGGATGGCTCTTATTTCATCATGGGTTCGTATCTCTCGGTCCAGTCCAACGAATGAACACTCCCATGTTCATATGAGATGATGGAAGGCGGGGGGTACCCATACAATGCTTCGAACGAGGTGATGTCGATGGTGGATTAAAAACTCTTATTGTACGCATATTCCGCCCAAAGGAGATAGGCGACCCATTGGGAGGGTCAATCACTAGTAAAACATCGCAAGTAAGAAGCAAGGACCCAGTTTACAACTTTCGTTTTCCCATCCATTTGGGGATGATTGGAAGTGCTAAATTGGAGTCGAGTTTCGTTTCATTGAAAATATTCTTTCCATAATTGATTTAAAAAGAGTGAGTCTCAATCGTTCACAATGCTTTTGGGCAATCCATGCAATTTCACCACGTTCTTTAAAAATGAGTCCAACACCTTGTGAGTAGTATAGTCCTTTGGGAGGGCCACAAAGTGGGCGTATTTGGTGAACCAGTCCACTATGACAAAGATGGACTCTTTCTTTCTGGAAGGTGGTAGAGCCTCAATGAAATCCATTGAAATATCTTGCCATGCCCCTTCCAGAATAGGCAAGGGTTGAAGCAACCCGGAAGGCTTGATCCTCCCATACTTGTTGGCTTGGCACGTAAGACACTCTTTCACATAGATTTTAACATTTTTTTCATCCTTTTCTAAGAAAATAGTTTTTTGAGCTTTTGATATGTTTTAGAAACACCCCCATGTCTCGCTTGGAGAGTGTTGTGGCACTCCTTAATGAGATCTTTGATGAGTCTATCACCACTCGGGAGGTAGATCCTTCCCTTGTGGTAGAGAACACCCCCTTTTATTTGGAAGTGGGGGTGAACTTGGGGGTCCGATTGGACTTTGATTTTTCATTGTGTTTCACTATTTTCTTCTTGAGACTTACATATTTTGCCTCTTACATCATACGTAAAAGTGGTGAGTGTGTGCAATGTATGTAAGTCTTCAAATTTTCTTGAAAGGGCATCCACTACTTTGTTTTTGTGCCCTTTCTTGTACTCAATATCAAAGTCATACCCCAAGACCTTAGTTATCCATTTTTGTTGGTTTGGGGTGGTGATTCTTTGCCCTGATAGAAATTTTAAGCTCTGATGGTTTGTACCCACAAGAAACTTTCTTCCATGGAGGTAGGGCCTCCATTTATCGATGGCTAGCACAATGGTTAGCATCTCCTTGTCATAAGTAGAAAGCACCTTGCTGCGATTGGGCATAGATTTGCTCATAAACGTTATGGGATGTCCTTTTTAGGTTAGGACCGTTCCCACTCCAGAATCACATGCATCCATTTTCACCATAAATTGTTTGGAAAAGTCGGGGACCGCTAGAACCAGGGCTTGTGTCATGGCCACCTTCAATTTCTTGAAAGCCTTCATGCTTTTGCTCACCCATTAGAAACTATCCTTTTTGAGGAGACTGGTGAGAGATTGGGCAAGGTGCCCGTAGCCTCTCACAAACCGCCTATAATAGCCAGTGAGGCCAAGGAATCTGCGAAGTCCTCGGATGGTATGGAGTAGGGGTCAATCTACCATGGCCTGAATCTTATCAGGGTCGGCTTGAATCTCGTGGTTGGTCATAATGTGACCCAAGTCGCTAACTTTGCGCTGGCCGAAAAAGCATTTACATATTTTCGCATGCAAACGGTTGTTCCTCAATATGCCCAGCACCTCTCTCACATGTCTCAAGTGTTCTCCCCATGACTTACTATAGACTAGTATGTCATCGAAGAATACGAGCACATACTTCCGTAATGAGCCTTGAAATACATCATTCATGATGCCTTGGAATGTGGCGGGGGCGTTGGTTAGCCCAAACGGCATGATCAAGAATTTGTAGTGCCCTTCATGGGTGAGAAACGCCATCTTGGGGACGTCTTCTTCACTCATACACACTTGATGATAGCCGGACCTTAAGTCCAACTTCGTGAAGTACCTAGTGTTGTGGAGTTCATCGAGTAGCTTCTCAATGACGGGAATATAAAATTTATCCTTTATGGTGGTGTCATTCAAGGCTCGATAGTCCACGCAAAACCGCCATCCTCCATCCTTCTTCTTCACTAATAGAACTGAGGAGGAGTAGGGGCTTGTTCTAGGCCGGATAATCCTTTGGTCGACCATTTCCTATACAAGTCTCTCTATTTCTCCCTTTTGGGAATGGGCATACCAGTAAGGTCTCACCAATACAGGTATGCTCCCCATCTTTAGTGGAATACGATGATCTTGGTAGCTAGTGGAGGGGGGGGGGGGGGGGGTAGACCGCGTGGTTCATTAAACACATCTGTGAACTCTTCTAGCACTTGAGCTAACTCTGGTGAGACCACTTGGGGGGCCTTCTCTTTGCTAGGTTCCACGGCTTGGGCCATGAGAAGGTAGGTTGTGTGACTACCCCGCTATAGTTTAAGTGCTGCCGTGGATTCGATGGCGGTGGCCATGGGGGCCTTGACCCCTGCAAGCCTGACCTCCTTTCCCTTGTTTTGAAACTTTATCTCCATGGAGAAGAAATCCCACACAACCTGCCCTAGGCCCTTCAACCATTGCATCTCAAGGACATCAGTGCACACTTCTCTACATTTGAGGTGAGAGTCATCCCCCACCATAACGTTGAACATGGGGTGTTCATTGAACTTGCACTCCAAGGATAGCACGAGGCTCTCACGAATGAAGTTGTGAGTGCTTCCGATGTCTATCAAGACATCCAATTCTTGTGCGCCAACCTTCCCCCGTATCCGCATGAATTGAGGACTCAACGCTCCTGAGAGAGCATGGTAAGAGATTCCATGCATGGAATCCTCCTCATTTTCATTTGCTTTTCCACCTTCTGAGTCAGTGGAGCTACTCGCTCTTGTCTCTCACTTGGTACATGTGGAATTTTTTGCATTGGTGGTCTTTGGACTATTTTTTATTACAATTAAAACAAAGACCTTTCTTGATTCGGTCTTCCCTTTGGGACCGTGTAATAAATTCTACTTTTGGCATGGAGGGTGAGGTGCCCTTGGCAAATCGCAGGTTTGGTTTGTTTGGTTTCCCCTTTGCATGCATGTCAGCTAGGCGGTGCGGTTTTTTGGCAGCCCATAACCTTTTCTGTTTTTCGTCGTGCATGCGGGCAACCTTGTAAGCCTCCTGGGAGGATCTTACATTGGCTGCCAAGACTTCGATTCACAGCTCCTCACGTAACCCGCCCATATATGAGCCCAACAAGGCCTCTTGGTCTACATGTAGGAGCAACGTGCAAAACTCCTAAAACTCTTTTTGGTAGTCTTCGGGGCTGCCTTTTTGTCTTAAGTTTTTCAGATCTACGTGGTAGTTGACTAGGGTTGTAGGTCCGAAATATTCCATAACCCCCATCACAAATTGATCTCACGTAGGCTTGCCTTGCACCGTAACAACCCATTGATACCATCTAAGGGCACTCCCTCGAGGTGGGCCACGACCTCATCCACTTTGGTATCATGTGGTATGTTGTGGCAGGTAAAGAAATGGGCTGTTTTATACAACCACTCATGCACATTTTCTCCAAAAAAAGAGGGTATCTTGAATCTCACCTTACGGCTAAGCCTTGGTTCATAGCCGTAAAAGTTCCCTGCAGTTGCATGCCTTTGGTGGTTCACCAAGGTAAGAACCCGCTGCCTCGTCCATGCTGATTTGGTCGGCTGCACCTGGGCCTATTGTGCCAAGGCCTACTGTGCCAAGGCCTACTGTGCCTAGGCCTGCTATGCCAAGGCTTGCTGCGCCTAGGCCTCTTGTGCCATTGGTGTGCTGCGGGTTGGTGCTGCCACCACCCGCACCCTGTCCGGCCTGCATGGAGGCGCTCATAGCATCCATGCACTCTGTTAGGGCCGTAATAGCGTACTGAAGAAGCCTAAGATGTTCTGCCATTTCCTGACGGTCCCTTGCCATATCGATCTGGGTTTGCTTGGCCACTACCCAAGCTTGCATGCTGTGGTGATAGAAATCGTCTTGACGTTCACGATCGTAGGAAGACTTGGGAATGTCCATCTGCAGTTCACTTTGATACCAAGTTGATAACGCCACTGTTCAGGACCCTCAAAAATTTTGTTCACAAGTCCCTCAGTGTGGAGCGCAACTGATACGCTTGGGTGCACCAGTTTGAGACCTAACTAGCGCAACTGCTGAATGGGACACACCTCAAAACGCCGACTCCTAGGCACTAGGGGGAAGCCTCTATGCGCAAATGGTTGCATGGGATGGGGCGCACCGTTGTGCGCTAGGGGGTGCACGAGGTCACGCTCGATGAGAGCGACAACATGCAGAAGGAGGGTTCTTCGCATAGTAGCCTGCAACGCACGCTGAGCGCTACGTGCGATGCTGGGGAGGTTCTCCACTGAGAATCCTATAGAATGTGCAAAAGGCACGTGCGGTGACGAGAAGGTCGGTGCACATCATGAAGCCCACACATGAGAGGCTACACGCGTTGATGCGTGCGGGGTGCCGAAGAAGAGGGTGCATGGCGTGAGGCCTACGCATGAGGTGCAACATGCGTTGAGGGCACACATGGTATTGAGGAGAGCGGTGCACGATGTGAGCGCACGTGATGCTGCAGAAGGAAAGCCGAGGTGAAGGTTTATGCGATGAGAGGCCCGTGCGAGAAGGGCCTCTGCGTGATGAGCACGCGGAGGGCATTGTAGTGTGAGAGACGGGGCACGATAAGGGCCTACACCAAAGGGAGATCCTCCGCATGGTGCACTACTTGCACGCGCGTGAGGGTCTTGCTGATGATGAGGTGGAGCATCGCGCTGCGGAGGTCGTCGTGGTAGCTGGTGGTGTTGTGGGGGAAGCTACAGAGACAGGCAGGCGCACGACGTTGTGACCTGCTACTGCCAAAGCTGAAGAAGAATGATTCAGGGTCAAGATCCACGTGACCATGACCGACCAAGGGAAGGACCACATCCCTTGGTTACTCGTTGTGCGAGTCCATGAAATCCAGAGTCGAGAGCCACGCGACCACCGAACGACCGAAGGAAGAGCCACATCCTTCAACTACTCATTGCGTGAGTCCGGCCCAGAGCTTGCACCTACTGGAGCATGCAGAAATAAGGAAGAGAGTGGCAACACTAAGTGCAAACAATTCCAATATTCGATAAAAACATTACAACAATCAAGGAAGGCTTCTAAGCCTTTACAAACGGGCTCCCATGGCTGGGGCACCCAAAACAAAAAGGGAGAGCCCCTAATGGCTCTCTGAGTCAAACTGGTCCTTTGCACAATGTGTAGGGGTCGGTACCCTGACGCTCAGGACTGGGCGACATCCTTGCCGCAAAAGGCCCCAGCGGCGCACCTACCGCAGGGGCTGCTGAAAACGACCCCTGCAGCACGCCTGCAGTAGGGGAACCTCTTGTCAAAACCAGCATGACCTCCTACACACGCCACCCTCTTTCAACATCTTCTGCGTGGCCACCTGCACATGCCACCCTTCTTCAGCGCACGATTAGGGCTTGTGCACGCCGTTGGTGTGGTCCTCCTAGTGGGATCGTATCATCAGTGACCTAGTGGGGCTGGTCATCTTCCCAACTATATAAACCTCTGGTGCACCCCTTGTCCCTAGGTAGTCACCTTGCTTGGGCTGATCAAGTGCTTATTCCATGGTCTCATTAATGCAAGAGGTTTGACATTCGTGAGACTTGAAACCCTAGCCACCCATATGGTGGCCAATCCACCCTCCATTGTGCCAAACTATGATTTTATAATGCAGGAATGATTGTGAATTGTTACACTTCTCATATATATATATATATATATATATATATATAACTAGTCATATTTATCATTAGATAGATTTAATATTACAAAAATGATTAAAATACTGTTAAAAAGAGTATTTTTAAAAAATACATGATTACTTTTTGAGGTTAAAAAGGTAACTTTGATAGATTCGTAAAGTTATTTTTTTTTGAAAAGGTCTTTTCATTTCCCTTCAAGTTCAAACAACCCATAAAGATGAAAAAATTAACCATGCATTAAAAAAAAACTATTCTTTAGAGTATTTTAATCATTTTAATATGGTTGAATATAGCCAATGTTAAACACAACTAATTTAATGTTACATAAATTATATATATAGTCACTGAAATATGAGAACTGGAAATATAGGCATTTTTAATGTTTTTTTTGCAAATCCAATCATGTAGATGTGTTCATCATGGTAAATTTACTAGGAATTTATGTATTTTCAATGAAAAATTATTTTTAAATGCTCGAATATTTATGAAGATTATGAGCCATTGATTTTAAAACCTTAAGAAATCTTGTTTATGAATCATAATTAGATGATTCAGAAGTTGGTTCTTATAAAACTAAACGTGTAGATCACATTCGTACTTCACACATTAGTTCTCATATATATATATATATATATATATATATATATATATAGAAAGAGTCAATAGAATATAATAATTAAAAATATGGGCATTTTCAACACTTTTTTTGAAAATCCAACCATGTGGATGTGCTTGGCATGGTGAATTTGGTAGGAATCAACCATTGGATCATGTATTTTTGATGAAAAATATAATTTTTGAATGCTTGAATATTTATGAAGATTATAAGCCATTAATCTTAAAGCCTTAAAAAAAATCTTGTTTATGCATCAAAATTGGACTATTCAAGAGCGGGTTCTTATAAAACCAAGTATGCAGATCACATCCATATGGTTAGATTCAAGAGAAAAACAAAAAAACAAAAAAATCCATGAAAATTACGGTTCATACATTATTTCTCATATTTCATTGACATGGTGAATTTACTAGGAATCAAATATGGATTGTGTATTTTTGATGAAAAAAATTTGATTTTTGAATGCTTAAATATTTATGAAGATTATGAGTCATTGATTTTAAAGCCTTGAAAAATCTCATTTATGCATCAAAATCAAATGATTCGAGAGCAGGTTCTTATAAAACCAAGTATGTAGATCACATCCGTATAATTAAATTTAAGAGAAAAGAACAAAAAAATCATGAAAATCATGGTTCACATATTCTAGTGACTATATATATATATGTTTGCTATAATCAAGTTGGAATCTCATGATGAAAATTGTTTTGACACAATTTAACCTCATAGATGTGTTCATCATGCTTAATTATACATTCATAGTAGTTGATTTTTGGATTGCCGAAATGACTCGTATATATGTCGGATTCCAGTGATCCAAAAGCCAATTCCTACTAAATAAAACATGCAGATCATATCTATGGTATTAGATGTGAGAAAAAACAAGTGGACTTGGCTAGCCAATTAAGCCATGAGTGAACACAACAATTCCTTTTTAAAATTCCTAAAATTTTGTGTCTTACATGTAAGAAGAGTGACTCTCTAGATGATTCATACTGAGTGTTTGACAAAATGTTTTGGAGGCTATTTGCAATTTCATAAAAGATTAGTTGTTTGGGAACTAATATTGGCATGGAGATGCTAACCCCAACCAAAATCTTCAAAGTCTTCCAAGCATACTATTAGATTTGTTAGATTTTATCATATTTCCTATTTACCGTATGGTAAATATGAAAAATCTATCTACTCTTTTGTAACTCAAGTAAATTTAATTTTTTTGAATTGCTTAATTCATGGAGCAGATAAAAGAAGGGTTATGATGAATCCCTTGAATTAAGGATACAATAGAGATCAATTGTGACATGGTTATTGTTTTTGTTGCCATGTATATATTACGTAATTTATAGAGATTGAATACAAAAAATAAGAAACTCTTCTCCACAACATTTTCCGATATCATCTCTTAACATGGTATCATAGTGGAATGATCTATAAGAAGTGTTACAAAGGAACAAGCATATAACATAGCTACATTCATTCTTATTTAGCTACCATCATCGTGTGATCTCAATTTTTGTTCCCAACATGACTAAAGTTACTATGTCTCTTTGTGGTGTTGGTTTTGTCATCAATCATGTCATCAGATGAAAACACTAATCAATTGCAAATCAACATGTATGCAGAATTTAACCCCCAACCCAAGGAAGATTTTTTAAGGGGTCTTCAGGCTCTCATTCACCCTAAGTGCGATGTGGTAATCTCGGACATATCAAGGCAAAGTGTTTCTATCTTCATGGTTTTCCAAGTCGTCAAGGGGCCTCCTCTGGTGCTTGAACAAGTGGTCAAGCTAATGCCAACAATGTTGATGCTTCTGCTATTCTTGGTACTCATAATTCCAAAAAACTGGTACCCTAATTCATCTGTGACGAGTATGAAAAACTAAGGTCATTCATCTATCAAGGTAACCTACAAGTTAACTTGGCATGTAATCTCATATCCAATTCTACGTTTTTATCTTTTTTCCAATGTTGGATCATAGATATGGGTGCTATCGATCATATAACCAATGATTTATCAAATCTATATAATCTATCTATAATTTCTTGTTCACTCATTGGCCTACCAAATGGATCTTCCACTCGTGTGACCTACATATGAAACACCAATATTTCTCTCAATTTTGTCTTGAAGAATGTCTTATGTGTTCTTGATTTCATATTCAATCTCATATCTGTAAGCAAACTTATTTAATTTTTTAGTTGTGAAGTTGTTTTCAACAATTATTATTGTTGGTTCTAGGACCCACACTCGAAGACGAAGATTGGAGCGGGTTGACTACATAACAAACTATATTTTCTTGAGATAGATGGTATTTCCTCACTCAGTGCATCTTCTAAATCTTTTTCTTCTTTATGACATTCTTGGTTAGAATATTTATCCAATGATAAGCTTGGAGCATTGATAAACTCTAAGATAATTGATTGTCATTTATTTCATAATGAGTGTTTCATTTATCATATGGCTAAACAAACACGATCTCCATTTTTGAATAGTTCAATATCCATATATGCACTATTTTAATTAATTCATTATGATATATGGAGCAGATACCAAACCCCTTCATTATCCAAGGTGCATTATTTTCTCACCATTGTTGACGACTATAGTCGTTGCACATGGATGTACTTAATGCATTACAAATCTTAAACTCAAAATGTTTTTCAAAATTTTATCGCCATGGTTCGTAACCAATTTAACTCTCATGTTTTGAGCATCAAATCTGATAATGGATATGATTTTTTTTAAATGAGATGCAATCATATCTTAGTGAAAAAGAGACAAATCACCAACATAGTTGCATTGGAACACTACAACAAAATGGCATTATCGAATGCGAATACATAGACCTCCTCAATATTGTCTATGCTCTTAGATTTCAAGCCAACTTGTCCGTACATTTTTGAGAAGAATGTGTCCTTACGTCTGCTTATCTCATAAACTACCTTCCCTCCAAACCGTTATCCAGGAAAAACCCTTTTATGGTTTTCTATAACAAAACCCCCTGATAGAATCATATAAGGGTATTCATGTGTCTTTGCTATGCTCATAATATGCATTTTTTGCACAAGTTTGATAGCATGACTCAAAAATGTATTTTCATTGGTTATTCTTATGGTCAAGCTGCCTACAAAGTTTTTGCCATTAAAAAATAAAAAATATTTTCCAGCAAAGACATGCATTTTTATGAAAATCAATTCCATTTTCAAAGTCAATACGATAAGGGCAGTGATGAGAATAGTATCATTCCCATGGTCATCAATGAAACAGTTGAAATAGATCTGAATGTGAAACTAATCCAAAATTCTATTCTAGATCTTGAGAATAAATCCCAAATCCTAAAAATTAGGAACATGAAAATCAAATTCAGCCAAACCAAGAGTCCTAAAATTACTCCATACCCACTAGAAAATTTCAGCAAATTCACACCCAACCATCTTATCTTCGAGATTATCAATGCTACATTGCAGCCCCATTCTCTAGTTAGACGATTTGAGTGCTAAGGTCAAGAACTCACAATATCCTCTATCTCAATATTTGAGTTATGAGTTTTTTCAGTAACATAGTCTTTCTTGCTGCCATTATCCAAGTCCCTGAACCTGAGTCTTTCAATCAAGCTATGAAGCACAAGCATTGGCAAGATGCCATGACTGTAAAAATTTGAGCAATAGAAGAAAATGGCACTTGAATGATTACAAACCTCTCAGAAGGAAAAATGGCTATCAGATGTAAATGTCTCTTCAAGACCAAGTACAGATCTGATGGATTTATTGAGATACACAAAGCTGACCTTATTGTGAAAGGATATACATAAGTTGAGCGGCTTGATTATAATGAAACCTTTTTCCCTGTTATTAAACTTGTTATTGTTAGATGCCTTTTGGCCATCATAACTATTCAAAATTGACATCTTCACCAAGTTGATGTGAACAATGTCCTCCTTCACGGGGATTTAGATGAGGAAGTATACATGCATTTGCCACCAGGTCTCGATAATTAGGAGAAGTGTATTGTTTGTTGATCAAATAAGTTTATTTATAGCCTAAATCAATCTTTATGAAATTGGTTTTCTAAGTTAACCTCATATTTAACAGAATTGGGGTATGTGCAATCAAAGACATATTATTTTTTATTTTTAAAGATATTAGGAGCCTCCTGTGTATTCTTGTTAGTCTATGTTGATGACATTATCATAGCAAGAAACAATATTCTCAATATTGAGCGGTTGAAGAAAAATCTCAATGCCAAATTCAAATTGAAGAACTTAGGCCAACTCAAATACTTTCTTAGGATAAAGGTGACTAGATCCAAACAAGAAATATTTTTATCCCAAAGAAAATACGCTCTTGATATCTTGAATGACATGGGATATCTAAGAGCATGCCCATGTGATTTTACAATGAGGACAAAAAAATTTTAAACGATGAGACATTATATCGAAGGCTTGTTGGGCATCTTATACACTTATCACTCGCCCGAATATCGTTTATATAATGCCATGAAAATTTAGAGACTGAAAATTTTACTAATTTTTTTTGTTTTTTAAAACACAACGGAAGTTATTTTTAAAACATAAACGAACTCTGAATCTTTGAACTTGTCACAAGTAAAAGAAAAATCACAACAATTATTTCAAAAAACTTTCACTCAACTAAATGAATATCAGAGTACATATAAGCCAAAATCATAAAAACTCAGATAGAATTTAAATTAACCTGATCTACAATAAAATTATAGTTGAGTCCTCGTGTACTGCAACATTCGTTTGTTTATCTATGTGAACCTGATTTTTTTTAATAAAAATAAGTGAGATAACTTAATGTCATCGTATGTACTAGTAGACCTCTCTCAGATATCTAGTGTGTACGAAATTATGTACACAAAATATATCACAGTAGTCATATGTGATATTTCAAAATACATCCAAAAGGACATGTTTTAAGCATTTTTTTACAATCACAATACATATTCACACGACAATTTATTTAACTAAGTAAAATCAAATTGTAATTAAATAATCATAAAGAATTGCTTGCATCTCACAATCTTTTATAAATTACGTATCTCATATTTCTTTTATAAATATAAAAATCAATTTACAAAATTAATAAAATAAACAATTATATATTTACATGCCTATTCTATATGCATGAACTATATTATTATCTTTCAAATTAGATTGCTTTTGTATTAAATGTCACGCTAATAAACAATTTACAAAATTTAAGTGACTATCTCAATTCAACAACATCTCGACACAAATTTATTTCAAATTTTACCTCTGAAAGTAGAGAGGCCGACACCAGAGTAAAGGAACCTTCATCAAGGCTTCTAGTGACTGGCCATGATTGCAGTAAACTGTTGTATATGTATATGGTTGGACTATCGACATCTTTCAGTCGAATTGGTCTCTCTTTACATCAGCCGTGGATCAGGGACAAGATCACTCGTCTATTAGATTTCTTGATCTTGAGTTTTCACCCTCATAACCTTTTCCAGAGATATATTATCTACTCTTGGGTTTTTACTCACACGACCCTTCATAGGGATTCCATAAGAACAAGTGCAAAGCACCGATACTACTTGATCGACTTGCTAGTTGTCAAGTTTCCACCATCAAACTAGCTCCACACATAATAGTGTAATTTCTCTTATCTTTTTGAGATCATCTTTTCAATGCATGCCATTAAAAATAAATGCAACGTGCTAAAAAATGACAATAGTTGCACTTTTAGGACAATACCCATAAAATATTTCATGCAATAAAAATGTATCAACATGCAATTACAAAATTTATCATAATTGCAATTAAACACATATACCTTGAATCATCATCATGAAACATGTATTCAATCATAAATAGATCTCTGGACAATTCCAGAATCCCTAGTTAACACTCATGGTTCAACCACAATCTTTTATACAATTCTTAGTATACGTATCACATACAAGTCTCATAAATAATTTAATTAGATTTAGGGTTTTGAACCCATAATCTCTGCAAATAAAAGTGCTGAGTATTTTTAATTAATTTAGGAAAAATAGTGCCACCTCAAGGCCTACAATATAATTTAAATTTCTTAAAATAACAATAATTCTCTTTTGAGTATTTCAAATTTAAATAATACAAAATTGCTTATTAAGCATTATTTACTTTATAACAGATTACAATATTTAAAAATTTTGGCAGAACCTCCTCTATATATGAGAGTAAATGGATTGAGATTTTGACATAATGACTGCATTTTAATTCATAAAGGAAATACTAAGAGTTCAAGAAAAAGCTTAGGAAGTCGTATAGATCCATACAAGGGACCAGATGAGTCCTACAGGTACATACTTGGTTTGTGGGAGTTTGGGAAACACTTATTTAGTGTGGTTTCACAGCCTTTGAAAATTTTGACAGTGCTTCCGCTACATGTTATCAAATTTTTTTATGGTGAGCGAAAATTTTGGCAGCCTAATGGCGTAACATAAGCATATTACTTGATTTAAATAAGGGGACGAACAACTAGGTGCAGGTTGTTATGGTCTGCGGCACATGGAGTTGTGCATAGGTGCAATAGTGTAGACATGTAGAGAAGTTCATTGGCAAAGGAGGGAAGCCGCTAAGGCCACCGATGTCATAAGTGAACTGTGATAGGTGCCTAGGCAGCGCCTATGGATTAGTAGATTCATCAGCAAAGGAGGGTGGTTGGGAAGGCCTCCAGTGCCTTGAGCGGATAGTAAAAAGTGATTAACGAAGGTGAGTTTGATAAGAAAGGTGCACAATGGTGAGAGGTTCTACAAACAAAATAGGGTGGCCCATTAAGGCCTCTGATGTTGTAGGTGTCAGTGTAAATACACAGGCGTGTGTGTCTAGAAGTGCACTCGAACAGATGCATTGTAGTGGGGTCTCCATGTCATAGAAGGGTGGCCATTTAAGGCTTTTGGTGTCATGGTTGTACCATATGAAGCATCTCGAATATAGTTCAAGGATTAACCTACGCAATGGGCATACGTATGCACAACCAAATTGCAGGAGAGCTCTGATTTGCTTACTGTGTTTTGAATTGGACAACGCTCATACTGGCGGTGCTCCAAAAGCCAAATTTTTTTGGAGAGGTCTCCCCTAAACAAACTGAAACCATCAAGCTATAGAGATGAAGGGTGCATGGGCTTCTAGTGGAGTGGATTAGAAAATTGATGGAGACTTGGGTCAGAATTCAAGAGAGAAAGAGCTGGATTTTAGATAGAGAAAGAGGGAAGAGGAGAGGGAAGCTCTAGAATGGAGGGAAACAGAAGGGGGGCGGGCGAGGGGGCAATTTTTCTTAATGAGATAGTAAGGAGGTGGGGGGTATTTATAGCCACCCAAGTGGGGCCCACACTCCCTGGATGTCAACCTCTGAAGAGTCCTTTTCCCAAACCACGTTTTGGGCTCCTAGTTTCTGGGTTTTGGTTTTGAAAAACCATCTATAAAAACCATCAAATTTTGTGATTTTTTTGAAAAAGGTGGGCGATTTTGAATATTTTGTTATTATTTTTATTTATTTATTTTATAAATTCTATAAAATTTATTTATTTTTACTAAAATAGCCTTGGTTTGATTCCATATAACCAGGTTGCCATTTAGGTTATGCAATTATCTTTTTGTTTTTCAATATTTTAAATATTTACCAAAATATGCCCCTGAATGGTTAATTACCATTTATCCATGTATAATTTAACTATTTTCTTGAAAATACCCTTGGTTTATAAAAATACAAAAGAGTAAATACATTTTTCAATTTAATTATTTTCCAAAATATACCCCTAAGTTGTGAAATTACTATTTTGTCAGTGAACAATTTAAATATTTCTCAACATATATCCCTAAAATATGGATTTGAATTAATATCATAATCTGTTAAAAATATCTACTTGGATAATGTCCATATCCGCTTAAAGGATCTAGTTACTATGGTTTTGGATCAGTATTCAGAACAAATAATTTAGATTCTTATCTCACTTTGATTGAGATTCTAGAATCTCATTCAGATTCGACTCAAATTCGATGGGGTTCATGCTTACTTAAAAAATCATAAATTATAATAAAATATTTTATTAAATCTTTAAAAATTTCAGGTATTACAGTTTATCCAGTTAATATTCTCAACCTGTGGGATAATATAGCGGCTGCTTTGCCCTATTGTTCTAGGCAAACCTGAGCTGCCGTATTCAATAGAGGTAACATCAACTGCACACTAAATGGGTACAACCAGCTGGGGTCAACACGACCCCAATTTCTCTCATCTTGTACCCAGACGACCGACAAGGTGAACCATCTTGCTATGTACCAATTTCATGATCGCAGGTGGTTGAATATGCGCAAATTCAACTAAATACATATCAAGAATGCTTATCTTGACCGTGACATGAAGAAAGGTGAAAAGATGATAGCATTGGGTCTCATTTTATGTGAAATAATAAGTGTAAAAATATGTTCACAAAGTTAGTTTCATTTACTATTTTCAAGAGAATGCATTATTTCACAGAATGCTTTGTTTCCGGAACATGTTATATAAATAATTATAAGGTTAGTTCCATTGCATTTACTTTGAAAATCTATCAAGCATGATCGGGTCTCATGGACTCTTGTCAATCAAACACGAGATTATGTATCTTTCATGTATGAATGTCATGACTATGGTTTTGGTTACAAAAATGCATATTATTCAATGCTTGGGATTTGATAAATTCTATGGATGTGGCATGTCATGAATTATGAAACATTTGAAAGTGAGTTTGCAGTTCTGTAGAACCCTTGTAAATGCCATATGACTACTCCTGAAATGTTGTACTTGAGACTTGTCATGTGTTTGCATGATCAGTGGGGTACGATGCAGACACCCTAATTAAGAATAATATTTAAAATAGTTCAAGTACAAGTACTCAACTCAAAATTAGGCTATAATTCTGAGAATTTTTGTTGGTGTCAGTTGGACACTAGTTTCGTAATGTGCATACACTTGATCACCCTGAGTATGGGTTTGAGATTTTGAAAATTCCTTGAGGTGCGATGACTTCCGCGATAAAACAAACAAAAATTTAATATATGCACACATAACCTAACTACGGAATTCGAGGTATACCTGAAAGACGGTATATGTTACAGGTTTTTCAGGATTCTGGGTATACCTGAAAGACAATGTATGTTACCGGACCCATGGTGTACCTTGAAGAGGGTAGATGATACAAGCTCCATGAGACAATTATGTTTTGTAAGAGCTTGACGTCTGTGATCATCGCAAATTTTTTTTTTCTCGTAATGTTCTCTCTCTTCCTTCTCTTTTCCTTTCCAACCTCTTATTTTCCTCCTTTTTGAAGGGAGAAAGATAAAAAGACAGAAAGAAAAAGAGAGAAGAGAAAAAGAAAGAGAGGAACTCTTTTGCGGGTTTCACTTGACCTTAATTTTAAAAATATTTGAAATAACTCGCCTCCGTTTTTGAAATATTTTGCGGGAAAACTGGGAGACGGGATCCGCTCGTCGGTACGAGGTTCGACCGTTCCTGGCGCCTTTACCAGGGGTAATCGAACCAAGGGTCGAATTTTATGCCTTTTGTTTTGCGAAGAATTTATCTAAGTATTTATCCTAAGTCTAAAATGCACAATGAATCATACTTGTGCAAATGCAAAGATGTATGCTCTTTTTGAAAATATTTTGAAGAATTTCCAAGTGAATCAGATAAAGTGAAGAAATGTTTTCTAACTTAGAACTTAAGATTTGAAGTTCTAAGTTTTTAGAATAATCAGAGCTTAGGAAAATGAATTTGAATCTTCTGAGAGAAATGATCTTAAAACTGAAAGAAAGAAAATTTCAAAGTCATAAATGGACTTTGAATTTGGAAGTTTGAACTTGGATGAATATTTGGAATGGAATTGAATTCTAACTTTGAGATTTTTAAAGTTAGAAGGAAATGTGGGGGATATAAAGGAATTGAGGAATGAGACTTGGAACAGTTGGAATTTCAAGATGAAATCCAAATCCAAATTCTGGATTCTGAATAGAGTTTTGAGTTGATTTTTGGATTTAGGATCTGAAATAGGAACTTTGGTTTGAATGAAAATGGATCTGGCTTTGAGAATTAGATTTTAAAGTGGAATTTGGTTTTGGAATTTTGAATGGGATCGGATACAAGATCTGGAATCCAAGATGGTATTTGGATCTGAAATCTGAGATCCAATGGTAGAATGAGGATATGGATCCTAAAATGGATTTGGATCTGAAGTCTGAGATCCAATGTAGGGTTGGGTTCTGGATCCTAAGAATTGGAGTTTGGGTCTGAGACCCAAAAATGGAATGAGGATCTGGATCCTGGATGGAATTTGGATCTGTGATGGGAGATCCATAGTAGAATAAGGATTTGAATTCTAAATGGAATTTTGGATCCGGGATTTGGAGATCCAAAGTAGAATGGAGTTCTATACTTGGAAATGTGGATACAAGTTGAGACTAGGATTTGATTTTGGATTTGGGTTTTGAGAAGTCCAAAAAATTGGACTTTTAAAGATGATCTGGGTTTTTGAAGATCCAGATTTTGAACTTGAGAAGGTTTCGGTTTGAGATTCAAAGCCAGACTTTGATTTAAAACTTTGAAGAAAAACTGGATTTAGAATCAGAAGATGAATTTAGAAACTTCAAAGTTAAATTGAACTTTGAAATTGAGCTTTGAATTGAGTTTGGAAATTTGAAGTTTGAATATGAAATGATTTTGAAATTTCAAAGTCAAATTGGACTTTGAAATTGAGATAGGTTTGGAATTTAAAATAGAAAAGATGTTCAAAATCACTTGGGGTTTCGAAAGAATTTTGAAAAATATGATGCAATCCTACCCTATATGATGAATGAATTTGAACAAGTTTGAAATTGGACTTTGAAAAGCTATTTCATTCTTTAAATGAATTAAAATAAGATTGAAAATATAATACATCCCTGACTATGGTCATTGAATGTATTATATGATAATCTATATTTAAATTCAAAAGAAGAATAAAAATACATTTTTAGTGCTTTTATAGAATTTAAAATGAAATCAACCCTCAATATACCCTGACTATGGCCATTGGTATATATTTTGAGTTAATCCTAAGTTAAATTCTGATAAAAGAAAAAAAAATTGAGAAAATATGATGGATTTTGAAAATGGATCCAGTGTGGATCCAATGTTATTTCGTAAAAGATAAGAATTCTAAGTTTTGTTCACACCCCGACTATGGCCGTTGATGTAAATCAACTTAGAATTAACTTACCTCTTACGAAATGGTGCACGTGCCATTCGTGTTTCACCATTGTGGGGATTTTGAGAAATAAAAGAAAAATGCATGGAATAAACCATTCATGGTATTCTATAATGCTCATTCATTCTACCTAAAGCAAGAAATGTAAATTCTTATTCCAACCTAACTATTATAATGGATAAAATCAAATGTACAACCCCGAGTAATAATATCTTCTACATATTTCCTGCAAAAATCAAGTGTTAATACGCAGTAGAAAACACAGATATAAAAGAAAGGTAATGCTTTATAAGACGAAGAGCCTAATAGAATATACATGGCTATGTATATACATAAGGGGATGGATTCATGAAAGCGTGTAGGTGTATTCCGATGACTAGGAATTTTTCATAAGATATGAACATATTTATACATACATATGATAGGCATGATGCTGGCGGAGGTAGGGTTGTGATGCCTGCATTGCAGCAGTAGCTGGTTGGATTTGGTGATGAAAACTGCCCTACTTAGAAGAAATCTGTTGTATTGCAGGAGCAAAACCCAATGGGATCTAAGATTGAGAGACTGGTCAATTGACCATTCAGACTAACTAGATGTTTATGATGCAGCTGTGGGTCGAAGGGCAGTATACTTAATGAATACAGCCAATTATGCTTGTTATGGGGTGGATGATAGCTCACAACCATCGGTGGATCTGTTGTGGCAAATATGAAGCTACAGCAACTCAGGGAGTTGCTGTAGATGGATGGTGGAGATGATGTTCGTAGTGGACAGTGGATATGCAATATGAGTGAAGTAGTGTGTGCTGTGAAAATGCTAGATGAGGGGCTAATGTAGCCAATGAAGGTCAGGTGTGGAAGATGACGATATCCAATGTAGATGATGACTGTGAATAAGCTGGAGATGGTGGGAACTTTGTGAAAATCATGTAGTTGGCGGACGCATGGTGAGAAGACTGGAGGTAAAAGTGGGTAGTGAATAGATGTTGGTTATGATGAAAGATGTAGGTGGTTGACGGATGCAAAAGATGGAAGAGGGAAAGTGAATTCAAATGGTAAGAAATTGGTGAATTTAAGTCAAGCCAACCATAATAGGAGACAATAAAATGACCAAGTTACATTACCTGTGGGGTGTATGGATACCCAAACAGAGGAAAGTTAAACTGACAATCTAATGATCAACCCAATACAACGACTGTTGTAAATGCACTGGACCCAGCTATTACAGGAAGGTTGGTTGTCATTTGCTAAATTCAGGAGAGATTCACAGGGCTTTATAACTCAACAAATGTATTCAATTTAAATCCACAACAACTGAAACTACTGACCATTTAGTACTGTATTTGGTTCCACTAACATAGAGTAATTATGAATGATAATCAGAATATCCTTAGTAGCCTTAAGCATATTCATAGTCGAGCTTTCAGTTGGAAACATGACAACGGGTATGTAATGCAACTTCCACGAGATTCATATATCCTATGAACTGACTGATCACATGATTCAAGCTAAATCTGTTCTGGCAATTTATGGTAGGAGTGGTCGATGTCACGCTGCTGAGCGCACCATAACCATAGCAAGTCACTGCAGGAAAGCCTCTTAAGTAGCTTCATTACAGAATATCAAGATTTCAAGACAAATTATGTAACATTGATTCCCTTTAAACTAAGGAAAAGAATTCACCTGTATAGTAATCAGTTATACATACATGCGAGTGGAATATTAGGCAGATAGGCGGGGTTTTTAGGATAGGAGGTGTCTCCTGGATATGACGCACGATGGCGACTCCCAGTTTCAGCATATTCAACAATGTGAGTTTGCCCCTGGCAGACAGAATGATAGGTTGAACCTTGGTGAATTTTAGAGCTGGGAGCCTTCCTCTCATCATTCCAGATATTAAATTTACTGAACCTTCCTAGGAAAATCTCGGGCAGGCTTATTGTTCTATCCCAAACTATCTTATATACAAACCATGTCCAGTTTCTTCAACAGTTCAAGATCAAGAAAATAGTGGGCCAAAAGATACAGGTTATACTAACAATTGTTTCAATTCCTCTTATGGGGAAAGAGGAAACAAAGAACACACATACTCACCTGTACATGAAGCAGTGTTTTATGGCTAGCCACATAAAAAAAAATCTTCATTTCTGATGGATTTCCTAACATAGATTCAGGAATAATTTGAGGGACTTCATCATTCTATAGGTGTTTGGGATTTAATTTCTCCCATGGTTTGGATCTGACAAGATAGATCATTATAAGGCTAATACACAAAATATGATGCATTTAGATGTAACGCTACTCCGTATAAAATGAGTACAAAGTGATCAAAAACATGATGGAGTATTTCAATTTAACGCACAAACAATGAAACACTTCAGCAAAGGGATATGCAGGGAAGCAAAATTAATCAGCTAAAGGCTAATGCAAAAAGAAGTCTCAGGACATTGCTCTGAGCTATTGTCGGCATTCCACAGCCTGATCACCACAGTAGTTCAAGCTTCCAGATCATTTTAGCAGATGAAACGCCAACAACAACTTGTTGAACGTGAAGATATCGATCATATGAATAACAAATAAACATAACTCGGATGACAGTCTTATAAACCATTCAGGGGAAAAACATAATAAATCTAAAAGGGGAATTATAATGAAATGAACATCCCTAGAAGAAAAAAAAAATGTCGTGCAATGCAGCAAATTACCTAGCAAAACCCAGATTGGGCACTGTATTTCACTATGGGCTAATTCTGCCTTTAGATGCTAATGATGATCCTTATGCCGGTGATGCTAATGGCAGGAGACAAAGAGGATGGTGATGCTGAATCACGCATGGATTGAGGAACATGAACAAATGACAAAAAAATAAAAAAAAAGATAAAAAAAAAGAAGAACATGGTGATTCATCTACAACTAATGTGCGATGGTAATGAAAATTCATAAATCGGAGAAGATCTAAGAATCTGTGAGAAAAATTGAAATAACAATGAAATAGATATAACCCGGAAGAGGGTTGGATTTCTTTTGCCAAATGCAAATCGGGACTGCTATAGGCAGACCGATACTACATATAATGCGCTAAATGGATAAAGAAAGAGAGAAAAAGAAAAAAAAAGGAAAAAAAAGAAAAAAAAAGATCTAATGAAAGAAGAAAAGGAAATTTGCATCAGAAGGAGGGGAACGATTCTTACCTGTAGTTGCAGGGGATTTGATCACCGATTATTGAGAAGGAGAGATAATGATGGCTATTATATGTCGCTGCCGGACGGGATCGATTCTTGTGATTTGAGGATTGCTGGAGTTCTGAAGGAGACAGCCGATCCGATCCTTTGTTTGCAGGAGTTTTCTGAAGGAAGGAAAGGGGTCGATTCTCCTTCGGAGAGAACCGAAGAGAAGTCTGGAGACTTCGCTTTTGCTTGCAAGGGTTTGATAGACTTTCTTCAGGGTGAGCCTGGCTTGAAAAGGTGGATGCTAAAGGGGAACTTCCAGCTTGAGGGTGGGTTCAATCGAAGGAAGGTTAGATGATCAATAATGGTGGATCTTCTCTCCCTCCTGAGAGTCACCGGGGGCCTCTTCTTAAAGGGGCTAATGGATGTTTCTAGCCACGGTTCGTTGCGGATGTGGGGTGAATAATGGGGAAGTCGGTTCTGAGATCGACGATGGGGAGAGAATGGGAAGAATGTGCGGGAGAGGGGTCGTTACATATTTTTAAGTTTTCCAGAAAGAGGACCCTTTTTAGGATTTTTTTTTAAAAAAAAAAAATGGTTAAGAAATGAGGTTTTTGGAAAAAGGGCTTCAAGAAGCTTGGAAATCCTTCATTTTTCTTGTAGCTTTTTCTCATTTTTTGGGTTTTTATATTATTTTTCTATTTTTTTGTATTTTTAGAATAAAATCCTAGAGCTTTACGAAAAATCAAAGATTTAAAACTAATTTTTTGTGTTTTATGTAGAATATTTACAAAAGGGGATTTTTCTGAGCTATTTTGAGAAAATTTCTTCAAAAAAATGGGTTTATGTCCGAATTTTTGAGACATATTCGAGGTTTACAACCTCGAACCGAGAAATATAGGGCCGAAAATCCAACAGAGTGCCGTATGAGCCGCCCGAGCCTTTCAAAATCATTTTTTAGTATTTTTGCAATTTTATTTTGGAAATCAGACAACGGGGCTCAGATTTGGATTTAAAATACTGAGTTTATACTCGGAGGTGAATTTGAATATGTCAATGTGAAATCTAATCCAGGAATCTGAAGAAATAACTTGATTTTCTCAGAAAAACGGGGTTAGGGGCAAAATGGTCATTTTTACAAGATTTTGAAAATTTTGGGGTGTTCACAGATGCCCCTCTTTGCTACTAAGCCGGTTGAGAGCCGAGCTTAGTGGCAAAGACAACACTCCAAATTTTGAAAATGCCCCAGTCAGCAGATCTAAACTGGGTGTGGAAGAATTATTTTTTGAAAATATGATTTTTCAGGCTTTGAAACTTTATCCTGAATGGTTTTGGGGAGACGAAATCCTGGAAAATGATATGATTTGAGTAGAAAATGAGGAAATCGTGATGGGACTTTAGATGGAAATTCTGAAATGGTGGAAAAATGAAAATTTTGATCAGGTCTCATGGATGAGACAAGATACTCTTTTTGGAATGATTCAGGTTTAGCCCTTAACCTGGATAGGACGTTTTGGAAAATGTCTTGTGAAATGAAGCTCAAGTAGGATCATATCCTGGATGGATGTACAAAGCATGGATTCCTTAATGGGAAGAGCCATGATGGGACTGGAAGAAAACATCTCGTCAAAAACGAGGAATCTCATTGGAATGCGACTCAGGTTTAACCCAAACCTGCAAGGAAGATACCTTGCGAAGCGAGGTTCCGGGTTAACTCTTGATCTGGATAGGAAATCTACCATACAAGTTTCTCAAAAATGGAGAAAGCACGATGGGACCTTCGGAATTTGGACGAACAAACCCGAGAGGGGTTTTTGCGAAAGGAGGAAATATAGAGTCCCTAAAGCTTTGAAAAGGGGAAGAAATTGGGCGTCTCATTGCTGAGACTGAAATAGCTTTTGAAATTAAATGATCTTTCACAAATGGTTCAGGTTTGACCTTTATCCTGAGTGGGGGCACCATACGGAATCCTTGACTGAAGAAACTGTGATGGGACAGGAAGAGATACTTCAACTTGATGAGGCAACTCTTCTGGAAGATATAGACAATGCTAGGTTGCATCAAAATGGATATTGAATGTTTATTTTATTTTTGGAATAACTAGAAAATTTTGCCAATAGGATAAAATTATAGCTGATTCGAATGCTTGGAAATGTGCAAAAGATATTCTCTCTTTTACCTAGAGTATTTCCTCCAATGAGGTTAACTCCTCAGTTTTAAGAGTTAAATTCAAAATTTTAGCACTGATGATTTTCTTCAAGGAAGCTATCCATTTCCCTGATATGAGAATAAAAGAAATATTCTTAATTTCATAAAAGCAGGAAGTGAAGAGATATTGATAAAAGAATTTTGCATGAGAAAAGATGACTTTTGACAACTTTGGCAGTTTGATATCTGGGTGTCCTCCCATGATGATCTTTTTGCACTCTTTTTGACTCATTGGGCTTTCTCGGGTTTTTCTCGTCATCCTTCATTTGGATATCCTGACTTCTTTTTTTTTTTCTCTTTTTTTTTTTTTCAGGGAAGGGCACGTCACAAACTCCTTCATCTTGGAGATGCTCTGATCCTTCTTTTATCTCAGGGATTCTATTGATCTCACTGACTCGAAAGGTCTTTTAGATGATAGCAGAAATCAAATATCTTTTAGGGTTTGTTGGTAGGTTCATCACACTCGCCTTCATCTCGACGGTGATCTGAACTTTCCCTGGAAGGATCCGTCACAAACTCCGTCATCTTGGAGATGTTTCAAATCTTCTTTGGCCCCGGGGGTCTACTCGCTTAATTCGCCTTCATCTTGACGACAATTGAGAGATCCCTTTTGCGGATATTTCATTGCAACTTTTAAACGAAAATGAGAAGATATTGGGTTGAGTGGATTCTTTTTATATCTCAAGATATTTCCACTGCCTGATTGTCAGAAAGTCATTTTAAAACATGCACCATAGCCAGGATCAATATCAATTCGCTTCTGGCTTTTCTACGTCATTGAAGATTTCTTTCAGTGATCATATCGAGGACATTTCTTACATCCTTTTGGTTGATCAACAGGAAAAGATTTGAATTTTACCTCTTTTCGCGAAAAAGTTTCACCTTTTTTGGAAGGAAATAGAAGAGGTAATCTGAGAAAATTCTTTTCGTGCAGTCAGACTTTTAGAATCAACTAATGCTTTTAGCAAATTGGCAAAGTTTTCACGAATTTCTTATGAAATAATCACTCAATATAGATTTTGATGAGACATTTAGCTGTAATTTAAAGAAATGGTGCAAGAAATCAGACTTTAGAAAACTGGACAGATGAAATATATTAGGTTTTGGAAATCCCGACCAGTTTATGAGAAACTGGATTTTTGATAATCCCGACCAGTGAAAACACTGGATTTCAAATCCCAACCAGTTATAGAAACTGGATTTGAAAATCCCGACCAGTTATAGAAACCGGATTTGAAAATTCCGACCAGTTATAAAAACTGGATTTGAAAATCCCGACCAGTTATAAAAACTGGATTTGAAAATCCCGACCAGTTATAAAAACTGGATTTGAAAATCCCGACCAGTTTATAAAAACTGGATTTGAAAATCTCCACCAGTTATAAAAACTGGATTTGAAAATCCCTACCAGTTATAAAAAACTGGATTTGAAAATCCCGACCAGTTATAAAAACTGGATTTGAAAATCCCGACCAGTTATAAAAATTGGATTTGAAAATCCCGACCAGTTATAAAAACTGGATTTGAAAATCCCGACCAGTTATAAAAACTGGATTTGAAAATCCCGACCAGTTTATAAAAACTGGATTTGAAAATCCCGACCAGTTATAAAAACTGGATTTGAAAATACCGACCAGTTTATAAAAACTGGATTTGAAAATCCCGACCAGTTATAAAAACTGGATTTGAAAATCCCGACCAGTTTATAAAAACTGGATTTGAAAATCTCGACCAGTTATAAAAAATGGATTTGAAGACCCCGACCAGTTATAAAAACTGGATTTGAAAATCCCGACCAGTTATAAAAACTGGATTTGAAAATCCCGACCAGTTTATAAAAACTCGATTTAAAAATCTCGACCAGTTATAAAAACTGGATTTGAAGACCCCGACCAGTTATAAAAACTGGATTTGAAAATCCCGACCAGTTATAAAAACTGCATTTGAAAATCCCGACCAGTTTATAAAAACTGGATTTGAAAATCCCGACCAGTTTATAAAAACTGGATTTGAAAATCCCGACCAGTTATAAAAATTGGATTTCAAAATCCTGACCAGTTATAAAAACTGGATTTGAAAATCCCGACCAGTGAAATCACTGGATTTGAAAATGAAGGATTTAATCTGATGGTTTGAAAGTAATTGAATTTGGGAGGTTATAACCCGAGGGTTGAGAAAATGATGAGATTTTGAAGATATTGCAACCAAAGGTTGGAAAACTGATAGAATTTGAAAGATTGAAGATCTTGAAGGTTTTGGAAATGATAGAATTGAGGAATCGCACCCTAAGGGTTTGATCACACGACCAGTGGGAGCTGGATCTTTTGGAATATAGGACCAACGAGATGCTGGATCCTTTGGAAATACATGACCAGCGAGATGCTGGATCTTTTGGAAATACATGACCAACAAGTGTTGAATCTTTAGGAAATACATGAAATTTTGGGAGATTTAAGTCAGAACTTGAACTTAGAAGGAGAAAGGTTTTTTTGTCAGAAGACTGATTTTAAAAGGTTACCGGTGTGAGAACCGGGTTTTTCAAATGTGCTTTATATATGATTGAAAAGTTTGAAAAACAACCAGTGCGAGAACTGGGTTTTGAAGATGAGCTTAGATTTTCAAAACGAGTTTTTAGAAGATAATTCAGGATTTATCCCCTTATCCTGAACGGGGGAAATAATAATAAAAAAAAAGAATACCTCATTGAAAGGAGGCATCAGGTTTATCCCTTATCCTGAAAGGGTGCATTTTAAAGATAAAGGTAGATGAAATTTTAATAAGATTGAAAAATTTGTTAAAACTTGACAGAGATGAACATTTGCTTGATGTAAATCTGATCAAACCAAAATGAATTAAATGAAACAAAAAATAAAGACCGCGAGACTAATTAAGATTTAACAAAATTTTGAGGAAAAAAGCTTTCGTCTAATCCCGCTTGCATATGATGGAAGAAGACGATTATAAAAATGAAATAAAAATGCCCCAGTATCATGGAGAAGAATGTAAGAATTGATAGAAGATCATTGTTTTTATTGAAATGGCTCTTTGAATAGTACAAAAGGTTTTTGAATGAAAATTCTAAGTATAAAATTTCTTCAAATGCAGAGCATTGATGGGATCTGGCATCTCCACTCCATCTGCGTTGATTAGACGATACGAATTGCGAGGCAAAGCTTCCTTAACCACATAAGGGCCTTCCCAATTGGGTGACCATTTGCCTTGTGATCGATGCTTGAGATGAGCTGTCGATCTGAGTACCAAATCGTTAACTCGAAATTTTCTCTCAATGACGGACTTGGCATAGTGTCGAGCTATCCTCTGTCGATAAGCTTGAGCATGCTCTGCTGCCTTGAGCCTTTTTTCATCTAGCAGATCCAGCTGCACCAATCTCTGCTGCTGATACTGATCAAGTGACAATTCTATAAGTGAAGCAAATTTGAGAGCGGGCTTTTGAATATGGAGAGGTAACACCACTTCAGTCCCGTAAACAAGTTCTGAAGGAGTGGCATTAGTCGGAGTCCGAATGGTGGTTCGATATGCCCAAAGCGCGTCATGAATTTTCTCATGCCAGTCTCGACCTGTCTTCACAGTCCTTTCCAAAATACGGATCAAAATTTTATTGGTGGCCTCTGCTTGGCCATTCCCTTGAGGATAATAAGGAGCTGAGAAGTGATGGCAAATCCTGAATTTAGAACAGAAGGTTTTCATCCTCTCATTTTTGAAATGGGTTCCATTATCTGAGACAATATCATGTGGTATGCCGAAGCGGCAAAGGATGTTCTTATGAATGAAAGAAACCACATGGCGGCCTTCTACTGTGCGTAGAGTAACAACTTCAACCCATTTTGTGAAATACTCTATCGCAGCCAGGAAGTATTTGTGTCCGTTGGAAGCAGAAGGAGTAATCGGGCCGACGACGTCAAAAGCCCACATAGAAAATGGCCAAGGAGAAACAACTGATTGTAGATATGCAGCCGGAGCATGAATATAAGGTGCGTGCAATTGGCATTTGACGCACTTCTTCACAAATCTATGACAGTCCTGCTGCATGGTATTCCAATAGTACCCTGCTCGAACGATCTGTTTGACGAGAGTTTGATAGCCGACATGGCCACCACAAATCCCTTCATGTGCCTCTTGGATAACTTCCATAGCTTCTTCTTTGTCTAAGCACCTTGAATACTCAGAACTGAATCCACGGCGGTAGAGGACATTGGCAAGAATGAAATAACTGGTAGACATACGTTGAATCGCACGTTGCTCCCTTTTTGGCATCTCTGGTGGGAATTTACCAGACTCAATGAAATTCTTGATATTTTGATACCAAGGCTTCTCTTTCTGATTGACCTGGTTTACTTGCATAATTGAATCGAAAGCAGGTTGCTCGAGTCTGCCAACTTCGAAAGAACGACATGACTCATCATCTTTAAAGGATAGAATGGAGCCCAGACTGGCTAAACCATCAGCTATTTGATTATGCTCTCTTTTAATATGATTGAGCTGAAATTCTTCGAAGCTGTCCACTAGAGCGAGGACGATCTTTTGATACAGAATCAATTTAGAATCTTTCACTTGCCATTCAGTGTTAACTTGACTGACAACAAGTAGGGAATCACCAAAGGCATGTACTCTTTTGACATTGAAACTTTGCAGAATTTTGAGGCCTTGTATTAAAGCTTCATACTCGGCCATATTATGAGTGCATTGGAAACCAAACTTAAGAGAATAAGGGATCATTTCTTTTTCTGGAGTGATTAGCAAGACTCCAATCCCGATGCCAGACATGTTTTTAGAGCCATCAAAGAACATGTTCCAAACTGGGGGCTGTTGGATATTACAGATGTGCTCATCAGGAAAATCATCCTCTGCTTTGATTTCTTCTGTCAGAGGGAAATCTGCCAACTGATCCGCGATCGCTTGGCCCTTAATCGACTTTTGAGAGACATACTCTAAGTCATATTGCATTAGAAGGACTTGCCATTTTGCGATTCGTCCAGTGAGAAAAGGTTGTTCAAGAATGTATCTGAGCGGATTAAGCTTTGAAAGGAACTTGATTTCAGAAGCCAATAAGTAATGTCTTAATTTCTGGCACATCCAGACCAGAGCTAGACAAGTTTTCTCCATCTGAGAATACTTCTTTTCATAATCAATGAATGTTTTGCTCACGTAGTAGATGGCGTGCTCTATCAAACTGCCTTCTTCATACTGTGCGAGAAATCCACCACAAGCATTCTGATTGACTGAAATATATAGCAAGAGCGGCTTCCCCAGCTTTGGCGGCTTCAACACTGGTGGATTAAGGAGATACTGCTTGATGCGCTCAAACGATAGCTGGCATTCTGATCCCCATTCAAACTTAACTCCTTTTCTTAGCAAATGGTTGAAAGGCTCGCATCTCATGGCCAAATTAGAGATAAACCTGCGAATAGACTGAATACGCCCTTGAAGGCTTCGCAGTTCTCTGAGATTAGTTGGAGGCGGCATGTCAATAATGGCTTTTGCCTTGGCCGGATCCACTTCAATCCCTTTCTTGCTGATGATGAAGCCGAGTAATTTGCCAGACTCAACTCTAAAAACACATTTCTGAGGGTTAAGTCTCAATTTGTAAAGAATAAGTCTTTGAAAAACTTGCCTAAGAGCATCGAGGTGATCCTCTTCTTCTTTAGACTTAACCAAAATGTCATCCACATATGCATCCATATTCTTGTGCATTTGATCGTGGAAAATAACGGACATTGCCCTTTGATAAGTTGCCCCAGCATTTTTGAGCCCAAATGGCATGACTGTATAGCAGAAGGTTCCCCATGGGGTAGTAAATGAAGTCTTTGACTGATCACGAACGGCTAACTTAATCTGATTATCACCTGAATATCCGTCCATGAAAGAAAACATGGCATGACCCGCTGTGCTATCGATCAACAGGTCAATATTAGGAAGTGGATAATCATCTTTCGGGGTAGCCTTATTTAGATCCCTGAAATCAATGCAAATCTGAACTTTTCCGTTCTTTTTAGGGACTGCTACGATATTTGCCAACCAATCTGGGTAATCAATGGCTCGGATGAAGCCTGCTTTCAATAGATCTTCAAGTCCTTCCTTGACTTGTTGCTCAATTCGAAGGTCTAATTTTCTCAATTTCTGCTTGATTGGTCTGGCTTCTGGTTTCAACTTGAGTCGATGCTCAACCAGCTTGATATCTAATCCTGACATATCTTCGTAAGTCCAGGCAAATACTTCCTGATGCTTTTTGAGGAATTGGATGAATCTAGCTTTTTCAACTTCGCTTAGACTCGACCCGATTTTGAGAATCTTCGGATCATCTTCCGACTCAATGTTAATATCCTCAGTTGGATCTTGAACCAAAGATGATGGTTTATCCTGCTTCTGAATGTGAGCAAATTCTGGCAATTCCTGTATGGTGGGATCAAATTCGGCTGGCTCTTCAGTCTGTTCTGCTGCCTGACTGACTTCTGCTCTGTCTTTCATCTCAGGAAATCTTGCCAATTTTAAATACTTAGGATTGATAACAAATCTTGTCATTGATTCAGGAGTTAATGGTCCTGAAAATGTTAAGAAAGGTTTTTATTTAAGAGAAAGTATGAGCCAAATCAAATTTTTGTATAAGTAAAGAACAATGATATAGACAAAATATAAGAAGAAATGATAGATGCTCAAAATGTGAAGAGAAAATTGATCTTTCATTGATTGGAAATGAAGTATTTATAAGACATTGACAAAAGATGGGATCGTGTTGTCCCTACAAGATTTAACAAAAGATAAGAAAAGAAAGCAGGAAAACTAAGGCATCATCTCTTTATCGGCTTCCTCTGACAAAAATGGTCTTCTTGCTGGAATCCTGGCCGGTGAACCCCAACCCTGAACTGTCCTCATGCCGAACTGGAATGATGGGCTCTATCATGCCGTCTTCATCTTTTCCCATGCCTCGGAATGGCTGGTATCCGTGTTTGATCAACAGATCGAATCCCTTTTTTGCTTTAGAAAACTGAGGAAATAAGGGATGATCTTTGAAGGAGGTGTAATTGAGGCATCCTCCTAGCTTGAAGAAGCAAGGTCTCTGCCATTGGACCGTGGCTGTGACGTTTTCCTCTTCCATGACATCTTTTAACTTTAGCATCTCCAGGATATCACTAAGATTTATCTCATCTGCCTCTCGGATGCTGGGGATATCTGCTGTAAATGTGGGACGAGGAATCATAGGCTGTGGCAGCCTTTCTTCAGGGTCTTCGCCCAAAACAGTAGTGATCATCCCACCTTTAGACCATTTTATGCACTGGTGGAGGGTTGATGGAACCGCATTGGCATTATGGATCCATGTTCGTCCCAACAAAAGATTGTAAGTTGGCGGCGCATTGACAACATGGAACAGTACTGTGTGTACTGAGTAGTTGATAAAAAACTCTAAGAAAATCTTGCCCTTGGCCGTCTGCCCGTGATTGTCGAAGCCGTAGATGGTAATGGGATCGGGCACGTACTCTTCTTCTTTTAATCCCAGGGCCTTTGCTGTCATTTCTGGGCAAATGTTCAGACTGCTGCCCCCATCAACAAGAACATGTGGGACAGTCATGCCCCTGGTTCTGACCACAATGTACAGCGCATTGTTATGAAATGAATGAGGTTTAGGCAAATCCTCATCAGAGAATGTAATGGGTGCGTTCGTCATTGCCTGATTTACTATTTGCGCCATGTCTTCGGGCGTGGTGCCCGACTTTACTTTGATCTTTCTTAATAGATCATTGAGCTTTTCCTGATGCTGGGGAAAATCATGAGTCAACTCGAAAATGGAGATGTTGGAGAGCGCTGTAATAGGCTTCTGAAGGCTTTTGGCCCGCTCTTCTGCTGCTTCTGAGGTTTCTGCTTCCTCTGTGCAGGTCTCCTTTTTCACGAATCTCTTTGGAAAAACTCGGATTTTCCCATTTTCTACTGACGTGTTTCTGATGTTTAAAAATGAGAGGATATCCCCTCTCTGAGATGCAGGCTGATCCTGACGCAGAACCATTACCTGATGTTGCAGACTTATATCCTTTTCGGAACAAGGATGTATGTGACTCTGCGGGAGAAAAGAACCTTCTAAAACGGTTGACACTGAGTGTTTTGGGAATGGGGCGGACAGGATGTCCATTTTGCCCTCTTCTTCATCCTCGATGAGGATGCTTTTGTCGATGCAATCCTGGATCAGATGCTTCAGGACGAAGCAATACTCAGTGTCGTGGCCCATCGCTCTGTGGAACTTGCAATACTGTTCCTTGAA
This sequence comes from Nuphar pumila, assembly GCF_984573655.1. Taxonomy (NCBI): domain Eukaryota; kingdom Viridiplantae; phylum Streptophyta; class Magnoliopsida; order Nymphaeales; family Nymphaeaceae; genus Nuphar; species Nuphar pumila. Next base: position 103,438,060 of record NC_143254.1, read on the forward strand.
TCTTCCTATGAGCACTGGTGGATCTGCCACCTTAGGAAGTTTTACCATCCCATGAGACAACAAGTATTCCAAAATTTTCTCCAAAGGCTGGTCGAGGGGAGTGAACTTCCGATCCCTACTCCAGTTTATATGTTTGGGCTTTTCTTGAAGGTCCCCCTTTTGTTGAGGACCGGTCGGGAGAGGCTTGTCATTGTTCTTGAAGAATTTTCCTTTCCTTCCTCTGCTCTGCTCGGGCTTTGTGCCACTGCCACTGCCCTGTTTACTGCTACTGCCCTGATCATGCTCTGGAACCTCGGCGGAGTAGGCGAAGTGTGCCTTCTTCTTTGAGTCTGGGATATTCTTGGCCAAGGTGACACCTTCATACATTCCGTTCTCTACCCCCATCTCGAGCCATTCTGCTCGCTCTGTCAGTTCGATAGAGGATTTGGAGGGGTACGGAAAGATGAGGCTTTTTAAAGGCTGGGAGAAGTTGTTGAGGATGACTTGGAGGGCATGTTCCTCAGAGATAGGGTTCCTCATTTTGTTGCACAGGCTTCTCCACTTGTGGATAAAATCCCTAGCCTTTTCATTGGGCTCTTGCTTCAGGTTGCATAGGTGGTTCAGGGTGGGCAGAGCTTCCGTGTTGAACAGGAAGCGCTCAACGAACATGTTGACGACTTTGTCAAAATCCCTTAGTTCGATGGGATTGACGTGCTCAGCATACCATTTGGCAGCTATTCCCTCCAAACTGCGGGGGAAACAGAGGAAGAGGGCACGGTTGTCTTCACTGAATCGGGCGCATTCCGCGAAGAACATGGCAAGGTGGGCCTTGGGGTCTCCGGATCTATCGAATTTAATGAATTTTCGGGAGAGATTCTCCAAATTGATGTCTCTTTCCAAACCAAGGTAGAAATCCTGCCTGGTGTATGACCTTTTTCCTTTATCTCGGACTTGCAGGTCTTTGACTATTTTGGTCAAGGCTTGGATCGAATCCTCTGCGGGGCCTCCATACTTGGGCTTATTCACTGACATAGGTTCTTCCACTGGCTTCTTTGATGATCGCAGATGCTTTGGGATGTATATCAGCTGTTCTTCTTCAGAATTCTCTTCTGCTGACTCAGAATCTTCAGAAGTACTGTCACGCTGTACCTTTTGCTTGCTGATCTTGACGGGCTTCTTCATGGGCTTTTTCTTCGCTTTGCTCTTGGAAGCTGCCTTTTTTGGAGCAGCTTTGGCCTGCTCAGCCATCATCTTGGTCATCATTTTCTGAAAAACCCGATACATGGCTGGATCAACATCACTCTCATCTCCGGAGTCATGCTTTTTGGATAATCGGGGAGAATTCATCTCCTCTAGCTCGCTGTCACTGTGCTGTTGAGCGGCCCTCTTATCAGCCCTTGTCTGAACCATTTTCAGATGCCAAAGCTTTCCTGTAGAATATGGGAATGGTTAGAGTATGAAAAAGCTTTTTTGAAAATTATAATTTCTTTGAGAGAAAGCAAGAAATGAAGGGATTTGGTAGACAATTTCAAGAGATTATCCCATTACCCGGGATTGGGTCATCACACGATTTGTGATGATTGTATTACCATTTGATGATAATAGAGAAATGTGCCTTGTTACTTAGGCGAGGTCGTCAACCATGATAAGATTTGAAGAAATGCGAAAGAAATATCCCTTTTACCCGGGATTAGGTCGTCACTCAAGTTTTTGTGACTTTTATTTGTGCTACAAACAAAATACAGAAAGCAACATTTTTGGCCAAAAAGTAAATTTTTATTGATATCTTTAACTTTCAAAGACAAAGAGAGGGTGGGCAGACAGTTTGCCACCACTCTTGATATTCAGATGATACATTTGGCCCAGGAAAAATAGACAGAGAAATAAAGGAGTTCCAGGTATATTTAGCGACATGATATGCCCCAGACCACTGATCCGACTGCAGGTTGAATTCTGACACGTTGCCTGTCGGGAAACGGGTGTTGGCACGAACTTGCCGCTGCGAAAACTGCCTCAGACATCGTTTCGGCTGATAATCAACACAAAAGAAAGGGCCCATCAACTTGTAGCGCTTGTCACGGGCATAAGTGTATCGAGGAATAGTCTCTCTTCTATCAAAGAAATCCCAGGTGATCTCCTCCTGATGCAGCTTCTCGATCAGAGCTCGGCATTGGATGACTGTCTTCGGCTGCTTACTGTTGAACCTGAAAGAACTGGCCTTCGAAGGAACGTGTCGCAGGAACCATGACTGCAAGGCGTAAGTGCATCCTTCTACTAGAATGGTCTCCCCAAGAGCAAATCGAGCCAAACCTCTGTAAAGGAAGGCTAATGCGGCCATGGAGACTGAGAGCTGACGGATCTGCTTGCTTCCCCATCTCCAAAAGAGCTGAGCAACTCTGATGTCTATGAAATTCTGACCATCTTGGAAGAAAGTTAACCCCACTGTACACAGGATCATGGCATGCTGAATCCTGTCCTTTGCTGCTCGAGACAGAGTGTCAACCTCTTTGTAGGCTCCATACTTTTGATATAGTTCAAATAGGTCGATGAACTGATTTCCACCAATCTCAGTGAGAGGCCAAGATCTGCTCCCCGTGGCTCTGGCCAAGGCTTCTCGAACGTCCACTCCTTTAATGTTGATCAAAAACTGCTGATCGACCGGATCATCTGGCTGACCGGCTGGTTCGGGCAATCCCATAATATCATTGAATTCGTCCATCAGCAGAGTCATCTCTCCCCATGGAAACCAGAATGTGTAAGTACGTGGATTCCATCGTTCTGCCATAGCCTGAATCAGAGCTCCGTTGATGGTTCGCTTGCCTGTCGCTGATGCCATTTCCAACCCACAGTCATCCAAGTGGTCTGGGAACATATGTGAGAAGGTGGCGAACCAAGAATAATACCACCGAGGGAAGAAAGGACGAGACTGGATGACCCGCAGATCCGGGGGTCCATCCTGAATCTGATAGAAGACATGTTCTCGGGGAAAGACAGCATCGAGGGAATTTGACGCCATTGGGATGATACTGGGGAAAAGAAGAAAATAAGGAGGATTAGATAAAATGCAGGACTTACGGATAGACCTTTTAAAGAATCAAACCTGGAAATTTTGAAAGATTGAGGAGATTTTAAAAGAATTTTCCAGGGTTTTGAAGAAAATTTGATCTAAAAAGAGAAAAAGAAAATGTAGGTAGAGAGAAATATACACCTGGGGTTTTTGAAAATAAAGGTGAGTTTTGAATAATACACCCAGGGTTTTGAAAAAAGGGTTTGATATATATATATGAGAGAATAAGAGAAATATCACACAACCAAAGTTGCACAAACAAGGATGCGCATACAGCACTCCCTAAAGGCTGACTCTAAATGCAATATTTGAAATGGCTTGTAGGACCTTAATCCTAACTCTAGGGTTCAGATCATCTGATTCCAATCAAGATACGCCGATATACCCAAGCCGAAGCTCGAAGTACGTGGCATAGAAATATTTCTCCGGTTCTAAGGTAATGACTTCCCAACATCCTTGAGCACCTACCGATATACCTCGGACTATGGCCCTTAGGTACGTGGTAGGGGGGCGCGAACCCAAATAAGTGGTCCAGTTGTGAGGCTCTCTCCCGAACTATGGTTCAGTGAGACAGCCCAGCAACGTGAAGACCGGGGCAATATAGGTAAGGAATGTTTTTGAAAACATGTTCAACATGCAAAAAATCAGATGGCTCTAATGCAAGTCCTAAAGAGATAGTTTTAAATAAAAGGAAGCATACACTTGCATACATTGTTTACATTCAATCCCTAAAATTGAGGAGAGTTGTATTTAAAACCTAAGTCTAATGTGAACATGAATAATCTCCTCAATATGGTCCTACCAAACCATGCTTAAATCCTATATGCAATGATGTCAGCTTAGGACAAAATCTAGGCTCCTAAGGTTTGCATGAAAATGAAGCTGACATATGTAGAATAAAGACTTGGATAATATCAAAGCAAAAGAAAAGACATTAAATTCGACCGAACGAAGACGAGTCCCATCACGGTCGCCAAACCTGTGATCATCGCAATTTTTTTTTCTCGTAATGTTCTCTCTCTTCCTTCTCTTTTCCTTTCCAACCTCTTATTTTCCTCCTTTTTGAAGGGAGAAAGATAAAAAAGACAGAAAGAAAAAGAGAGAAGAGAAAAAGAAAGAGAGGAACTCTTTTGCGGGTTTCACTTGACCTTAATTTTAAAAATATTTGAAATAACTCGCCTCCGTTTTTGAAATATTTTGCGGGAAAACTGGGAGACGGGATCCGCTCGTCGGTACGAGGTTCGACCGTTCCTGGCGCCTTTACCAGGGGTAATCGAACCAAGGGTCGAATTTTATGCCTTTTGTTTTGCGAAGAATTTATCTAAGTATTTATCCTAAGTCTAAAATGCACAATGAATCATACTTGTGCAAATGCAAAGATGTATGCTCTTTTTGAAAATATTTTGAAGAATTTCCAAGTGAATCAGATAAAGTGAAGAAATGTTTTCTAACTTAGAACTTAAGATTTGAAGTTCTAAGTTTTTAGAATAATCAGAGCTTAGGAAAATGAATTTGGATCTTCTGAGAGAAATGATCTTAAAACTGAAAGAAAGAAAATTTCAAAGTCATAAATGGACTTTGAATTTGGAAGTTTGAACTTGGATGAATATTTGGAATGGAATTTAATTCTAACTTTGAGATTTTTAAAGTTCAAAGGAAATGTGGGGGATCTAAAGGAATTGAGGAATGGGACTTGGAACAGTTGGAATTTCAAGATGAAATCCGAATCCAAATTCTGGATTCTGAATAGAGTTTTGAGTTGATTTTTGGATTTAGGATCTGAAATAGGAACTTTGGTTTGAATGAAAATGGAACTGGCTTTGAGAATTAGATTTTAAAGTGGAATTTGGTTTTGAAATTTTGAATGGGATCGGATACAAGATCTGGAATCCAAGATGGTATTTGGATCTGAAATCTGAGATCCAATGGTAGAATGAGGATATGGATCCTAAAATGGATTTGGATCTGAAGTCTGAGATCCAATGTAGGGTTGGGTTCTGGATCCTAAGAATTGGAGTTTGGATCTGAGACCCAAAAATGGAATGAGGATCTGGATCCTGGATGGAATTTGGATCTGTGATGGGAGATCCATAGTAGAATAAGGATTTGAATTCTAAATGGAATTTTGGATCCGGGATTTGGAGATCCAAAGTAGAATGGAGTTCTATACTTGGAAATGTGGATCCAAGTTGAGACTAGGATTTGATTTTGGATTTGGGTTTTGAGAAGTCCAAAAAATTGGACTTTTAAAGATGATCTGGGTTTTTGAAGATCCAGATTTTGAACTTGAGAAGGTTTGGGTTTGAGATTCAAAGTCAGACTTTGATTTAAAACTTTGAAGAAAAACTGGATTTAGAATCAGAAGATGAATTTAGAAACTTCAAAGTTAAATTGAACTTTGAAATTGAGCTTTGAATTGAGTTTGGAAATTTGAAGTTTGAATATGAAATGATTTTGAAATTTCAAAGTCAAATTGGACTTTGAAATTGAGATAGGTTTGGAATTTAAAATAGAAAAGATGTTCAAAATCACTTGGGGTTTCAAAAGAATTTTGAAAAATATGATGCAATCCTACCCTATATGATGAATGAATTTGAACAAGTTTGAAATTGGACTTTAAAAAGCTATTTCATTCTTTAAATGAATTAAAATAAGATTGAAAATATAATACATCCCTGACTATGGTCATTGAATGTATTATATGATAATCTATATTTAAATTCAAAAGAAGAATAAAAATACATTTTTAGTGCTTTTATAGAATTTAAAATGAACTCAACCCTCAATATACCCTGACTATGGCCATTGGTATATATTTTGAGTTAATCCTAAGTTAAATTTTGATAAAAGAAAAAAAATTTGAGAAAATATGATGGATTTTGAAAATGGATCCAGTGTGGATCCAATGTTATTTCGTAAAAGATAAGAATTCTAAGTTTTGTTCACACCCCGACTATGGCCGTTGATGTAAATCGTCAACTTAGAATTAACTTACCTCTTACGAAATGGTGCACGTGCCATTCGTGTTTCACCATTGTGGGGATTTTGAGAAATAAAGGAAAAATGCATGGAATAAACCATTCATGATATTCTATAATGCTCATTCATTCTACCTAAAGCAAGAAATGTAAATTCTTATTCCAACCTAACTATTACAATGGATAAAATCAAATGTACAACCCCGAGTAATAATATCTTCTACATATTTCCTGCAAAAATCAAGTGTTAATACGCAGTAGAAAACACAGATATAAAAGAAAGGTAATGCCTTATAAGACGAAGAGCCTAATAGAATATACATGGCTATGTATATACATAAGGGGATGGATTCATGAAAGCATGTAGGTGTATTCCTATGACTAGGAATTTTTCATAAGATATGAACATATTTATACATACATATGATAGGCATGATGCTGGCGGAGGTAGGGTTGTGATGCCTGCATTGCAGCAGTAGCTGGTTGGGTTTGGTGATGAAAACTGCCCTACTTAGAAGAAATCTGTTGTATTGCAGGAGCAAAACCCAGTGGGATCTAAGATTGAGAGACTGGTCAATTGACCATTCAGACTAACTAGATGTTTATGATGCAGCTGTGGGTCGAAGGGCAGTGTACTTAATGAATACAACCAATTATGCTTGTTATGGGGTGGATGATAGCTCACAACCATCGGTGGATCTGCTGTGGCAAATATGAAGCTACAGCAACTCATGGATGGTGGAGATGATGTTGGTAGTGGACAGTGGATATGCAATATGAGTGAAGTAGTGTGTGCTGTGAAAATGCTAGATGAGGGGCTAATGTAGCCAATGAAGGTCAGGTGTGGAAGATGACGACATCCAGTGTAGATGATGACTGTGAATAAGCTGGAGATGCTGGGAACTTTGTGAAAATCATGTAGTTGGCTGACGCATGGTGAGAAGACTGGAGGTAAAAGTGGGTAGTGAATAGATGTTGGTTATGATGAAAGATGTAGGTGGTTGACGGATGCAAAAGATGGAAGAGGGAAAGTGAATTCAAATGGTAAGAAATTGGTGAATTTAAGTCAAGCCAACCATAATAGGAGACAATAAAATGACCAAGTTACATTACCTGTGGGTGTATGGATACCCAAACAGAAGAAAGTTAAACTGACAATCTAATGATCAACCCAATACAATGACTGTTGTAAATGCACTGGACTCAGCTATTACAGGAAGGTTGGTTGTCATTTGCTAAATTCAGGAGAGATTCATAGGGCTTTATAACTCAACAAATGTATTCAATTTAAATCCACAACAACTGAAACTACTGACCATTTAGTACTGTATTTGGTTCCACTAACATAGAGTAATTATGAATGATAATCAGAATATCCTTAATAGCCTTAAGCATATTCATAGTCGAGCTTTCAGTTGGAAACATGACAACGGGTATGTAATGCAACTTCCACGAGATTCATATATCCTATGAACTGACTGATCACATGATTCAAGCTAAATCTGTTCTGGCAATTTATGGTAGGAGTGGTTGATGTCACGCTGCTGAGCGCACCATAACCATAGCAAGTCACTGCAGGAAAGCCTCTTAAGTAGCTTCATTACAGAATATCAAGATTTCAACACAAATTGTGTAACATTGATTCCCTTTAAACTAAGGAAAAGAATTCACCTGTATAGTAATCAGTTATACATACATGCGAGTGGGATATTGGGCAGATGGGCGGGGGTTTTAGGATAGGAGGTGTCTCCTGGATATGACGCACGATGGCGACTCCCAGTTTCAGCATATTCAACAATGTGAGTTTGCCCCTGGCAGACAGAATGATAGGTTGAACCTTGGTGAATTTTAGAGCTGGGAGCCTTCCTCTCATCATTCCAGATATTAAATTTACTGAACCTCCCTAGGAAAATCTCGGGCAGGCTTATTGTTCTATCCCAAACTATCTTATATACAAACCATGTCCAGTTTCTTCAACAGTTCAAGATCAAGAAAATAGTGGGCCAAAACATACAGGTTATACTAACAATTGTTTCAATTCCTCTTATGGGGAAAGAGGAAACAAAGAACGCACATACTCACCTATACATGAAGCAGTGTTTTATGGCTAGCCACATAAAAAAAAATCTTCATTTCTGATGGATTTCCTAACATAGATTCAGGAATAATTTGAGGGACTTCATCATTCTATAGGTGTTTGGGATTTAATTTCTCCCATGGTTTGGATCTGACAAGATAGATCATTATAAGGCTAATACACAAAATATGATGCATTTAGATGTAACGCTACTCCGTATAAAATGAGTACAAAGTGATAAAAAACATGGAGTATTTCAATTTAACGCACAAACAATGAAACACTTCAGCAAAGGGATATGCAGGGAAGCAAAATTAATCAGCTAAAGGCTAATGCAAAAAGAAGTCTCAGGACATTGCTCTGAGCTATTGTCGGCATTCCACAGCCTGATCACCACAGTAGTTCAAGCTTCCAGATCATTTTAGCAGATGAAACGCCAACAACTTGTTGAACGTGAAGATATCGATCATATGAATAACAAATAAACATAACTCGGATGACAGTCTTATAAACCATTCAGGGGAAAAACATAATAAATCTAAAAGGGGAATTATAATGAAATGAACATCCCTAGAAGAAAAAAAAAATGTCGTGCAATGCAGCAAATTACCTAGCAAAACCCAGATTGGGCACTGTATTTCACTATGGGCTAATTCTGCCTTTAGATGCTAATGATGATCCTTATGCCGGTGATGCTAATGGCAGGAGACAAAGAGGATGGTGATGCTGAATCACGCATGGATTGAGGAACATGAACAAATGACAAAAAAATAAAAAAAAGATAAAAAAAAGAAGAACATGGTGATTCATCTACAACTAATGTGCGATGGTAATGAAAATTCATAAATCGGAGAAGATCTAAGAATCTGTGAGAAAAATTGAAATAACAATGAAATAGATATAACCCGGAAGAGGGTTGGATTTCTTTTGCCAAATGCAAATCGAGACTGCTATAGGCAGACCGATACTACATATAATGCGCTAAATGGATGAAGAAAGAGAGAAAAAGAAAAGAAAAAAAAAAGAAAAAAAAAAGATCTAATGAAAGAAGAAAAGGAAATTTGCATCAGGAGGGGAACGATTCTTACCTGTAGTTGCAGGGGATTTGATCACCGATTATTGAGAAGGAGAGATAATGACGGCTATTATATGTCGCTGCCGGACGGGATCGATTCCTGTGATTTGAGGATTGCTGGAGTTCTGAAGGAGACAGCCGATCCGATCCTTTGTTTGCAGGAGTTTTCTGAAGGAAGGAAAGGGGTCGATTCTCCTTCGGGGAGAACCGAAGAGAAGTCTGGAGACTTCGCTTTTGCTTGCAAGGGTTTGATAGACTTTCTTCAGGGTGAGCCTGGCTTGAAAAGGTGGATGATAAAGGGGAACTTCCTGCTTGAGGGTGGGTTCAATCGAAAGAAGGTTAGATGATCAATAATGGTGGATCTTCTCTCCCTCCTGAGAGTCACTGGGGGCCTCTTCTTAAAGGGGCTAATGGATGTTTCTAGCCACGGTTCGTTGCGGATGTGGGGTGAATAATGGGGAAGTCGGTTCTGAGATCGACGATGGGGAGAGAATGGGAAGAACGTTCGGGAGAGGGGTCGTTACATATTTTTAAGTTTTCCAGAAAGAGGACCCCTTTTTAGGATTTTTTTTTTTAAAAAAATGGTTAAGAAATGAGGTTTTTGGAAAAAGGGCTTCAAGAAGCTTGGAAATCCTTCGTTTTTCTTGTAGCTTTTTCTCAATTTTTGGGTTTTTATATTATTTTTCTATTTTTTTGTATTTTTAGAATAAAATCCTAGAGCTTTACGAAAAATCAAAGATTTAAAACTATTTTTTTGTGTTTTCTGTAGAATATTTACAAAAGGGGATTTTTCTGAGCTATTTTGAGAAAATTTCTTCAAAAAAAATGGGTTTATGTCTGAATTTTTGAGACATATTCGAGGTTTACAACCTCGAACCGAGAAATATAGGGCCGAGAATCCAACAGAGTGCCGTATGAGCCGCCCGAGCCTTTCAAAATCATTTTTTAGTATTTTTGTAATTTTATTTTGGAAATCGGACAACAGTGCTCAGATTTGGATTTAAAATACTGAGTTCAGACTCGGAGTTGAATTTGAATATGTCAATGTGAAATCTAATCCAGGAATCTGAAGAAATAACTTGATTTTCTCAGAAAAACGGGGTTAAGGGCAAAAGGGTCATTTTTACAAGATTTTGAAAAATTTGGGGTGTTCACAACGTCTCACTCGATCCCCAGTTCTCGAAGTTAGGAGGGGTCAAGACTACCAATACATCCTACTTGGTAGATTTAAGTCTTCTGTAGAAGTTTACAGGGTGTATCCTATTTCTAGTTCTAGTCATTGGGGACTACTCTCTCGATCACGAACCGTTCTCTTTGAATATTCGTATGACTAATCACACAAGATATTAATGAGAAAAGTATAACATACCTCCATGTGGTATCGATCCGCTACGATGTCGAATGCTTGTGCGTACCCAAAGGAAAATTAAGAGAAATATAAAGTCAGTTCACTTTTAAATGTTTTTAAGTACACTCAATGCTTGAAGTTGCAATTGTTATAATATAAATGTGAGTTATTCATATAGTGTAGAGTTTCAACAAAGTTTGCCTTCATACTTTAATTGTTATAATATAATTATGAATCATGTATTAGATAACATAGTTTCATTAATGTTTTCACCATGAGTTGGTTGTATTACATAAATTTTAACATTTCAATATTAGTATGTGAATGTGTTAAACATATACATATGTACACATGACATTGAGTACATTCATATGGATATAATGCTTCTTACTCAGACGGGGTATAGGTTGACCCCATCTGAATTACTATTTTTCAGGTAGCGATTAAAGTTATCGGGCAATTGCGAATGTTGCTGCAGACGAAGCCATGAGACTTCATTTTTGTGATCCTGCATTAACTCTGATAAACCTTTTGTTATTTTATTAATGAAATTGTAATAACTTTGGACATAACATTTATTGATGTCATTAAATATTATTTGAGTACTCTCTATGTTACCCTGTAACTCACCCAACTATTAGACCAGATAAGCTAACTGGCATTTCGTTGTCTTAAAAAAAATTTATTCCAATTTTTTTTATCTAAATTGATGGGGTGTTACATAAAAACTCTAAAATATAAAATATTCAATGAGAGAGAACTTGTTGTAGTTGAAGGGTACAATGATGCAAACTGAAATTCAGAATCTAATGAATTATTATCCACAAAGTGATTATATATTTACCCTTAGATCTGAAACAATTGCTTAGAAATCAAAGAAGTAAACTATGATAACTTCATTCAATAATGGAGGTAGAATTGATAGCACTAGCATCAACTAGTATGAAAGTTGAATGATTAAAAAATCTCTTAATGGAGGTATAGTTAGGAAATAAGCCAATACTCCTAAAAGTTATGTATTGCGATAGTCAAACAAATATATTAAAGGTGAAAAGTAATATTTATGTTAGAAAAATCTAAACATATAAGTCTAAGGCACAATTACGTAAATAGTTTACTCAAGCAAGAAGTAATTTCAATTTAATATGTAAAATCTTATCACAACTTAACTGATTCATTGACAAATGAACTTTCTCAGGATATCATTTTTAAGACATTGGGGAAAATGCAGTTAAAGTTTATAAAAGCAATGACCGTTAATGAAAACCTAATCACATGATAAGGGTCAAACCATGTCAAGTTATTCATTAAGAAAAACAAGTCTCTGAATGATTAGATAGTGCACTTAATATTTTTTTCATTTCTAGTGTCAAGTGCTCAAAACCTATGTAAGAAGGTTAAATTCAAATTAAACTCTTAATAAGATCCATAGGCCTTATGGCTGGAGTGTTTCAAAAAAGTTTACACCCTTGATGGACTTACCTATGTGAGTATGAAGGTAGGGGTCGCTTTCTATGAAACTTGAATTTTGTCCCTAGACTACTCATCAAACTGAGATATACCACGAGACCCTTAGTATGTTGCTTTTATATATTAGTAGATACACTATAACCACCTGAAGTGAAAGTGTGTGTTACAATGTCTACAAGGTCAATTAGGATTCTCAATTCAAAGCTAACACTATTAATGTCTCAGACTGAGTAAGACTAAGTAACACTAACGTGGGTTCAAACCCAAAAAGTATCTTCACTTATGCACTGAATCTTCATGAACAACCTCTGTAGTTGTTTTTTATAATTTTGATCCACGTGAAAGATTGTTGAATTTTTTACTCAAAACTATCATTATGGTTCATCCTCTATTTTTCATTTTTCCTAAGTTGGTGGGTGTTAGGTCCTCTACAAAAGTTTAGTCCCATATTAAAGGATTTTGAGAAACCTCTTGTCCTTATATAGAGGGGTGGTGCCTTCGCAAGACCTTCAAAGGCATGATCTTGGGTTTGTGCATCTTTTTATTTTTGAATCTTAGACCTTGGGTCTTAGATCTTGACCTTGACCTTTGACTTTGGACTTAGATTTGAATTCAACTCGATTTGATCTGATCTGGTTTGGTTTGATTTGAGTTTGACTTTTTTGTAGTTGAGACAAATTTAATCCTCAAGTCCAAAACTGATTTTGACAAGCTCATTTATTGAGTTTGACTTAGAATTAATCCTATTCGAATCTTTCTTGATATTATTCAGATTTGTTTGGACCAAGTCTAATGTCTTTGCATGGGCATTTATAGTCCAAAATGGTCCAGTAGCTGCCCCTTTGTTTGATTGTTGACCGGTTGACTCGATCAAGGCCTATCCTAACCCTATCAGGGTTATTTTTGGTGCTCCTCTTGGGCTAGTCATTTGGGCATTCATGGCTAGCCTAGACCCATTATGGTGGATCATTTTGACCTATTATGACAGATCATTTTGACCCATTAAAGGCATTTTTATGGCCTTTATGGGTGACTTGGGGCTGGAGCCTGAATCATCTCCCATTTCTCTCATCCCAATATTAGCCTCTTCTCTCTCTCTCAGGAGTGCTGTCTCTCCTCTCAACAAGCTCTACTCTTTCTCTCTCTTCGTTGAGGTTTTTGAAGTTAGTATTCAAATCCATTTTAAGATTCAGATCCCATATCTATTAGAATCCAAACTCAAATACTATTCAATTCAGTTCTAATTGCTATCTAGATCCGGTTGTTGTTTAGATTCATTACTAAGATTCAGATCTAGTTAATTCAGATTCATACTCACTTGCAGTTTGGATTCATACCCATATTTAAAGCCAAGATCTTGTTCAAGGTTGTTCGTGTCGAGGTTAGCAGTCTCACCTAGAGTCTCACCTAGTGTAAGACATGAATCAAATTTTCACGAATAAGCGAAAGCTCAATTATATCCTAAGAGCATAATTGCACAAATACCTATTGCACTAAGGACTTGATCCTAAGGTAATTATCACTTGAAAAATAGTGTATGTATGTATGTATATGCATAACTCATAACATACCTGGTTCAAGCTTAATTGCCTGGCCCACTCAGCTAAGCAAAAATTTCAACAGGCTTTCATGCTACCTAATGGATGCATCTAGAATGTGCAGGAGTCCACTAGCTTATTCTCGTAAGCTTGTTATGGATATAGAAAGGGTGTGAACTGAATCTTGGTTCATGTTCCAAAAATCTTCCTTGTGTTGACTCATGCTAGGGAGATTTTGAATGACACTCCATTGTTGTGTTAGGCTATGGTCAAGCATGGTGCCTTTTATTAAAGCACACTTGTCCGTCCACAGGGTCTCAGCTCATCTGATAGGGGTGACTTGTGAATGTCACCAAGTTGATCGGACGTCACAAGTTTGAAACACACGAGTCGCGTCCCTTGCGTCCCTTGCTGCAAGGTCGAAGCAGGGTGTACTGCCAAGTCGCCGGGGGGACCTTAAGGGTTTTACCAATGGGAGGCCAGCCAAGGTGAGATCGGTGATGGGGGGTTTTCCCCTTGGATTATCCAAAAAAAAAGTACACCTGCCCAATTTGATAATTAAGTTGCCAATGGGATCCTTGTGCTTCTTTAATTTTCTAAAGTTAATCCCCACAAAATTATGCATTGAATTTGTTGAATTCTTCTTTTATTACTTCATAGGCGCTATATAAATGCTTCAGTACAATTTGTCCAACCTTTGTCCATTCCACCTTAATTTAAGAAAAGAACGCCATTTTGTTCGAGTGTAGGTTGCAGTTGATGCACTAACTCGAATCAATTTTTTTTTAAAGAAAACTCAAAACAAATATTTGTTGAGGAACTTATATAAATGGCTTTGAAGACTTGGAGAAGGCATAGACAAAATGACTTAAAAATAGAGGTCTTGAATGAGTACAACGCCAAATGATTGGAGTGAAAAAGTTATATGAACTAAAAAAAGATGTCCATGTTCTTTCCTTTCTTCCATTTTCCAGTCCTTGCGTGACAATATTGGCACGGAACAAAAGCTTAGGACCACCAGACACCCTCCGTCCACACACCTAAACTTGCTTCTGAAGGTTTGAAAAGAAGGGAAGAAATAAATATAATCTTAGGTCATTTCTCGTTTCCCTTTGGTCGTAAGGTCTCTTATATATATATATATATATATATATATATATATATATATATATATATATATATATATATATATATAGAGAGAGAGAGAGAGAGAGAGAGAGTCACTAAAATTTGAAAATTAGAAATATGGGCATTTCCAACACCTTTTTTGCAAATCCAACCATGTGTATGTGCTTGGCATAGTGAATTTGCTATGAATCATTAGATCGTATATTTTGGATCATTGATTTTAAAGATTTAAAAAATCTTGTTTATGCATCAACATCGGATGATTCAAGGGGGAGTTCTTATAAAACCAAGCATGTAGATCACATAGGTACAGTTAAATTCAAGAGAAAACAAGAAACAAAAAATCCTTGAAAATCGCGGTTCACACATTAGTTTCCATATTTCAGGTTGTCATATTATAGTAACACACACATAATATATATATATATATATATATATATATATATATATATATATATATATATATATATATATATATATATATATATATGGGTCGCTGAGCAATTCTTAGGATGCGTTTGGCGCCTCATATTTTGGATAAACTTCCGTAGAAGTCAGTTGGATAAAGAAATTGTTTGAAAATTGTAACCTGAAAGGAGGTGTGTTTGGTGCATTAGTTAAGGCCTTCTAAAACACCGTTTTTGTTATAAAATGACCAACTTACCCTAGGCCTTCTAAAATGAGTAGGGTTTGGGTCGGGTATAGGTTAAACCCACCCAGCCCAACCTGAACCCAACTCGAGGTGAGTCGGGTCAACCTGAACCCACCTGGAGGTGGGTCTGGTCATGGGCAGGCCAGCCATTTATCTAACAAGAATGAAAAAAAAATGGCTGGCCATTTCGGCCAAAGCCCAGTTAAGTGAACCAGGTTTTGGTGTCACCCAATAACACCAAACCTGGCTTTTTTTTTGCTCAAAACCCAGTTTAGAATAAAAAAGTAATAGTAGAAGAAAGACCACGAACTATGAAATAAAAATATCAAAGCATCTATTTAGAATCACAATGGAAAAATGGGTCAATCTTAAGGTTCAAATGCAGCATTACCTTAACAGTGCCATCACTTGAGTGGGCCTCAGCCACATCACACAACTTTCCGGTTATGTAAGAAGTTGTGTACTTCCCACCAGTTGTTCCATATTCTCCAAGCACCCAACAGATAACCTGAAATTTGAACAGAAAATGAAAACAGTAGGCAACTTAGGGTCCCCCATAACGTGTATGACTCCACCTGGATCATGTAGAAGATAACCTTGACATAATTATTCACTGGCCTACATGACAACAGCATTTAATGGAAACAACACTTTCTCCAGCTATAAAGAACTCCCCAGAAAAGGGGTAAAAGTGATGAGAACATTATTAATGGCAAATGATAATAAAAGGATTAGATTATAAGGATATTACTTATGAAAATCAGGATTATAAGTTAATCACAACAAACTAGGATACTGGAAATTTATTTATTTTTCAGATATATAAAATAAAACACCTAAAGAAACCATATCAACATTCGCAGTAAGCATGTTCAACAGTGTAATCTTTCAGAAGAGCTTGCAATCCACTCGGTTCACATCAGAAAAGCATATTCAGGATGAGGATCACTATCTTGCCTTCAGTGGCTCTACAAGCAAGAGGGCCAGGTTAGTTTAACCATCTGACCTATTAAGTGTACTTTAAGTAACTAGGAAGCAAACCAAAAATCTATTCTGCATTGAACAAACCTTTAGAAATCTGGATGTTGCTTCAGCTGCAGCATCTAGTAATTTAGGACTGGGATATATAGATGAAACAATGCATATGCATTCATAGAGAACTGCATTCCCAATGTTGCTTATTGTCTCACTTCCTAAAAAAGTCTCCCAGTACGGCATACATATTTTCGCTAGCATGCTTGTCACCACTACCAAGCAATGCCAAAATTTTAAGTAATATCATAAGCAAAAGAACGAGACATAAGTAACTGATTACGTTCTCAATTTGTCAAGAAATGCACATCACTACCAACCAAGTGCTTTTCTGTTTATTCCTAAGATTTAAACTTGGATACCTCTAGAGATTGATCTCCAAAAGATTCAGGGGCCTCTTTCAATTTGATAACAGAGCCCTTAAAAATCTAATTTCTATTTTCCAAGTGCAAAAAATTAAAAAACAAGATTGATAGAGCAAAAAAAAATTAAAAAAGAAAAACACAAAAGAAGAGTCAGGTGAACCATTTTTCATGCTCTGCAGCGATCAACGATGGGGAATTCAGACGGCTGGGCAGCGGTGATGCTCAGCCACGTAGAAGGAAGTGAGGGTTGTGGGTGGTGCTGGGCAACGCAGAAAGGAGAGGGTTGCGGGTGGTGCGATGATGGTGTTGGGCAACGCAGAAAGGGGAGCCTCAGCAGTAGTGGTGGGAGGGTCGGTGGTGTTGTTTGATGGTGGATCGGACGCCGATGACGGAGCTGCAACACAAAGAGAGGGACGGAGTCAGGCTGGGGGCTGCGAGAGGAGAGATA
The DNA here is from genome assembly GCF_984573655.1 of Nuphar pumila. NCBI lineage: Eukaryota > Viridiplantae > Streptophyta > Magnoliopsida > Nymphaeales > Nymphaeaceae > Nuphar > Nuphar pumila. The sequence continues at coordinate 103,455,217 of NC_143254.1, forward strand.
AAGGGGTTGGGATACGGGGAGGGAGGAGAGAGGCTATCGAGCATGGGGACAGGTTTACGATGGGCGGGAAATGGCAAAAAAAGTGGTCGTCCGGTCAATCCAGATCGGAGGTCGAAAGGTCATGAGAGAGAGATAGATGGGCTCCGATGACCGGCGAGCAACGGGGGTGGGGGAAGGCAGAGTCATCGGCGAGCAGGCACCGACAAGAGTGCGAGCAGCAAGGCCGCCCACGACTGGTTTCGGTGAGAGAGAGGTATCAGGCAGAGCAGGCGATGGCATGGTGCTCAACAGAGCAGAAGAGGGTGTTCATCTCCGGCGAGTTTCTCATCATCGGTGCTCGTCCCCGGTGGTGGTCGTCTGATCAAACTCGGGATGGAGAGGGAAGATGGGAAGGAGAATGAGAGGGAGAGAGATGAGCGGCGAAAATGGGTAAAATTGCTCTCACACTCGATGTCTTTAGTAGTGCTATTTCTATCCGTTGGATCTTAATAAGATCTGAATCTTAATAAGATCCAACGGCTAGCAATCTTGCACCTTATTGATCTGATTGCGCAGCTACCCATCTCTCTCTCTCTCTCTCTCTATGCTGGTTAGATGCAACAAGTACTACTACATGAATTGCTCCTAAGCGCAAGGCTAGATGGAGCTCTTCCACAATTGGGCTTGTCCAATTTGCCAAGCAACTCCATCTTAAGGCTTCATTGTTTTTTTTTTTTATGATTCTTCCACGTTATAAATCAATGGTTATTCTTTTGTGAGTAGGTGGACTTAGTTAGGGCAGGGTTTCAAGCACTTGACCAAGGGGGGATCCAGTTGTCTGGTAGGAGCAGTGAGTACACGTCACCTTGTGTTGACACATTGCAAGTTCAAATCCCAATGGTATGGTTGTATAACTGATTGGGTCTGCCTAACCCCAGCTTGCCTATAAAAAGACTGTTGCAAACACCTGAGAAAACACTTTTTGTTCTAAAAAAAAAGCACAATTTGGCCAAATGATAATAGCAGTTTTGGGACGAAGGCGTAGTTGTTGTTGTCCAAAAGATAATAGCAAGGTGAATAGCCCAGGAATCACGTGTAATGTGATTTAGGGGATACCAGTCACCGCAAAAGCGTGAGAAGACTACAATTCTGAAGACACAGGTGAGGATTCACCGCTCTGCCATGACCTAAAGCCAAGGTGGACCTTGACCAAGACCTTAGATCTCCATGCCTACATGAGAAACCTACCAAAAATGACTTTGACCTTGAGAAAATTGAACTGAGAAAGTGCACTTCTTGAGATAGGGCAAACACCCACTTCCTGAGAAAAGGGAGTCACGGGTCTCACTCACCTTGCAGCTCCCTTTCCCAGAATTTGCAGCTGCTGGCAAGGCGGCTACCAGATTCTCAGATTTCAATACAACATGTGAACGTTAGTACGAACGTTGTGAAAACGCGAGAACACCAATCACTGTAATAATCAAAGCTAATATTTCAAAAAGTAGCAAAAAATGAACACATTAAGGTGAGTATGACGCCTGGTTATGTTGCATAACCTGATCTCTAGCTAACAAGGACAACTAGTTACATTTAGGGATGTAACCAGGTGAGACTCAAGTGGGATCGGATCTAGGCATTACCGAGTCCAACCTAATTGGATCTGACCTATTCGGATTTGGAGTCTGATGGAATCAGATAAAACCGAATACTGATCCAACTAGCTTAAAACCTGATATTTACAACATTGGATTCGGGGTTTAGTCGGTTTTGTGCTCTGGTTTTAATGCAAAACTCAATACCAAATCTGAATCTGATTATTAATCAGATCTGAATTTGGCTACCGCGAATCCGACTAATTGGACTCATAATGCTGAAGGCATCTGCAGGGTTAGATTGATCAAATGAAGCTTGCACCTATGAGTTTCTGCTAGAGCATAGAAATACATTAGAGTGCTGTGAATGAGATGAGCTTCACGTGAAAAGTGAAAAAATAGAATCTGATGTGTTGTATTCAGAAAAAAACACAAGAGCTTATATCTACACGTTTTGGAGAGATCTCATATCTCGTGAGATAACAAAAACAAAAAGATAATTTAGTTACAACAAACAAAATGTTGACTTGAGCTTTCAATCTGATCCATCTGATCTTCTTCCTTCCCTTTGAAAAGCTTTCAGACTTAGCCGACTAACTGACCATTTGGTCATTATCCACCATTTGGCTGTTACCATTTTACTGTTATCCTCTTAACAGGGTAAGTCGGGATACAGCAAACTCTTCCAGCAGGTTCCTTGATTGTCGACATTTATCGTTAATAAGTGCAGTGGATATTTTCCCATTAAAAGCGAGTCAGGAGTCGCCATGCACTAGTATTTCAAGAGATTTACCAAATAACAAATTTCTAATTCTATCGCCCTTATGAGTTCCATTGATTTAGGTCTGAACCCAATTCACCATCTATTTGACTTGGATTTGTGTCCACCCTCCATGATTTTCATTCTTTTGGAATCAAAGCCTTTTTCCATGAATCAATTAACACTATTCAGATTTCAAAGATTTAATCAGTAAGATAAGATGTTAGTTTGGAAATGTTCATCATTGTGCAGTTTTCTGCATGAGATCTTACATAATTGTAATAATTTTTTTTTTGCATTAGCCTGCAATTGAACTTGGGGCATCAGAAATTGGGAATTGGAAGTTGAATCCCCAAGGCAGAGGTATTAAGGATTTGACCACCTATCTGGGAACACCTTAAAATCTTTGGTAGATAATTAGGTAGCAGGGTGACCCAGATGTGAAAACTTCAAGCCGAATACAAATAGTGATAAGAGTATGAAAGAAGGGAGTTGGTGGGAATTGCCAATTAGCCCATGACATTCAAGCAGACAATTATAAAAAAACAAAACAAAGAGAAATAGCCCCAACTCCCTATATCCAGACACTGTCATGCTGGCAACCTAGCGGTAGCCATTTCTCTTAGGCCAGGCCACGAAATGGTAAAAATTTTCTTTGAAAATTGATTATTTTTGTGAAAAAAAATCGTATGAAAAGCTTTAGATTCACAGCTAGGAAGAGCGTACAAAAATCATGGTTTAGAAACCCAATGACCTGAGAATCGGCTTGTCCAATAGTGACTTGTGACTCGGGCGGGTTTTGTAAACTTTTGATTTTATATAAAAATAATGCATATTAATCCAATAAATACAAAAAAAACTAACGTTTGGTGTAGCAAGGGAAATAGATCAGTGATCTTAGGAAATGAGAATGTCGAACTGGTATTATAGTATATGAAGAGGGGGCATTGAGACCAGCAGCTTTGAACATGAAAAGAAATCTTTTTGAAGGTGCTCCCAATCCAATTTTTTTTTGTTTTTTTTTCAGAGAAACAAAAGAGATATATATTTTATAAACTAAGTAAAGAACAATCAAACATGAATTACCATTGATGAGAAATCAACGTTTGGAGCAGAAAACAAAAAAAGGAAAGTTTCTAAAAATAGGCAGGATCAGAGAATTCCCACCGAGAGGCACCAGTGAGGATGCGTTTGGCAATGAGATCCATTCTTAGTAACTCATTTCTGAATGAACGTACCAAGCAAACCAATGAATATTAAAGAGAAATGGGACCGAGCTAAATGAAATATGCTAAAATGAAACGTGTTAAATGGGTTTTTCTTCTCTTCTGTTGTTTTTTTTTTTCAGTTCCGACCCCATAAATGTATTGGACACGGTCGATTTATGAGGAATCCACACCTGGATCATGTGTCTTTGATGAAAAAAATAATATTTAGAGCCTAAAAATTTTACAAAGATTTTAGAGCGTTGATTTTTTGAACGTTATAAAAACTTACCCATGTGTCGGAATGGAACACTTCAAGGCAAGAACTTAAAAATAAAACGAAAAAAACCTGAAAAACTCATTTAGCACGTTTCATTTAGCATATTTAATTTGGCATGGACCCATTACTTAATATTCAATACCTAAAATCCCTTTATTAGCTGCTTAAAAATGAATGAACTTTTCTACGTGGTCCACATATAATTGTCATTTTACTACATTTCATCTTAGCCAAAAGGCCTAGGCTAGCACATACACCAATCTAGGTCAGCCTTGCGCGTTTAAGTTAAAAGGACATTTTCGTGAGTTCGATACCCCATATGTGTCCTTTGCCATTCACTTGATCCTCCCTTGGCAGGGGAGGGGGTACCTGGAGGTTTTACATTCACAAGAGCTGTCCTATGGAGGTTGTTTCCCTCATAAAAAAAAAAATTTGTCATTTTATGCTTAAAAAAATTTACAAAATTTTGGCTTCAAGTTTGGCCTAACAACCCAGTTGACTAGGTCACCTGCTTCTGGATCGGATTGGAAGTCTTCGGCTGCTCTAAGGTCCCAACTGAGCTATTATTGACTCAAGAAGTTGCAGCCCCAAGTCTTTAAAGTTTCAAGACACCCATAGTGGAAACTTTTAGGGGGCATTTGTTTCACCCCAGTTCCTATGAAAGAGACCTTCTTTCATAAGAAAGAGGGCCTCTTTCTCACTAGGGGTGAAATGAACCCTATGACAATTGGGTGGCGGGGATGCTTATTAAATGACAGAGGAATGTTTTCCATCATTTTTTTTTTTGAGATAATTTTTTTTTTCGCACCTCCCCCTTGGAAACGATTTTCCTTCCAGTGCATCCTTTTGTGGCAAAGGGCGTTCCATCGTGGTTGCGTGTAACAAAACGTGAGTAATATATAAACAATCTGAAACAAAATCTATAAGAAATTTAGAAGTTAAGGTTTTTATCTGATAATATCTGATTAATATTGAAATCTTTTTTAGATCATATCAGGGGTTTACGTTTGGTATCTAAATCATAGATGCAAGGTGTATCAGCTCAATCTGACCTTGTAGATGCGTTCAACATGGTTGGTTTACTAAGAATTAATCATTTCATTGTGTTTTTCCTTGTAAAAATGCCTTTTTAAGTTGTGAAATTTTGGTACATTGTGAGCCATTCATTTTTTTAAGTCCTTGTAAACCTTGCTTATATATCACAATCACATGATTCAAAATCTATTTCCTACTGAACAAATATGGTAGATCACGTCTACAGGGTCAGATCCACAAAAAATTATGACAAAAATAAAATTAAATAAATATGGTGATTTCTACTCAATAGTTGTGTACCTTAATTAGTATTTACCCTTGTATCTGTGTCTGAAAAGTATTTTCATAACATCGACAGCATCTCTGCCGTACCGAGACAAACCGTGGACAGGATGGACGCTTGGACTATTGGGCTCATTAGCCGACACGGGTTCTTGCCGAACACCAACCACCAAAACAAGTCTTTGTAAGCCAAACCAAGTCTTTGTAAGCATTTTGCACGTTAAAAGAACATAGAAAAATATATTTACAAACCCAACAAAAAGGAGGGAAAAAGCCTACGACTCTTCACGTTTTGCTCACTGCATTCCTCCTTTCACAAACTGACACACAAGAGGAAATGATATATTTCGGTTACAAGGCGTGAACCAAATGAATTCTCCTTTCTTCTTATCCTCACTATTATTATTATTATTATTATAAGCTTTTCTTTCGGTCCCGAGGAATGAGCTTTTCCCTTATAAATCAAGGACCTTTCTCATTTTCCCCTAAAAAGGGTTGAACAAAAGATGAGTTTCTTTCATGGCCATGTGTCCAAGGAAGAGAAGAGCAACAAGGTTCATTCACTAAGCTCACCATGGCGTGTGCCTTTCTCATGGGAAGAAGAGCCAGGCGTATCCAAGCATCATCTCCCACCAACACAATCTTCTGTAGGGTACCCTCCAGAGCTTGAGCTGCCACCCCCACCATGCCAAGAGGGGATGCCTGAGGTTGTAGGGCAGGTCCTAAACAACCTCAAGCTTCCTCCCCCACCTCCTTGTGCTTTTCAACCAAAGGAGTCCTTAAAGAATGCTAAGAAGAGCATGAAGATTATGGAAGACCCTTTCTTTGCTGCTTTGATGGAGTGCACCAAAAGTGTGGGACATCAGGACACAAACAAAGGTGGGGGATATCAGGACACAAACAAAGGTGGGGGTTCTGCAAGGAGATCAAGACTGATAAATCTTTCCTGCAAGCAGTCTTGTGCTGTTAGAGAGGGCAACTTGGTGAGATTTCAATACGATAGTCACCATCTTCCTTCTCTCCATCCCCCTTCAAATCTCCAAGTTTCTGTGGTAAAATCCCCTTCTAAGGGTCGTCCGGAGCACAAGGTAGAACCAAGGCTGTTGGTTCCTGCTAGGAAGTAGATATGTTCACCTCTTTTTTCTTTTCGTTGGTACATGGTTGGTTTGCTCTGTGTATCCTGTTGTAGATACTATGACCAATGAAATGAAAGTGTTGGTTTGAATCTCAATTTACACCAAATTCTAAGTTGGCATGTTTCTTTTTTTTCTTTTTTCGAGTCAAGATTGATCCCATTTGATTGCTTCATCCTGTTTTGAGTATTGGTTGGTAGCGTATCTTATATTTTCTCTAAACCGTAGCTTTTTTTCTTGTTTTTTCTTCCTTTAATTGAGCAAGATTTCAATCGTTTTCCTTCACCAAACAATTCTGTTTTTGCAATCATAGAATGAATAAGGTTTTTGATTCTTTACTTTTTAATCTTCTCCTCTTCTCCCTGCCTATGATTGTCAAGCTGGGGGAATACCGTAAGTGTGATGAAACACAAGGTCCCTGCCAAAGATACCGTGACTTTTACCAGTCAGCCATCACTTCGTTGCCTTTGGTTTTTTTCTTCTATTACACCGAAGAAAGGAAGTCTTATATGATATAGAAAGTAAACCTTGGCGCAAGTAGGGCCTACAACCTATGGGAATGGTCAGATATATATACAGAAGATGTCCATGAACATTCCTTAATTTTCTGTGTGATAAATTCTGTTTTTTCCTTTGGCTAAACAACAAAAAAAAGTCTTAAACCTTTCGTCATCGGGCTTATGTATGTGTGTGGGGTAGGGGCGTTAACAGGTCGGGTTTGGTTGGGACTCAGAAACCAAACCCAGACCTGATTTTAGATGATGGTACCACCGTACCAGGTCTGGACTCAGGTCTAATTCAAGTCACCATAGGAGAAACCATACCCGCATCCTATAAGGATTCCATGAACCATACCCAGTTAAATAATATTTTTTTATTTTTTTATATTAAAAAATTGCGTATCTTAGTCGAAACTCGGGTCTCGTATGAAATTTCACAAAGCATTCCCAGCTTCATAAATTAATCGGATGACCGACCCTATAGGGTATAGTACAGGTCGGGGACACCCCTAATGTGGGGGTAATGAATGCTTAAATAATACATTAAAGTTGGTAACATTTAAATGATGTGAATGATCAAAACACCCTTAACAGAGTGGGCATTTTAGAAATCAACATTTGGATCATGCATTTTGGATGAAAAAAATGGTATTTGGAGTCTCAAAAATTTATGAAAATGATAGGCTGTTGATATTTGAAACCTTATAAAAACCTATCCATGCATCCGAATCAAATGTTTTAAGAAGTGATTCCTATAAAAAGAAAGCATATAGATCACATCTGTACTGTTAGAATTTTGACAAAACATCAGAAATTCATGAAAATCCACTATCATGTTTCATTTAGTACGTTCCATTTTCCTATATATATAACTATATATATTTACTTTTTGAGACAAATTAAGTCTTTGTTTTTTAAAAGAAAATTATATGTATTTTTCAAAAACTGAAAATGCATTTATGAGTTTTAATTTGGAAATTAAAGATGAAATAAATGCTGAACTGCGTCTCTGTTAAGGGGTCTCAGGATCAAACTCAAAGCATAGTTCTAGAAATGAAAAAGGTAAAGGAAAGAAAACATTTAGGAGCATAATCTAATCTTACATAAGTAGGATTAAGCTGCCAAACTGCAGCTTAGGATTGCAACAGTGTCTCTTTAATAAACTTCTCTTTGGCAGAAAAAAGTAAAAAGAAAACTGAAAAGGCAACTTCCAATTGAGTCCAGCTTGAGAATTTGCACAATTTCGTGGTAAGATAAATGACCACGGGGGGCTTCGCTCATCTGGCCAGGGGACAATTCATAACTTCACCAAACTGAAGAGACATCATTAGTTCGAAAACCTGCAATATGCATCCCTTGCTGCAAGGTCAAAGTTTGGGTGTTCTGCCTGGTGGAAAAGGAGGATCTAGTGTTTTATGCAAACAGACCCTGCCAACAAAGCACGGGTCAATCGATTGTATTTCGTGGATATAAAAACAATGTTTTTTTTTTTGGACTACCAAAAAAGAAAAAAGGACAAATACATAAACAAAACTTAATTCTCGGGATCCATGTTATCAAACAACCTAAATGTGAAGGCCAAAATTTACATATTTCTATTTGCAAAAGAACAGTAGAAGTGAAAAAAGCAGTACCTAGAGGGGAACAACAACAACATAATGACACTAACAGAACAAACAGAGATAACAACAACGGCAACAGTAATAATAATAACAGCCCTAGTAGCGGTCAATTTAGAACAAAGAAGATTTTTTGTTGGGGGGTTGTCTTCCGATTTAACAGAGGAAGAGTTCAAGGGATATTTTGAGAAGTTTGGTAAGATAACAGATGTGGTTGTAATGTATGACAGTGCCACCCATAGGCCCAGGGGTTTTGGTTTCATCACTTTTGACTCTGAGGATGCAGTCGATGATGTAATGCAGAAGAGTTTCCATGAATTGAATGACAAGCTAGTGGAGGTCAAGAGGGCTGTTCCGAAAGATGGTAATTTAGGGTGCTAAGATGGATGGTGGCAGAGGAGGGTATCTGTACAGTAATAACCATGGAGCTGGTATTTATTCTCTTCTCCATATGGTCCAAGTTATGGGCTTTTCCCGGGTTATGTGCCCCCACCTCCAATTGCAGGCTATGGGAACGGGTGGCTCGGTGTGTACCCACCGCCTGTTGCCGTTGCTTTTGGTGGTAGTGGTGGTTATGGTGGAGGATACCCTATTGGAAGTTACGGAGAGATTCCCCCGCAGGCTGCTGGTTTTGCTAATGCTCCTCCAGTTGGACCTAGAAGCCCTTGGAATGGCCCTGGCATTGTTTCACCGACGCAAAGCCCCGGTCCTTTTGGGAACCCTGTTTGTCCTTATGCAATCAATGCGTCACCTGGTTATATTTGGAAAAGAACCATGTGGGTGCATTATTGGTAAACCTCTTAACCGGCAGGTTAGCATTTTTGTTATGAGGCACTCTCACCAACAAACAAACAACAACTACGCCTTCGTCCCAAAACAATTGGGGTCGGCCATATGAACCAACAAAGAAAATCATTATGGGTCTTCCACATGAATCCTTCTCCTCCATTCATTTCTATCCAATGCCATGTCCTCTTTGAGGTTCAAAGCATTTATATCCTTTCTTATCACCTCCATCCATGTCTTCCTAGGCCTACCCCAACTTCTTTTAACTAATATATTTTCCCATTTCTCCATCCTTCTAACTGGAGCATTATTAGGCCTTCGTCAAATATGTCCAAACCACCGTAAACGATTCTCTCTCATCTTATTTTCAATGGGTGCAACGCCTACCTTCTTACGTATCTCCTCGTTCCGAATCTTATCTTTTATTGTATTTTCACACATCCATCTCAGCATACACATCTCAGCTACACTCATTTTTTGAATATGATGTCTCTTGGCAGCCCAACATTCCGTACTATATAGTAAAGCGGGCCTAATAGTCGTCTTATAAAACTTTCCCTTCAACCGCAATGGCATTCTACGATCGCACAACACTCCAGTTGCACTCTTCCATTTCATCCACCCAACCTTTATCCTATGATTTACATCTCCTTCAATTTCTCCATACTTTTGAATGATAGATCCCAAATATTTAAAAGAATCATCCACCGGTATTTCGTGCTCACCAAGCTTCACTACACTCCCATCACTACTTCGTTGCTTACTAAATCGACATTCCATGTATTCTGTCTTACTCAACTTAAAACCTCTTGCTTCCAATGTCTGTCTCCATAATTCTAACTTAGCATTAACCCCAGCTCTAGACTCATCAATCAAAACAATATCATCAGCAAACAACATACACTACAACACATTTTCTTGAATTGATCTCGTAAGCTCATCCATCACTATAGCAAATAGGAAAGGGCTTAAAGCAGATCCTTGATGTAACCCAACCGTTATAGAAAAATTGGTTGTCACCCCTCCACAAGTGCGGACATTGGTTACTACTCCTTCATACATATCTTTAATTATACTAATGTACTTGAGAGAAACACTTTTCTTCATCATTGTCCACCAGAGAATGTCCCTAGGTACTCTATCGTAAGCCTTCTCCAAATCAATAAAAACCATATGCAAATCTTTGTTCCTCTCTCTATTTTTCTCAATAAGTTGTCTAAGAAGATGTATAGCTTCCACAGTTGATCTTCCAGGCATAAAACCAAATTGATTCTCTAATATCATGACAATCTTCCTCAACCTAGACTCAATCACCCTCTCCCAAAGTTTCATAGTATGACTCATGAGTTTTATACCATGATAGTTTGTGCAATCTTGTATATCACCCTTATTCTTATATAGAGGCACCAAAGTACTCTTCCTCCACTCATTAGGCATCTTATTTGTCCGCCAAATCTTGTTAAAAAGATTTGTCAACCATTCTAAACCTTTCTCTCCCAAGCATTTCCAAGCCTCGATAGGTATATCATCTAGGCCAACTGCCCTTCTTGATTTCATTTTCTTCAAAGCCTCTGCAATTTCTTTCTTTTGAATCTTGCGCATGAAGTCACGATTCATCTCATGAAAAGGAATTGAAAAGTCTCCAAGATCCTCAGCATGACTTTCATTAAATAGCTTATCAAAATAATCTTTCCATCTCTCCTTAATCTCCTCATCTTTGACTAAAACCCTTTGCGTTTCATCTTTGATACATCTAACCAAACCCAGATCCCTCGATTTCCTATCTCTCATCTTTGCAAGCCTATAAATATCCTTCTCACCCTCTTTGGTATCCAACTTGTCATAAACCTCCTTATATACCTTATCCCTCGTGTTCTGAACTACTTTTTTAGCTTCCTTCTTTGCTATCATATACTTCTCCAAATTCTCATTATCATGATTTTTACTTAGATTTCTATAACACTCTCTTTTAACCTTAATAGCTAATTTGACATCCTCGTTCCACCGCGATGTATCCTTACCTAGCGGTGCACCGCCTTTAGACTCACCCAATACCTTCTTAGCCACCTTTCTCATGCCACCCGCTATCTTATTCCAAATAGATTCTGAATCCTCCTCGAGACACCAATCAACTTCCTTAACTACCCGCTCTACAAACATTCCTTGTTTAGCTTCTTAGAAGTAGGATGAAAAATCCTAGAATCCTATGCTTGTCTCTTTTTTTGATAAAGTATGCATACTGATACAAGGTAAGGGTGTCAACGGGTCGGGTTTACCCTATAGGGTCTGGGTATAGTGATAAATAATAAGACCCGATTAAGACCAGGGTCCAGACCCGAAGGTCTGATTAATACATAGACCCGGGTATATTTTGTGAAATTGTATACTTCCCGGACTCGACCCAAGTTTCGATTAAGACCTGCAAAATTTCAATGTAAAAATGATAAAAAAATATATGTCTGGTTCATGTAGTAGTTATCTGGTATGATTTTTTTTATAGTGGATCTGATTAGACCCTGGTCTGGACCCAATACCATACCCAAAAATCAGGTCCAAATCTAGTTTCACCTGAGTTTGAACCAAATCCGCCCCCTTGACACCCTAATACAAGGTAGGCAAGGAGTGGCGTATTTTTTTTTAAGAAAAAGAAAGGGCAATCTTATCAGTTTCTTGGTTGAATACAATGGGATTAGATGTTGGTTAAGCCCCTTTGGACAACCTTATCCAATTCAGGGCCACCCTCAACCCCTCTTGCACACGAGGACAAAGAATACCAAGAATATTCACATAATTCTATTCTTATGGGGTCGTCCATATTTGTTCTTTTTAGATGGAGGGACTAAACTTAGGTTATGTTTGGAAACTAGTAGCTGGGATGGGAGTTAATGTAATTAGTGGAAACTTGGCCAAACTACTTTGGTGGTGGACGTTTGGAAACTGATAGCTTGGATGGGTGTTTATGCATTTAGGATGATAAATGAGGTCTACCCCCTTTGTACTTGCACTAAAAAATGGAATGGATAGCTACCACCTATCAATTGAGGAAACTGGTAGCTAGAGTGGTAGGTGCTAAATCTAGGATTTGGCAGTTGCCACTTTTTCAAATGCATAATCTTCATCCTGTTGGATCGCTTTTCGGATCACGTAGTTTCACAATCAACATCATGAAATAAAGCAGGAAATACAATAGTATTAAAATCATGATTGACAGTCAATCGAAACAAGAACAGGGAGCAAGCATGACGGTTTCCGCATAAAACCAAAATCCAAACAACAACATATGTACAAATAGATGCACATAACACAATAAAAACAAAAAAATCATGTTAATACTGTGTAAAAGGCGAAGGCGTACGAAAGTACTCCTCTTAGAGAAGATTCACCCCCACATACAGTGCAAACAGGGGTCCAGCGTCCTTCCCCCAGGATACAATAGCCTCGAAGATCAGAACGGTGCGCTCCGATGGATCATCCTTCGAAAACAACCTCTACGAACCGATGTTGTAGACAAACCCCTTTTGGGATAACTCAGAAGAGAGAGAGAGCAACAGAGAAAGAGAAAACCGCAGAGCTCTTCTTCAGAAATCAGTGCGTCTAGGTTCTCTGTAACCCTAGCCCTAACCATGCTTTTATAACCCACGAACGGTTATAAAGCGTGGAAGGAACCCGTTACGGAATCTGAGGAGACGTGACCTGTTAAAGGAAATTGAAGAGTTGAGATCCGTTAACGGAATTCAAAGAGCCATAATGGGCATGGACTACGAGGAGTCATGACCCATTATCATTTCTCATAACCCGTTAAAGAATCCAAATATCAATAGAAACTTTGAGCAAAAAGATACTTTGGTCTTGATTGGATATGGCCCTAAAGGGCCAATTACCCGAACCCGAGCCTGAGCCCGGCACGACACGACGGGTGGGTTCGCGCGTGCATTTGTGTGTGGTAGTCATTCCAACCCCTTGTTCTTAGGAACAAGTGTAAGAGTTTACATGTGGGTTATAAAGCCCACAACAAACTCAAACACCATCAATATGAGACTATTCCACGTCATCAAAACCAAACTTTCTCTAAAACAACCCATGTTTCTTCTTTTGAATTCTCTCTCCCCTCCCTTCTTACACCTAACATTCCCCCACACATTCAAAGAATGAAACAAGAGGAAACCAAGATGCAAGATAAGACAATCTACAATAGGACATATCATGCTTTCAGCAATGGTACCTTTCGGTTTGAACCACTACCTTAGTTGACTAACTTTACCCCCATAGGAACGAAGTGAACTGAAGTCTTGAACTTGAACCTTTGGTGTAGGAGTGTCCATTAGCAACAACACGATAAAGGTTCTGGTTGTAATCTTTAGGGGCGACGCGTTAAAGGCCATGCGCCCGAATCCTATTTCATGAGTGACTTTAGGAATAACCCAATTCCTTAAACTGCGGCCACACAGTCACACTCACATAGGTGAGCTTCTCTAGAGATAGAATGCTAACATCTCGCCTAGAAGGCTTTGAACCCATTTAGAGTTTTAATTCTTCCTTAACTAGCAACTACAACACATTTCCAGAGTAAACAGGGGAACAAACACAAATACATAATATCTCATAAATAAGGTGCTATTCAGTTCACCCTAAAGCTTGTTGTTACCACATTGAACCTACTTTATGGGATCTCCACTCAGATAGGTTGGGTTGCTACTGTAGATGAATTACTGATGGGTTTCAGTCCCATTCCCTCTCTAGATTTCAGAACTAATGACTTATTTAGTCCTTTCATTAATGAATCAGTTGTATTTTTTTTGGATCCAACATAGTCCACAACAACCACTAACTGAGACACCAGTTCCCTTACAGATTTTATTCTGACTTGGATGTGTCTTCTCTGCTTTTGGTTATATTTTGTGTTTTTAATCTTTGCAATAGTGATCATATTGTCACAATGCACAAATATTGCAGGAATTGGTTTGCTCATTAAAGGAAGTTCCTCAAGAAGTCCCTTTAATCATTCAACTTCCAATCCTATGATATCTAAAGCACAGAGTTCAGCCTCAAAAGTAGACTGAGACAAGATGATATGCTTTACTGATCTTCAGGCGACTGCGCTGCTACCCAAGGTAAATACATACCATGTCACACATAACTCCCAGAGTTCATGGCTATCCAGCTCACATCACTATATCCCTCAAGAACTGCAGGGAATCTCTTGTAATGCAAACTCAAGAAAATGGTTCTTTTCAGGTACATAAGTACTCTGTCCAATGCCTTCCAATGAGTGCGATTTGGATAACTTGTGTATCTACTTAATTTTGTCACAAAGAATGAAATATTTGACCTCGTGCAATTTGCAAGATACATCAAACTTCCAATAATCTGGGAATATCTTAATTGAGACACAAGAACATCAGTCGTATTCTTATGAAGAGGAATAGAAGGGTCATATGGAGTTTCTATAGATCTCCCTTGGTTATAGCCAAATTTCTCAAGTACTTTCTCAATAAAGTGAGATTGAGAAATGACTGTCCCCTCAGCCGAACAAGTCAGCTTTAAGCCTAAGATCACATTTACAACACTCATATCCTTCATATTAAACTTAGTACTAAGAAACGACTTTGTCTCATTCACAATTCCCATATTGGAACCAAACAAAAGAATATCATCTACATACAGGCATAAAATAATACAATCATCACTTTTAACTTTATAATAAACACACTTATCAGATTCATTGACAACAAAGCCAAATGATAAAATAACATTATCAAACTTCTCATGCCATTGTTTAGGGGCTTGTTTTAGTCCATATAATGACTTAACAAGTCTATAAACTTTATTTTCATTACCAGAAGCCACATAACCCTCAGGTTGATCCATATAGATCTCTTCTTCAAGATCGCCATGCAAGAAAACAGTCTTCACGTCCATTTGATGAACCGAGAGATCATAAATCGAAGCCAGTGCAATAAGCACCCTTATTGTGGTCATCCGCATAACCAGAGAATATGTGTCAAAATAATCTATTCCCTCCTTTTGTTTGAACCCCTTAGCAACCAGTCTCGCCTTGTACTTGTCAATAGATCCATCTGGTTTCAACTTCTTCTTAAACATCCATTTGCACCCAATTATGGAACTACCACGAGGGAGGTCAATCAGTTCCTAAGTGCCATTAGAGACAATGGAGTCCATTTCACTCTTGATGGTGTCTTTCCAATGCCTTGCTTCAGGTGAAGCCATTGCATCTCGGAAAGTGGGAGGATCATCCTCGATAAGGTAAGTGATAAAATCACTTCCCCAATCCTTGGTAATCCGTGGTCTCTTACTCCTAGGTTTAACCACTTCCTCAGACTCAATGGGTCTAGAATGAGAACAAGATGGTTCTACCCCCACATTTGTCATCCTTTCCACATGTTTGGGAATGAAACCAGAAGTTGAAGGTATATCTAAAGAAGAAAGATCCTGAGGTACACCAACTTTCATGGGAAATACATTCTCAAAGAATGTAGCTTCTCGAAGGTCAACAATAGAGTTTACATCTATGCCAGATATCTCAGACTTAATTACTAAGAACTTGTAGGCATAGCTGTTCTCTACATAACCCCAAAAGACAACATCTACTGTTTTAGGACCCAACTTCTTCCTGTTGTGCTCTGGGACAAGTACCTTTGCAAGGCACCCCCACACTTTAAGGTATTTCAAGCTCGATTTCCTATTTCTCCAGAATTCAAAAGGGCTACTGTCCTTATGCTTCTGAGGAACTCTATTCAGAATATGGCAAGCCGTATTCAGAACATCACTCCATATATAGGTATGTAATCTAGAACTCTCAAGTAGAGCATTAATCATGTCAGTTAGGGTTCTATTCTTTCTTTTTGCAATCCCATTAGATTGAGAAAAATATGAAGCAGTGAACTCATGAACTATGCCAACAGATTTACAATATTTATCGAGTTTATTAGAGGTATATTCTCCCCCTCTATCAGACCTCAGTCTTTTCAGTTTTTTACCAGTTTGTGTTTCTGCTTCATTCTTAAAAATAAGAAACTTATTAAAAGCTTCATCTTTTGATTTTAGCAGATACACATAATAATATTTAGTGTCATCATCTATAAAAGTGATAAAATACTTTTATGATTTCTGGTTAACACTCCATTAAACTCACAGATATCTGTGTGCACCACATCTGATATTTCAGAATCTCTAACAATCGTATAGAATGGTTTCCTACATTGTTTTGCTTGCACACAAATTTCACATTTTTTAGTTTTATCAATGGAATGCTCAGGAATCATTTTCAAGCTCATCATGTGTTTCACAGAATTGAAATTCACATGACCTAATCTATTATGCCACAAATCAGATGATTCTATGTTATATGCAACACTAGACAATGAATCAAAAGAAACATCATTTTCTAATTTATCACTGCAAACATGTTAAACACGAAGTTTAAACAAACCATCATCTAAATACCCCTTGCCAATAAAGGTTCCAGAATGTAAAATAACAACTTTATTACACTTAAAGTTGAATTCATAACCCTCTCTAACAAGACATGAACCACTTAGAATGTTTCTTCTAACTATAGGCACATAGTGCACTCTGTGTAAAGACAGAACTCGTCCTGAAGGAAACTTCAGATCCACGCGTCCAATCCCTAACACCTTTGCAGCCATTGAATTATCCATAGTCACGGATCTGCCTGCAGCAGCATGATATGAGAGAAAGACAGACTTATAAGCACAAACGTGCATATTAGCCCCAGTGTCAATCAGTCACTCAGTTGGCTCATAAACGTGATAGATTTGCAGATTAACAGAAACATACTTAGTACTGGTCCCAACGACCTCAGTCACCATGTTGACTTGAGGCATTCCATCTGTGGTCCCATGAGCTTTGACTTTCTTGGAAGGACATTCCTTAGCCCAGTGCCCAACCTGCCCACAGTTCCAGCATGGTTTGTTCTTTGCCTTTTTCTGGATTTTGGCCTTAGGTTTAAATTGGTTTTTCATTGCAGATTTTGGTTTTTGTCCCTTGCCCTTAAAAGATTCGGTCATCATGTTCACTTTAGGTTGTTCAGTTGGCATCACGACCTGTTTCTCGCTCCTATGCTCTTCTTCAATGACAATGGCTACCATAAGATCATCCAGGGAAATCTTCCCCCTACGGTGCTTGAGAGACATACCAAAGTCTACCCAAGACTTAAGAAATTTCTCCACGATGGTCATTACTTGAAACTTCTCAGGAAGTTTCATATCAGCCTCAGCCAAACTATAGAGCAACAACATAAACTTGTGTGCCTGTTCAGTGACCGACTTGCCCTCAACCATCTGATATTTCAGAAACTTGGCAACAGAGTACTTTTCAAGACCTTGGTCTTCAGTATTGTACTTTTTGTCAAGTTGATCCCATAGAGCCTTAGCAGTGGTAGGCGAGAAACAATATACATCGAACAACATGTTGGACAGAGCCAACAGTATATAACCACGACATATACTGTCCTTTTCTTTCCACTCTACAACCGCAGTGACCACAACAAGGTCAGGTTCAGTATCAGAGACTAAAGGGCAGTCGAGTTCCAGAACTGACAACAACCCTATTGTTGTAAACCAGATTTTCATGCGTTGCTGCCAACGCTTGAAATTCTGACCGACAAACTTTTCTGGCATATCGAACATGTCCACTTTTGGTACAAATGCAGAGAAATTCGACATGCTTAGAATCTTCTCTAAGACTGTTGGATCACTTTTTGGATCACGCAGTTTCACAATCAACATCATAAAATAAAGTAAGAAATACAACAATATTAAAATCATGATTGACAGTCGATCGAAACAAGAACAGGGAGCAAGCATGACGATTTCCGCATAAAACCAAAATCCAGACAACAACATATGCACATAACACAATAAAAACAAGAAAATCATGTTAATATTGTGTAAAAGGCTAAGGCGTACGAAAGTACTCTCCTTAGAGAAGATTTGCCCCCACATACAATGCAAACTGGGTCCAACGTCCTTCCCCCAGGATACAATAGCCTCGAAGATCAAAACGGTACACTCTGACAGATCGTCCTTCGAAAACAACCTCTACGAACCGATGTTGCAGACAAACTCCTTTCGGGATAACTCATGAGAGAGAGAGAGCAATAGGGAAAGAGAAAACCGCAGAGCTCTTCTTCAGAAATCAATGCGTCTAGGATCTCTGTAACTCCAACCCTAACCACGCTTTTATAACCCACGAACGGTTACAAAGCGTGGAAGGAACCCGTTACGGAATTTGAGAATATATGACCCGTTAACGGAAATCGAAGAGTCGAGATTCGTTAACGGAATCCGAAGAGCCATAACGGGCACGAACTACGAGAAGTCGTGACCCGTTATCATTTCTCATAACCCGTTAAAGAATCCACATATCCATAGAAACTTTAAGCAAAAAGATACTTTGGTCTTGATTGGATATGTCCCTAAAGGGCCAATTACCTGAACCACGAACCCAAGCCCGAACCCGAGCCCAGCACGACGGGCGGGTGCGCACGTGTGTGTGGTAGTCATCCCAACCCCTTGTTCTTAGGAACAAGTGTAAGAGTTTACATGTGGGTTATAAAGCCTACAACAAACTCAAACACCATCAATATGAGACTATTCCACGTCATCAAAACCAAACTTTCTCTAAAACAACCCATGTTTCTTCTTTTGAATTCTCTCTCCCCTCCCTTCTTACACCTAACACATCCTACTACCAGTTTTGAAACTGAGCCTTAGTTTCTTTATTGAATCCATTATTCAAAGGTTGATGGGACCCAAATCAAACAGACCATGAGGAGTGCAGCCATCTAATCCAGTTACATTGTTCATGCACGTATTGACCCAGCTAGCTACTAGGCTGTCAATTAGTTAGAGCCTGTCTCAATTAGTGCAATCCTGAATGACAGGACTCTGTAATACCTGGTTGATAAGGTTACTGAACCAGGAAGATACTGGACTCATTTATGATGATTTAAATGCACTGAACTCGATCTTGTTCAGGCGCATTTGCTGCTCTCTTCATGTTCAAGGACTCATCAAAGATCCTGTTCGACTCGAGCTGGTCCATTTTTGCATGTTCTAACTGTAAATTCTGTAGTGCTTAGTGCTCCTCAAACATTAAGCTTCTGTTTGAGAGAGCTGCATTGAGATGGAAACACCATTTCCATATGTTGCTAAAATGTGGTTTTGCGAAAATCTGGATGGGGTTGTTGTAGTGGGGTTAGGGTTGGGGTTGAGGTTCAGATCCTACCACTTGAAAAAAAAAATAGAGGCTTAACGCATAACACTTACTTTTTACTGATGATATATTAGCGCCAGAAAATATGCTTTTACTAGTGCTATATTGGCACAGTAAAGAGCTTTCACTGGCGTAGTTTTGCCCGAGTTATAGTTTTTTATTGGCGCTAAATTAGCACCAGTAAAAGTATGCTTTCTGATGCTGAATTTGCACCAGTAAAAGTATTTAATAACGAAAAAAAAACTACGGAAATACACTTAAACAATACTTGACAATGATGAAGCATTTGACAGTATTTGAGAGAAAACCAGAACATGACGTTCAACTCACAAAAGGCTTGGAAGAACCTACATGCGCTGTTCAAACATCCTACCATATCAACTTAGTTAATCATCTATATAACAGGGGACTCTAGAATGTCATCCAAAACATGCTACCTGACTTAAGCATCCAGATTCTCCAAGTGTAAAGTCATTTACTTTTTCCAGACCTTAAGTACAACTAACATAAAGAACTTGATAAGTACCTTACCACGTTAACTCTGTTGGATACCTGTCTAGACAACATTCCCATTTAATCATGTTGCACTTTGCACATGTTCACCATGAGCTGGAACTGCTGACTGAGAAGAAGCTGAAGCTGCAGCAACAACACTAGAAAATTTAATGACCTTAGATTGAAAACATGCTGAGATGAAAAAAAATTAAAAACACAAAAAATGAAAAGGAAGAGATAGTCCAAGGTGATGATTGCCATGGGCCGAACCATCCAAACTCTCAAAGGCAAGTTAACCAAACATAAAGGTTCCGATGACTAGGTAAAAATCTTCCATGTTATATTTTACACTCAGTGTAATTAACTTTAGCCTTCAGGGATCACTTGGCTTGTGAAACTTTTTGTTGATTGTGGCTTGAATGAGTTCTTATTGGACTATGACTAACATTGTCAAATAAAGAAGTTTCTTGTGTACTCTTGTTTAGAATCTCATATGATACGAGAAATAAAAACCATAAGAGATTTTTTAATAGATAAAGACTACATTTAAAAATTATAAATAGAGAGTGTGCTCTCTTTTGAAAAGGAGGAAGAGATACTTCTAGGCTTGAGGGAAAGCGAAAAGCGAGGGCATCTCTCTTTCTTTTGGTGCTCTCAGAGAATGTAAGAGAGAAAGATGATGGTTTTGCTCTCTTGGATGGTTCATCGGTGTTTGGGGCTTCTATTGGGTTTTGAGAGCAGTGTAAGAAAGAAGATATCAACTTTTTTTTTTGTAATAAAAAAAAGGTTTAGATTACACACATCAATCATTTTGGTGCATCAAACGATATATATGGTTGTTCTTATTTGTAGCTTTATTTATTATCTCTTGTATCAGTGATTGATTATATTTATAAAGGCTCTCAGTACTCTGTGTGTGGATGTAGGTGGTTTTGCAAAATCATTTTGTCTTGTGGTTATTTATTTCTTTGCTGGTTTTATTGTGATTGTCTATATTTTTTAATCACATCAATATCATATCTAACCTAGTATGATCATGGGTGTGGGCCTTAAAAATCAAAAGTGTTATCAAAACTATTGGTTGTAAAAAAAATAAAATATGGTAATTAATATTAACTTTAAGGTAAAAAAATTTGATGGCAAAGAAAACTTTGCATTATAGCAAAGAAGGATTTAGACTCTACTTTTGAAAATTATAAATAGAGGGTGTGCTCATATGATATGAAAAATATAAATCATATGAGGTTCTTTTATAGACAAAGACTCTACTTTTGAAAATTATAAATAGAGGGTGTGTTATTTTTTGGAAAGAAAAAAAATGTACTTCTTGGCTTGAGGAGGAGAGAAAATAGAGGGTATCTATATTTTTTTTGTGCTCTTAAGGGACGTGAGAGAGAAAGATGGTGGTTTTTCTCTCTTGAGTGGTTCATCGATGTTTAGGGCTTCTCTTGGGTTTTGAGAGAAGTGTAAGAGAGAAGGTATTAACTTCTTCTTGGTGATAAAGAGAAAGGTTTGAGCTACATGATGGTCTTGTGGTTATTTGCTTCTTTACTAGTTTTATTGTGGTTGGCTGTATTTCTTAATTACATCAATATTAGATCTGACCTAGTGTAATCCAGGATGCAAGTCCCAAAAATCACACTATAAACTTTTAAAACTTGGGACAAATTAACTATAACAATCCATATAAAAACTAAAATCAAGACGTTTGTAATATGCTTCGATATTAGGTACTAATAGAAATATCAGTTAAATATTGGTACTGATCGAAGCAGAGAGAGATTGACTCATAGAATTTTCAACTTCATATGGCTGAGTGGTGCTAAAAAAAAATATCTAATAAATGCACCATAGATAACAGGGTGGCTATCCAATCAGGAGTTCCTCAACCATACCGGTAGCATTATTTTTTAGACAAGATTTTTTATTAGAAAGCCTTTTACTTATTCCCATGTTAGATAGTTTAGCATATATAGGCTTCCCAACACTTAGCATCAGTACATTGTGGGGCTTCCATAAAAAACCAAACCTCTAAAGAAATATATAAAATAACCATGGAAAAAATATCAAATCAACATAGTGAGAGGCAATTTAATCCATATTCTAAATAAAAAATAGTCCAAGAAAAATATAAAAAACAAAGAGAAAAAAGCGCTATATTACTATTAATTGACAAAGATTAGATGAAAAAAAATACATAGACCTATTCTACCTTTTTTAAACATCAAGATACAATCAACAACACAAATGCTTAAATCATACATGAGAAAAAATTGAAATTAATATGCATTCATTAAGTAAATTATGAGATTAACAATTAAAATACAAAACTCCTAAAATCTAAATCATAAATAAAAAATTCAAACTTAGCATGCATTCATTAAATAAATTATAAAATTAGCAATTAAAATGCAAAACCTTTAAAATGGCTATTCGGAAAATCACATTGCTCCAACAACTCGGCCCTCCTACTTCTCCATGAACATAATTCATCATCTATACACTCCAAAAACTACTCTTTTGCACCATTTTATGAAATGTCTAATTATCAAGATGTGCATATTTATATAATCTGGGATGGGTTTTTGCCATTATACATGACACCCAATAATCAAAATTGCCACAATTCTACAAATCAACAAGGATTCACACCATTTCTTGGAACACCAATTATCAAATCACCATAATTCCACAAACAAATCGATAGGAACGATGATAGCATGGTTCAATCACGAAGAAGAGAGAAAGATTCAACAAAAACAAGAAGAGGGGGTAGACCCACCTGAGCGATATGTATCCTTCTAGAGGGCTCGAAGCCATCACAACAGACGGGGTTCTTCTTCTTCTTGGTGAAAGGATTTCACAACTCATCATCTTAGATGTACACTACAAGAAAAACGTTAATTAGTGACAGATTATTTCTGTTGCAAAGTTGCAACGGATTAGCGAGAAAAAAGTACTCGTCGCTAAAATTAAAATTTGTTGTAGAATTAGCGACTAAAATATTCTGTCTCAAACTTCGTCGCTAATTAGTGACGAAAAAGTTTCATGTAAAACTCCTTTGCAACTTAACAATGAATTAGCGACAAATTTTTTTCGTCGCTACTTAGCAACAAATTTTGACATGGAACTTTTTTGTCGCTAATCCGTCGCTATTTTTCGATATAAGCTCGTCTAAGGGGCGAAATTCTCTCTTTCTCTCTGATTACCTCCAAATCGGGTTCGAACCCTAACCCTCCGCCTTTCCCTCCACTGCCCCCTTAACCTACGGTGACCCTTTGCCTCCGCCAGCCCTCCCTGCATCCGGCTACCTGCCACCGACAGCCCAGATTGAGTCCACCCCACCACTGCTCCCTTCTCTGAGCCCCGATCCTTGCCTCACCGGAGGCCACCCGACGCCAGAACCCCCATGCGCCATCTACCGCTAGCGACACCCTCCGCCTTCTGGCCCCCTTCAAGTCTCTCTCTCTCTCTCTTAATTTGTCTCCTATTTTTCGGCCGACAGGCAGACGCTGCCTGTCCTTTATTTTTTTTGGGCCGACAGGCAGGGGCTGCGCCCCATCTTGTCTCCCTTTTTCGACCGGCAAGCAGGGGCACCCTTGTCAGTTTTTCTGACAGGTCGATAGAGGAGACACCCTCTGCCGCCTGTGACAAAGAACAAGGCTGAGGCTTTGGGCCCCTCCCTCTTTTCTTCTGATCGGCAGGGGCTTTGCCCCTACTGCCTGGGTGTTTTCGGCATGCGGGGGCAAGGCCCTTGCCCCACCCATACCTTCTTTTTTGCCAAGGATGGGTCGAGTTCCCTCCCTATCTTATTTTTCTTGGGTTTTGAGGGAGGGGCTCAACCCCCTCCCGTTTCTCCTTCTTCGTAAGGAAGGGGCCGAGACCCCCTCTTTGTTGCTTGGGTTACGAGGGAGGGGTTCGGTCCCAATTGCGCTTCTCATCTCACAGTCGCCCTCGTCCCTCTTTGACATATATAAATGTGCATTGTAATATATAAATGTTCATTGCGGGTATGTAGTTGAGCTAATTGCGTGATGCTTAGTGATAAGCATCGTATGTGGCTAAAAATGTAATGCAAAAAGAAATAAGAAAAAAATGCAAAAGGCAAAACTAATGCAAATTGGGTAAATACCCGTGGTGAGTAAGTGATGCAAGCACATCACATGTTATTTACTTTTCTGGATGCAACACTTTCCTTTTCACACACTCACTTAGTTGTGGATATCTAGGACTGCTTTGCTGGAGTTCGGAGATCATGCTGGGCATTATTTGAATGTATGGAAATAGAATTGCTCTTATTTTTATAGTTCGGAGTCCATGCTAGTCATTGTAGTAGTTAGCGGGATATTGGAGTGTGTTTGCTGTAGGTACATGTTTGACATTATTGTGATATAAATGATTGAATGTATTGCAATGTTTGACGTTATTGTACCTATACTTGCATGAAGTTATTTTTGAATTAATTATATTCTCTATGTGAAATTGTATTATGAAAACATGCTTAAATTGAATGTATCATATTTATGAATGTGATTTCATCTTTCTAAATATCTTTGTGATATATATATATATATATATATGTATGTATGTGTGTGTATCGTGTATCGTATATCCATGCTTGCATGAAATTATTTTCGAATTAAATATGCCTTCCATGTGAAATTGTATTATAAAAACATGCTTAAATTGATGTATCACGTTTATGAATGTGATTTCATCTTTCTAAATATCTTTGTGATATATATATATATATATATATATATATATATATATATATATATATATATATATATATATATATATATATATATGTATGTATGTATGTATGTATGTGTGTGTGTGTGTCGTGTATCCATGCTTGCATGAAGTTATTTTCAAATTAATTATGTCCTCCATGTGAAATTGTATTATGAAAATATGCTTAAATTGAATGTATCGTGTTTATAAATGTGATTTCATCTTTCTAAATATTTTTGTGATATATATATCCAGCAATGTATGATAAATTTTATATTTTTTTTTATCGACACATTATTATGATTTTCTTTTAACTAGTGAAGATAATATTCGTAACATTATTGGATAAAATAGCTGCAAACCGTGAATGAATGTATCGTAGGATAGTTTATAATGAGGTGTCGCTTGAATATATGGACGATGTTGACAGTTTTATTGAATTTGCAACGGCAAGTGTCAGTATAGTGAATCTCATCGGTCGAATCAGGTGCCCCTGCATGATGTGTAAGAACAATCAATTTGTAGAACCTTATGGTGTTAGACATCACCTATATAGGAAATGTTTTGTGAGTGGTTACCAGAATTGGATGCTTCGTGGTGAAGAATTTTAGAACAATTTTGATGTATGAGTGGATGTGATGCATAATAATTCATATATGGATTTGATATTTGATGTTGCAGGACCAAAACTGAGTTCTGCTATGGGTCCTAGTGATGTACAAACTAGGGTACATGAAGAAGCAGCAAACGAAGCAACTAGTAGATTTTATGACTTACTTAGAGATGCTGATGAGTCATTGTGAAGTGGTTGCGAGAGTCATACTATCTTGTCTGCAGTTTTTCAACTACTGAATTTAAAGTCAGAGTATAATTTGAGTCAATCATATTTTGTCCGTTTATGCTCTATTGTGAAGACTATGTTGCTTAAAGATGAGCAATTGCCATAAAATTTCTATCGTGCGAAGGTTATGGTCAATGCTTTAGGTATGGGGTATCAAAAGATAGATGCTTGTCCAAATCACTGCATGTTGTATTTCAAAGATAAAAAAAATAGCAGATCATGTCCGTCATGTGGGCATCCTCAGTTCAAGCCAAAGTCAAGGGGCAATGGTAGCACGAAGTCAAAAGAAGTGCCATACAAGTCACTCTGCTACTTCCCGCTCACCCCTAGATTGCAACGATTATATATGTCTTCGATGATAGCTAAACACATGAGATGACATACAAATAAAATTTGATATGATGAAGACAAGATCACGCATCTTGTTGACGCGGAAGCTTGGAAGCATTTTGATCATACTCATTAGAGCTTCGCAATGGAAGTGAGAAATGTTAGGCTAAATTTATGTACAGATAGATTTAATCCATTTGGGGGTAGATCAACCCCATACTCATGTTGACCAGTATTTGTCACCTCATACTCATGTTGACCAATATTTGTCACCCCATACAACCTTCCTCCAAGCGTGTGTATGAAGTGTCAAAATCTTTTCTTGTCTCTATTAATCCCTGGTCTGACCTATTCGAGCCAAAATCTTGATGTATATTTAAGGTCATTGATTGATGAGCTGAAATTATTGTGGGATGACGGTGTTCTCATGTACGATGCCCACAAAAAATAAAACTTCAATATGAAGGTTGTTGTTCTATGGACAATTATGACTTTCCTGCGTATGGTATGTTATCTGGTTGGAGCACACATGGGAGTTTGGCATGTCCTTATTACATAGAGGATACAAAATATTTTAGATTGATGCATGAAAGGAAGTCATGCTGGTTTGATTGTCACTGTCGATTTCTACCCAACGACCATCTATTTTGATGACAAAGGAATGTATTCCGAGCATGCACAACAAAAATAGAAGGTCCACCTATTCGGTTATCTGGCATGGAGATTTTAAGATGATTACCATACTTTCCATATAGACTGACAGACGCCCGTAGTCTGATGCTCTTCCTTGGATTTAGAAAGGATCACAATTAGACAAAGAAATCTATATTTTGGGAACTATCATATTGACCGACCTTATTGATATGACATAATTTGGATGTGATGCATGTAGAAAAAAATATGTTTGATAACGTGTTCAATACGGTAATTAATGTCAAAGGAAAAATGAAGGATAATCCGAAGTCCTATATGGATTTAAAAGTAATATATAAAAGATAAGAATTGAAACTCCAAAAGTATAATGGCAAAGTACTGAAACCAAAGGCAAGGTACGTGCTTGGACTAGATCAAGTAAAGCAGGTATGTCAGTGATTGAGACAATTGAGATTTTCATATGGATAAGTCTCTAACATTGCTCAGGCTGTGAAGATATACGAGGGACAATTTTATGGGTTGAAGAACCATGATTGTCATGTCATTATGCAACGGTTGATTCTCCTAGCATTCTATGATATGTTAGACAAACCTATATGGGGGGTATTATCCAAGTTGAGTAGATTTTTTAGAACATTGTTTGCATCGAAAGTTGTAGTAATTGAGGTATTGAATCTCAAAGATTCTGTTCTCACTATTAGTTGTCAGCTAGAGAAGATATTTTCGTCAGCATTTTTCGATGTTATGGAACATGTGATCATACATTTGCCATATGAACTTAGGGTTGTTGGTCCTGTAAAATATCGGTGGATGTATCCATTTGAAAGGTATATATTTATTTATACTTTTCTCTCTAATGCTATTGGAAATTTATTGTATTACGAGATATATATTGTTGACAGATGCATGTTTGACCTCAAAAAAAAGGTTTGGAATAAAGCAATAGTGGAGGGTTCAATTTATGAAGCATACACTTTAGAAGAGATTTCAAATTTCTCATCTATTTACTTTGAACCTCACATTTCAACACGCTACACTTACCCACCTCGTAATGATGATGGAAAACAATTTACTATGGCTGACAAACTATCGATATTTCAACCACTTGAACATGCCTTTGGCAGTTGTCGGTCAAGACTCTTGGAAGATCAAGAGCAAGATGCAGCACAGATCTATATCATTTTTAATTGCTCAGCGATCGACCCCTACATCGAGTAAATATACTTAATATGTAACACTAAGTTCTATATGTGTGTACATAGTTCAGTAATATAAATATTTGTTAAGTGCAAACGATTTGATCTAGAGTTACGAAGCGAACTTCCATATCTCACTGATTCAGAAGTACAAAAAGAATGTGAAAATAAGTTTGGGGCATGGTTGAAAGAGTTGGTAAGGACGATGACATGCATTCTTTTACTGTAAACAGTAATATGTTACTTAATTGGTCGTGATCACAATCATTGTTTATGCTTGTAGGTCTGCCATGGTGATGTTAGTGATCAAGGAATATGTGATTTACAAAATGGTCCGACCAAAGTTGTGCAATGTTATAACGGGTATATCGTAAATGGTTATCGATTCTATACAAAAGACTACAGTGTAAACAAGTTAACGATGAATAATGGCATGTGTGTTAAGGGTAGTAGCTACGGTGAAAATAAACTTGACTACTACGGTGTTATTAAAGAAATAATGAAGTTGACTTACTTAGGCAGAAATAAGAGAATAACTTTATTCAAGTGTCATTGGTTTGATCCCACAACAACAAGAATCGACAAAGCCTCAAGCATTGTGGAGGTGAATCATAAATTAAGGTTTAGAACATATGAAACATTCATATTAGCCTCGCAAACTCAACAAGTTTACTATACTTCGTATTCGAATACAAGAAAGTTAGATAGAAATGAATGGTGGGCAATTTGCAAGGTGAAGTATAAACTATACCCCGGGTATGATTAGTTACAGGAAGACAATATTGCTGAAGAGGGTGATTATTATCAATCAGATGATATGTATGACTTCTCTTATGGTCATGATGTCACACATGGTCTGCATGCCACATCTTCATTATTTGATGGCACACGTATGAAAGAATGTGATACAAATGATATACCAAGTAGATGGGCGCCCAATGAAGAAGAGGACGAAGATGATGAGGAGGAAGAAAAAGATTATGAAAGTCAAACAAGTGATGAGAAAGCATACTCAAGCTAGTTAAATACATCTTGTAATATATACCACATCACTTTCTCATATGCTCTTATGTTTGTATTTCGGAGACCATGCTAGTCATGGTTGTAGTTAGCGAGATATTGGAGTGTGTTTGTTGCAGGTACATGTTTGACATTGTTGTGATATGAATGATTTGAATGTATTGCAATGTTTGATGTGACTATATGCATGCTTGCATGAAGTTATTTTCGATTTGATTATGTATCCATGTTCATGGAATTGCATATCATGTTACATTCCATGCATACTTATCATGTACATGCATAATTCATGCATAGTTATAAAACTGATTCATGTAGGACCTTTAAATCTTTAAATTTCATATATATGTCACGTTCATGATAAAATCAAGAGTTATGTAACTGATCCAAATAATATTTTTATTTGTTAGAATATGGTTCGTGGTGGTCATAGTGGTCGAGGATCAAGTGGAGGCCGTGATAACCAGTCTCAGCCTTCGTTTTCACATAATGCTTTGATAGGTATATCATTTAAATAATTATATACTTGATTAGTTTAAATATGCATTGTGTAAATTTTTAACTCATTTTTATATAGATGATGTTTCATCTGCACATGACCCACCTATACCAGCTATTCATCTACATCACGAGACAACGCCAGATGTAGGGTCTTCTCAGTCTGATACACGATGACTCATTCAAATAGTGTATATCGATAGTCAACTGTAAGTATTTCATTTTCACTTATCCAATACTTATGTTATAAATAGTGTATATCGATAGTCGATTATTAATGTGTACTAATTCATGTGCAGCGTGAGGTTTGAGCCATAAGAGTAATACGAGAAATTAGGCAGTTACTAGTTCAATATCTTTCAGGACAGGTCGTTTAATGGAAGGAGTACTCGAAGGAGGTGTTGGACATATTGTGGTCCTCATTCATGGTATACAATCATTTATCATAGCTAATGTGTTTCATATTTAATTTTTTGTTATAGTCATGTGTACTAACTTTCTAAATTTATTTGTAGGCTTCAAATCACTTCGTGACTGCAAAGGAGAAGCAGGATGCGAGGTGAGTGTGGCAGAAGGTGGTTGTCAGTCGATATGTCGACATGCTGCACAATATGAAGACTGTAGCAATAAAACCATCTGGTGGGATAGATGATCCATTGCAGTGGAAGGGCCATGACCCTCCTACTATCAGGTCTGATTATTGAGATGCAATGTGCGACAAGTGGGTGGGCCATGAATTTCGAAACCGCTTAGCAAAGGCTACACAAAACTGAGCGAAGATGTCCGATGCCCATCTACACACAGATGGATCTAGGACTTTTGGGAGTCCTTAAAAGAAAATGGTAACTCATCAATATATATTATCAAATTTATAAGTATTGTTGTATACTTTTTAATTAATTTTTATCATTTAACCTCACAGGAAGCAGAAAAAGGAGGCACTGTGCCGTACAAGGATGTGTTTGTTGAAACACATAAACGTTAGAGCACGGGAGAGTTCGTATCAGAGAAGGCGAGAGCGACAATGATATGTATTTATTGTATTAATAAACATTGTAATAGACAAGTTACCACGAATATTGTAATTCTTAATTATTAATCCATACTGTAATCATTACTTTGTAGGAGTCATACGAGCAACAGATGGTAGAGCGATATGACGATGACTCCACTCAGCATCCGCCTTTTGATTCTGCAGCATGAGTGACTGCAACCAGTGAACCAAAAAAGGGTCATGTGTTCGGGTTTGAGAGTAATATGAATACCACACCAGTCGTTGTCTCCTCCAGCCAGGGCTCTCAGAGTTCTCCCACTAGCATCAACTCCCAGCGTCTGATTGACCCTGTTAATTCTTAGGATGGTGTCCGCCAGCTTGTTAAGGATACAATGTGTGACTTTTTACATGAAGTCATTTTGACGTTGTCCGTAATGAGTTGTGTAGCTTTTTTTGGGACAAGGGAACTTTGTCTGCAGGTGCCCGTCAAGTATAAAAGTTTCATATCATTAGATTTCAAGCTAATATATGCATGATTTCATCATATATAAGCATGATGTCATCACTATAAAGGTTTTTTGACTGCCTTATAACACATATATGCATGATTGAATCACTATGAAAGTTTTTTGACAACCTTAAAACATATATAAATATGATTTCATCACTATAAAAGTTTTTTGACTGCCTTATAGCACATATATGCATGATTGAATTACTATAAAAGTTTTTTCACAACCTTAGAACACATATAAGCATGATTTCATCACTATGAAAGTATTTTTACTGCCTTATAACACATATATGTATGATTGAATCACTATAAAAGTTTTTTGACAACCTTAGAATACATATAAGAATGATTTCATCACTATGAAAGTTATTTGACAACCTTATAACATATATATGCATGATTGAATCATTATGAAAGTTTTTTGACAACCTTAGAGCACATATAAGCAGATTTCATCACTATGAAAGTTATTTGACAGCCTTATAACACATATATGCATGATTGAATTACTATGAAAGTTTTTTGACAACCTTAGAACACATATAAGCATGATTTCATCACTATGAAAGTTTTTTTACTGTCTTATAATACATATATGCATGATTGAATTACTATGAAAGTTTTTTGACAACCTTAGAACACATATAAGCATGATTTCATCACTATGAAAGTTTTTGGGCTGCCTTATAACACATATATTCATGATTGAATCACTATAAAAGTTTTTTGACAACCTTAGAACACATATAAGCATGATTTCATCACTATGAAAGTTTTTTGACTGCCTTTTAACACATATATGCATGATTGAATCACTATGAAAGTTTTTTGACAACCTTAGAATATATATAAGCATGATTTCATCACTATAAAAGGTTTTTGGCTGCCTTATAACACATATATGCATGATTGAATCACTATGAAAGTTTTTTGACAACCTTATAACACATATAAGCATGATTTCATCACTATGAAAGTTTTTTGACTGCCTTATAACACATATATACATGATTGAATCACTATGAAAGTTTTTACACAACCTTAGAACATATATATAAGCATGATTTCATCACTATGAAATTGTTTGACTGCCTTATAACACATATATGCATGATTGAATCACTATGAAAGTTTTTTGACAACCTTAAAACACATATAAGCATGATTTCATCACTGTGAAAGTTTTTTTACTGCCTTATAACACATATATGCATGATTGTGATACATAACACATTTATTTGACAACCTTATAAACCATATATGCATGCTTGAATCACTATGATATTTTTTTGACAACCTTAGAACACATATATGCATGATTGAATCATTATAAATTTTTTTTGTCAGCCTTAAAATACATATATGAATTCTGTTAATGTCCTTCACTTTATTGCTAGTCTATGTGTCATTCATCCATGTTACTTTGATTGCCTTAGATTAGGTGCATTGCATATAATTTATTTCATTATTTTTTTTATCAATACTAAACTTTCGGTTCTCTTGTAGGATGCTGGAGATAATCAGCGTAGAGGAGTTGATGGAGGCATGGACGAAGGGATAGATCGAGACAATGAAGAGGATGATGCTCTGAATCTTGGCAATGATTAGATTCATGTGTTGAATTTGTTGCACCTTCTTATTGTTTCAAACGAAACTCTTTGTATATGTTCACTTGTAAATAATTAGAACTTGACAAAGATTGTGGATCAATAATTTTTTTCCTTGTAACTTGTGTTAAATTTGTTTCACCTGCTTTGTATATGTATTTTTTATGTGTGCTTTATTTTTTATACACAGGATATGTAAATTGTATAACGAGATTTTTTTTCGATATTTATATTTCAAATAATTTTTTAATTTTTTTTGATGGATTAGTGATGAATAATATCCGTCGCTAATTAGTATCGGCCTCCAATTTAGCGATGAATTAGGGACAAATATTTATCTATCGCAAAATTGAATCGGCCGATGTTTTGTGATGGATTGTAATCCATCGCAAATCTGTCACTAGAATAGTGATGGATGTGTATCTGTCGTAAAACTAAATCTCTGCGGATTAGCGATGACCTCACGATGGATCATGACATTCGCTAATCTGTCACAAATTAGCGATGAAAGTAGCGATATATATGTTTCATCGCTAATTAGCGACTAGAAAATTATGATGAAAGTTATCCGTCGCTAAACTGTTCAGCGATAGATTTGTGACAGATTAGCGTTGGATTGTGTCCATCGCTAATCTGCAGATTTCTTATAGTGGTACTCTTTCCCAACACTAAAAAAGAAGAAGAGGAAAGCATGGAACCAAAGTGTACTCACGGGTAAGTCAGGAGTGCCATTGGCATTATGAATCGAGAGGGATTCAATCTCCATTGATTTTAAGATTGAGGAGGATGCTTCAAACCCACTCTTCATTAGGAGGAAGAGAGAGAGAGAGTACTTCGAGTTGTCGGTGGATGGTGGCCAGATGCCACGTTATCAAAGGCATTATAGATCGACATAGAGAGAGAATGGGGAAAAGGGTTGGGTTTCAAATATAAAGGCTTTTACTAGCATACTATAAAAGTGCACCAGTTAAAAATGGTCATTCGCACCAAAAACATTTTGCCAAAAATATATTTACTGGCGCACTTTTTTTTACACTAGAAAAAACTGTTTTTTATTGGCTTACTTTGTTACGCCAAAAAATATTGGAATATTGAAGTACTTTTTATGTGTGCCAAATAAATTTTATTATAGTTGCACAGTACATCGTGTGCCAGTATAACTCAGTTTTTTCAATAGTGCTAAGTCAAATAGCACCAGTAAAAATGCTCTTTTATTGGAGCGCCAGGAGTGACGCGCCAGTAAAAGAGCTGTTCTTGTAGTGTACGTGCATCAAACCTCTTATGTAAGCCGACACCCAGCATAGGCCCTGGTGGCAGGGGTCCTAGCTAGGGCTGGTAAACGAGCTGAACCAACTGAATAAAGGGTGTTCAAGCATGGCTTGTTTTTTGTATCGAATCGAGCCGACCTTGAGTTAATGAAAAGCCCAAGCTAAATCGGTGGATTGAGCACGCGCTAGCTCATTTATAAAAAAACATATACTTTTTCATAGTTAAAAATAATAGGTTTTAGACACTAAACCAACTAAATGAAGCTCAAATTGGCCCATTTACAGTATAAATAATTGTTTCAAAGTTGTAGGCAATAGAATTTGAACTCTAAACTTCTTGCTTGCAAGCCAAAAACTTCCACCATCTCCCTTTATGGTATAAAATAAATGTAAAATATATTTATTATTAATTAATAAGCCTATATGAACATTAATTGGCTGTCCATGCTTGAGCTAGATAGCTCATCTCATGAGCTTGAACGAGCCCAACATGAGCCGAGCCACAAGCAGCTCATTTGGTTTCCCAGCTCTAGCCCTAGCTGCAGAGTTTTTCTCCTTGAGGGGTCGATTAATGATCAACCATTAAACCTGCCACCAAGACCAAGGTTCATCTCAAAATATTGACGGTGCTCTGATGCTCTCCATTCATCTCAAATATCAGTGTTAGAATCGTTTTTTCAGAACAATTCATAAAATCCGACTGAATTGAATTGAATCAAATCGTTTCCAATTGTCTTTTTTTTACTCTTAAAAAATTCAAGTAAATCACAAAATATCAATAACATAAAAAAGTTTAGGAAATTTGTCTAAAACAAAGAAAAATACCAAAATAAAGTCAGAGGGGTCTAAGACTAGACGTTGGTGTAAAAAGGATCAGATTCAGGCTGGCTTTATCAGAATCTGTAAAAACCGGTCAAGTCGATTCTGATGTATTTGATCTGATTTTTTAGGTAAGATCATCTCACATCAAGGGTCCGTACCCGCCTAAGTTTTTCACACAGAATTTAGGCTCACGGAACTACTAGGTCATTAAAGTGGCCTTCGGCTGTACACAACATTGCAATAATATATTGTAGTGTTTGTTTATTAGTTCTAGAAATTGTTTGGATGACCTAAAAAATCATAACATAAAATTGCAAAGTTGACATATTTTTGTGAGAGAAAAGTTATAAACAATGTTGTTAGAACCGGTTTCTGAATTAAATCCGTTTTAAGAAAAAAACCTGTATCTAATCAATTCGTTTTGAATCAGTCTATTAAAAAAATAATTTAATAATGAACAAAGAAACAAAAACAAATATATAAAATTATTCATCCCTGATTCAGGATGTATGGGGTCAATTCAGCCAATACAATTGAACCGGATAAATTGGCCGATTTTGCAGAGGGGCTGAATTGGCCCCAACATTGAATAGAAATAAGGCCGATCAGAATCGATGTTGAAACTATCGGTTGTATATAAGGGCTATAAAGTACCTTATTCGGTATTGTGACTTGGGGAGGGAAAGCTGCTCTTCTAACCCCCATTTAACCCGGAAAGCAGCCCCCCCGAACAGGGCTGGTAGTTACATCTCATGTTCCGGGGGACCCAATGAGCGCCACGTATAAGATGCAGACCGGCTAGTATCCCCATGTGTGTCCGCATCACATAGCATCATAATTTGGTGCCGTCGCAAAGACTTAATTACCCTTTACCGTCATTCTCTTCCTCTTCCTGGAACAGACCTAAATGCCCTCTATCTAGAAAACGAAAATGGCGGTTCGTGAAAAGGACAAAACTGCCCTCCATCGTGATCGCCCCAAAATTTTCAGCAAAGTTTGCGCATGTAGCAAGCAAGCTTTATGTTGTAGGATTTAAATAGTTCAAAACAATCCATTTTTGCCCTAAGCAGAAAAGTCTACCGGAGCATACTTTGCCTTCATTTGTTTCCTTCATCTGTTGCCACCGGAGCATCATTTTCTTTGCTCTGCTACCGCAAGAGCATCCATTTCCATTTTACGCGCAGTTGCAACATCGTTGCCACCATCTGTTGCATATATGTTCTGACTGTTTCTTACTCTACAGTTGGAATACCCAAAATCCTATCGTTTCAGTGAGTTTCGTGTAAGGTTTCGTTATGCAATATAAAGGTTGTGATTTATATAACGATTTGTAAGTTTGAATCAGCGACAGTTTATACATTCAAAGCAATAGCGATGTGTGTTTATTAAGATACATCGATTTGTACATAAGTTTGCTAAATCTTACAACGATTTGTAGTTATGAAGCCAAATATTGCGACGATTTGTAATCATGACGATCGTTTAATGTGTTGTGCAGGTTAGCAATGTCTGCGGCTCATCAGAGAAGAGATACCCCGTCGTTCTATGGGTTGTGTATTAGAGAAGTGATCTGTCAGTCCCATCTATCTCAATTATTTGAAAGGTATCAAAATATACTTAAGATTGAGAATGACAAAGACAGAGAAAAAGTGCTGGAATTGTATTACGCGGAGAATTATCCATCAGATATCGAGGCTGCGGACCAAAGGAAGAATGTTGAAGAACTAAAGATGCAGAAGAAGGATGGCCAAAAGAAGGCAAAGCAAAGAAATAAGGAGGAAAATGAAAATAAAAGGCAAAGGAAGAAGGTAGAGGAGAGGGAAAGGCAAAAAAAGAATGAGGAGGAGAGGGAAAGGAAATTGAACAATCTAAAAGAGGATGCTAAGACGAAAACGCGAAAGCTGTTGCTGGAGCATATAACAATGCGAAACAGGGTAAAGTTACTGAAGGAGGCGGAGGAGAGGCGAATGCAATTGAATAAGGAGGAGGAAGAGAAGGAACATAATAAGCTTCAGGATGAGGAAGAAAAGGGAAGGTGAAGGAGGGAAAAAGAGTTTGAGGAAGAGAAGGAAAGGCAAAGGAAGGAGAAGGAGTTTGAGGAAGGGAAGAAAAGACAAAGAAAGAAGGATGATAAGGAAAAGAAGGAAAGAGAAAGGAAGGAGAAGAAGGATGAGGAAAAGAAGGAAAGAGAAAGGAAGGAGAAGGAGGAGGAAGTGGAGGAAAGAAGGAAACTACACGTGGAAGAGAAAAAAGGCGGCGGAAGGAGAAGGAGGACGAGAAAAAGAAGGAAAGAGAAAGGAAGGAGAAGGTGGAGGAGGAAGAGAATGAAAGGGAAAGGCAGTGGGAGGCAGTGAACCAACCAGAAAGGACTAGGTTGGAGGGATTGGTTGAACAGGAAAAAAGTGCGACCAAGGTAAATAAATTTGTCCTGTCTGTGAAGATTTAATAATATGTTTAGCGATTTTGGTATAGCGATTACTGTGTTAGGTATTAATATGTATAGCGATTACTGTGATAGTGTGTGTGCAACTAATATTATTTATAGCGATTAGTAGAATATTATTTATAAGTACAAATGATACTAATTTACAATTAGTAAGAATAATATGTTATTGTGTGTTACAGAGAGGTCACAGGAGAAGTAGAGAACTAGGTGAAAAGCTCGGAGGTCGGTGTCAGTGGTCTGTAGTGCTGTCGTGGTATGGTCAGCTGAATGCATATCAGAAGGACCGATTACAAAATATGCACTTCAGTGGCCTTTTGGACCAGCAATATTTTGAAACTTGCTGAAAGACGATGACTCACCTGGTAAATAAGTGGAATGATAAGACAAACACATTCTAATTTGATTCTTTTGAGATCACCATGACCCTAGAAGATGTGTCGCGGATAATTGACCTGAATTGCATTGGCAGTGCTGTCCTATTACGGGATTCAAACTATAACGCAAGGGAAAAATGCACTGCCCTTCTAGGAATGTCGATGGACGAATGAAGTCAATGTATTTCTGGTGGAATCAATTTCATATCAATGAAGGTCTCATCTTTTCGTAATAAATGGAAAGGCCGCTCTGCTACTTGTGCATCTGAAATAGCTGACCAAGAGTTGCGTGACTTCCTTCTTTATTTTTTTGGTCTTACTTTATTTTCCGATTATTCTGGTTCGAGAATAAGTTACATGTGGCTGCAGTACCTATAAGACTTAGACGAAGTGGACAACTATACATGGGGTGCCGCTATGCTCGCATACTTGTACAATCAACTCTACCGTGCGAGTAAGGGTGCAAAAACAGTCGGTGGATTTTGGTCATTTGTTCAGATATTTGTTTATTACATACTTAGTAATTGTAGACTAAACTCATTGAAGGTTGTAGTGTTACTAATATATTATTTTTGTTAGGCTTGGGCGTGAAAATATATTATCCCATTGCGTCCACATTGTGGCCCTGCGATTTGTGGTTTTCTAAAAATCGATCGCTGGACTAGAATAAATGTCACAATTCATAATGTTAAGTCCATTTTAGATGAGTTGCAACTAAATGAGGTAAATGTTCTAAATTGTTTACAATCGGTTCAGTATTATAAATCGTTGTAATGTTTAGCATTCTTAAGTAATCATCGCTGTAGGATTTTGTCTTCCTTATTACATATTGTCATCGCCATATCATTGTTAAGTAAACTATAATATATTTGTCACTCGTTATTAAAAAGAATTACCAATGTACAGGTTTTGTGGAGACCGTATGAAGATGTGAAGGACGATGACCAAGACGTTTTTACAGAGGTTGCTAGATTGTCTGATCGCGATTTGTGGCTGTTTTGCAATTATGAAACTGAGTTGCAGCATGGCAGTCGAGTTCTCCTACAATGTGCCTTGAGGCAGTCTATCCCAAATAAGCCTTTGGAAGTGAGAAGGAAGATGAATAGTGGTGGGGGCAGGAACGTGGCTTGGCGCGAATGCTACAGGGATGGATTATTAATTTGGGACACAGGTGGTGTCCGTGCCGTATCGTATGATTATAAAGGACAACAATTTGATCCTTTCTATTTCCAAAGGTATTGGGAACCTATGCGGCGAAATCTGGAGATTGAGAAAGTTGGGAACCCATGCCTCCCAACTACCCCCTTTCATGTTGCATCCCAGCATCTACAACCCGTCTGTCGTCTCCCTCCAGTTACAACAACGATTCTCTCAGTAACAAATCGCGATGAAGAGCGAACACTTGTTACAAAAGAGAACGTTGTCTTCGCCGCAAGGTTCGAACTGATGGAGAGGGATAATAAGAAATTAAGGACGGATGTAAGCAATATGGGGATACAATTGAACTCAGTGGTAGAGATGATGACCAATTTTTTTAATCAGATGGATGCAACCAAGAGGCCACCGAGGATAGACAGTCCACCAAGAAAAAGAAAGAGACGAGTTCTCTATCATATTTTATCTAACTCGTCAAGTGCCACATAATAAACCCTAGCTATTTTTTTTATCACGATAGTTATTTGTTGTAATTCTATAAGTAATTGTCGTAACGTGACATTCTTTTATTGTTTAATTTTTTTATTACATCTAACAAACATGTTTCGTCTATGGATCTCATAAATAAATAAACTGTAATCGAAAATAGATGTCTATTGTTCAGAAATCGTGGCATTGCCTAACCTCCTTGATTGAATAAGAATCGCAATATAACTCACAATATAACTCATCGTTTTTTAATCAAAATTGTAATGAAAATCGCAATAGATGTCTGATTGGCATGAGTAATATTGTTCACAAATCGCAATATAACTCATCGTTTTTAATGAAAATCGCAGAACACATGCGATTTATGCGGTCAACAAGGTCCCGTAATCGATGTTAGGAAATGATTAAGGTCAGCATCGATATAATAGATAATTTCTGTTCAGCAATCACTGTATTTGTCTCGGTCTTGATAGAAAATCGCAAAAAGAATTTACGATGTATGCCATGAACAATAATTGAACAAGTTCTGACGTCGTAAATGATAAGAGCCAACAGCGATAAGAAAAGTTTGATGCTCAGAAATCGCTATTGATGATCATCAGTAAATTCAAATCGCGCAATAGGTTGTCGGCCAAAAGCGGTACGATATGGTTCCTGCACAGAAATCGCTCATTTGCAGGGACACCTTAAATGCAAACCGTGAAATAGGATTGCAATTCATGAGGTCAACAATGCCTTATAATATTCGGCTTTCGTAAACAAAATCATCTCTAAGAAGATTTTGTTGATCGCAAATGGTTGTATTGCTGAACAACGTGCATAAAGTATTAATCTGGGTCATAAGGCATTCTCATCCAATTGTCGTACGAATGACACGCCTCGCATGTTCTAGAGTACACTAAGTGGAAAGGGATATAGGTCATCAATAGGCTGACCATGTTGGAAATGGAACGTCTATTTAGAAATCACAATTTTCCTCGTCGCCAATGAATAAAAACCGCAAAACTCATATGCGATTAATGGAGCAAAAAATGGATCCATTAGCTCAACCTCCTTGAATGCGACATATATTTTCAACAATCGCTGTATACGTTAATTTCAATTATATGCAATTAACAAAGGTTACTAATGTTTGGCCGAGTAATAGGTTAGCGATTCATGCAACCGCCAATGGCTTGTAATAATTGCCCTTTGTAAATGGTGTAAGTCAACATCGATTTGCGATGTATGCGGACAATAAGACGGAACAATTTTGTTGGTGTTAAATAATAATAGTCTAAAGCGATAATGAACGTTTGCTGTTAAAAAAACGATAAGGAAAGTATGTGGCATGAATATATCGATGTATCCATATATGATAATCAATACAATAATCATCAAAAATTATACATACCTAGACACCGGGTTTGGTCGGGTTTGATCAATTTCCCACTCAACTATTGTTATAGTATGCAGTCGAAACGACGTTTTTTTATTTATTTAAAACACAATCAATTAATTTGCGGGCAGTTTTTGAAAAAGGGCGGTATGTGAAACGTCGTTTCCTTTATATTTGACTGACGTCGTCGATTCCATAGCTACATCGCAAATGGGTCATCAATATCTTCGTCTAGGCATGGCGCCAAAGAAAAGGACGATGGGAGCAATACGACCAGGCATGGCACCGAAGACGACGACGACAGATAGGCAGTCAACGTCGACGAAGATGAAGACAACCACATCTACAGGACCAACATTAACGCTTAAGGTGTATATTTTTGAACCTCGCGATCGGTTTAGGCAACATTTTCCTTTTTATGTCGTATATTCGATTTGTGTTGTTTACTGTAGAAAATAATTTTAATGTTGAATTCTGAATACTATGCTCATGGTGCGCTCAGTGCAACATCCATAGACAAGGGTGGACGACAACACCCTAAAGAGCTCGAAGAGAACATCAATCAGATACGAGATGAATTTGCAGATGGGAACATTATCAGTAATTTTGTACGTATGTAACCACTATCATTTTTTAGGTCATCGTTTAGTATGTTTTGAAGTTCATAAATTTTTGCAACCAGATAATGTGTGATTTCGTCAATTATATTCAAAGCAACACAACAAGCAATACCGTACGCATCATCACCCCTTATTTCATGGTATATCTATTCTGCTATTGTTTTATTTGCTTTTATGACTTACTCACGTTTCTTGGTGGTTAAACCTTACTATTTTGTGCAACAGACATACATCCGACGAAAGCCATATACCAGTGGATTCGTAGATGCACTACCTTGTTGGAATACCGATGATCACTACGTAGACTTTTCGACTTTTGAAAAGTTAAGTGAACAAACATCTTCTTCAAGGTTTAGTCCTAACATCCCCATCACGATATGTCTATGTATTTATAAACTATTGTATCGATTCACAGATTTTACTTCCTACACTCTGGCAAAATCCTGAACATTGGGTCTTATACAAGATGAATTTACAGGAAAAACAATTATGGTGCTACCACTCATTGGACTGCCACAGCGGTGTAGAACATAACGCTATGCATTTGGTAAGCTTCTGTCCATATGTGAATCGTAGCTATTTGCGGTGGACCGGATTTTACTATATTCTCCATTTATCACAGGCGGGATTCCTAAACGACCTTTTGGGTGTCGACATTGCCGAGTGGATGTTGCTCTGTGCTGACGATGCTCCTTTACAAACTAATGAAGTCGATTGTGGCATATTCGTAATAAAGCATATTGAAGCAATATACAATGAAGAAGAACCTTGTTTTGACGTTGTATGAGCTTTGTATCCACCGTTATTGGGGAATTCTTTTATATATTGGTTTCACATTACATATTTTGTTGCAAGATATACCGGAAGTACGCGACAAACTATGCCAAAATTTGATTGAGTTTAAAAAGTCAGCAGACATAAATAATCAGCCAACAAGACTACTTACAAAGGAAACGAATGACACGATCCAGAAAAGTTTAAAAGGATGTAAATAAATTTCTAATAAATTTTGGAGATTGTCTACACCAATTTCCGTAGGCAAATTTTGTAAGACTACAAATTTTGTAAATCTGTCTCGGTTGAAATATAATTTGAACTTTACTAAACACGCTTGTAAATCATTGTACTTCTTAAGCTACGAAAATTAAATCGTAACGAAAAATAGTTTTGTGATGTATGTGGTAAACCAATGCAAGTAATGTTGCTCTTCAGTAATTAAAAATACTGCACAACGAAAGATATTTTGTCACTGTTCTGAAATCTTTGTATAACTCACACTTCGTGAACAAAAATCGCGGAAATAGATTTCTGCTTTATATGGTCCACAAAGGCACGTAATGTTCGCCCTTAACAAATGACGAAGTAATTATCGATAAGAAAAGTTTGTTCCTCAGAAATCGCTGTATTGCTGAACTTACGAGAATGAAAATCGTAATATATATGCCCCATTGTGAACGAAAATAGTGCATAGCTAGAAGAGATACTTGATGCTTAGAAATCGTTCTATTGCTCAATGTCATTGAATTAAAATCGCAAATGGTGAACCAGTCTGAACAATGTCTTATTTTTTGTGAAGGGATTGGTTGGGAGAGTGACTCAGGCCGACCCATTGTCGAGGTGTAAATCTATAATCTACACCTAAGGCGATTTGTTGGGACGAGGGTGGACGAAGTTGTGGATTTATATAAGACCAAAAAATATTTCTAAAATCAAACCCACACGATACGTGCTACCGTGATTTGAACTACTATATCCAATCACATTGATTAGTTTTGTATACAGCTGTATGAAATGACATTGTTTAATTTCATTAATGCGGAGTGTATTTTATTTGACATTTGCTCAGTGTTTTTTAAAACTGTACTATTTATTTGAAAACTGGCGGAGGGTGATAGGACGTTTCATTTATATATGAATGACACATCACACAGGTTAAGGATGTCTTCCACTTTGCTTCCTGAATAAGGAACCGACAAACCAACAATTCTTGCATAAACGACTTGTTCTTGAATCGAGTGTATAATCGGCTTTGTCGCAATTGAGGTTTCCGTCTAGACTTATTTCAGATGTCCGCAAAGTCATAATTAAAGGAAACGTTGTTTCACAGTCCAAAAATTTTCAAATTATTACACAAGATTTCATGGTAGTAGCAGTCAAGATGACGTTAGACCACGATTTCTGAACAACAAACTTGTCTTATCGTTGTGTACTATTTCTAATTACGAAAGCGACATTAATGGCTCTTGTTGACCGTATTCATCGCGAATCTCTTTTGCGATTTTCATTCTGTGAGTGTGAGCAATAAAGCGATGTGTAAACATCAAGCATTTCTTATCGATGTTGACTATTATCATTTCGAACATTAGAAGCCTTGGTTGATTGCATACATCGCAATCTAATTTTGCGATTGTCAATCATGCGGGTTGAGCGCACATCTTTTATCAATTAAAAGATTTCATTACTTGCGCATGCTGACCGTATAAATCACATATTTTCCTTGCGATTTCAGAACAACAAACGTTCCTTATCGCTGTTGAGTATTATTATTTTAGGGCGAACATATACATGTTTTTTTAGAGCATGCATAAACTGTGTTTGCTGTAAGATATGCACTCATGATAATGGTCAAAAGTGGTAAGACATGTTTGCTGATCAGAAATCGCTCTTTT
Organism: Nuphar pumila; assembly: GCF_984573655.1. Lineage (NCBI taxonomy): Eukaryota > Viridiplantae > Streptophyta > Magnoliopsida > Nymphaeales > Nymphaeaceae > Nuphar > Nuphar pumila. The sequence goes on from NC_143254.1 coordinate 103,498,752, forward strand.
GCTGAGACACTTTAAATGCAAATCGCGAAATAGAATTGTGATTCATGCGGTCAACAACTGCTAGTAATATTCTGTCGAAATAGTATTAATTACACACAAGTTGGTTGTACCGTCTCTAAAATCTACTTAAAATAGACAAACGTGAAATTACTCTGGCGTGGTGGGTACCGGTGTTCGTTGCCTTTTAGATCCTCGTGGTGGCTGCGTTAGTTTCTCCTCCGTAATTAGAAAGTCCGTCAATTTTTTGTAAAGTTCTTCGCGAAATCTAGGTATACCAACCTACACAAAAAACTGTAATGTGGAACCAATAGACATGCATTTAATGCCCAATAACAGAGGCCAAGAAATGGCATACAGCGTCGAAACAAGGTTCTGCACCATTGTATATCGCTTCAATGTACTTCATTACAAATATGCCGCAATCAACGCCATTATTTTGTAAAAGAGCATGGTATGCTCTGCAATAGATCCACTCTCTAACGTCGATTCCCAAAATGCCTTTGACGAAACCGATCTGAGATTAATGTGGCTGAAAGTAAATTCATGACCTGAGTACATGACACAATACTCATATAGATGAAATCTTACGAGATTGGAAATGTCAAGTCATAAACCACTGTCAACATCCAATGAATTATAACACCATAGTTGTTTTTCATGTAAATCCATCACGTATAAAACCCAATGCTTTTCAAATTGCCAGAGTGTAGGAGTCAATATATGCAAATGGATCGTAAAAAAGTTGTTAGCACTGTTATGTTGTAACCTTGTACTCTAGGTTTGTTTACTTACTTTTTCACTTGACAAAAGGTCTCTGCAATGATTACCGTTAACCCAGTAAGGTAGGTCGTCTTTAAATCCACTGGAGTATGGCAAACGACGTAAGATAGTCTGCAAACCAAAATATTGTTAACAACAATGTTAAAATATGAATCAACTGAACTAAATCAATAACCAAAAATAACATAAAATACAACTGATATACCATGAAATAAGGGCTGATGATGCTTATAATTTTGCTTTTTGTATTGCTTTTAATATAATTGATGAAATCGGATATAGTCTGTTTGCAGCAAATATGATGTTGTTAACGGACGTACACATGACTTACGTATATAGATAACTCCTAATAGTTTTATACGAACAAAATTATTGATCATGTTGCATTGTGTGAATTCATCATGCATTCGTTTGATGTCCTCCAAGAGTGATTGACTGAGTTTTCGCCCAACTTCGTCGGTGGATGTTCTACTGAAATAAATAAGGAATTTGCAATGAATGATATTGAAATTACATTATACAATACACAACACAAATCGCAAAAACGACATGAAAGAGACAGATTTTGATGAAAATGGAGATGATGTGTAGACAATATACGCCTGATTCGCCATCGTTGGTCATGTAGTTGTCTTCGTGTGCCTCATCAACCACAATTTGCTATGTAGCTGATTACATGTTCGAGTGACAAACTCCAGGTTTATAAAGGAACCGTCAGTTTGACTGTTGCTGGTTCACAAGATAGAAGATAATCACATCGTCCAGTACTTGTGCGACTATTTATGAGCTAAAAGATCTATTGCTCAACCACCGTGATCAATGACTAATATACGATCAATGAAAAATTTGTCAATACATCCTTTGTTGTCCGTATGAATCGCATATGTGTCCTGCGATTTACATTCAATGACAACGAGAAAAATTGCGATTTCTAAATGACAAACGTACCTTATTACTGCTGACTATTATCATTCAACGGGGAACATTACTATCTTTTTTTGACAGCATACAACGCAAATTTATTTTGCGATTTTCAGTTCAGGAGGTAGAGAATTACAACAATTTGTGAACGTCAATCATTTCTTATCGATATTTACTTTTAGCATTTCCGAACGTCGATTACATGCCTGTGTTGACCGAATAAATTGCAATGTGTTCTCCGATGTTCATTTAGTTTAGGGTATATTGTTTATGTTATAGACAATCAGGTGGAGGCTTCATGTTCAATTTTTATCTTGATTTGTACTGTATTATGCTATATGTACATCGATTTCTGTATTGAAATCGTTACTTTGTTATAAATTTCTCATAAAATTGATGCACCATATTTAAACTATGAATCATTGTAAATATGTATTAAGCGTATACGAATGACTGTTATAGATTTCTTATACAAATTGCAGCTGGATGCCTGCACAAATCGCTATACAGCGAATACAAAATCGATTCACGCACCACCAAGCACGGACCACAAATTGTCACCGACAAATCAAAATTCAGCGAATACGAAAGACTTCCTTGGCAAGATCAGTGGACGTTCTAGGAGTTCTGCTGTGGTCCGAATAAGAAGGGAAACCCAATAATTTCTTAGTAAACGAGCTCTGCTGGAAACCTTAAACTCTTAACAAATCCGACAATGTGGAAATCGAGTCATGCAAAGAGGCATGACAACTTAATTAATAGCCCAAACGAGATTTCTGTGTACCAGTTTTCTCTTGCGAATTCATCATAGCCTGTCATGAAACACAAAATATAAAACATTGTCTTAAGTTTCACAAGAAATACAAACCTCATCCCAACATTGATTACATACCAAAAGACTCGTAAAACTGAGGCTATCGTTGCCGGAAATCTGGTCAGGAGGAATGAAGGTTAGCACATTGAGTATTACGTTTTTAGGGTATTGTTGCATGTTGGACATTATACAAGTTAGATATTGACAAGCTTCACGTAATGAGAAGCAATATAATGTCTTACATACCTGTTCATGAGAAGGGGTTTGTTGCTTTTGATTAGAGGTTGGTTGTTTCTTAGACATTTTCTTGCCAACCAATTCTAGTGCACCCTTTGTCTTCTGACGACTGCGATCAGCGGCAGGTTTTCTTTTGATACCCTTCGCTTCATGAATATGTCCATCATAATCAACAATGTTCACTACTGACTTGTTGAAGATGATGTTTAGGCTAAGACGCAACTTCTCAGAAGTGTCAAGCGAAGCATGATTTTCACCTACGTTGTTCGATCCCATTATCTCCGACTGGTATTCATTCGCTGCAACAGACTGAAGGTTAATTAACTGCACATTTTTAAGTAACTTCTTTAACGCTTTTCTCATGCATGCATAGCCTTCTTTACTTCTCGATGCCAAATCAACAACATGCATAAATGACCTACACAGTTGTTGGTAACGGGAGGCTATGTGGCATTTCTCATCGACACCAGATTTACTCACATTGTTCATATCAAGCATTTCAATATTTGCTTGTCTTCTCTATCTTCACATTACATAAGACTCTGGTAGTTCTTGTATCTTCTCTTGATTAAGTGCCTTTAATGCATGACAACATAAAATACCTTTGAATTCATACATTTTGCACGAACATTCAACTCTTCCATTGTCCACATTGTACGTGACATGTGCTTCTTCTCTTTTGTGATGCTTTTTGTCCTCCCATAAAATACGGTATTTGCGCATATTCTCAGTTTGCACGGGTCCTTCTATATTGCAATTCATGACATGAAACACCTCTTTCTTGATCCATTCAAATACAATTAGTGTATACAGATCTGCAGGTCACATCAATATTTTCATGCCAAAAGTTGGAGGTCGTGTATTAAAGCATTTCACGTCTTGTTCAAGCTCATTTTGTCTTAGACCGTCTATAAATAATTCATATTGTTCCATGAAGCAAAACATTGTTAAACATGAATACAAGCTTTTCTTCAGCGTGGCATGCATAGATTCAACTCTTTATGTGCTTATCATACCTGCACAGAAGTATTGTCTTCCATATGCCAATGCCCACTTCTCTTTTTCTGCATATAAATTTTATAACCACAGATAATCTTCAAGGTCGTATGTCTGAATCATTTCCTCCCAATCAGACATAAAGTTGATCTCGTCTACGCTTTCAAGTACACACCTAGTAAACTTTTTATCAAACCCTGTCTTCTGATTAAATATGTGTCCTATGTTCTTTGCTGCATTTTGAAAGATATGCCACAAACATAGCCGATGATGTGCATCTGGCCACACATGAAGCACTGCAGCCACAATTGCGTGATCACCATCTATAAGTACAACTTCAGGTTGCTTCTTGTTCATTGCCTGTGTAAATACTTTGAACAACCACTCAAAGCTTTCCTTGGTCTGGTCATACAAAAACGTGTTGCCTAATATACAACTCTGTGAGTGATGGTTCACTCTGACAAACTGTGCAAATGGCCACTGTTCAGTATTAATCTTTACTGTAGTATCAAATACAAGCACATCATTGAAGCATTCATAATCTACTCTAGACTTTGAATCAGCCCAAAATATATTCACAACATATCCATCTTCATCCAGTTGCATTGCACTAAAGAAACCAGGGTCATTGCTTGATTTTTTCTGTAAGTAATCAACCAAAGAACATATTTCTCCATTTTTCATGTTATCTGTCCTCTTCCTTCTCAAGTGGTTTCTTAGATCCAAAGGTGTGAATGACACATTATCGCGACCACCGTCTATGTGGGCAAACAAATTGTATGTTTTTCTTGGTGCAATGCCGGTGCTATTGGCTATTTCAGCCATTGCATCATGCACTACAGTTACTTTACGATGTGACCTTAACATAGGAGTCATAAATGATGCAGATAAATCATGATTATGATCACTGATTAAAGTACGAACTAGAAATTTCCCATTCGAATGTCTTCTCAAAACTATTCTTGCTTGACATCCACATCTTGATTTTGGCATGCTCCTTGTTGGATTTCTCATTGATTTCTTCCAACTTTACTTGGAACAAACATATGTCTTTCTCACCACGATACTTTGTGCATTTTTTGACCAAGAAAACCTTCTCACACTGAAGCCAACTTTTAAGGCATAATCATTGTAAAATTTATATGCAGCTTCCTTATTATTAAACTGCATTCCTTCTACCAGAACATAGTCAAGTGCACTTCCATGTTCATTCGCAGTGCCTACACTTTTATTATGTGTACTATCATGATAATCTACCTCATTATTGAATTGCATTTCTTCTACTGGAATATTTAAGTCAAGAGTGGGTCTAATGTCTGCACCCTTCTTATCATGTGCATCATTAGTGCATTTGTTCAATTCTTCAGTTGCGTCATTAGTATAGATGTTCAATTCTCCATAACTTTCAATTGATTGAGCTAGATCATCTTCATTACAACCTGATGATAAGCTCAACAATGTTATAAACAATATATCAGTTTGTGTTGCCAGCAAAATAGCAAACAAATCGATATTAACTAACAAAAACAATATCTCACAAATCAGTAGTATGTTACTAATACAGCGGTTTGAGATACAATGCATATAATGAGTGAATATAGGATACCTGATGGGGTGGAGGCCCTTCCTAGCATTTGTAAACAAGCATTCTTGTCAACAGGTCCCAGCGTCTTACAAATATCGATAAGTTTCCAACCATCGTAAGAACAAAATCTACTTGCACTAACAAAACAATGCCTTAATGGCACACAAGACGACATGCGTTCTTTATCGACAACAAGATGATATGGAAAGCTACTCACGACGCTTTAATGGCATTGGTCGGAATGTTTGTGCGTCATTGCTTTCTTCCATAATGCCTAACGACAACGCAAAAGAAGAGAAGACACGAGAATTTTTTGTAAGCAATATATCATGTTGCGTTAGCAAGCGCATACGTTTACTACGATTTAATCAGGATGCATATAACAACGGATACTGATAAGGGTTAGCAAGTCAAAGAATCAATTTAGTGAATGACAGTATAAAAGCAAGTGTGGTTTGATATTTGCTTATACTGAGCATCGAGTTGTCACTTACCATGCCAATAAAAGACACGAAATGTCGTACATGTGTGTTGACGATAACACTGACAGTAGATCCAGGAGGCTGTGAAACGAGTTCAATACAAATCGCTGACAGAGTAGCTATTTGAATGTGTGTAGCGATGTGTTTTTGCACGCACACGTTTTCAAAGTCTGTGTACAAATATCTTATGAATACATATTACAAAACATATAATATCTTACAAATCGATATACATATCGAATAATATATTGAAAATCGATACGGCAGTTTAACATAATAACTTACAAATCGACAATAGAAAACCATAATATCTAAAAGATCAATAAATATGTCGCACAATAAATTACCAATCGATACGGAAGAAATTGAGCATAATACCAAACAAATCGATATTAACTAACAAAACAATATCTCACAAATCGGTAGTATGTTACTAATACAGCAGTTTGAGATACAATGCATATAATGAGTGAATGTAGGATACCTGATAGGGTGGAGGCCCTTCCTAGCATTTGTAAACAAGCATTCTTGTCAACAGGTCCCAGCGTCTTACAAATATCGATAAGTTTCCAACCATCATAAGAACAAGATCTACCTGCAGTAACAAAACAATGCCTTAATGGCACACAAGACGACATGTGTTCTTTATCGATAGCATGATGAGATGGAAAGCTACTCACGATGCCTTAATGGCACTGGTTGGAATGTTTGTGCATCATTGATTTCTTCCATAATGTCTAACGACAACGAAAATGAAGAGAAGACACAGGAATGTTTTATAACACAAGGCAGGCACGAGAAGGCGACAATGTGTTGTAAAATAGGATACAAAACAAGGCAGAAACCTCGACTGGAGACAAAGGCAAAGTTTGCATTGACAATGGGAGCTACTGTTACAGCAGATGGCGCAAGAGTTTAATGAATATCGAACGTCTACACCTTAAATAGTTAACATCAAATTTTCTGGATGAAGGACTTTTTTGTCCTTTTCTCAAACCGTAGTTTCCCAACTTTTGAATGGAGGATATTTTTGTCATTTCCTCAAACCGTCATTTTAGGGCAAGAAAAGCAAGTAAGGGTGATTAGGTCTTTGCAACAACACCAACGTCCGATGCAAAGTTATGTCAACATACACGGGAATACGAGCCCCATGTGCGTAAATACGTGGCACTCATTCGCCCCCCGACGTGGGATTCAGTGAATCATCGGGGGAGAACATACACCACCCTCCCATTTAACCCCCATTGATCACACTTGCATCTTCATGTGCTCTCTCTCGTCACCTACATGATATCCTCCAACTGCTCAGTGCTTACCAATGTATATAAACATCATCATGTGTACTTGTTATCATAATCAACATCATCATAATCATGCCACACGTCAACTGTACCACCACTTCAATCATCAAGATCTTAGATCACGAGAGACCACATGATCATCCTACCACAAGACCTTGGATTATGTTATTTTCATCCAAAAATATGACTTTTTGAGTCATGAAATTTTAGTGCACTGTAGGCCGTTAATTTTTAAAGTGCTTAAAAACCTGCTTTACGTGTCACAATCATATGATTCAAAACTCATTTCCCACTAAACAAATATTGTAGATCACATCCATAAGATATATATATATATATATATATATATATATATATATATATATATAGAGAGAGAGAGAGAGAGAGAGAGAGAGAGAGAGAGAGAGAGAGAGAGAGAGAGTATGTGTGCACGCATGCCAAGCTGATCCAAACATTCATTGTTCTTGTTAAGCTAGCTGAGCCTATTTCTATCACTAAACTAGCTAATTTGTCCTTATCCAAAGGATAATATATAGTAGCGGTGCTGTGTTTGGAGTTGCACTAAGGGTACTAAAGGGAGAGTACCTTTAGGAAAGACTAGAGGAGAAGACAAGCTACTCATGGCTCGGCTAATAAAGAGTTGTTCAAACTCATGAAATAGGCTCGGTAAGATGAACACGAACAATGAGTATTCGAAATAGCTTGTTTTATCTAGGCTCATTAACTAGTAATAAATTTATATTGAAGACTGTGGAAGATATAAGTGTTTGGTTTACAATCCATAGGTTTAGAGTTCAAATCCTATTGCTTACAGCTTCCAAACTATGCATTTATGCTGTAAATGAATTTAGCTTAAAAATGATTGAAATCCAAATTCTATTATTTTCAAGTTTTGAAAATTCTGTAAATGAGCAAGCTTGAACTCGGTTCATTTAATTTGGTCTTACTATGAGCTCGAGTTCAACTCGTCTTCCCACAAGGATGAACTGAGCTTGAATACTTTCTGTGCAGATCGTTTGGCTTGTATCAGCCCTACCTCTAACACGCCGATTGTTGAAAAGATATGGTTCATCTTTATCATTTCATGCTTTATGTCAATGTGAGATCTCATTGTTAAGATCATTACCAAGGTTAGGCTTCTGTTTATTTATGACAGCAAACACCATCCGCCATGTGTAGTGAAAGACTATTAAGGATTGTTGAAAATTGTGTTGTGATTTTGGGGCCTATGCCTAGGATTACAAGGAAACACTGACAATCATAATAAAAATCAGCAAAAAAGCAAATAATTACAAGACAAAAATTCGGCAAAATTGCCTACATTCACAAGGAGAGTATTAATTGCTTTTATTACTATAATTAATCAATAATACAAAAGAGAACAAATTAAGCAACAAACAAGAACAATTGCATATATCGTTCGACCTACCAAGAAGATTAATGTGTAAAACCCAAGATCTTCCTATAAATTTGCACCTTTTCTCTCACACTTCTTTCAAAACTCAAGAAATACCTTAAAACTCAAAAGAAGCACCCCAAAGAGCAAAACCACCTTCTTTCTCCTTCAACCACCAAAGGCCAAAATCCTTAAGCCTTGAAAGAGCCCTTTTCTCTCTCACTTAATTTAACACCCAAAATAACCCAATATAGAAACTTAACCACCCAAAAGAAAAAAACAACCTCTCATACCCCCCTATCCCCACAATACCCATCATATTGGGTTTCTAAAAGTTAAGTCTTACATATATTTCATCTCATATGGATTACCATAAAAGATTAAAAAAAAAAGTCCAAAGCGGACTCTTATGTGGTACATGTAGGTCCAACTTAAACTCATTCAAGCCACAAATCAACATTCTTCACCTTGGCTTGAATGTTTTCCGACCAACTCTCTTTAAACACCCCCTCTTCATAGGGTTGAAGCAATCCAGCTCATAATGGGGACCAAGTTCAGAGTAACTCGCTTTACTTTTTTCACATGTAGGAGCCATATTTTTCATGCATGAACATATGTATTCAACTAAAAAAGTACAATTATCACATCATCATGCCGTGCATATTGCCTATGAGACTCAGTAATCTTTTTCTAAAATTGAATCTCCTTTATTTAGTGGGTTATCTCATGATTTAACTTGAGAAGATCTTGATGAAGAACCATCACTATTTACTTTCTTCTCAACTTTCTGCCCCACCTGCAACAAAGTCTTTTCACCTCGAACCTTTGGTTCTCTTGCCTTTGCCATGAAACTCTTTATGATATCGATATTACAACCAATTACACTTCTTTTCTTCAACCTAAGCGAGTCTTTGCCTTGACTATTACATTCTCAATTATTGGTATAGGTGTTGAAACCTCTTTCCTTTCATCAATATCTGTGTATGCTTCTTAACCACAAGGGTTCCCTTATTTGATGAAACTACCCTTGGAATCCAATGCCCTTAAAGAAATTAACTTTTTTCTTAATTATGGTACATGTTTGACATCACCAAGAGTTTGAACTACTCTAGTAAACATTCTTATCTTAACTCTACCACCTCTTACTACTTTACTATGGGCACCATTCTCCATAGGAACCATCCCTCCATTACATGTAGTGTAGGAATCAAACATACCATGCTATAACATATATGATAAGAATAATCAGAGTCTAAAATTCATGAATCATGAAAGGAATTCATACCTAAGGATACAACCAAACTTTTTTCATCATCCTCAGAATTGCTTGCTGCAATACTTAATTGATCGATACACTTGGTCTTCATTTTCTTCATATCTTCTTCACGCTTTTTGCACTCTATATTCTTATAACCTATTTTCTTGCAGTAGTAGCACCTCAAAATGAACTTGTCTTCCTATTATGATTTATGTCTTGGTCATGCTCCTTGAACTGTCTTCGATTATGATTTGATGCTTTCACCACCAAGCTCTTATCTTGCCAATTATCAGGGCATCTTTTGAAACATCTTATTAGAGAATAATGATATAGTTATATAATCAAACTTGATACTCGCTTTCCCGTATAAAATAGTTGTCTTCAAATTTGCATACCTCAAAAACAATGCTTTCAAGAAAATTAAAGGTTTATCATCCTCGTCAAGTATTGTATCTAATTTCAAGAGCTGACTCATGGTCTTTTTTAAGGCATTTAGATGCTCCAACATACTACTACTTTCCTTCATCTTCAGATCATAGAGTTGTTGATTTCAATAGAGTTTGTTGTCAAGGATTTCCTCATATACAGGCCCTCTAACTTTTCCCACAACTCTTTTGCATATTATATCTCAAGCACGTTATACATTATCTCATCCTCTCAATCATGCTCAATGTTCTAAGATCTAAGTTTTTTCAATCCTTAATGTTTATAACTAATATCCCACTGGATGTTGCCTTATTACCAGCTAATGCCATTAGTTTACTCGACCTTTCTTTCAATACCTTGTATACACCCTATTGAATCAACATATCTTTAACCTTTATTTGCCATAATTCAAAGTTCTCTTTGCCATCAAATTTCTCCACCTCAAACTTAATATTCATTATTTGTAAGGCCATATCTAATATTTTCTCAACTAATAGCTCTGATACCACCTGTTGTGATTTTGGGCCTCATGCCCAAGATCACACACGATCAGATTGAATATTGAAATACTGACAATCACAATAAAAACTAGCAAAGAAGCAAATAACCACAAGGCAGGAGAATTTATGTGGTTCAATAAAATTGCTTACATCTACAAAGAGAGTATCGAGAGCTTTTATTAACATAATCAATCACTGATACAAGAGAAAACAAATAAAGTCACAAATGAAAACAACTGCACCTATTGTTCGGCCCACCAAGAAAATTGATGTGTGCATCCCAAGATCTTCATCTTCATCACCAAGAGAAACCATCATCTTTTCTCTCACACTCCTCTCAAAACCCAAGATAAGCTCCAAACATCAGATAACCACCCAAGAGAGCAAAATCACCATCTTTCTCTCTCAACCACCAAAGGCCAAAATCTCAAGCCTTAAAAGAGTCGTTTTCTCTCACACTTAATTTAACACCCAAACTAAAAAGAAAACCTCTCTTACGTATTTTTTTCTCTTTTTACAATACCCATCATATTGAGTTTCTAAAAAGTAAGTCTTACGTGGATTTCATCTCATATGGGTTACAATAAAAGATAAAGAAGAAAAGTCTAAAGGCCCTTATGTGGTACATGTGGGTCTTGAACCCATTCAAGCCATAAATCAACAATTTGCACCGAGTCAGATAATCATATTTTAAACTATGGCTAAATCCTTAGTCACTCGTGACAAACATGCAATTGCCATGCATGATTAACTTCCTTTATTGATCACACATTTTGTATCAAGGATCTTGGAGCATGTTAGTATTTGGCTCAAAATTATATCATTTTTTAAAACCAATCTTTGAAAAAATATCTCCTTTTTTGTCTAGATTTTTTTAGAAAACTTTTTCAAGAGAAAAAACCCAATTTATGGAAAATATTTAGTCTCATATAGATCATCCTTGAAAAAAACTTTAAGTTTAAAAGTGTAGAGAGTTGGCTTAGATGGAAAGGCCCTTAGAGGGCTTAGATCTTGTGCTTGGTAATTAAACTTTAAAATTTATACTTGAACTTGGATTCAAATTTGGTTTTGGCTTTAGACTTGGACTTGGACTTGGACTTGGACTTGGATTCGGCCTGACCCAATTCAGTCCAATCTGGTCTTGGTCATGGTTTGACTTTGACTAATCTTTTTATTATTTTTTTGGATAAATTTGTACCTCATAATATCACTTAATAAGATTTATTTTTCATAAAAATTTTGATGATTGATTAAGGTGGTTAAAGGTCATTTGTGACCTTACTAGATGCATGACACCTAGCCTAATGGCTAGCCCCAATGTCTTTAGGAACATTGGGATGTTAGTGGACATCGACTACCCATTGCTGGGCATAGGCAACCCGTTGAGGATGACATCTAGCCTTAATGGCTAGCCTCAATGTGTTCAAGAATGTTCATTATGTATATCGAGGGCATATTCTGAATGTCTTGTCAGACCTATTGTTTGATCTCTACTTTGAAGTATACTCTATGCAAAAGCTCTAAGAAACTCTTTAGAATAAATACAGTATAGAAGATGCAGGAAACTATAAGTTTCTTGTTAGCAAATATATGGATTTAAAGTTTTTTTTATGACAGACCTCTTTTACCTCAAGTTGACCAAATGCATTTATTGGCTCATCAACTTAAGGTAGAAGACATGAACCTTGATGACTCTTTTCAAGTAGATGTGATAATTGAAAAATTATTGAACTCATGGAAAGACTACCATAATATATTAAAATATAAAATCGACGATTTTAGTTTGGAACAACTTCTTTCTTATCTTCGGATTGAATAAGAAGCCCATGATGGAGATAAAAAAAAAGTAGTTAAATAAGTAGGTACTAAAGTCATATGGTGGATCATAAGCCAAAGTTTAAGCCTGATTTGAACTTAAATTATTTTCTGCTATGTGTGTAGCTAATCGAGGCATTATGTGACAGAGTGTCATCATTGCAAAAGATAGGGTATCAAGGCAGAAGCTCCAAGAAGAGAACCTAGTGGTTGTTGTAAGCTCAATTTTTATGGTTCAAATGAAAAGAGTATGTTATATAGATTCAAGGCCTACAATTCACACTTGTAATGACCGAAATATCTTTAAAACATACGATGTCATGGGGGTGGGGGGGGGGGGAGAACAATCAAGTCTACATGATAGTCTCTCATCTTGCAAAGGTTGAAGGAAAAGTGACTGTGGAACTCAAATTCGCATCTGAAAAAGTTACCCTCACAAATGTGTATCATATATCAACTATGACTAAGAACCTTGTATCTGTCATCCTACTGACAACACATGGTTTTAAGTTTGTGTTTGAGTTTGGCAATTTAATATTGTCAAAAAATTATGTGTTTATTAGAAAATGCTTTATTTTTTATGGCTTGTTCAAACTGAATATGATCAATAATAATGCCTTTGGTTTTTTTTTACTTGTTTAACTCACTTGAAGTATGGCATGCTAGATTTGGTCATATGCATCTCAGATCCATTAAGAAATTGAGTAAATAAGGATTAAAAAGAAACAAAGGCTTAAACATAAATTGACTACATTTTTAGTATATTTGAGAATTGAAATTGAGTACCTCCACAAGCAATAGACAATCATGAGTACCTCCTAAAGCTATAGAAAACCATAAACAACTAGAAAAAACTGAAAAAGTATCTGTCTGTGATAGGCAGGAATGAATATGAAAAAAACCACTTTAGAAAATATTCTTGTATGTGTGTCTCTCTCTATGTGATACTTGTATATGGTTTTTAAAAGGCAGGGATGAATACGAAGAAAACCCTTTAGAAAACTTTCTTGTATGTATTTTTTGCTAAATCTAAATACATAGATGTGTTTAACATCGTTTAGTCACTGAAAACCATTATTTGGATTGAATCAATTTAACAAAAAAATATGGTTTTTAGCTAATCAAGTTATTAGTGCAATATGAACTATTGATTTTTTTTTAAAAAAGAAAAACATTTTGTTAACCATGTTTATAGCAAACACAATTACAAGCCAGTTCAGGTCATCGAGAAATTGACCAGCAAAGAGTCAAAGATTAAAGGATAGTTAGAGAATAGTGAGCACAGTCACTCACCGTTCCTAAAGCCCCATTTGCGACCAACTGCAAGAAAGACATCAAAGAGAATCCCCTTAGCAGAGAGAGAGAGGCAATGCATTCCCCCCTAAAGGTCCTGTTCATTACAAGGAACAAAGTCAAAAGCAACGACTCTTTAGCGGTGACAAAAAAATCTCTGCTATTGACTTAGCAATAATGGCGACTTTAGATATCCCCATGAATATCTTGGTCATGCACAATTGTTGTCATTAAAGACATGTCTATAACAATGCCTTTATATATCACCATTATAGGTTTGTTTATAACAATGACATTATATGGTTATTAAATATGTCGTCCTTATAAACACACCTATAATGATGACTTTAAATGTCATCGTTATAGGCGTGTTTATAATGGTGACATTATATGGACGTTAATTATTGCCGTCAAAAAACTTTTATAGGCATATAATATCACTGCTATTGATATATAATGGCGAGATAAAAAAAGGTTACCGTTATAGGTTTGTTTATAATGATGATATTATATGGTCGTTAACTATGTCGTTGTTTATAAAGACACCCATAACGTTGACTCTAGATATTGTTGTTATAGATATATTTATATTGATGACATTATATGGCCGTTAATTATTGTTGTTAAAATCTTTTACGGCAATACTTAACAGGCATATAATATTGCCGATATTGATATATAACTACCAGATAAAAAAAAAGTCATCGTTATAGCCTTTCTCTATAATGGTGACATGTCTGTTGTTTTTATAGCCTTTCTCTTTCTCTATAACAACAACATTTTTGCCAACATTATAGTCTAGTATGTTAAAAGGGCCCGATGAATCCTTTTTTTTCTTTTCTTCTCTCTCTTTCTCTTTCTCTCTCTCTCTTCTCGGGCTCATCGGACCACCACCTGCCACTGTCGGAGCTCCTCTATGCATGCCTCTCTCGCTCACCGTCTCTCTCTCTCTCTCTGACACGCCTCATTTCCCTCCAATGATGGCACGACACGACTGAGACCCATCTCTTTTGAGATGCGCCTTTTTATTGTGAAACTCGTGTTTCGGTGAGGAAATCATCTTTTCTAGGTAAGGTTTCTGATTTCTCAAAATTTTGGTATTTTTCTTTGGCTATTTTTTTTGTTCAAAATGAGACGACAACCCCATCCCTATTTTTTTTGTTGTTTAATTTTTTTTGTATTTTCTTTTGCTATTTTTGTCCTGTTCAATCTTTTTTATGTTTTCTTTGGCTATTTTTTTCCTCTTTAGAATGCTTTTCAGGTTGATTGTTGATGTCTGCAATATGTTGCTAAGATTCTGTTGTTTTCTTCCTAAAAGCATTTTATCATTGCTATTATTGTTAATCATTTTTTTCTTCATGCTTTGGTATGTATTCCAAAAAGTCTGCATGATAACAGAATGAGAGTTCTATCATTTTGTTTTGTATTGCAATTTTAACAGTGAGGAAAATGTTAGTGAGCAACTATGAAAATTTAGAGGCTAAAGGCATTATTAGATTTGTTGTAGAAATTTCATTGTAGGAATAAGCATATGGACTACCAATATTTTTGGTCAAATTCATACATTTCAAAAAAAAACATAAGATTATGTATTCTAAATTTTGAATTCTGTTCAAAATAAGAAGTCTAAATTATCTTTCTCTCTCTCTCTCTCTCTCTCTATATATATATATATATATATATATATATATATATATATATATATAGAGAGAGAGAGAGAGAGAGAGAGACATACATCAACTTTTTTTTTGAAGTTATTTGACCCCATTTAGGTTTGTTTTTCTATTCCTTTTCTCTTCATAATACAAGTGTGATTGTTGGCCATAAGATTGTTGTTAGCTGTATATTTTGGACCTTCCTTTGGTTGGACAGTCTCCCTTCCCTATATATATCTATCTATCTCTCTCTCTCTCTCTCTCTCTCTCTCTCTCTCTCTCTCTATATATATATATATATATATATATATATATATATATATATAGAGAGAGAGAGAGAGAGAGAGAGAGAGAGAGAGAGAGAGAGAGAGAACCTTCCTTTGGGAGGATGTTCTAATGCCTCTCATGTAGTAATGTGTTGCAAATGTAAATTAGAAGACTTTTTTATAAAATTTTCTAACATTTATCTCAAACATGCCAAATCGACTACATGACAGTTGGTTGGCATATTGAAATTTTCAATTATATTGTGATGGCTAACATAATTCCTTGATTTATGTTGAAAATTCTAATATATCAACTAGTTGTCAAATCAACATTTCTAAACAAAAAACACAAAAAGGAGCTTTATGTTGAACAACCATTTGATTTTGAAAAGAAAAATCATGAAGATAAAGTTTACAGATTAAAAAAGACCATGTATGACTTGAAACAAGCTCTTCAATCTTAGAACATAAAAAATGATCAATACTTTCATAAAACTAGTTTTTAAAAAAATTTCAGTGAAGCCTGACTATATGTGAGCAGAGAAGGAAAATAAGATTTTTTGATCATGTACTCATATGTCGATAATTTGATCTATATTAAATAAAAAAATACAGAAGAATTCAAGAAAGCTATGAAATGGCATATCTAGAGATTAAAAAATATTTGTGTGTTGTTTTTTCTGCACTTTGCCTAGAAATTGCATAAACTCAATACCAAAGATATATCATATGCAAGCCTCATGTTGGATTTATAATTTAAACTTATAAATTAGTGCTCTTGTGTTTATTCCCTCAGTTACTGCTTTATATTTAATGATTTTGTATATACTTTATATTTGTCTTGAACTGCAAGTTGTTAAATGGACTTGCTAGTTGTATGTTCTGTTGTTTAAGATGTTTTATGAAGATTCAGGTCATTCAAAATATTTAAAAAATTTAGGTCATTCACAAAACATGAGCATACCCTTAGAAAATTTTTGAAGTACCAACATTTTCAAGTACTCAGCAAACTGAACCCGTCTTATTTTTAAATTCTTACCGTATAAATGTTGCCAGAAAATCCTAATTGGTTGAACTCATGGCTAGACCCAGAACTTGCTATAAATGCAATTGAACATCTACCTATTAAAGAGTTGACAAAGCATTTCAGGTCACAAAGAAAGTATAATGTAAGTACATTTATATTATTTTTCCCTCTTGAAAATATATATGGCCCTTGTTTATAATTCATATTTGTGTGCTATCTTAACTTCATGGTCGCGTTGTTGCCATTCATTTGATTTAATGTTGTTCTCGTATAATAGTATATATAAATGTATGATCCAATTTTGTACAGTATAGTTTGATCT
The DNA here is from genome assembly GCF_984573655.1 of Nuphar pumila. Classification (NCBI taxonomy): domain Eukaryota; kingdom Viridiplantae; phylum Streptophyta; class Magnoliopsida; order Nymphaeales; family Nymphaeaceae; genus Nuphar; species Nuphar pumila. The sequence continues at coordinate 103,515,826 of NC_143254.1, forward strand.
AATATTGTTTGCATGAAATTAATAGATGTCAATATATCGTTCACGACGAGGAGGTGGGTGTTCTTCATCTTCGTGTATCAGTTCACCATCCGCCAGCCAAGGTGAACACCTAAATGGGATCGACTTCATATCACAAGTGGGTGATACTTCAAGGGAGGAAGATGAGAGCCTCCACACACCACAAGCCACTACAACTCTAGAGCCGTCTACGGTGGCCTCAGGTAAATATTAATTCAATATTTATTTAGTATAATTAAAAATTTATTATTGTCATTCTTAATAATATTTATTTCTTACAACAAATTGACAACTGCAGAGTTATCTTTTCAATGCAAACGTGAGAAAAAGAAATGTATAACCCACCAAAAGAAAATCAAGCAACGAAAGACTTCATTAACTATCAAGCTTGTGATGCAAGGAGTCGTATTGAGGGCACCTCCGTATTCTCTATGAAGCTTTCATGCATCGTCAGAGAGCGGGCCAACATCACTCACGAGTCATGGATAATGGTCCTAAAGGACGAGAAGCTGGTGTTGTGTAAAACAGTTTGTGTAAGTATATTGCCTAACTATATTTTGATAAATATATTAATCCATAAAATAATGTTACTAACTATATTTTGATAATTTGGTGTAGGCCGAGTTTGATTTAGACAAGAATATAGTTGAACATCATACTATCGTTAATAAGCAACTTCAACTATCATAGTCAAGGGCGTGAGAAGGTTTTTACAAGCATTACAAGAGGTTTGAAAACCAGGATGAAGCAGCAAAACATTCTCCCAAGAGAGTCAACTATAAAGTGTAGAAAGGGATTTTCAACTTTTTCACCAGAGACTATTGAATGGTAAATATTGGATATTTCAAAACTTCCTTTTGGCCTTGGAATTCACTACCTCCAAAATGGATGCCTCGCTATTTATTTTAAAAACATCTCATATACATTGATGATATTATTTTCAGTGAGAATTCACCAACTAAGCTTATTGAGTTTCTCTCAACTTGTCTTAGAATTTTCATTAAGACCTTAGAAATTTAATACCATTTAGTAAGAATTAAAGGCAACTTCACCACTACACCCTTGGTTTTGTCATGTAACAATTATATTTTGGAATTCCTATCTTGCACTAACATGCTTGCAACCAAACCAATCACCACGCCCCTACTGGTCAACAACACTCTTTCAAAATTCTTCGGCTCCAACTTTGAAGATGCAACATTATATAGAAGCATCATTGGGGCTCTTCAGTACATTACTGTAACTAGATCATGGTGTTTCCTATCTAACGACTGATCCTATATTTCATCTCCAAAGTAAACATTGAAATTGATGTCCACTTTGTCAAAGACCAAATTGTTGAGGGTCAGCTCATAATCCTTTGCATCTCCACCAAAGACCAAGTGGCCAACATCTTTACAAAACTATTAACTTTGGCTAGATTTGCTGAACTTGACTCCAAGCTCAATGTGCTCTCCCCCACATTGCCCTTGCAGGGGGCTGTTAGAGATACAATATTCAAATACATCTTTGTACTCAACACAAATCCAAAACATCTAATAGACGTTGAGGAGATAAGCCAAAACAACTCCATGTCATCAAAAGTAGACCAGAATCGTTGAGATGATAAACCAAAGCTAGCTGCAAGGAAAGAAAATCAAAACCATCACAAAAGGAAAGCCAACCCAATGTTATGTTTGTAAAGATCGGTGATTCTTTAAATACAAGAGGATCCTTAGGAAAGTTGAATAGGAAGAATCTCATAAAATCGTTGTAGTTGATTTTATATATATCTTTAGTAGAAACTCTCTTTACATGTATGTACATACGTGTGTAGAGAGAGTTTCTACTAATGTTGTGTTCTCTCTCACGCGTGTGTGAGAGAGAGAGAGAATACAACTTTGTGGATATAGGAGTCCTCTGAACCACGTTAACACAGTGCAGTGGATGATACCATTTTACCCACCATGCACCAAAGCTTTCATTTGGCTTCTGTCCTTGGATCGGGTTCAGACACTGAGTAATATAAAAAAATGGAGACTACAGTTTGCCTCATGTTGTGTCCTCTCTTGTGCAGTGGAAGAGACGTCTTTCCATCTCTTTTGGGTGTGTTCATACTTTCAAACCTTATTAGGTGCAGCATGGTCTCTGCCGCGTCTACTAGTCAGGGAGGAGTCGTGGCTTAGAGATTTGAATTTACTGTAAAAGAAGCTGTTTTTTGTTTGGTGATGGTGGATCTTCAAGTCAAATATAAACATACACTAGTGTTTATACATCTTGAAACATACATTTAAATATAAATATACACTACAAGGATGATGGTCAATAGTGGTGACTTTTCTCGCCACTATTGCCCTATCTATCACCACTATGGGTTTATAAAGGTGACAAAAAAAAACTGCACATTTTTTGCCTTTGTTGATTAATAACGACAACATTTATAGGTCATTGTTAATGTGTATCCCAACACCGGTGAAATCTTTTCTTATAATTGGGAACACCAATAGCGGCGACCCACCCTTTAACAATGACATTTTTATGTCTCCTTTATAGCCTGTAACAAAGACTATAATTCATCGACATTGTCAATAATGACGAGAAGTAAGTCGCTATGATAGGATATGACAGCGATAATTAAGTCTTCATTATAGGATAGAACAATGATAATTAAGTCAATGTTTTAGGTTCTAATGGCGACATAGGGTTAAGGCCGATAACGATGACACATGAATATCACCGTCATAGGCCTTAAACCTGCAAAAATAAAAAAATTTATATTAGTTTTAATTTTTTTACATTATATTAAACAAAATGACATTCATTCAAATATAAACATTCAAATATACACTTCAAATATCTTAAAACATAGATCCATTTAAATATAAACATACACTTCAAACATTAATTCAAATATGAATATACACTTTTTCAATTTCTTCAAACGTTCATCATCTTTAACCCTCTCAAACATACATCCATTCAAATATAAACATACACTTTAAACATCAATTCAAATATAAACATACACTAGTGTTTATATATCCTAAAACATGCATTCAAATATAAACATACATCATCTCTAAACCTGCAACAAACACACTTCAAAAAAAAAACATACATCCTCTCCAACCCCCTTTCCTACATCCTCTCTAAACCTGCAACAAACACACTTCAAGAATGAGTATAATCTAATAATTCAAAAAAAATATAAAAAAATTAATTATGACAATGTTAATGATGATGATAGCAGTATGAGAATTCAGTCTGATAAGTTACATATATTTTAATCACAATATGATTGAAGACTTGATAATGTTTTCACATTTTCCTGCACTTTTATGAGAATCTAAAAAAGTATAAAAATAACATTAACAAAACATCTTTTTACATTCAAGAGGATATCAATTTCAATTCAATATATATATATATGGTAAAAATGAATATATGCCAAACAGAAAAAGAAGATATACCAAACATGTTTTCTTATAACATAACATGATATAAAAAACTATGACATGTTCATCCAACAAATAAGAGAGATCTAGGATGGAGGGGGGGGGAGTTATGTCTGAAAGAATCAATGAAGGTTTTTATATGCTCTCTAAGCTTTCTAGTTTCTTCTCTCTCTAGCTCCAGTTGTTGAAGGAGTTGCTCTCGTTCTCTCTCTCACTCTCATTCTTCTTTCTCTCTTGCTCCCATTCTTCTCAGGCAATCCTTTGTTCTTCTCTTAATTGTTGGGGTTGAGAAGATAACTCTGAAACACGGGCTTTGCCTTTGGATAAAATGACAAATACACCCATCCCTCTCATATATCCAAACCACACTCTGAGGACTTTAGCAAAGATATCTCGTTGTGATATCAACATACCTCCTTGTGAAGAACATGCTACATCACTTTCAATCTTCACAGAGTGCAATTTTTTATGTACAACGTTAATATTTAGTAATCAGTAGGTAATGATAATGCACAAAATTGAATGAATGTGGCTTCTACTTTGCTGCTACAAATTATGAGTTACTTACAAAAGTGTCTTCTGCTTTATATGATCTGAATAGGTGTGCATCTATTTGTAGAATACACTCATTGTCGATTCGTGCCATTTTATTTTAGTCTGTAAATGACAAATTTAGAATCTATTAAATCAAACACATTTAACATTATACTACTATACAAAAAAATAAGAAACTTACCCTCATATGAAATTTCTAGATATACGAAGATGATCCATTGGTATGTTGGCCCATCTCTTTTGCTTTATTTGCAAATTTTTTTTTAACGTTTGCTATTAACCAAAGCAAGATTAATTAGTTCACAAAAATTTAAAATTTTGAACATTTATTTATTTTTTTGGAAAGTGGTCATCAATAAACCCTTATGGTTGACTCATAAACACTTCTTTTGAAATTGTTCTGTGTAAGAAAGCATTGTAGACATTGAGTTATTTGATGGGCTAGTGATTTGACCCAACGATCGTAAGAGCAACACGAATAGTAGTGGGTTTAACTACTGGATTAATTAAAAGTCTAAAAAAAATCAATGCCTTCCTATTGATTGCAGCCCTTGGAAACAAGACGGGATTTGTATCTCTCAAGACTCCCATGGGATCGTTGTTTGATCTTGTCAATTCATTTGCATTCAATGACGTTTTGGGATGGATGCAATGATACTTAGGTCCAAGTACCATTATGAATAAGAGAATCAAATTCAGTAGACATGACATCGCACCAATTTGGATCCTTGTTGGCTTCAGGCTGGTTTCTGATCTTGAATGTATTCAATTAATAGGATAGTAACACTATTATGGGAACAGGCCCATTGGAAACCGTGAGCAGCAGAATAATCCAAGCGTAGACGCTCAAAGAAAAGTGGCAGAATGGACGCCCAGACCAAAAGGCTGAGGCTAGAGACGGGGAGAGGATGTTCAGTTAAAAACACATCTGAACATGAAAAATGTTTAAATTAATACTTATTTCTTACTAAAAAAAGTATAGAGATCATATCTATGGGTTTACATTAAGCAAAAAACGCATTCTAATATGTTTTCTAAAAGGGTTCGAGACGGTTGGGAGATAAATGGTACAAAAGCTACACATTACACATTACACATTTATGTTGTTTATAAGAGAAGAAAAGAGAAAAAATAAACTGTCAGTATTAGTTCATCAGTAACCAAAATTAAGCTACTCAAATTATCAATTCTACCTGAACCAAGGTCCTGACTCTAGTTGTTCAAGTTTTTGGTCAATTTAGCAAGGGCCCATACTTTGACCACTGCTATTCCTAGAAAGATCTAATGAGCCTCAAAGATGCAGTAGATATTTAAAAAAAAAAAAAATACGCCACATGAGATTTGTTATAAACAAATACCTCACACACCGACCACTAGTCCATGCTATAAAGTATGCGACAAAGATATTAAGAAAAATTCCAAGTGGTTGATTCAACATTATGTTCTACAAGAACATCTTTTAAGGAAATCAAATAAAGACATAATGCTGACGTGGCAAGAGATTGTTCTAAAGCATTTGTGATCCTAGAAAGGCAGGGAAGGAAAAAGAAAAAGCTCAAACATATAGTAGTCAAACAATGCCAATGAGACATGATTGCATAAATAATGATCAAAAGTAGGAAAATTGTGATGTTTCCTATAATATACCCTAGGAACATGATTTTTCTTCCAAGACACCAAAGGAAACATAAACTTTATTGAGATAGTGAGGGGCCTTGGAAATTACAATAACCCATCCAGGCACAACGTGCCGCCATCGATCTCCTAGAAACCAACAAAGAATGAAAAATTTAGTCCATGTTAAAAATTTATGAATCTTAGAACCAAGACAAAGGTTGGGGTAAGCACATGCTCCTATCAGTCATTCTTTTATATTTTATCATTGTTAGTGCTTATATATTGTTTTATTCTGTTATATTTATCACCCAAAAGCAAGGGGGATGGATACTATCATGTGAGGAGGAGAAGCACTACAAGGTTGTCTAGGCAATTGACCTAGAAAGAGGTAAGGACATGGTGGGATAACTTTGGAATTGGGTTAGTTAGGATGGGAGTTTGTGTTTAGAAAAGTGGAAAGCTTTCTTTTATGCTTCCTAAGCATTTTGAATGACCTCAAAACCAAAGGAACCCCACTTTCTTATCATCCCTATATATGAAAGAAAAGACATGGCAAGAACAACCCTAACAAACAAACTATTTTAACATCCCATGCTTTTCCCAAGGTATAAACATAAACAAAAGCATTCTTTTATGCGTTCAATGGTTCATATTTTAGAGCCTAATACTCAATCCCTCGTGTAGCCTTCATGAATATATGAATAAAATATGAAAAAGCTTCATACACCCTCACTCACTAATTCCACTGCCTACTAACCGCCCATGTGATGATAGAGCCAGCATGCAAACATAGGAAGAGCAATCACTTGGGCCACATGCTCATATGACCACCAACCAAGGCCCTACATACTCTATCTTTAAATATTGTTTAGTCCCAATGCTCTCTAATTAATTAAAAAAATAATAATTTAAAAAGACATTAGGGTGAACCCACTTGTTTCTTGGAGCAAAAAAAAATGTAAATAGAACAAAGCGTGCTAGGAAATAAAATAATGACACCCTTCATTTTGAAATTGGCACAAGGGGTTGGGCTGACGTAAATTGGGAGCGAGATGCGACCCCTACTTACAAGATCCATCCGGATCTATTTTTACTATTTGGATTTATATTTTAGTTGCATGTTGGATTCGTCGTATCAATATTAGTGTTTTCTTTCCTATAATTATTTCATTGTAGAGATTGAGTTGAGAGGTTAGATTTATAATTAAGATTTGTTTTCTTTAATTCTAACTATGTTTTCTAGTTTAGCATAGCTTTACCGCATAGCAACTCTGATGGTAGCACAGTTTTTCAAATCTTGCTTTGAGTTCCTACAACAGTTCTGTAAATGTCAGACGACTTATGCTTTGGCCCTGCCCCAAAGCGGGTTTGGCGTAGTGGGGTGGAGCCTTGGCCACTAGACTGGTTGTCAAGGTTCAATTCCCATGAGTGTCTCCACTCTGTGCAAGCCAACACCCAGCATAAGGTCTAAAGGAGAGGGTTCTAGCCTCAGAGTTTTATGCAGCGGACACCACCATAGTAGGTATGGCAGGCTGAAACAGCTCAACCAAGTCTTCATGTGGAGTACCGTTTTTTGGGGTTATTAAAAAAAAACTCTGCTTTGGCCCTAGTACTTGTGTGATTGAGGACATAAGTGTAATAAAAGAGAGCAAATGGATATAAAATGATGGAGAAAACAATATTCAATTCGTTATTTCTTCAGCTGAAAAGAATGTAATATAAGTCACGTTGAGATTGTGATCTCCTAACCTGAATGATCTCCATAATAATAAGGATTTCCACGATAACAGAAACTGTCCCTAACAACTACATTTCAGAGAACGTCCCTAATAGGTGCTACATTTTAGGAATGTCCCTGACAGATTCTACATTTTAGGAAAAGATGCATCCTTGATTTTACACAATTACAACGGATAAAAAATATAAACTGTATGGTAACTTCTAATATGCCCCTTCAAGTTAGAGCATGTGGATCTAACATGCAAAACTTGGTCTTCAATAGAGAAAATTCTTCCAAAATATCCCGAGGTCGACGTTTGGGTCATGGGCGTGATGCCTAATCTGAATCACAATATCTAATCTACTCATCGATGACAGGAGTACACCATGTCCAGAAGTGCCTTTGATGTAACAAAGTTCCCTTGTAGTTGCTTACATGTGTGGCCTGCGTGGTTGGTGCAAAAAATGACTCAGGACATGGACAACAAATAAATTGTTGGGTTTGGTGATTGTGAGATAATCGAGTCAACCAATCAGACGTCATTATTTGCTTGGATCCTCCAAGATGTCACCATGTTCCGTGTTAAGGTGCAATTGTGGTTTCATAGAAAATTGCATTGTCAAATGCCTAAATAGCTCATGTCTTCCAAAATATCTAGAGCATATTTTTGTTGGGATAAAAATATGCCCTGTTTAGATTTAGCCAATGCCCACCGAGTATTTAAGTTGACCTAGGCTTTTAAGGTGAAATTGATCATGGATAAGAGATTTGATCTCTTCGATTTGTGTTTTAATGAAAATATGATTTTGTTTCTGAAAAATAGTGAGTAATCTGCCTTAGATTGAATGAAGTTAAGCTTTGGCAAACCAATTTTTGTGAGGTTTGTTTGAGTCTATATAGGGACTTATTGAGGCGGCAAACATGTTGTGCCTCCTTACTAGAAAATCTTGAAGGCAACTTTATATAGACCTCTTTGTCTAACTCCCCATGAAGAAATGCATTGTTGACATCGATTTGGTCCAATTTCTTGTGGCAGCAATAGCAAGGAGGTAATGGACCGTGACAAGTTTAGCGACTGGTGCATATGTCTCGTTGTAATCTAGACCTTCGATTTGAGTATAGCCCTTTGTAACTAAATACGCTTTGTACCTTTTGATTGAACCATCCGATTTATATCTGATTTATATTTAATCTTGTACACCCATTTGCACCCAACCAGTTGGTTTTCTTTGGGTAAATCTACAACAAACCAAGTATTGTTCTCTTCAAGTGTTCAAATTTCTGTGGACATGATATCACATGAGTTATGACTGCTAAAAACACTCGGTGAATATGAGAAAATCTATCATATGTGAGGTAGTTATTAAGGAGATAATGAGTACTTGGAACCATGACACTTGAAGCATCTGATTGGAGCATGAGAGCTACAGAGTAATGCTTGTAATCTTTGAGATACAATGGCAGTTAATAATCCTATTGGATTTTCTAATTTGTGGATCTTATTGGGTAGATGATTCAATATTGTTGGGTATTAGATCTATGATGATTGGGACAGATGGGCTAGTTTATAGGGATGCATCCTAGCTAGACTTGTGATATGTTGTAATGGGTAGACATAGGCATGTGATTGTGGTGTTGCCTTTTAGGTTCTTGAGGCTCGAAAAACAATATGAGTAAAACATGTTCATCATCATTATTAGGAGTTTTATGATCTTGAAATGAAAAAACATTTTCATAAAACTTGACATATTTGTTGACAAAAATTTTATGTATTTCAAGATCATAAACACTATATTCCACTTGACCATAGGGATATCCAACAAAAATACATTTTAGAGCATGATTGTCAATTTTTTTAGAATAATGGATATTAAAGGCACAACAAAGGCACCTGAATATTCTAAGATGATTGTATTTGGGTGCTCAGTTATAGAGGACCTCATATGACATTTTTTCCAGCAATGGTTTGGAAGGAATGAGATTTATAAGATAAGTTACAAAAAGAATGCATTCGCCCCAAAATTTGATGGATAAGTTAGTCTAAAAATGAAGAGCATGAGCGACATTCAATAAGTTGTTGTGTTTGCGTTTGACTACCCCAATTTGTTGGGGGGTTACAATGCAACTTGATTAATGATTAATCCCTTTCTCTCTAAGATATAATTGCATATCATTCCGAAAAAAAAAATCAGTACCATTCTCATATCTAAGATTTAAAATATTAGTACTAAATTAAACAAAAATTTTAAAAATATTATAAGTTTTGGACTTATACCACATGAGGTATACCTAGGTGCATCGATTGTAGTCATCGACTATGGTAAAAAAGTAATGAGCTCCTGACTAGGATGGGGTTGGATATCCTCCCCAAATATGGATCAATTCAAAAGGTTTGGAGGAGGATATAGAACTGCTGGAAAACAGGAGTCTACCAATGTGTCAACTTATAAGGGGTTTGGATCAAAGTTAGCATGACCAACTAGGACCAACTTCTCGCAATGTGTAACAATGAGGGGGGGCTCCGCGTGGTTGGTAGGAGCTATCAGTCCACATCTCCCTATGGTGGGACGTAGCAAGTTCAAAACCCTAGTGGTATGTTGAATAATAAGTGGTGGGGTCTGCCTAACCCCAGCTTGCCTTTCAAACAAAAAAAAAAGACTAACTACTAGCAATGTGCGTGATGTGCATTAGCTCCACAAGACCCCACATTTAAAACATGCAAGTCTTCGACGGAAGACTCCAAACACGATTATGCCTAGGTTAGTACTTTTGAGTAGGTTATGTCTCCAATATATTTTGATCAATTCTTTCGTTTAGCACTACTAGTTCCTTGGGCTTCAATGCACTGATTTGTTGTGTTTAGTGATGTAAATGGTTAAGGTCTAGGTCAGTCATCCAGGTTAATCCATGCCTGTCTGATCGGATTCACACTACAACAGAGCAGTAGATTAGCGACGACCACCTTTCGTCGCTAATCCGTCGCTAATCCGTCGCTAACCATGTTAGCGACGGATTAGCGACAACGCGGCGACAGTATGCTTACGTCGCGAATATTTCGATGCTAACTGGCGACGGAATAATTCCGTCGCCAAGTCCGTCGCTAATTGCGACGGAATAACGAGCGCTATATTCCGTCGCCAATCCGCCGGTACTAAACGGCGACCACGGCGTGGCGACGGATTTAATTCCGTCGCTAAGCCGTCGCTAGATTAATATGAATAGCGACGGAATCATCCGTCGCTAATCCGTCGCAAAAACGAAAAAAAATCAAAAAAAATTATTTAAAAATTAATTACGGAGAACTGTACAATTTATATTTCCTGTACAATTTATATTTCCTGTAAATAAAAAACAAACCACACAAAAAAATTCATATAACAAGTATCTATAATAATTAATCGTTCCACCTTAAAACTAAGAAGTTTAATTATTTACAATTCAACAATTACAATTAGGAAAAATAAAAAAAATAGAACTTCTTCAACACAGTCCTCTAATCATCGCCAAGATTTTGTGCGTCTTCTTGTTCATTGTCTTTATCTGTCCCTTCAGCTCCACTACCCTGATTATCGCTAGCAGCCTACACAAGAAAAGAACAGTCAGTATTGATAAACAAAATATAATGAAATAAATTACACACTATATGTGATTCTATCATGTGCTCATGTGTGATCTAAGGCAATAAAAAAACTCTATATGTGATTCTATCATGCTCATATGTGTGCTAAGGCAGTCAAAAAATTGAATATGTGATTATAGCATGTTCATATGTGTTCTAAGGCATATAAAAACTCTATATGTGATTCTACCATGCTCAGATGTGCTTTAAGGCAAGCAAAAAACTATATATGTGATTCGATCATGCTCGTATGTGTGCTAAGGCAGTAAAAAAATTGAATATGTGAATATAGCATGCTCATATGTGCTCTAAGGCAGGCAAAGCCAAAAATTTTATATGTGATTCTATCATAAATGATATATAACATGTTCATATGTGTTCTAAGGCAGTTAAAAAACTCTATATGTTATTATAGCATGTTCATATGTGTGCTAAGGCAGTCAAAAAACAGAATATGTGATTATAATATGCTCATATGTGTTCTTAGGCAGTAAAAAAACTGAATATGTGATTATAGCATGCTTATGTGTTCTAATGCAATAAAAAAAACTTTATATGTGATTCTATCATGCTCATATGTGCTCTAAGACAGACAAAAAGTTAAATATATATATATGTGATTCTATCATGCTCATATGTGTGCTAAGGCAGTAAAAAAATTGAATATGTGATTATAGCATGTTCATATGTGTTCTAAGGCATCTAGAAAAACTCTATATGTGATTCTACCATGCTCAGATGTGCTTTAAGATAGTCAAAAAAACTATATATGTGATTATACCTGAGAGGGACCTGGAATCGAAGATCCCCTATCCTGAACAGCGGCCTTGATCTCATTTCGGAGAAAGGGGGCGACGGTGTATTGGAAGTAGTTATTCAGTGATTCATTAATGATCTCGCGTACATCATCACCGGAAAGAATAGTCGGCTGCTTGGAGCTTATGTCGGCGCAAGAAGTTGGTGAGCCGTAACTGGAAGAACCAATAACTGGTGAAGTGTTCATATTACTCCCAAACCCGAACACGCGACCTTTTTTGGGTTCACCTGCTGCAGTCACCCATGCTGTAGGATCAAATGATGGATGCTGAGTAGCGTCTTCACCATATCGCTCTACCATTTGTTGCTCATATGCCTCCTACAAAATAATGTTTAAAGTATTCATTAATAATTAATGATAACATTATGATGACTTGCATATATATTGCAATGATTATTAATAGAATTAATACATACCGTTGTCGTTCTCGCCTTCTCTGATACGAAGACTCCCGTGGTCTTCCGTTTATGTGTTTCTACAAACACATCCTTATATGGTACACTGCCTCCTTTTTCTGCTTCCTGCGAAGTTAAATGACAAAAGATTTAGTACACAAATTTGCAACTATACTTATAAAATTAATATTATATATTGATGAGTTACCATTTTCTTTAGGTGGCTCCCAAATGTCTTAGATCCACCTGTGTGTAGATGGGCTTCGGGCATCTTCGATCGATTTTGTGAAGCCTTCGCAGAGCGATTTTTAAATGCATCTCCCGCCCACATATCGCACATTTCATCCCAGTAATCTCTCCTGATAGTAATAGGACCATGGCCCTTCGGATATGAAGTATAATAAACTTGTTGAGCTTGCGAGGCTAATATGAATGGTTCATATGTTCCAAACCTGGATTTATGATTCACCTCCACAATGCCTGAAGCTTTGTCGAGTCTTGTTGCAGTTGGATCAAACCAATGACACTTGAATACCGTAACCCTGTTATTCATGCCTAAGTAAGTCAACTCCATTATTTCCTCTATAACACCGTAGTAATCATGTTCATTTTCACCGTAGCTGCTACCCTTGACACACACGCCACTATTTATCGTTGATTTGTTTATACCGTAGTCTTTTGTATGGAATCGATAACCATTTACGATATACCCGTTGTAGCATTGCACAACTTTGGTCGGACCATTTTCTAAATCACATATTCCTTGATCTTTAACATCACCATGGCGAACCTACGCACAGACATAAACAATTATTGTGATCACGATCAATTAAGTAACTTAGTGTTGTTTATAAGTACAAAATTTATGTTAGCTTCTTTACCAACTGTTTCAACCACTCCACAAACTTAGTTTCACGTTCTTTTTGTACTTCTGCATTAGTGAGATGTGAAACTTTGCTTTGCAACTCCAGATCAAATCGTCTGCAAACCACAAATACTTATATTACCGAGCCATGTATCCACATATAGAACATAAAAGGATTTATAATTGAGTTGCATATACATATACGTGGTAACACCGTCATCCCACAGTACTTTTAATTGAGTTTTTTGTGGGCATCATACGTGGTAACACCGTCATCCCACAGTACTTTTAATTGAGTTTTTTGTGGGCATCATACGTGGTAACACCGTCATCCCACAGTACTTTTAATTCATCAATCAATGGCCTTAGATATACATCAAGATTTTGGCCAGGTGAGGTCGGACCAGGGATCAACAGAGACAAGAAAAGATTTGGACGTTTCATACACAAGCTTGGTGGAAGGTTGTATGGAGTTACAAATACTGGCCAGCATGAGTATGGAGTTGATCTACCCCCAAATGGATTAAATCCATCTGTACATAGACCGAGTCTAACATTTCGCACTTCCATTGCGAAGTTCTGATGAGTACGATCAAAGTGCTTCCAAGCTTCAGCGTCAACAGGATGCGTGATCTTGTTTTCATCGTGTCGAACTTTATTTGCATGCCATCTCATGTGTTTAGCTGTCTTTGAAGACATATACAATCGCTGCAATCTAGGAGTGATAGGAAAGTAGCGGAGCGACTTGTATGAAACTTCCTTTGATCTCGTGCTACCATTGCCTCTTGTCTTTGGCTTGAACCGAGGATGCCCACATGACGGGCATGATATGTCGTTTTCCTGCTCCTTGAAATACAACATGCAGTGATTTGGACAAGCATCAATCTTTTTGTAACCCATACCTAGAGCGTTGACCATAACTTTCGCACGATAGAAATTTTGTGGCAATTTCTCATCTTTAGGCAACATACTCTTCACAATCATGCACAAACGGTCAAAACATGATTGACTCAAATTATACTCGGACTTCAAATTCATTAGTTGAAGAACTGCAGACAAGATAGTGTGACTCTCACAACCGTTCCAAAGTGGCTCATCAGCATCTTTAAGTAAATCATAAAATCTACTAGCTGCATCGTTTGGTGATTCTTCATCTACGACAGTTCTTACATCACTAGAACTCATAGCAGAACCCAGTTCTGTTCCTGCAGCATCAAATATCAAATTCGTATATGGATTATCGTGCACCACATTCACTCGTGCATCAAAATCGTTTCTAAATTCTTCTCCATGAAACGCCCAGTTCTGATAATCACTCACAAAACCCTTCCTGTATAGGTGATGTCTAACGCCATGAGGTTCTACAAATCGATTATTCTTACAAATCTTGCAGGGACACCTAATCCGACCTGTGGGATCTACCGTACTGACACTCGCCGTTGCAAATTCAATAAAACTATCGACACCATCCATATATTCATGCGATAACTCATTGTCCACTATCCTACGGTACATCCATTCACGGTTTGCAGTCATTCTGTCGTATGATGTTACGAATAGTATCCTAACGAATTAAGAAAAAAACAATCAGAATGCGACGATGAAGAAAATATCAAATTTATCATGCAATATACTATGTCAAACAATAACAAGAATTTTGATGCATGCATTGATAACTTAATATTTTCATGTGCAAACTATTAATGACATGATACAATCATTTGAAGCATGCTTTTATTATAAAATTTCACATGGAAGTCAAAATCAAATTGAAAGTAACTACATGCAAGCATGGATACAATTACATCAAACATTGCAATACATCATAATCATTCATATCAAATAAATGACAAACATGTACCTGCAGCAAACACACTTCAATATCTCACTAACTACTACCATGCTTAGCATGGACTCCGTACTCCAAAAATAAGAACACTTCCATATTTCTACATTAAAAACATGCTCAGCATGATCTCTGAACTCCAACAAAGCAGTCCTAGATATCAACAACTAAGTGAGTGTGTGAACAATAAAGTGCTGCATTCAATAAATTAAATAACATGTGATACGTTTGCATCACTTACTCACCACGGGTATTTACCCGATTTGCATTGTTTTTGTCATTTACTTACCACAGGTGGCCGAGCACGAGTTGGTTCCGTTGAAAAATCTGCACAAAAACAAAACAAATTAAGTAACAAACTAACTAATCATGAAACAAGATGAAACACTAACTAAAAAAATCGGGTATTTCTCTCAAGGTACGGGCATTTTCTTATGTGAAACGTTTGAGAAATCGGGTAGAGGTAGGATTTCCATGCATGTTTTGATGGAAATCCATGGCGAATCAGTGGATCTACGAATCCACTATGTTATATTGATATTTTTCCTTGTTTTTCATTTTTTTTTTCAAAAAGAAATCCATGACACGATCGATGTGGTATGGGTGTCGGCTGACAAACCAGTCGAAGTCAAGCCGTGAACCCTCGTTGTTGGCCCAGCCGAGTGATCGGCTGGGTATGATCCCTTTATTTCAAAAAAAAAATCTTTTTATTTACGTTGGTGGCTGTTGGCTGGCTGGCAGCCAGCCGAGTAGCACTCGGCTGACTGCCAGCATGCTGGCAGGTGCGCCAGGCCCAGCACCCAGTCGGCTGGGTGCTAGGCGAGCCTATGACAGGGCCATAGCCGGCCCAGCCGGCCCAGCCGACAAAAATTCTTTTCAAAACAGGGAAGGGGGTTAAACCCCCTGCCGGAAAGGCAGTTCCGGCATGGGGGGTTGACCCCCTGCCGTGCCTTTACGGCAGGGGGGTCGACCCCCCATGCGTTTCCGGCAGGGGGTCGACCCCCCATGCGTTTCCGGCAGGGGGTCGACCCCCCATGCCTTTCCGACAGGGGGTCGACCCCCCTTGCCAGAAACGCAGGGGGTCGACCCCCCCTGCCGGAAAGCACGGCAGGGGGTTAAACCCCCTCCGTTTCCGGCAGGGAAGGGGCGTACCCCCTGCGTTTAGAAGAAGAAGAAGAAGAAGAAGAAGAAGAACCTGCGCTTCGCCGGACGGTGGCGGGAGGTTGACGGGGAGCGGCAGCTGGCGAGCGCCGGCTGGCGAGCGGTGGACGGGGAGCGGCGGCTGGCGAGCGGCGGTGGCCGGACGTTGGCGAGGGCCGACGGGCGGCGGGAGGGTGCAGTACAGCGAAACAGGAAAAAGAGAAAGAGGGATGGGATTAGGGATTTACGCGACATTTAGCGACGGCTTAGCGACGGAAAAATTCCGTCGCGAAGCCGTCGCGAAACCCAAATACCAAAAAAGCGACGGAATATATTCTGTCGCTACTCCGTCGCTAATTAGCGACGGAGTAGCGACGACAGAGTTCCCTCTCTAAATCCGTCGCTAAAATGGTGTTCTTGTAATCAAAAGTAGCGACAAAAACATGCAGTCGCTAATCCGTCGCTAAGTAGCGACAGATTAGCGATAAAAGTCGTTTCCTCGCTAATCCGTCGCAAATTAGCGACAGATTCTATCTCTAGCTAATCTGTCGCTAAGTAGCGACGGGAAAAATCCGTCGCTAATTTCCGTCGCTAATTAACAATTTTCTTGTAGTGTCAATAAACAAAAAGATATCCCAATGATAATTGTTCATAGACTCAGTTTTAAGGTGATTACATCTGAGTTCGAATCTGAATCTGGGTTCAAATCAAAGCTAGTGGTTGACATCGAGCCGGACTTGGGCCATGACTTGGGCATCCTTCTGCGGCCCAAGTCTAATATGAATTGGGCTTAATCTGGCCCAACTAGTAGGTTAGGTTTCAGCCAAGGTTAACAGCCAACTCAATGGAGCTAATCCCGGCATGGTAAGTTAAGGCCTGGCATGGACCGTTTGCTAGTTGGTCTTAAAAGGCCCGGCCTAACCTAACCTGCATGTGGCCTGAACGTGACAACAGTCCAATCGAGTTTTCAGCAGACCTGAACCAGGGTCGGGCCTGTCGAGCCCCAACGGGCCTTATTGCTCCAAGGAATGGATGATGATATTGCACTTAACTGGTTTTTTGCGGATAGGTGGAGACTTCCTGAAGCCGGTGTTGGAGAGGAGATGAGAGGGGTGATGGGAGTAGAGACTAAAATGAAAGATGAGGTTGAAGTTGTCAACATCCTTGTGAGGATGTAGTTGAGAAGGGCGCATCTCCACTCCCAACACCATTCTCATCTTCGAAAACAGTATTCCCAAACACTTGTGAGTAGTGGTGTCAACAGGTCGGGTTTGGTTTTGACCCAGGTGGAACCAGACTTGGACTAGATTTTTGGGTAATGGTATTGGGTTCAGACCCGTGTCTAATCAGATCTACTATAAGAGAAACCATACTCGGATCCAATAAGAACTACATGAACCAGACCTGGACCATACCCGATAAAATAATATTTTTTAGCATTTTTACAATAAAAAATTATGGGTTTTAATCGGAACTCCAGTCGGGTCCGGGTATGGTATAAAATTTCATAAACTATACCTGGGTCCATGTATTAATCGGACCCAGGTCATAATCGGGTCTTCTTATTTGTCACCATACCCGGACCCTATAGGATTTGGTCCGGGTAGGGTCTGGGTAAACACGACCCGTTGACACCCTTACCTGTTGGTAGGGGTGGGCATAAGGCCGGCTTGGCCGGCTAATGGATTGGGCTGGCTCGGTCAAAGGCCTGACCCATTTACTAACAGTCTGGGTTTTGGTTGGGTTCTTAACCGGCTCGGGTTTGAAGCAGGTAGGGCCTGGCCCAAACCCATTTATGGGTTATTTTTTAATAAAATTAATACATTGATTTTTAGAATATAAAAAAATAAATTAAATGAAAAAAACCTAAAATTCAAAATAACATAAAACATTTGAAAGCCTTTTTGTATCATGCTAAGATATTTCCAAAATAAGAGATGAAAAGATTGAAATGGATTCAACCATGGGTTTTATCTTGGATGCAAAATCCACATCCACCCATGTTATTATAATGTCCAAAAATTCCTGCAAAGGACAGATCACCATGCACTGTCGTTAACAGATGTATTATAATATGATGCTGCACCATGCATGTAAGAAACGTAAATAGTAATAATTAACAAATGGCAAGATCCCACCTAACTAATTAAGTAAATAGTAATAATTAACAAATAGCAATTTTTCATACCACTAATCAGGTAAATAGTAATAATTATCCAAGTTAGTATGCAATAATTAATTTTAAATATTTTTATATTATTAAAAAAATAATAAATAACTCGAGCCTATTGGGCCGGCTCGGGCCCAGCCATGTATATAGCAGGCTAGGTTTCGGCCTTGTACCTAATGGTCCAGGGCCTAAAATCATGTTCCAAAAACCCGGCCCATGGTGGAACACGAGTCTGCTTGTCCCATTGGGCCACCCTGCCCGTTGTCCACCCCTATCCGTGAGGGGGATTAATTATACGCTCATTAAATATCATCTTGACTCTCATCTCTTCCCATCTCCGGCTCCCTAGCATAACATTGGATTAAAGTTTCAATTTTCTGTTCCTTTTGTCACTGATGATATCTCAAGGAATTTGCCTTCTAACCAAGTTATTGTTGAATCTTCAAACAAACAAAGTTGCTGTCCAACATATACTAACGAGGATTTACAGGGCAGAGAACACTTTCTTCATCATCTCAACCACCTTCTTGACCTTTTGTTAACCTTTTAGCATGGAGTAGTCTCTCATCTAAGAAAAAATATGAGATGCAATGCAATGTGATTGCACACTTTTAGTGTGCCGCTGCACCTGATCACCGTTTATCTTGGGGATACATAGGGCCTGTCTGTTTTGGGGCTCAAGAAATGATGGAGGGCGATCAGGTGCAGCGGCACACTAAAAGTGTGCAATCGCATTGGGCCTGATCCTCTCTTCTCATCTAATTATGTTGCCGGCTTTCAGGAATTGTTCACGTATGGAAGGACAAAGCAACTGATTGGGATTGGTTACCTACCTTCGAACTCTAATTTTGGTTATGCTGGTTGTATTTATCCTCACGTACTGCTAGGGGTCTGCCAAACCAAAGCTTTATTATCTAAAAAAGAATAATCTCAATTAAAAAACCATGTTTTTATATTAAACATCTTGATCCAATATGTAGTTATCATCTAACAAACCGGTAGATGAGATCAATCATATAAAGCTCATGTCTAGTAGGGTGTCAAGGGGTCAGATTTGGTTCAGACCTAAGTGGGCTTGAACCGGATCTGACTAAAGGTGCAGGCACCGGGTCCGATCAGGTCTGATATTTGAAAAACCATACCTGAACCCTATTAAGAATTACATGAACCAGACCTTGTCCTTACCCTATAAAATAATATGTTTTTTTATATTTTTTATATTGAAAAATCACTGGTCTTAATAGAAACTCGGCATTGAAAAATCATGGGTCTTAAATCGAAACTCGAGTCAAGCCCGGGTCTGGTATGTAATTTCACAAACCATACCTAGTTCATGTATTAATCTGACCATTTAGATCTTACCCGGACTCTGATCAGACCTCAATTTTTTTATCACTAAACCCTAACCCTATAGGGTCTGGTACGGGTTGGGTCTGGGTCTAACCCTGCCCATTGACACACCTGAATGTATAGGGCCTCTTACTAGACTGTATGTTATATTTGAGTGTAGGACGCTAACTCAAATATAATGATCCCTTTGTGGCTGTCAATCATACGGGACCACTTTTATAGAACCAATTTTTATAATATTGTATTAAAAGTTTTCTGAGGATATAACCTTACAGATATTATCTCCATTGCGTTTGATAATGGGAGGCACGTATTTAAGTTAAGGGATTTTAATATTTGTTGTATAAGCTTTTAAAAAGAAGTTAACAAATTAAGAGCAACAAGATTTTTGTATTCAGTAGTACACTTTTATTTCATCAATTGGACCTTGTCAATGTGTTTGTCATGCTTTCTTTATTTTTTTATTAATTTTTTTCTTAAGAAGTTTTCATTCATTTTGCAGTCTTGATTTTCATATTCCATTGAAGGGCACTTGTTACAATCTCACTCAAGGGAAGCCTTTTTCCTTTGAAAGAGCCACTTGAGAGGAAAGTGCTTCCCTAAAGGAAGAGATATGAATTCATTTGGACAGAAAAACTATTTTTTTTTTTGCATTTGTTATGTGGGTATATTTCTTATTGACATGTTTGTTTCACTTTGTAATTAAAAGAACATATTGCCTATGAAAAAGAGTCTTTTTCATATAAAAGGGCAAGATGGAAACACCCTCTTAAGGGGCATTGATTCCAAGAATGGAGATCCGAAAATGAGAGATCCTCTGATGCCACCACATAAGTGAGGCCCATGCCAGCTTCGAGCGATTTCCACCACACCCTTCCCAACTTAATTACTTGCCTACCACTACAAGAAAATCGTGGATTAGCGACAGACGTTATTCATCACTAATTTATTGTTAATCCATCGCTAAACTGTTTAGCGATGAATTGGCGACATATTAGCGATGGATAGCGTTCATCGTAAATTTCTGGTCTCTGATTAGCGACAAAACTGATCTGTCACTACTTCTGTTACTAATTTGCGACTGATTAGCGACGGACATGATTCGTCGCGAGTCAATTGCTAAATAATCACAGATTTAGTTTTGCGACAGACATGATTCATCGCTATTTTAGCAACGAATATTATCCATCGTTAATTTAGCGATGGATTAGTGACGAATAATATCCGTCGCTAAATTTTAAAAAAAAAATTGCTTTCTGTTGGACGATATTCCGGCATCAACAGGTCGAACTTGTATTGCACCTCACAAGCGTTGCACAGGGTCTTAGACCCAAGCGACCAGGCCCGCCATTGTGGGGTCTTCTACACAAGGCAGTGGCTGCACCTCTGAACCGATGTGCTCTCCGATGCACTCTTCAGTGCCCTTCCGACCTGGTTCCCCGCTTGTCCGAACCGGCCCACCACTGCAAGGTCTTTTGTACAAGACAGTGGTTGTACCTCCAAACCGGCATACTCTCTGGTGCCCTCCCGACCTGGTTCTCTCGCTTGTCTGGTTCCCTTGCTTGTCCGTTGACTTAAAACCAGAACCCCTAATAGAATTGTTAGGCCAAAAAAATAGAGGGCGGGAATGAAAAGTCACGCTCGGAAAAGAAAACCACTTACCGGGACAGAAAGCTTGTCGTCGTTAAGAACGTCACTGAAATCGGCAAAAGAAGAGTCGTTCGAGACCGGAGAGGTCAGGCCGGCCTGGTCCTCCAGCACCGACGACTCTGACTCCTCTTCTTCCTCGCGTTCCTTCGCCACGAAGTTGTCTTCGTTCGAACGTCCTGCCAAAAACTGGTTTAAATCGAACAACTTTTGGGTCAGTTTAAATTTTGCACGGGGAGAGAAGGAAAATTTCGTGCTCTAGATGGGTTGCTTTAAATCGAAAAGTAGCGACGGAATTTTTTCGTCGCTAATTAGCGATGGAATTATCGATGAAAAAATTTCATCGTTAATTCTGTCATTAATTAGTGACGGATTCGTGACAGAAAAATTTTGTCGTTCATCCATCGCGAAGTTGCGACAGAAGTTTTTCGTCACAAATTTTCGTTGCTAATTAATGCTTTTCTTGTATTGAGAATTAGTGATGGAAAAATGTCGTCGCTAATCCATCGCTAATTAGTGATGGATTCGAGATGAAAAACTTTGTCGCTAAGTTGCGACGAAGTTTGAGACATAAATTTTCCGTCGCTAATTAGTGATGAATTCATGATGAATTTTTTTTCGTCGCTAATTTTACAAATCATTCGAATGTTAGCGACAAATAGTTTTCTCTAACTAATCCATCGCAAATTTGCAATGAAAAAAATTTGTCGTAAATTTTTATCGCTAATTAGCATTTTTCTTGTAGTGTACATATAAAAGCCTCTTATTTCTTCAATAAAAGAGACTTTTTGTATAACAATAAAAAAAAAAAAACTTTTGATCGTCTATATAAGGTGAGAGATCTATCAGCAACATATTTGATGCAAAAGCCACTAGGGGGTCGTTAACGGTGGTTGTGAGTGTAACCGGATCTAGGGATGGCAGTGGATTGGAGCAGGGGGTGGAGGACAAGGTCTCTACTCTCGTATCGTTTCAAAATTTCATCTCCACACGGGTTTTGATTTTAACATTCATCCCTGCTTTCACATGTCCTCCATCCTAATCCAAACAGGGAGAGGTGGGGCTTCATTTTCTCTTGGTCCACCGTTATCCCTAAATAAAAAGAGGAAGGTTTATTAATCGGGATAGGGAACGCAGCAAGGTGGGATAGGAGAAAGCATAAGTCTATTTCCGTATAGGTTTAAATTTTAACCTTCATCCCTGCCTTCATTCCCATTTCATGTCCTTCATTCTCATTTCATGCCCTCCATCCCCTGTCCAAGCGAGGCCCGTTTTCTCGAGTCCACTGCCATCCCTAGCCGGATCAAACTCCCTTGATATGCACAGGTGTATCCTTAACTTTGAGAGGAGGGTCACGTAAGAATGGGCCCACCTGGAGTTTTCCTATCTTCAGCCAAAAAGATTTTAAAAAGAAGTCACTCGAGATAGCAGCCCAAACTGATTGGGTGTGGTCAGATATCTGATCATAAACTGACATGTTAATTTTGGGTTCAGATTTGCTTGCTTAAATTATTTGTGGATTTGGATCGTTCTGTTAGATGAGATCTAATTTCAATTCAAATCAGATTCCAACCCTATTGCATTTTTTACATGTAAAGACTTACTTTTAATATTTCTTTACCGGATCCACTTTTATGGCATGTATTTCTTATCTGTATTCAAACCCTACTTGCAATTCTAATTCTAGATTTAGATCTGCTATTAGTAGGAAAACAACAAATACTTCTTGGTTTAATTCAACTCCACGGCATAAAAAAAAAATACATACAAATGTATCTCTATTTTTTTTTTTAAATGCAAGCTGAGCTTAGGCAGACCAGTACCAGTTATACCATTGGGATTTGAACTTGCAGCTTCCCAACAAAAGGTGACGGGAACAAAGTGCTCCTACCAGACAAGCGAGTCCCGTTGGTGTTTTAAAGTGTATCTCTGCTCCATAAATAACACGACGGAACCATTTCTTCTCTTTTTTCACATAACACAAAGTTTGGTTGATATCCACTGACTGGTATGGGCGACCTGTGAGTTGAACGAATGTCACAAGTTCGAAACCCACGTTTTGCGCCCATTACCGTGTGCTCTTCAGTGGACAGGGAGACCTCGAAAGTTTTACAACCGAAAGCCACCGAATGTGCAGTCGGCAGTGGGAGATTTCTCTTGAATTATAAAAAAAAAAAAAGTATACTTTCATTATACTTATATATGTTTGAGAGCATCATTTACTATTTGATCCCTAGTCGATCAGTCTTCACCCTGACCTCGAGAGTATCAAATTTGCACCTTAGAGTCAGGTCAAAATTTGACCAATAACAGTTCTCTCAAGGCAAGGTCCATGACGGTGGAACAGTGGTCAAGCTATGGTAAAAGCAGTCAGCTGTCACACCCCCACATGCCCACTTGCGCCCTCTAGTTTTTTCTTGTTGAGTTTTAAAAGCTCAAACGTTTTTTACCTCCACTATTTGAAGTTTTTTTTTTTTTTTACAGTAGAGGAAAACTGGACGGTTAAAAAAAGCTAAGAAATGCCCCCCCAAGCATACGTTTTGTCATCTTTAAAATGACAAGGGACAGAAAGACATTAAAGAGGGGGAATCCCAAGGCCACGCCCCCTTCATATGCCCCCCTTGGGATGTTCCCCAAAACATTGTCCTTGACGTGGACGTCTCAACAAAAGGAAAATGGACCCCACATCACGCGCCACCCACCTCCCCACATGTGCCTCCCTACCACAGTCAGTTTCTCACAAAGACCAAGATTAGGAGAGAGAAAGTTTTGCCCCCGTTATCTTTCTCTGTCTAGAGTGTGCTTTGGTGGTGCTCCTAGAGGTCTGTTCTGCCCTCTTTCTTCGTTCACTCCTCTTCCTCTTTCTCTCTCTAAAGCGCTGCTGCCTCGTTTTATTATGGCTGTGGGCCTCACACCTCTCGCTCCCCACTTACCAACACCAGTTATGAGGGTGCAGCTGTGCCCTTCAGCCGCTCCTCTCTGCCCTAAATGGCCTCTTGCCTTGCGTCACGCCCGCCTGGATGCCGTCAAGAGTCATGTGGGTAGTTAACACGTGTCACGTGTTCTTTGATGGTGACCATTATGGAGATATTCGCTCACTCATCTTCCTCGGGTTTGGGTTTGATTTTGACATGGGATCAAATGAGTCTTTTAATTCCGTCTTTATGTGTTCGGGGACCCGACAAAGCATTTTTTAGTGGGGCCCACATTACTTCCCCCCAAACCGTGCTTTCGGCAGAGCCCCATGAAATGCCGCAATCGGATTTACTGTGACCCTTATCATGGGGGTATGATGGGACGTGGGTTTGGATCTTAAGATATCATACTTGAGCTAAGCGGTCTGCCAAAGCTGTAAGATGTAAAATGATACTTTTTTGTTGGTATATAAAAATGAAGTTGTACTTAACTAGGTTGGCATAAGAGGTAGAAGCCAATCAGATATGTTTTTCACATTTTAATGTATAATATGTGATACTTATATAATTATGTATAGATTATTTTTGAATAAAACCAATGAAAAAGCAATAAAAATTCAATAATATAAAGGGTTTAAGAAAAGTACCTAGAAGAATAAATCAAAAAGTTTCATTAATAACTGATTTAGTCTCTCTCTCAAATCACTTATTTATAAAATCTCTCTTTAGATGGGCTTTCAAACATGATCACATTGAACCCACTACAAGAAATCTCTCGATTAGCCACGACCTAAATCCATCGCTAAATAGTTTTGCGTCAGAGTCGCGACGAATGACTTTCATCGCAAAACTATATATAGTTGCTAATTCACGACGAAAACTATCTCTCGTCAGTTTCATCGCTAATTTGCGATGAATTAACGAATGCCAAGATTCATTGCAAGGTTGTCGTTACTATACAAAGATTTTGGTTTTGCGATAGATTAATATTCATCGCTAATGTCGTCGATACTATAGCGACGAACCCAACGACGAATTAAGATCCGTCGCAAAAACATTAACCAACTAGTAAATAGCGATGAATTAAAATATGTCTATAATCTGTCACTAAATTGGATGCCGATAGTAAATAGCAACGGATATATCCGTCGCTAGTATGTCGCAAACAAGGGAAAAAAATTAAAAAAAATTGTTTAAAACATAAATATCGAGAAAAAAATTTTCGTGATATAATTTATATTTCCTGTACAATTTATATTTTCTGTAAATAAAAAATAAAGTACACATCAAAATACATATAAAAGGAAACTAAAACAATTAATCGATCCACTATAAAATTTGCAAGTTCTAATTATTTATAATTGAACATTAAAATTTTTAAAACAAAAAGAAGTTACAACAAATTCAATACATGAATCTAATCATCGCCAAGATTTTGTGCGTCCTTTTCTTCATTGTCTCGATCTGCCCCTTCAGATTCACTACGCTGATTATCGCCAGCAACCTATACGAGAAAAGAAAGGTTAGTATTGATAAACAAAATATACTAAAATAAATTATATCCAATGCACCTAAGTTAAGACAATCAAAGTAACATGAAATCTAACGACATGCAATACATCACATGAAACTTTCATACCTGAGAGGCACCAGCAGACAAAGTTCTCTTGTTCTGAAAAAAATTGCTCAACTCATTACGAACAACATCAAAAATTGCTTCATGTAAATAGTCACGCATTGTGTCCTTAACGAGCTGGCGTACACCATCCCAAGAATTAGGCGGGTCAGTCGGATGCTTGGAGCTGATGTTGACGAGAGAACTATGTGAGCCGTGACTGGAGGAAGCAACGACTGGTGAGGTGTTCATATTACTCCCAAACCCGAACACACGACCCTTTTTGGGTTCACCTGTTGCAGTCATTCATGCTGCATGATCAAATGATGGATGCTGAATAGAGTCATCGCCATATCGCTCTACCCTCTGTTGCTCATATGATTCCTACAAAATAATGATTACAGTATGAATTAATAATTAAGAATTACAATGTTTATGATAACTTGTATATTACAATGATTATTAATACAATAAATACATATTGTTGTCGTTCTCACCTTCTCTAATACGAACTCTCCTGTGGTCTTACGTTTATGTGTTTTAACAAACACATCTTTGTATGGCACAATGCCTCTTTTTTTTGCTTCCTGCAAAGTTGCAGACCGACAGGGGCCAAACCCCTAACGATTGGCTTTTGTGGGCCGGTAGCGCTCGAGCCCCTGCCCCTGTCTATTTTTTCTTTCAGAAGGTCGGCAGGGGACTCAGTGGGTTGGTGCATGCTAGGGTTTTGTCAAGGTTAGGATTTGTGCAGGGTTAGGGTTTAGGCTTTGTTTGTAAGGCATTTTTTTAAGAGGTATTATTTTTGTTTCGATTTTTGTTTTGTTTTGTTTTAATCTGTTTTGATTTTCTACTGCGATTTTTAGCATTCAACTAAGTTTCTGGTGTGATTTTCAGCAGATTTTACTATTTTCAGTAAATATAAGGAGCTCTGAGCACTGTGCTTATAAAAGATTTTCGGTGAAAAGCAATTCAAATCGGGTAAGTACCCGTGGTGAGTAAGTGATGCAAGCGTATTAATTGTTATTTAATTTATTGGATGCAACACTATCTGTTCACACACTCACTTAGTTGTGGATATCTAAGACTGCTTTGATGGAGTTTAGAGATCATGCTGAGCATGATTTTAATGTATGAGAATAGAAATGTTCTTATTTTTGGAGTATGGATTTCATGCTAGGCATGGTAGCAGTTAACAGGATATTGGAGTGTGTTTGCTGCAAGTACATATTTGACATTTTTTTGATATGAATGATTTGGATGTATTGCAATGTTTGATGTCATTGTATCCATGCTTGCATGTAGTTACTTTCAATTTAATTATGACTTCCATGTGAAATTGTATAATGAAAGCATGCTTCAAATGAATGTATCGTGTTATGAATGGTTTACACATAAAAATATTAAGTTATCAATGCATGCATCATAGTTCTTGTGATTGTATGACATTATATATATATATATATATATATATATATATATATATATATATATATATATATATATATATATATATATATATATATATATATATATATATATATATGTGTGTGTGTGTGTGTGTGTGTGAGTGTAATATATATCAAATATATAGCATGCATCATATATTGCATGATAAATTTGATATTTTCTTCATCATAGCATTTTGATGATTCTCTTTTAGCTGGTTAGGATACTATTCGTAACATCATACGATAAAATGACTGCAAACCGTGAATGGATGTATTGTAGGATAGTTGACAATGAGGTATCGCATGAATATATGGATGGAGTTGAAAGTTTTATTGAATTTGCAACGGCATGTGTCAATACAGTGGATCCCATAGGTCAGATTAGGTGTCCCTGCAAGATTTGTAAGAACAATCAATTTGTAGAACCTCATAAAGTTAGACATCACCTATACATGAAGGGTTTTGTGAGTGATTATCAGAATTTGATGTTTCATAGTGATGAATTTAGAAACAATTTTGATGCACGGGTGGATGTGGTGCACGATAATCCATATATGGATTTGATATTTGATGCTGCAGGAACAGAACTGGGTTATGCTATGGGCCCTAGTGATGTAACAACTGCGATAGATGAAGAATCATCAAACGATGCAGCTAGTAGATTTTATGATTTACTTAGAGATGCTGATGAGCCACTTTGGAATGGTTGCGAGAGTCACACTATCTTATCTGCAGTTTTTCAACTACTGAATTTGAAGTCCGAGTATAATTTGAGTCAATTATGTTTTAACCGTTTCTGCATGATTGTGAAGAGTATGCTGCCCAAAGATGAGAAATTATCATAAAATTTATATTTTGCGAAGGTTATGGTCAACGCTCTAGGTATGGGGTATCAAAAGATAGATGCTTGTCTAAATCACTGCATGTTGTATTTTAAGGATTAGAAAAACAGCATATCATGCCCGTTATGTGGGCATCTTCAATTCAAGCCAAAGACAAGAGGCAATGGTAGCACGAGATCAAAAAAAGTTTTATACAAGTCGCTCTGCTACTTTCCTATCACTCCTAGATTACAATGATTGTATATGTCTTAAAGGACAGCTAAACACATGAGATGATATGCAAATAAAGTTTGACATGATGAAGACAAGATCACACACCCTGTTGACGCGGAAGCTTGGAAGCACTTTGATCGTACTCATCAGAACTTCGCAATGAAAGTGAGAAATGTTAGATGCGGTCTATGTACAAATAGATTTAATCCATTTGGGGTAGATCAACTCCATACTCATGTTGCTCAGTATTTATAACTACATACAACATTCCACCAAGCTTGTGTATGAAGCGTCAAAATCTTTTCTTGTCTCTATTGATCCTTTGTCTGACCTCACCTGGTCAAAATCTTGATGTATATTTAAGGTCATTGATTGATGAACTAAAACTACTGTGGGATGACGGTGTTATCACGTACGATGCCAAAAAAAAATAAAATTTTAATATGAAGGTCGTTGTTCTATGGACAATCAGTGACTTCCTTATATATGATATGTTATCTGGTTGGAGTACACATGAGAGGTTGGCATGTCCGTACTACATGGAGGATACAAAAAATATTTAGATTGACCCGTGGAAGGAAGTTGTGCTGGTTTGAGTGTCATCGTCGATTTCTACCCAACAACCATCCGTTCCGACGACAAATGAATGTGTTTCGAGCAGGCATAACTATAATAGAAGGTCCACCCATAAGATTGTCTGACATAGAGATTTTAAGAAGATTGCGATACTTTCCAGATGTATTAACAGATGCCTGTAATCCGACGCCCTTCCTTGGATTTGGGAAGGATCACAATTGGACAAAGAAATCTATATTTTGGGAACTACCATTTTGGTCGACTTTATTGATACGACATAATTTGGATGTGATGTATGTGAAGAAAAATGTGTTTGTTAATATATTCAATACAATAATGAATGTTAAAGGAAAAACAAAGGATAATCCGAAGGCCCGTATGGATTTAAAAGTAATATGTAAAACACCAAAATTGGAACTCAAAGAGTATAATGGCAAAGTACTTAAACCAAAGGCAAGGTATATGTTTGAACCTGATCAAATAAAGCAGGTATGTCAATGGTTGAGATAGTTGAGATTTCCAGATGGATACGTCTCTAACATTGCTCGGGCTATGAAGATCGATGATGGACAGTTATATGGGTTGAAGAGCCATGATTGTCATATCTTTATGCAACGATTGATACCCCTAGCATTCTATAATATGTTAGACAAACCTATATGGGGGGTATAATCTGAGTTGAGTAAATTTTTTAGAACATTGTGCACATTAGAAGTTATAGTATATGAGGTAAAGAATCTCGAGGATTCTGTCGTCACTACTATTTGTCAGCTAGAGAAGATATTTATGCCAACATTTTTCGATGTTATGGAACATTTGATCATACATTTGCCATATGAACTAAGGGTTGGTGGTCCTGTGCAATATCAGTGGATGTACCCATTTGAAAGATATATGTTTTCTTATATTTGTCTCTTCAATGACAGATATTTCAAATTTAAGATGTATATTTTTGACAGATGCATGTTTGACCTAAAAAAAAGGTTCGGAATAAAGCAAGAGTAGAAGGCTCTATTTGTGAGGCGTACACTTTAGAAGAGATTTCAAATTTCTCATCTATGTACTTTGAACCTCACACAACACGTTACACATGCCCACCTCATAACGATGATGAAGAATAATTTACTGTAGCTGACAAACTGTCAATATTTTAACCACTTGGGCATACATTTGGTAGTTGTTGATCAAGACTCTTGGCAGATCAAGAGCAAGACGCAACACAAATCTATATTCTTTTTAATTGCTCAGTGATTGACCCATACATCGAGTAAGTATATGTAGACGCAACACAAATCTAAATACTTTTGTATTCTATATGTGCATACATGGTTCAGTAATATAAGTATTTGTTAAGTGCAGACGATTTGATTTAGAGTTGCGAAGATAAGTTTCACATCTCACTAATGCAGAAGTACAAAAAGAACGTGAAACTAAGTTTGTAGAGTGGTTGGAAGAGTTGGTAAGGACGATGACATAAATTGTCTACGTGTAAACAATACTAAGTTACTTAATTGGTCATGATCACAATCATTGTTTATGTTTGTAGGTCCACCATGGTGATATTAAAGATCAAGGAATATGTGATTTACAAAATGGTCCGACCAAAGTTATGCAATGTTATAACGGGTACATCATAAATGGTTATCGATTCTATACAAAAGACTACGGTATAAACAAATCAATGATAAATAGTGACGTGTGTGTCAAGGATAGTAGCTACGGTGAAAATGAACATGATTACTATAGTGTTATAGAGGAAATAATGGAGTTGACTTACTTAGGCATAAATAATAGGGTAACTTTATTCAAGTGTCATTGGTTTGATCCAACTGCAACAAGAATCGACAAAGTCTCAGGCATTGTGGAGATGAATCATAAATCAATGTTTGAAACATATAAACCATTCATATTAGCCTCGCAAGCTCAACAAGTTTACTATACTTCATATCCGAGTACAAAGAAGTCAGATAAAAATGAATGGTGGGCAGTTTGCAAGGTGAAGTCCAAACTATACCCTTAGTATGATCAGTTACAGAAAGACAAGTTAACTGAAGAGAGTGATTACTATCAATCAGATGATATCTATAACTTCTCTTATGGTCACGATGTCGCGCATGGTATGCATATCATATCTTCATGGAAGAATGTGATCCAAATGATATACCAAGTGGATGGGCAAACAATGAAGAAGAAAAAGATGAAGAAAAGGAGGAAGAAGATAAAGAATATGAAAGTCAAACAAGTGATGATGAAGAATTCTCGAGCTAGTGAGCAAAATCTTGTAATACAAACCTCTATTAAATGTATTATAACGTGTTTGAATGATTTGAATGTATTGCAATATTTGATGTGAATGATTTGAATTATTTGAATATATTGAAATGTATTGCAATGATTTGAATGATTTGAAGGTATTTCAATGTTTGAATGTATTGCATGACATTTTTTATTCTTTGATTATGTATCTTCGATACATATAGAGTTATGATTTGAATGTATTGTAACGTGTTTGAATGTATTGCAATACTTGATGTGAATGATTTGATTTATTTGAATGTATTGCATGACATTTTTTTTGTTAGAATATGGTTCGTGGAGGTTATAGTAGTCGTTCACCCAGTGGTAGCTAGTCTCAGCCTTCATCTTCACGGGCTACTTTGATAGGTATATCATTTAACTAATTGTATACTTGATTTATTTAAATGCGCATTCTGAGAATTTCTAATGCATTTTTCTACATATGATGTTTCGTTCGTATATGACCCACATACACCAGTTGTTCATACAAGTCACGAGCCAACGCAAGATGCAGGGTCTTTTCAGTCTGACACAAGAAGACTCATTCAAATAATGTATATCGATAATCGACCATAAATATTTCATTTTCACTTATTACATATCTTATAAATATTGTATATTGATAGTTAATGTGTACCAATTCATGTGCAACACGAGGTTCGAGCCATAAGAAGTAATACGAGATATTAGAAATTCACTACTTCAACATCTACCAGAACCAGTCACTCAATGAAAAGAGTACCCGAAGGAGGTGTTGGACAGATTATGGTCATCATTCATAGTATACAATCGTTTCTCATAGTTAATATGTTTCATATTTAATTTTTTGTTATAGTCATGTCTATTAACTTTCTGAAAATATTTGTAGGCTTCAAATCGCTTCGCGACTACGATGGAGGAACATGATGCAAGGAAGGTGTGGCAGAAGGTGGCTGCCAATCGATTTGCAGACATGCTACACAATATGAAGACTGCAGTAAGAAAAACATCTGACGGGATAGATGATCCACTGCACTAGAAGGGCCATGGACCTTCTACTATCAGGTCAGATGTTTGGGATGCAACGTGCGACAAGTGGGCGGGGCATGAATTTCGAAACCACTCAGCAAAGACTGCACAAAACCGAGCAAAAATACTTGATGCTCATCTACACACAAGTGGATCTAGGACTTTTGGGAGCTACCTGAAGAAAATGATAACTCATCAATATATATATTGTCAATTTTATAAGTATTGTTGCAAACATGTTGAAATCATAACTCACTTTTTCGTTTTAACTTTTCTTCACTGGTGAAGGCATGTTGTGTTGATTGAACTACACTCAATATCGAAAAACAAGCCAATTCACTAGAAATTGCAAAGCTAAGGCCAATAATATACCTGGTGACATGCTGATCATCGGTCTCTTGATGTCTGCTATGCAAACTTAGGTGATAAAACTGTGAGATGTACTTGGTCACAGACTTAAAACCCTATCAAATTAAGAAGCACTGATGATATGCCTATTGGGAGTCGTCGAGCGAAATAAACTTGGCTTTCATGACATGTTGTATCTCTTCCCATGTCTCAATGGGACCAAGGCCTCGGCCCTCTCAAATATGTTGTAGATCTATCCACCATAACAAAATTAGTCCTCGTCGATGAGTCACTACAAGCACTATCCGTCGATGATCTAGAACTCGGTGAGCAGAAAAAAAAAACATCCACGACCATCCTTCAGTTAAAGTAAGCATCAAAATCAAGTTGTCCTACGAACTTCGGAAGGTCCAACCTAATCCCGTAAGTGTCAAATCACCTAGTCATCTGCTATGTCATCGCATAACTGGTCTTGGAGGGTGCTCGTACCAAAAGTCTTCATCATTATCAAAATTCATAAATTGCTCAGGTACCAGAAGTCTAAGGGGCAAACTTTCAGGTTCACAACCATGGGAAGTATCTGCTTGCCTCCTATCTTGACGTGCACCTACTGAGACATAATTATGTTGGTCCAAACTACTCCCCTCAAAAGCGGGAATCGGGCAAGCACCATAAAATGGACCCTAGTTTTGGTTGAGTGCAAAAGTGAGGTTTGGGTTAAATTGGAGAGGTCTAGGTGGGGGATTTATGGGACCAATGTGTGGTTGTGGGTAGGCTAAGGGCTGATATGGATGAGTTTGGGTGCGGGCTTGGTTTGGTATATGGGTTGGAACTGGGTTTGGGTGACTAGCATGATGGGCTTTATGAAGATCCGGTTGAATCGCGTCCAAATCAGGAATATATTGGTTTGTCTGACACAAAATAGGTTGGGTTGGATACTGGATTGAGATTTAATGGGGATATGTCTGGTTTAACACCGATCCAAATCTAAAATGTGTATGGGTCTAGACTTGACTTAGTCCGGATTGATGATGGAGCTCCGTTCAAGTCCAATTAGGTCTATTTTGGGTATGAATATGAAAAATTGGACAAAAATCTAAGGATTGGGCCCAATCCAGAGGTGGTACCCCTTGGTCTGGACCCATAAAACCTGAAACTGGTTGGAATCGGCTCAGATTCGACCCCACAACACCTGAAATTAGGTAATATGGCTGAGAATCAGTTTGATTACTAGTTCTCAACTTGAACATGTTTGGTTTGATCACTCGATGGGTGGCCTGCCCATCCCGCACCATGAAACTGTGTTAGGGTTTTTTGTTGCGGGTGAGGCTGGGTATGGCCATCTACCAAGTCAGTTGGCATTGTTGATGCTTCGGCCAGGGATGGCCCCCACCAGACGATGGCTGGTCATCGTCTGAGATGTCCCTGCCATAGCTGGCTTGCGTAATAGCAATAACAACCGATAGTGGTTGTCTGGAACAACGGCCACCATTGGCCTAATTCAATGGTGGGGCTGAACCCCGTCTGCCGATGCCCTCTAATAGGAAAATGTGGGATGAGTCAATGACAGGGGAGGGGGGACACCCTCCCGGCATTGTTGAAAATCTTGAACCAATGGGTGGGAAGAACTGAAAGGGAGGTAGGGTTGGGGCCCTCTTTCTTCGATTTCTTGCACGAGGAAAGTCGAGCTTGATGGTGGTGTGACACTGTTGTGCACCAGAACATCTTCCCTGCTGCACCCCGGTTGCAGACCAATGAACTTGGATGTCATACCCTCGCTTTCTTTTGGGTATTTAGCCTCCCTTGGATGTTTCTCGAATCATCGTTCAACACCCTCTATCCATTTATCTAACTCCTTAAATTGATGGGTTTGAACATCTTTCAATCTTTACAATGATTGAATAATCAATGAGAGATCATCGCTCAACCAAGAAACCTTCAATTTTAATGATGTCAAGCATTTTTATGCTCGATCTTTGTTTTCAAGCTCGATTTCTTTCATGTTTTCTTTGCTTTCATTTCTCAACATTGACACTTGATAAATACGATAATCTAACAGGCTTGTCCCTCAAATAGAATCAAGATGATGTACCTGAGCTCTGATACTGATTAATATAAATCAAGAATTCTCGAGTTTCAATAAAATTACCCAGTATAAATTATGCAGACGACTTGTGAATAAAACCAACGGGAAAACTGTTAGGTGTAAGAAGGGAGAGAAAATTCAAAGGAGAAACTAGGTTGTTTAGAGGAAGTGGTCTTGATGAGGTGGAATAGTCCCATATTGCTTTTGCTTGAGTTTTCGGTGAGCTTTATAAGCAACTAGTGAACTCATACACTTGTTCTTGAGAACAAGAGAGTGGGATGACCACCATACATGCGCGCCCG
This sequence comes from Nuphar pumila, assembly GCF_984573655.1. NCBI lineage: Eukaryota > Viridiplantae > Streptophyta > Magnoliopsida > Nymphaeales > Nymphaeaceae > Nuphar > Nuphar pumila. The sequence goes on from NC_143254.1 coordinate 103,550,670, forward strand.
TCGTGCCGGGTACGAGTACGGGTACGGGTAATTGGCCCTTTAGGGCCATATAGACAAAGTACGAAGTACTGGTATTGGTATATGAGAACTGAATAAGTTTTTGGTATATTTTTATTCCAAACACATATTGCTATGACTTTAAAAATTATTGATACAAGTTTCTAATAAACATTGCTATAGAGTATATATTTTCATAAAGATACATACAAATTAAAATAATTGAACACACATAATCAATAATCAATTACTATTGTATAACATAAATTTAAAAGATACAAACTTGATATATATAATGTGAAATATGCTTCTTTATAAGATGACACATATTTTTTAAGTCATTAAGACATGCTCTTAAACATTTGATACTTCCATTTATAGTGTCTGAGATGAGTTTCATACTAGTATATACTATACATGAGAGATTCGATCTTCTATAGATCGGATCCCTCTTTTGATCGGCTAGATCAAATCAATTTCATGCTCCAACATTTCAGTTTGCTTTATTTTGATGTGTTTATGCTATTTTACATCATCTACACAATCATACATGATCAAACATGCTCAATTCCATGTTTTATTGCTCATACATGCATTGATCATGTCTTTCTATGTTTGATAGTTCATGCATCCATAGGATTCAATTCTGGTCATCTGGCACTTTTGTTATTTCGCATATCAAATGACATCATTTGGATCTGAAATTTTTATGAGATGATCACACATATGTTGGCGTGATTCAATCCAAATTTCAGCCCCAGATCATGTAATTTACCTTGTTTTAAAAATCAAGAGTCAGAACCTGTTATTCTGCACTATCAGGATTTTAGTAAAATTAGGACCAACTTGTCAGAATGATATCTTCCTAACTGAAGATGATCTTTCTAATTCGTAAAAAGTGGTGTCGCTGTGATTGAATCTAGTTTATTTTTATCAATTTTTAGCAATTTTTATGATCATTTCATATTTTATTTTGATAAAAAACCAGAACCCTATCATTCTACATCATCTGAGTTTGCTCAGGAGAGAGAGAGAGGTTTATAAGTTTGCTATCTACCTTTTAGTAAGGTGTAGGCTTGCATTAGATAAGACCTTAGCTATGTAGGAAGTGATTATGAAAATCAAGAAATGAGTAAGAAGCGGTTATGAAGAGCGATGCATAAAACATGAAGCGGGAAATAAGCTTTTAGGAAATGCCTTAATAAATTAAGTGTGAAGCATTTAAGGAATCATAAGGGCTCGTTTGGAAGCGAGAAAATTTCTGATAGGAAAATAAAAGTTTTGATATGAGACTCATCCCGTTTGCCTACCATCATCTTCATGGCTGGCCGCCAGCTAACGAGCTGCCCGACCCTGTCCACTTTGCCATCTTCACCCCCTTCTACCGTCCATCATAGATGGCAGCAACCATTGCCCACCACCTTTTGGGATTTTGTCGGTGGGTGGTCATTGGCTTCACATGACCAATCGGTGATGATGGTAAGATGGATGGTAGTGGTGGTGGTAAGATATGATGAGATGGGTGCTGGAGAGTGTAAATTTTCTCATGGTAGGAGACATTCCTTTACCCTGCCCTTGAACAATGTTTCCTATCAAAAAGTGTACTTTTAAAAAAAAACTCTCACAAAGATATGTTCTCTCATTTGAAAGTGTCAAAAAATCTGTATGAACTTTTCATTTTACATCACTTTTCGTACATTTTTTTTTTGGCTTCCAAACGTGTTCGAAGAGAATCAAGTAAACAACCACTTCCGTGATTACCCATGTAGGGACTGTGGACTTGCGTCAAGCTGAAGGCCTAAGATCGAACCCTGCTGGCACAGGGGAGCTATCGTTGCCTTATCGAGAATCAGGCACCTAAGGCACCTAAGGTTGAGCGGTCATATCCTCAACCCAGGGTTTTACATTCCAGAAAGGTGGGCCCATTAAGTGACCGGGTTCTTGGTTAGGGTTTTTCTTTGTCATAGAAAAAGGAAAAGCAAGAAACTATAATGCAAGCGTTGAAGGTAAGAAAAAAAGAAGATAAAACCTGTGTTTATGTTTAAGTGTATCTTCAAGTCAATTGCCTCAAAATAAACATCATATACAAGTTTCATAGTAAAAAGCCAAAACGAATTTTCTGATGTCAAAAGTGTGCTCCCACATATCAATGCAAGTTTTCTTTCATATAGGAAAAACGTGCTTGCCACAAAATATTGGAAGCTTGCAATAAGCATGCAGTTTCATGCTTTCAAAATGAGCTTCTTGGGAAGCGAGCTTCCAAGTTTTCTTTAATAAGATTTTGGTAATTATGGGTAGCACTCCAATGGTATATAAATATAAATTTGTCTCCAAGCTCTCTAGCTCCAGGGCTTCCCCACTTGGGGTTTAGTTCAAGCTGGCAATCCCTAGAACCATGTAGGCTTTTACCTAACGTTGATATAAGATTTTGGTAGCATGTTCATAGGAATTTCATATGTTGTTTTATCATTATTTTTCATGTTTTGAAACATTAAGAATGTAAAAATTGGACTAAAGTTGCTTTCTTTATTTTGTCCTCATAGCAAGGACACACTACAAGAAAATTGTGGATTAGCGACAGCTTATATCCATCGTTAATCCGTCGCTAAACTGTTTAGCGACGGATTAGCGATGGATAGAGGTCATCGCGAATTTTTGCTCGCTAATTATCGAAAAAACTTATCTGTAGTTAATTCCGTCGCTAATTTGCGACAGATTAGCTACGGACATTATCCGTCGCTAATCTGTCGCTAAATTTAAAAAAAAATAAAAAAAAAGGATCCCTGTCGGGCGGTATTCCGACAGCAATAAGCCAGACTTATACCGCACCCGACAGGCATTGCACAGAATGATCACTCTGCCTCGTCGCCGGACTTGTATCGTCCTCTATGAACCGGTGCTCTCCGACATCGCCGTCCTCTGTGAACCGGCGTCGTCGTCCTCCGTGAATCGGCATCGCCGTCCTCCGTGAACCGTCCTCCGTGAACCGATGCTCTCCGGCGTCGCCGTCCTCCTCCAACCGGCGTCGTCATCTTCCGTGAACCGGCGTCGCCGTCATCCTCCGTGAACCAGCGTCGTCGTCCTCCGTGAACCGGCGTCGTCATCATCCGTGAACCAGCGCTGACGTCCTCCAGCGATCGCCGACCGTCCTCCGGCGTCGCCGTCCTTCGTGAACCGGTGCTCTCCGGCGTCGTCGTCCTCCATGAACCGACGTTGTCATCTTCCGTGAACCGGTGTCGCCGTCATCCTCCGTGAACCAGCGTCGCTGTCCTCCATGAACCGGTGTCGTCGTCCTCCGTGAACCAGCGCCGACGTCCTCCAGCGATCGCCGACCGTCCTCCGGCGTCGCCGTCCTCTACTCTCATGTACATGCTCTCCAACGCGCTCTCCGACGTCGCCGTCCTCCAAAGAAGTCGGTTTAAATCAAGCGCGATTGATTTAAATTTCGAACGGGGAAAGAGAGAAAATTTTGTGCTCGGTTTAAATCGAAAATTAGCGAGAGATTTAGCGAGGGAATTTTTCTGTCGCTAATTAGCAACGGAAAAATTTTCTCGCTAAATCCCTCGCTAAAATGTTTTTCTTGTATTGAGAATTAGCGATGAAACAATTGTTGTCGTTAATCCGTCGCTAATTAGCTAGAGAAAACTTTCATCGCTAATCCATCGCTACTTAGCGACGGATTCATGAAGAAAGTTTTCTCTAGCTAATTTGTCACAAATTTGTAACGAAAAAAATTCATCGCAAATTTCCATCGCTAATTAACATTTTTCTTGTAGTGATACAGATTAGAAGCAAGATGTCACAATTTACCAATTTTGATCCAGTTGGATTCAAAGATCACATCCCCATAACTATATTTCATACTTGTATCAAGGCTGATTATACTTAGATTAGCGTCGTAATTTTAGAGATTGATCTTTGATGTTAGTTTTGTTTAAGCTATCTTATATATTTTCTACTTTCAGAGGCTATGTTATATTTTCATTTAACTGACAGGTTATTCTTCATTTTATACAAATTTTGATATCCAATGTGCAATATTTAGGAATGACCATTCTATTTTTTACAATAATTTGGCAACATTGAAAGGGTTTTTTTATTGGGAATTTTGTTTAATTGAGATATTAAAGATTTCAAAAAAATATCATACAAAACAAAAATCAAACAAGCATCTTCTTCGAGTTACCTTTTTTTACCATTCATGTAAAAAGATGGGATTGTAAAATAATAGAAGGTTTTGCATATAAAGAGGTGTCATACATATAGTATAATGTGTATTTGTTTTAGGGAATATGGTAATTCGAAGCGATGTGAATTGAGTTGGACCAGTTGGCTTATATGTTATGCAAGAGCATCACTAAATGCATAGGGAAATCCAAATTGTTGTACATCCTTTTATGGCACCCACCAACATTCATGGTGATGTGGACCAAAATGCTCAGTCAAATACCTCTCATTGGTTAGAGTAAATGAAAACCCTGTGGTGCACTTATGGATGAATCTCTCTCTCTTACTTTTCACCTAACACGTTCGTGCTTCTTAGATATAACGAGGCAAGGCAGGGCAGGATCCATTTCCCCGGTCCACTCCACAGCCATCCCTAATTTTTCTTTCAAAAATTTGCTAAGCAGAAAAACAGATTTTAAAAAATAACTAGTGTTGCTAAACATAAAATGATTGTCTTTGCCTCCTAAAACAAAAACAATGATGGTCTTTCAAATATCTCTAGACATACCAGCTATTTTAAAAAATTGTTGACACATTCACTGGCTTATAAAAGTGATGTCAACAACGCCTGTGTGAAGATGAAGGCTCAAGATCAAATCCCCGCTTGCTCATGGGGCTGCTGTTGCTTTATCACGGTTGAGGCACCGCAGGGTTGGGTGGTTGTTTCTTTAAGTGATCTGGTTCTCTCTGGGTTTCCTTCGTTATATAGTCACTAGAATATGAAAACAGTCATGTTTTTTATGATTTTTTTTTCTTTTCTTTTAAATCTTACCATATGGATGTGATTTTTTATAAGGGTCGGCTCCTGAAACATCGGATTAAGATGCATAAATAAGATTTTTTTCATACTTCAAAATCAACATCTCATAATCTTCATAAATATTCAATCATTCAAAAATTATATTTTTTTATTAAAAATAAAAAATCCAATAGTTGATTTCTAGCAAATTTACCATCCAGAATACACAAACACACACACACACATATATATATATATATATATATATACATATATATATATATATATATATGTATGTATAGAGAGAGAGAGAGAGACTCACTATAATATGAAAACTAAAAATATCAACAATTTCAATATTTTTTTTGCAAATCCAATCATGTCATGATAAATTTGCTAATAATCAACTGTTGAATTTTGCATCTTAGATGAAAAAATATGATATATGATTGAATATTTATGAAGATTTGTGACTATATATATATAGAGAGAGAGAGAGAAAAGTGAACATATCATGCCTCATTTCTGGTTTTGCTCTATAGGTTTTAAATGTTTTATCATAGATCTAAACAATTAGACGTATTTAGCATGATTGATTTAGTGGGAATCGATTCTTGGATCATGTTTTTCGACGAAAAAACATGATTTTATGAGCTAAAAAAAACTGGTACCTTTATAACCATTGATTTTGGATTTTCTGAAAAACTTGTATACAAGTCAGATTCCGACAATCCAAAAGTTGGTTCCCACTAAACAAAACATATAGATCACATATAGGGTGTTAGAGAAAACTAGAAATATGGGCATTTTCAACACCTTTTTTGTAAATCCAACCATGTGATGTACTGGGCATGGTGAATTTGCTTGGAATCAACCATTGGATAGTGTATTTTCTATGAAAAAATATGATTTTCGAATGCTTAAATATTTATGAAGATTATGAGCTATTGATTTTAAAGCCTTAAAAAATCTCATTTATAGATCAAAATTGGATGATTCAAGCATGGGTTCTTATAAAATCAAGCATGTAAATCACATCCTTACGGTTAGAATCAAGAAAAAAGAACAAAAAATGCATGAAAATCGTGGTTCACATTAGTTCTCATATTCTAGTGTTTATATATATATATATATATATATATATATATATATATATATATATATATATATATATATATAGAGAGAGAGAGAGAGAGAGAGAGAGAGAGAGAGAGAGAGAGAGAGAGCAGGTGAGGAGCGTGAGTCAATGCATAGTAACAAAAGTTCAAAACAGCAAAATATTGGAAGCTAAATCTTACGGGAAATATATATATTTTTTTAAAAACTTGTGTTTTTGGCAAAATATATAGAATAATAAACAAACTAAAAGTTTTAAAACAAAAAGTTTTATGGAGAAAAACAAATAAAAAATATTTAAAAATATAAAACACAAGATTTTTTCATGATAAATTTTTGCTAAGAACATAAATATTACATTTAAAATGAGATATTTATGCTTTTACAAAAAAATTATGATATTTTGAAAATATCACTAGAAATTACCGTTTAAAACTTTCAGATAATTTCTTTCGGATATTTTCTTATTTTTTCATGAATATCAAGATATTTTGTCACAATGTGAGTGACACGAGTTATATTTTGGGGTCACTGGCTGTGTTCTCCACTTATCCTTACGTCCTTAACATGTTTTCTTGACGATAATGGGAATAAGAAGAAGAAGCGTTGACAGCAAAGGCTTGATCTAATTTGATGATATATATATTTAGGCTCACAATTAGAACCCTCATTAATGTCTAGTTTGCTACAAAAGACAATATCATTGGCATCATTATTGCACATGCCTAGTTTTATCTTTTTCATGTGCCATGAATAAATAAAATGTTCCAGAAGAAGCTTTAGGTCCACATGGTAAGCCCACTTGTCAACGTTTTGACTAGCTTTATGACAATTTTATACTCCACCATAATGAGGATATGTGGACCCCCTTGTCAACATGAGAATGGAGTTGGGATAGGAGTAAATGCATTTGCAAAAACTTGGTCAAACTACCATGTGGTACATGATCATTTCTAAACTGTAAGCTGGGATGAGTGTATATGCATTTGGGATAGCGATGACATTGGACCAGGAAAAAGACTGGACTCGGCCCTGTCTCGTTTTGTTTGGACCGGAGATGGAGAACATGAAACAGAGAATGAATCAAAGATGAAGGTTAAAATCAAAACCCATGCAAAAATGGAGGCAGGGATGAACTTACTCTTGCCCCTGCTTCACCTTTCCCGGTCCCGGATCCCTGTTAAGAAAATTACTAGTATACCTTTATACATATTATAAAATCTTATATATATATAACCCTGATAAAACCCTTTCTCTCTCCTTTTTCATTCCTTTATCGAGTCGTGCAAACTCTCTTTTCTCTCCACTTCTTCCTCTAACGGCAGAAGGGTTAAAGACAAAATCCGTGCCGGAATGAAAACAAAAATGGAGGGCAAAATATTTGAGACGGGGCGGGGGTGCAGACCTTGTCTCCCACATGTGCCCTGATACACCATGCCATCCTTAGTTTGGTATGGAAACTGAGGTTCCCTCACCTTTGTATTTACACTAAAAGAATGAAATCCATAGCTACTACCACAAAGAGGCATCCACTCCCTCAAATGCCACTTTATATCCCAGCTACTAGTTTCCAAAAAGTACCACGTTTGCCTTCAAAAGACATTAAGGATCAGAAGAAACTGTCAAATAGACACATTTAAGTTAATTTTTTTGTTAAGATCGATAAAACATTATTTTTAACCTTTAAAGGTAATTTTGCATATTTTAACTATATATATATATATATATATATAACGAGAATGGAGATTATCCTAACCCTTTTTTGTTAGAGGACCTTCCATAATCATAGGTTTAGGTGGTTTATGCTTGATCTGAACTTTAAACTTTTAAAGTTTAAATTCTTAAAAATAATTCATTTATAGTGTTAACTTAGATATGGTCAGTACTTGCCCAACACGTGGTGCCGGATCAAATCCTGTTGGTGCACGGGTGTGTCTATAGCTTTCAAAGGTAAGCCACATAAGAGAGGGTGGTCGTGAGGCCCCACCCGGAGGTCATCCATGACAGGTCCTGTGTTGAGCATGTCCTTGTGCTACGGCATCACATCCACAGCTAGGGAAAGGGTGAATTGCTACTGGTTGAGCTGTTCTTTGGTTTTTCAGTTCATACCTTGGAGTCATAAACTGGGATAACATGTCAGCTGACTGGGATGCACTCAAAGAGTGCAACCACAGATTATGAAGGGTGTGATTTTCCTTTGTTAGCCTGCATTTTGTTGTATTCTTTTCAGTATATATTGTGAATAGATGCAATAAAGAGATAGGGGCCCTCTCCCCTCGCTTCTTCATCCAAAATAAAAGGATACTTTTATGATTTTGAATGACAAAATGAGGCATTTACCTTGGAGGTGCGTGCATGTATGGTAGCAGTATCACACACACACACATCTCTCTCTCTCTCTCTCTCTCTCTCTCTTCATATATATATATATATGAAGAGAGAGAGAGAGAGAGAGAACTTGATATATAGCGATACAGTAAAAAAAACCTATCTAATACGTATGCAGGGGAAAAAATTACCACCATATTTAAAGTAAGACCTTCACGGTATCACTACAAGAAAAATGCTAATTAGCGACGGATGTTTTCCGCCGCAAAGTTGCGACGGATTAGCGGGAGAAAATTATTTGTCGCTAACATTCAAAATATTTGCAAAAGTAGCGACGGAAATATTTCCCTCGCTAAATCCGTCGCTACTTAGCGATGGATTAGCGACAAAATTTTTCCGTCACCAAAGCACTACAAAAAAATATTAATTAGCGACGAAATTAGCGTGAGAATTTTTCCGTCGCTAAAATAGCAACGGATTAGCGACGGATTAGCGACAGAAAAATTCTCTCGCTAATTCCGTCACTAATTTTTTATTTAAACCATCCCGCCTGAAGCGCGAAATTTTCCCTCCCTCCGTTTCTCCCCCCCCCCCCCCCGTTTGATTTAAACCGCCCTTCCTCTGACGATGCGCAACGGCCCTCTGAGCGTCCTCCTCCTCCCGCTACCTCTCCCCCGCGCCGTCCTCCTCCTCCCGGCGGTGCCCCTCACCGGACTCCACCGCCCGTCCTACCTCTCCCTCGCCTGAGGCCCTCCGAGCGTGATTGGCGTCGGCCCCCGGACCGTCCTCCTCCTCCCGCTACCTCTCCCCCGCACGCCATCCTCCTCCTCCTGACGGTGCCTCTCGCCGGTCTCCACCACCCGTCCTGCCTCTCTTTCGCCTGAGGCCTTCCGAGCATGATTGGTGTCGGCCCCCAGACTGTCCTCCTCCTCCCGCTACCTATCCCCCGCACTGTCCTTCTCCTCCTGACGATGCCCCTCGCCGGTCTCCTCCTCCTCACGCTACCTCTCCCCCGCACCATCCTCCTCCTCTCGGCGGTGCCCCTCGCCGGTCTCCACCGCTCGTCCTGCCTCTCCCTCGCCAGAGGCCCTTCGTCGTGATTGGCTCGCTGCGGAAGAGCGTCCCGACGCCGGAACCTGCCTGTGCAAAAAAATTTGCTCCCTGCCGGAAAACGCGCCTGCAGAGAGCAATTTTTTTTAATTTTTTTTTTTTAAATTTAACGATGGATTAGCGACGGATATTATCCATCGCTAATTTAAAATAGCGAATGACTCGCAATGGATTATGTCCGTCGCAAATTAGCGACGACAGTAGCGACAGATAAGTTCTGTCACTACTTAGCGTCGAAAAAATCACGATGAAAGTTATTCATTGCTAATCTGACGCTAATCCGTCGCTAAACCGTTTAGCGACGGATTTACGTCGTCGCTAATCCACAGGTTTCTTGTAGTGTATTTTTGCTGATATTTACACTTATTTCACATTTTCTTTGCTATTTTATATAAAATGAGCAATCAAACTCAATTAGTTTCTAAGAATTTTAATTGATAATTATTGAGAAGAGTAGGATTCTTGTGGAACCTCACTTTTTAAAGTCTTTTCTAATTTTATTTTAATTCTTACCTTTTCAGTTGCCTAAAATTTTGATCTAACTTTTTATATTAATTTTAAGCATAGGTTTTAGTCCCTTTGGTTTGTCTGGATTAAGTATTAAGTGGTGTCAAGAACATAATAATCCTTGATTTAATGGTTCAACGTGTTTGTATTTAATCTAACGGATCTAAACATGGGATAAAATGGGTTTGGGTTTAGATATTTGATTGACTTTATAACTTAATAGTCTCTTTCTATGTTTCGGTTTTTATCCACATAGATATAGGTATTAAACCAAATTTAATACTAAAAAATTGCAACACTACATGATATTGTTTCAAACAAGATCTTGTTTGAAACAAGTAGTAAATATATTTTGGTACACTAAGTATGAATCACTAATGGATGTTAAGTTACCGATAGTTTGGTGAGACAATAGTCCATATATAGGTGATATCCGATATGCCAATGATGCGTGTATGTATCGAAAAAAGATCGATCATTTAAGGCCAAAGCTGGTTTAAATGCACACTTTAATCTTATCTGAACTGTGAGCATCCATCTCCGAGAATAATATGTTAGATTCAACTCAAAGATCCCAGCTAAATATATATTGCACGGACTTGTAAGGATTGGCAAAGGCTTGTCTTGCTAGACCTATGAATCGCTTGAAATTGTTTGAAGACATTCGTTCCCTTGTATGATTTAATTAGTCTTATATGACAATATGGGGCATGGAACAATTGAGCTAGAAATCATAGGTTCAAGTTGTATCTATTCAATTTGATCATATAGATGTGTTTAACAAGGTTTGTTTGCTAAGGATTAATGTTGAACATTTTGGATCGGGTCTTACCTTGAGTGACCCAGTTTGATACAAGATACCCTTATCGAAGGGTATTAGTAGAGAGGGGTTATGTGAATGTGAATGGATCACATTCAATATGGCATGTGAAGGGTTCACGTACATGAATGTCTTGCATGTAACCCCCTACTCTCCTCCCATTATAAATTAAGGCATGGTTGCTTGATAAGTGCAACCAAGGTGTTATCTTTCTCTCATTTGGGTTCAGGGTTTTGCCCACCATCAACTTGACAATCTGAGCTCATCGTGGGCACCGATAGGTTGAAGAGAACGTCGGGCACCTCCGTCAACTCTCCTTTCGCCCATTTCAACTATGGCTGCTACCGGTATGCATTTTTTGTTTTCTTTTTCATTCCAGTTTATGCCAACATTGGGTTAGTTGAAGCATGAATTTATGATTTTGATGATATAATACATATTTTGTCATGAATATACATACATTATCATGTGTGCATGAGCATGCTTCATAATACGAATATATTTATGGTAAAAGATCTCGATTAATTGAATCATGCAATCACCAAAGTAATTTGAGTTATGTTGGATGAAGATTATTTGACCGTGTTAAGATTCAGTATTATGATTATGTGTGACTTTATGAAACAGTGATTTTACCCAAAGGTAGGTCATTGTGTTTCAAATTCACCAAGGGTATAATAATAGATGTTTATACCAGCCCATGAAGCATGTTTGTACCCAAAGGTATAGTGCTAAATTTCCTCTGATTACATGATCTACTAGTTTCATCAATTAAAGTCAATTCCTTATTAATTGAAGAGACAGAACAACTATGAGTATTATCATTTTTATCAAAGTGAAACGACAATGATCCAATTATGTTTATCTCATAGAAGGTGAATAATAAAGGGTCTCAATTTTTTACCTTTTTAACATGAGTCTCGTTTAAGCAATTATAAAGTTTTTTTCTTTCGTTTCTTGCAGTACCAGGTTCTTTTATTATTGACGATTCTAGTAACATCTATATCTTAAACAGATCTAATTTTTTAGTTTGGAAAGAAATAATGTTATTCATTCTGGGTTACATGGACTTAGATTTGACTCTTAGAATTGACGAACCTCCCACTCTTACAGAGCAAAGTACAACCGAATAGAAGGCTACCTCTGAGAAGTAGGCGGATCAAATAAACTTAGTTTGTTGTTTCTATAATCATGAGTGGATAAGAACATTCGAGACATCATTCTTCACTACAGAACAATGAAGGAATTCTTAGGAGCTATTGAGACTCAGTTCATCGATTCTAATATGGCTAGGGCCAGTACCTTGATGTCCAAGTTGCTGTCTATGAAATATTCTAGTGATAGTTACATCCGACAACACAACTTGAAAATGAGAAATATTGCATCTCAGTTAAATGATATGCAATTTGTCATTTCATACTCATTTCTAGTCCATCAAATTTTGACCTCATTGCCTATTCAATATGGACCCTTCAAGATCTCTTACAACACACATAATGATAAGTGGTCTTTTAATAACCTTTTGATCAAGTGTATTGAAGAAAAAGAAAGACTGAAGGTTGAGAGGGTGTTGAGAGCAAATATGGTCTCTCATCATGAAAAACATAAGTTGGGGGCAAAGAAAGATTCCTTAAAAAAAAAGAATAAGAAGAAAACCTCTGAGAAGAGTTCAAACTCTCAGGCGAAAGACAAATCCCAAGAAGGAGGTTGTTCTATAAAGTATTTCTTCTGCAAGAAGAAGAGACATAAGAAGGTGAACTGCCTCAAGCATAAGAAATGACTCAAGAATAAAGGTAATGAGTCATTCATTTCTCATGAGTGCAATTTAATCTATGTTCTATTGTATAGTTAGTGGATTGATTCTGGTATCACAGTGCGCATTGTCAATTCTTTGCAGGCATTTTTAAACAACAAGAAACCAATAAAGCATGAAAGAAGCAAATTCTCAAGAAATAAGATGTGTTTGCATGTTAAGAACATTGAGACCTGCAGAGTTGTGTTGGAGTCTCAATTTATTTTGGATTTGGTTGATACATTTTATGTTTCATCCTATAGTCAAAACTTCATTTTTATTTCAAAACTTGATAAGTTTGGTTTCACTTTTAAATTTGAAAACTTCAAGCTTATTATTGTTAAAAAATTTATTCTTGTAGGTTTTGCGTATGTGTATGATGGTGTGTATCGTTTGAAAACCAAATTCTAAATTCGAGAATCTCACTCCGTTGAGAACATAATGATTAACAATAAATATGGCCTAAAGGATTATCAATCCTATTTGCTTTGACATCTAAGCTTAGGTCACATCTCGAAAGAGAGAGTTCAAAGACTTGTGAAAGAAGGAATTTTTGGATCTCTTGATTTCACAAATATTAAACCATATGTTGACTGTATAAAGGCTAAACAATCTAATACATATAAAAAAGATGTCAAATACAATAATGAAAAATTAGAGATTGTGCATACAAATATTTGTGAGTTTTTTTTCTTATTATATGGGTGAAAAGTATTTTGTTACCTTTATAAATGATTACTCACGATATATGTATCCCTACTTATTATTTGAAACATCTGAAGTCTTTACAATTTTTAAGGATTTTAAGAAAAAACTAGAGAAATAGATTGGTGAAATTAATAAAGTGGTTAGGTCTCATAGAAGTGGCGAATATTATGATCGTTTCACTAAGATGAAACAAAAAAGAAGGGCCATTAGCACAGTTTTTAAAAGAGAAATGTATTGTATTTCAATACATCATGCCTGGTAGTGCTTACCAGAATGGTGTAGTTGAAAAAAAGAATGTACACTTATGAAAATAGTTTGAACAATGTTGAATCATTCAAATATTTCCTTGACCTTGTGGGGTGAAGCTCTTAGGACAACAGTGCACATATTGAACAAGGTTCCTACGAAGGTTATTCAAAAAATTCCTTAAGAGCTATGGATTGATAAGAAACCTTCTTTGTTATATATACACGTATGGAGATGTATAACTGAAGCTAAATTGTATAACCCACATATAAAAGCCTTTGATCTTAGGATGACTAGTGTATTTTTCATTAGTTATCCAGAAAGATCAAAGGACTTTAAGTTTTATTGTCAATCTCATACACCATAAATTGTGAAAACAAATAAACCAAGATTTCTTGAAAATAGTTATATTAAGATAGATATATCTCAAAATTTCGAATTTGAGAAAATGCAGAATTCAAGTTCCATATCTACAAAAGAAAAATGCTTAGTTTTTTCAATTATTGTACCTTTAGATATTGCTAGAAAAAATCCTGTCAATGAACATCAATCTCAAGTAGAACAAGTTGTTGATGAGGCTATACAACAACAGCAGGAGATAGAGGTTCATTTTAAACCACCTGTATCACCTATATAGAGGTCTACAAAGATAAAAAAATTTGCTATTCATCTAGACTATATGGTATATTTACAAGAGCCCAATAATTTTATAGATATTAATAATGATCTTTTTACTTTTGCAAAAGTCATTGAAAGTGAAAGATTGACATATTGGATCAATGCCATGAAAGAAGAGTTTGACTCTATGGAAAGGAACCAAGTATGAGATCTTCTACCTCGACCTGATAGAGTAAGACCTGTTTATTGTAAGTGGGTCTTTAAGTCCGAGACGGACTCTAAAGGGCGAGCAGAGTGGTACAAGGCTAGGCTCATTGCAAAGGGTTTTATATAGATTGAGCCCATTGATTATAATGCGACTTATTTTCTTGTTTCAACTAAGGAATCATTGAGGATAATCATGGCCCTCGTAGCGCATTTTGACTTAGAGCTACATTAAATGGATATAAAAACTATTTTCCTTAATAGCGATCTGGAATATGAGCTATATATGCAACAACCTCTTAGTTTCAGTGTAGATGACTCGAATAATTTAGTTTGTAAATTGAAAAAATTAATCTTTTGACTTAAACAAGCCTTCTGCTAGTGATATAAAAAGTTCAATCAAGTAATTTTGAACTTTATATTCACTGAAAATATTGTTAATCATTGCATATACATTAAGTCTTGTAGGAGTAATTTCATAATTCTCGTTTTATATATTGATGATATTCTTCTTGCAACTAATGATTTGAGTAAGCTACATGAGATAAAAAAAAAATCTCTCATTTTGACATGAAGGACATGGGTGAGGTCGCATATGTCCTTGGGATTGAGATCCTTCATGATAGAACTAAGGATGTCATTGGCCTCTTTTAAAAAATTTATGTCTTTAAGGTTTTTAAAAGATATGGGATGAAGAATTGTTTTCCTAGATCGACACCCATAATGAAAGGGGATAAATTGAGTTTAAAGCACTATCCTTAAGATGATAATGCTCAGATGGAAATCGTCTTATATGCTTCGACAATTGGGAGTTTGCAATACATCCATATTTTCATATGACCAGATATCGCATTTGTTGTGAGAATGCTTGGTAGATATCAGTCTAATTCAGGTATTGTACATTGGAAGACAACGAAGAAGGTCATGCGCTATTTGCAAGAAACGAAGAACTATATGTTGACTTACAAAAAGGTTGACCACCTAGAGATCATTGGATACTCTGATGTAGACTTACGAAGATGTCTCGATAGTAGAAAATTCACTATTGGTTATATCTTTCTTCTGGCAGGTGGTGTCATCTCATGAAGAAACAAAAAGTAGTCTACAACCATAACTCATGCCATAGAGGTGAAATTTATTGCTTTAGGTTAATTGGATAAGAAACTTAATTATGGGTCTTGGGATTGCATACTCTATTGAGAGACCACTAAATATATTTTGTGATAATTAAGTTATTTTGTCCTTCTCGAATAACAACAAGAGCTTAACCTTTTGTCAACACATAAAGTTAAAGTGTTTTGTTGTTAAAGAAAAGACCGAGAATCATTGCGTGTGTATTGATAAAATCGGTACAAAGAAAATGACTGTGGATCCCCTTACTAAAGAGCTAGCACTCGGATTATATTCTCAACATATAATGGGGATGGGTCGGTTTGGTTCCTTTTGATGTATGACAATACATTATGGTTATATGTGATCACATTTGTGAAACTAAATTGATTATTTATGGTTGTGTGTATTATTAATTCTGTATAAAGGATGTCGCATTTGGGTAGAAAGAATAGCAGAATAACAATATTAAAGGACCAATAGAATATGTTAGAGACCAACCTATTCATAAAAGTAATTTTAACATGCTAAAACACTGAAAATAAATTATATAATAGTGCATAAAAATATGACATTTCATACAGAGGTGTTCATCTCTATGACTCATATAATTCATTCTTGTGATACCGGATAGCATGTGAGCCCACATGAAAACTGAATCGAGATAACGGCAAAAAATCTCGATTATGTGCATTTTTGTGTCAATGGGTCAAGTGGAAGAATGTTAGATATTTTGGATTGGGTCTAACCTTAAGTGAATCAATTTGACATAAGGCACCTTTAATGAAGGGTATTAGTGGGAAGGGGGGTTACGTGAATGTGAAAGGATCACATTCAATATGGCATGTGAAGGGTTCACATACATAAACGACATGCATGTAACCCCCCACTCCTCCTACTATAAATTGAGGCATGATTGCTTGATGAGTGTAACCAAAGTGCTCGCTTTCTCTCATTTGGGTGGAGTCCTGCTCACCATCGACTTGATGACTTATGCTCATTATGAGCATCGATAGGCTGAGGAGAATGTCGAGCACCCGCTTCAATGTTTCTTTCGTCCATTTCCACTATGGCGGCTATCAATATGCATTTTTTGTTTTTTTTCCATTCTGGTTTATGCCAACAATTAAATCTTGGATCATGCCTTTTTAGTGTAAAGATATGATTATTTGAATCAAGAAACATTTGTGAGCCATTGATTTTTTAAGCCCTTTAGAAACATTATTATATATCACGCTCACATGATTCAAAACTCATTTTCTACTACTAAATAAACCTTGTAGAATACATCCATTGGGGAAGATAATTTCTACTCAATAGCTTACTACTTTCATTAGTACCAAATATTCACTTGAGTGAATCACTTGTAAATTAATATGTGTGCAGAGAGAGAGGGGCTAGGAAAACTTTTTTAGGCATTAAAGTGACCTTAGCTTGGTGGTGCTATTGTGAGAATAAACAAGAAAACATTAATACACATGATTTAAATGAAGATTTCCTCCATGAAAAGAGGAGGCACTTTTCAAAGGAAAGTTAAAAAAAAAAACAAGGGAGGTCCGCTTGTCTGGTAGGATACGTCACCTTGTGTTGGGACGTTGCAGGTTCAAAACCCAGTAGTATAGTTGTGTAACTAGTAGGGGTCGGCCTAACCCCAGCTTGCCTTTCAAGAAAAAAAAGTTAAGAAAAAAACTATTTTGTTAATTAAAAAACATTGCATTTTTTTTAGAAGGCCAAAAACATTAATAATGTATAGCTGGCAGCGTGAGTAAAAGCAAGGGTTAGGAAACGAACCAAGCAGCTCATAGTTTCAGTCTACTCGGGTTGCCATGAAATAGTTTGTTTTCAGTTATTGTGGCAGGTGAGCTGAGACACGAGCAGCATGTTCTGAATAAATGAGTCAACTACAAACGGAGGTGTGATCAGCTCAACTCAGCTCAGCTCGTGAGAATATGCATGTAGTATTTAACATATATTATACAAAACTTTGTACAGTTGGTTAGAGTATATGGCATGTAAGAGAGGTCACATGCTTGAATCCCATTCTTCGAAACTTCAAAATTCATTGTAAACCTTTTTCCGTGAGCCAGATTGTTGCTTGTCTCAGCTAAGCACGAGCTCGATCGAACCCGAGCTCGAGCAGGGTTCAATGGTAAATGAGTCGAGCCTGAACAAGCCTTGCTGGGTTAGTTCGGTTTGTTTACCAGGCCTATTCAAGGCTATTCCTGAATTTCCCATTTTACTAATTGTATCATTGCAGGAGTCGTTAATCTAACATGTCACAAATTAAGCCTTGAAAGTAAATCATCAAATTTAAAATTACTTGTTGTTTAAGCGAACACTTGCAACTCATGTCATCATTTTTTCGAGAAAGCTGGCCACGATATGGCCCGCACGTTGTCACTGTCCTTTGAATTGCATAAGATTGAATACCACAATCACGTGTATGGATAACGCCAAACTCTTTTAAACTCGTTTGCATACAATGTGCGCATTTCCATGCACCAAATCACTACCATTTATCACTTAGATCGTTATCAACTTCTGAAATGCTATCAACTTCTGAAATGCTGGCCACTTGTAATCAACTCTCTCTCTCTCTCTCATCCAATGGTATACATCTACCAAATGTGAAGAAAATTAATGTGTGAACAAATTAATATGTTTGTTGAAAACTGTCATTTCAATGATGTTGAAAACGATAAGACAGCCAACCGGACAAGAAAAGAAAAAATATCAATTTGTGGTATTCAATGTATAATGTATAAATGTGTACCTTTCTTTTTTTTTATCCCATGTGATAGGAGGATGGGGAGTTGAAGACAGTAAACCTCGTTCAATGCTTCTTTTTTAGAGACAAGCACTTATCACTGCGAAATCAATATCTGACCTACATCCATCAACACCTCTCTCTCTCTAGACTATTTTGAGAGAGAGGTTTCCTTGCTTTATATAATTAGTTACATTATTTACTCTTGAATTTATGTGATGAACATTCAATCTTATCTAGGACTCTATTTTGATTACATTGGATAAAATCAACTTGATTTAGAGTCTCTTTAGATGGTTTTCATAACTTAGGCTTGTTCATTTGAAACTCCTTATGAGTCAATGTTTTATTCTTTCGAGACTCCTTGTGTGCTCACTATAAGAAAAATGTTAATTAGCTACAAAAATAATTCATCATTTTACAATGGATTAGCTAGAGAAAACTAGTCGTCCCCAAAATTGAAATTAGTTATAGAATTAGCGACAAAAAAATTATGTCTCAAAATTCATCGCTAATTAGTGATGGATTAGCGACAGAAAGTTTTTGTCTCAGAATCTGACGATAATTAGTGACAGAACATTCTGTCTCAAAGTCTGTCGCAACTTTGTGACGGATGAGAGACAAAAAAATTTCATCGCTACGTCATCGCTAATTTGCGACAGAGTTTAAGATGAAATATTTTCGTCGCTAATTTCCCCCATAAAACCCTAATGTGAGCCCCTTTCTTTCTCTTTCTGTTTCATCCCTCGCACACATCCGCCGCCCGTCGCTCGAGTTTTCTCCTTCACCTCCTCCTTCTTCCCTCACTTCATCTCTCTCGCCACCGTGTGCCACCACCGAGAGCCCCGTCTGTGGTGCCTCCTCCTCCCTCTTTACTTTTGTCGATCGGTCGGAGCGTCCTCCTTCCTTCTCCATTTGTCGATCGATCCGACCCATGGCGTCGTTGTGACCACCACCGCCTGCACGCCGGAGATCTCCTCCCTCTCCTTCTCCACCCCCTCTTCAATCAGACCCCTGAACCCTCTCCCTCGCTCGACTCTCATAGTCGAACCGTTACTCACCTCGCCTATCGTATGCACCTGACGTCGGTGCTCTCCTTCTTGCCAACCCCTTTTTAGGTAACCTCTCACCCCCTCTCTCTTTCTGTTGTGTCTTCTTCTTCTTCTTCTTCTTCTTCTTCTTCTTCTCCTCCTTCTCTTTCTTTTCTGTTGACAGGTTCTTCTTTTTTGGCAAACCATGGTCGATCGACAGGGGTTTTATCCGACATGTTGGCAAGGGAGACACCCCGACCGACAGGTACTTTCACAACTAGGGTTTCTTATTGGCAAGGGAGGGGAGGAGACGATTTTGCAAATATCAGCCATTTTTTTAGAATCTTTCGATTTGATTGCAAGATTTTCAAAAACCAATAGAATCACAAGGAAGACACGATATTTTCAAACCATCACCTGTTTTGAAAATACTGTATTTTTATCGGATTATATTATTACTATGATATTTACATTTTTTATATTTTAAGGGTTTTGTTATATTTTATTTATGTTGTAAAATTTAAATATTGTAATATTTTTTCTATATTTTTTCCCTAAAAAATTTTTATATTTATCTCAAGATTTTCCTTTATCGAGAAAATGTTGATAACAAGATTTTTAACTATATACAACAATTTGACCGACAGTCTTTGTCATTGCAGGTGCGTAGCAGAGCGAAATGCGCGATGTTGAATGCTAAGCATCGCATGCTGAATGCTAAGCATCACATGCAATTAAAATGTCATGCAAAAAAAAAATGCAAATGCAAAAGCATGCAAATCAGGTAAATACCCGTGGTGAGTAAGTGATGCAAGCGCATCACATGTTATTTACTTTTTTTGATGCAACACTTTTCTGCTCACACACTCACTTAATTATGGATATCTAGGAATGTTTTACTGGAGTTTGGAGATCATGCTGAGCATGATTTGAATGTATGGGAATAGAAGTGCTCTTATTTTTTTTGTTCAAATTTCATGCTAGTCATGGTAGTAGTTAGCGAGATATTAGAGTGTGTTTGCTGCAGATACATGTTTGACATTATTATGATATGAATGATTTAATGTATTGCAATGTTTGACATGACTATCCATGCTTGCATGAAGTTATTTTCGATTTGATTATGCATACTATGTAATATTGTATCATGAAAACATGCTTAAATTGAGTGTATCATGTTTGTGAATGTGATTTCATCTTTCTAAATATCTGTGTGATGTGTTTAAATATAATGTGATGGTGTTACACACGAAAATATTGAATTATCAATGCATGCATAATAGTTAATGAAATTGTATTTTATGTTAAGCATGTTTGTGGTAGAGAGGGAAAGAAAATTTATGCATTAACTAAAACAAAAAATTACTCACCAACAAACACCAAATAAGAATTATTAGATAAATTAGATATTTTCTTCATCATAGCATTATTATGATTCTCTTTTAACTGGTAAAGATAATATTTATAACATTATAAGATAAAATGACTGCAAACCGTGAATAGATGTACCATAGTATAGTTGATAATGAGGTGTTGATTGAATACATGGATGGTGTTGACAATTTTATTGAATTTGCAACGGCAAGTGTCAGTATAGTCAGGTGTCCCTGCATAATGTGTAAGAATAATCAATTTTGTAGAACCTCATGGCATTAGACATCACCTATACAGAGAGGGTTTTGTGAGTGGTTATCAGAATTATATGCTTCATGGTGAAGAATTTTAGAATAATTTTAACGCACGGGTGAATGTGGTGCACGATAATCCATATATGGATTTGATATTTGATACCATAGGACAAGAACTGGGTTCTGCTATGGGTCCTAGTGATGTACCAACTGGAGTAGAGAAAGAAGCAACAAACGATGTAGTTAGTAGATTTTATGACTTACTTAGAGATGTTGATGAGCCACTGTGTAATGGTTGTGAGAGTCATACTATCTTGTCTATAGTTCTTCAATTACTGAATTTGAAGTCAGAGTATAATTTGAATCAATCATGTTTTGACTGTCTGTGCTCTATTGTGAAGAGTATGTTGCCTAAAGATTAGAAATTGCCATAAAATTTCTACCATGCGAAGGTTATGGTCAACGCTCTAGGTATGGGGTATCAAAAGGTAGATGTTTATCCAAATCACTGCATGTTGTATTTCAAAGATCAAGAAAATAGCAGATCATGTCCGTCATGTGAGCATCCTCGGTTCAAGCTAAAGACAAGAGGCAATGCTAGCACAAGGTCAAAAGAAGTGCCATACAAGTCAGTCTGTTACTTTCCTCTCACCCTTAGATTATAACGATTGTATATGTCTTCGAGGACAGCTAAACGCATGAAATGTCATGCAAATAAAATTCGACATGATGAAAACAAGATCATGTATCTTGTTGACATGGAAGCTTGGAAGCATTTTGATTGTACTCATCAAACCTTCGCAATAGAAGTGAGAAATGTTAGGCTCGGTTTATGTACATATGGATTTAATCCATTTGGGGGTAGATCAACCTCGTACTCGTGTTGGCCGGTATTTGTCACCCCATACAACCTTCCTCCAAGCTTGTGTATGAAGTGTCAAAATCTTTTATTGTCTCTATTGATCTCTGGTCTGACATCTTTGGGGCAAAATCTTGATGTATATTTAAGGCCATTGATTGATGAACTGAAAATATTGTGGGATGATAGTGTTCTCACGTATGATGCCCATAAAAAAATAAAACTTCAATATGAAGGTTGTTGTTCTATGGACAATTAGTGACTTTCCTACATATGATATGTTATCTGGTTGGAGCACACATGGGAGGTTGGCATGTCCATACTGCATGGAGGAGATAAAATCTTTTAGATTGACGCATGGAAGGAAACCGTGTTGGTTTGATTGCCATCGTTGATTTCTACCCAACGACCATCAGTTTCGACGATAAAGAAATGTGTTTCGAGCAAGCACAACTAAAATAGAAGAGTCACCTACATGGTTGTCTGACACAGAGATTTTAAGATGATTGTGATGCTTTCCATATGGACTGACGGATGCCCGTAGTGCGACACCCTTCCTTGAATTTGGGAAGGATTATAATTGGACCAAAAAATTTATATTTTGGGAACTACTATATTGGTCGACTTTATTGATACGACATAATTTGGATATGATACATGTAGAGAAAAATGTGTTTGATAATGTGTTTAATATAGTAATGAATGTTAAAGGAAAAATGAAGGATAATCTGAAGGCCCATATGGATTTAAAAGTAATATATAAAAGACCAGAATTGGAACTCCAAGAGTACAATGACAAAGTACTAAAACCAAAGACAATGTACATGCTTGGACCAATTCAAGTAAAACAGATATGTCAATGGTTGAGACAGTTGAAATTTTCAGATGAATACGTCTCTAACATTACTCGAGCTGTGAAGATAGATGAGGGACAATTATATGGGTTGAAGAGGCATGATTGTCATGTCATTATGCAACGGTTGATTCCTCTAGCATTCCATGATATGTTACACAAACCTATATAGGGGATATTATCCGAGTTGAGTAAATTTTTTAGAACATTGTGTGCATCGAAAGTTGTAGTAACTAAGGAAAAGAATCTCGAAGATTCTATCGTTACTACTATTCGTCAGCTAGAGAAGATATTTCTGCCAACATTTTTCGATGTTATGGGACATGTGATCATACACTTGCCATATGAACTTAGGGTTGGTAGCCTTGTACAATATCAGTGGATGTACCCATTTGAAAGGTATATTTTTTTTATATTTTTCTCTCTAATGCTATTGAGAATTTATTGTATTATGAGATGTATATTGTTGACAAATGTATGTTTGACCTCAAAAAAAAGGTTCAGAATAAAGCAAGAGTGGAGGGTTCAATTTGTGAGGCGTACACTTTAGAAGAGATTTCAAATTTCTCATCTATGTACTTTGAACCACACACAGGTGGTTCTAGGACTTTTGGGAGTCACCAAAAGAAAATGGTAACTCATCAATATATATATTGTCAAATTTATAAGTATTTTTGCATACTTTTTAATTGATTTTTTTATCATTTAACCTTATAGAAAGCCGAAAAAGGAGACATTGTGCCTTACAAGGATGTGTTTGTTAAAACATATAAACGTAAGAGCATGAGAGAGTTCGTATCAGAAAAGGCGAGAGTGACAACAATATGTATTTATTGTTTTAATAAACATTGTAATATACAAGTTACCATAAATTACATTATCATAAACATTATAATTCTTAATTATTAATTCATATTATAATCATTATTTTGTAAGAGTCATACGAGCAACAAATGATAGAGCGATATGGTGATGATCCCACTCAACATCCGTCTTTTGATCCTGCAGCATGGGTGACTGCAACCGGTGAACCCAAAAAAAGTTGTGTGTTCGAGTTTGAGAGTAATATGAACACCACACCAGTAATTGCCTCCTCCAGCCAGGGCTCTTATAGTTCTCCCGTCAGCATCAACTCTCAGCGGTCGATTAACCCTGCTGTTTCTTGGGATGGTGTCCGCCAGCTTCTTCAGGATACAATGTGTGCCTTTTTACATGAAGTCATTCTCAACCTTGTCCATAATGAGTCGTGTAACTTTTTTCGAGACAGAAGAACTTCGTCTGCATTCAACATGAGATTTGATGCCCGTCAAGTATAAAGTTTCATGTCGTTAGATTTCAATACATATATGCATGAATGAATACATATATGCATGATTGAATCATTATGAAAGTTTCTTGACAACCTTAGAACACATATAAGCATGATTTCATCACTATGAAAGTTTTTTGACTGCCTTATAACACATATATGCATGATTGAATTACTATGAAAGTTTTTTTACGACTTTAAAACACATATAAGCATGATTTCATCACTATTAAAGTTTTTTGACAGCCTTATAACACATATATATATATATATGATTGAATCACTATTAAAGTTTTTTGACAACTTATAACACATATAAGCATGATTTCATCACTATGAAAGTTTTTTGACGGCCTTATAACATATATATACATGATTGAATCACTATAAAAGTTTTTTGACAACCTTAGAACACATATAAGCATAATTTTATCACTATGAAAGTTTTTTGACTGCCTTATAACGCATATATGCATGATTGAATAACTATGAAAGTTTTTTGACAACCTTAGAATAAATATAAGCATGATTTCATCACTATGAAAGTTTTTTAACTATCTTATAACACATATATGCATGATTGAATCACTATAAAAGTTTTTTGACAACCTTATAACACATATAAACATAATTTCATCACTATGAAAGTTTTTTGACAACCTTATAACACATATAAGCATGATTTCATCACTATGAAAGTTTTTTGACTGCCTTATAACACGTATATGCATGATTGAATCACTATGAAAGTTTTTTGACAACCTTAGAACACATATATGCATGATTTCATCACTATGATTTTTTTTTACTGCCTTATAACATATATATGCATTATTGAATCACTATGAAAGTCTTTTGACAACCTTAGAACACAATTATGCATGATTGAATCACTAAGAAAGTTTTTTGACAACCTTAGAATACATATATATTCATGATTTCATCACTATGAAATTTTTTGACTGCCTTATAACACATATATGCATTATTGAATCACTATGAAAGTTTTCTGACAACCTTAGAACACATATATGCATGATTTCATCACTATGAAACTTTTTTGAATGCCTTATAACACATATATGCATTATTTAATCACTATGAAAGTTTTTTGACAACCTTAGAACACATATAAGCATGATTTCATCACTATGAATTTTTTTTGACAACCTTAGACCACATATAAGCCATATTTCATCATAGTGAAAGTTTTTTGATTGCCTTATAACACATATATGCATGATTGAATCACTATGAAAGTTTTTTGACAACCTCTGAATGCTGTTAATGTCTTTCACTTTATTGCTAGTCTATGTGTCATTCAGTCATGTTACTTTGATTGTCTTAGATTAGGTGTATTACATATAATTTATTTTATTATATTTTGCTTATCAATACTAACATTTTGCTTCTCTTGTAGGATGCTGGAGATGATCAGCATAGAGGAACTGATGGAGGCATGGATGGAGGGGCAGATCCAGACAATAAAGAAGATGATGCTCCGAATCTTGGCGAGGATTAGCTTCATGTGTTGAATTTGTTTCACGTACTTGTTGTTTCAAACAAAACTCTTTGTATATGTACACTTGTAACTAATTAGAACTTGTCAATGATTATACTGGGTTGTTAAATTTGTTTAACTTATATCTTGTGTTAAATTTGTTATACCTCTGTTGTATATGTATTTTTTATGTGTATTTTGTTTTTTATACATAAGTTATATAAATTATATAACAATTTTTTTCTCGATAATTATTATATTTCAAACAAATTTTTTTATTTTTTTTTTAAATTTTGTGATGGATAATATCTGTCACCAATTTAGCGACGGATATTTATTTGTCTCAAAAACTGAATCAGCCAATGCTTTACGACAGAATGTAATCCATCGCTAATCCGTTGGCGACGGATATTAGAGACGAATACATATTTGTTGTTAAATTTTAGCGATGAATATGTATTTATCGCAAAACCAAATCAGTGCTTATTTAACAATGGATTAGCGACGGATCATGACATTCATTAATCCATCATGAATTAGCAACGAAAGTATCGACAAATCAGTTCTGTCACTAATTAGCGACCATGAAATTGTGATGAACGCTATCCATCGCTAAACAGTTTAACGACGAATTTATGATGGATTCACGTCGGATAGCGTCAGTCGCTAATCCACAGAATTTTTGTGGTGTTTGTTGTGGTTAGCCACCTTCTTCAACAACCTTATCTAGACAGTTTTTACAAACTTCACCTAACTGATTCCCATACGGATCGACCTTCTTGATCATGTCATACATCTTGACATGCCCCCTCAAGCCAACCTCCACGAGGTTGAGATTGTCTCTGAATTTGGTGAACTAAGGTCCTGCTAATAGTTTTATAAGAAGATTTGCAACCTGATCTTGAGTTGAAACAAATTGAACTTTGATTTTTTCATTGGTAACTTTTTTTGAACAAAGTGATAGTCGATCTATATATGCTTAGTTCAAGCATGAAACACTGAATTTGTTGTCCAATAAGTTGCACCAAGATTGTCACATCAAAGTATGGGTGCTTCATTTGTTGAAACATTTTGCTCAATTAATAATTGTTTGAGCCACAATAGCTTATGAACAACTCTAACAACACCTTTATATTCAACTTTAGTAAATTTTAGGATAAGATATTTGAACAAAAAAATGTTAGATAACATTCTGTAGTTTTTCTATCATCTGAACAACCTGCTCAATCAACATTAGAGTAAGCACTTAACTAAAATTTTAAACTCATGTTTATATTCCCCTTAAAATAGCGAAGGATCTGTTTGACATGAGATCAATGATCCTGACTTGAATCATGTGTGAATTGACAAGCTTTGTTGATAGCATAAGCTATGTCAGGTCTAGTGAAGGTAACATATTGAAGCCCGCCAACAATGCTCCTGTATTTCATAGAATTTTCTAACATGACTCTTTCATGTCTGGATAACATGACATTGGGAGCAGCAAGAGTGATCATAGGCTTGCAGTATGTCATACATGTTCTTGTAAAAATATCCAAGATATATTGCCTCTAACACAAAATCATTCTACTTGTAGAATATGAAATAACTTTAATCTAAAAAAAATAATAGAGAGGACCCAGATCTTTATTAGAAAATTTAGAGTCAAAATTTTGTATAAGATAATTAACCTTATTCTGCAGGTTTTCTGTGATTATAGTGTCACCAATCACCAACATAAACAAGAGCAAACATATAAAGTTGTGTGGTATGACAATGAATAAGGACAAATCAACTTTTGACTCAGTACAACCAAGTTTTTTTGAAATAAATATAGAGTCTTTCAAGCCATGTTCGAGGACCTTATTTTAATCAATAGAGAGCTTGATCGAGTTTGCAAACATAATGAGGATGATTTTTATCTTAAAACCCCTGTGGTTGAGCCATATAAACCACTTCTTTAAGAAGGCCATGGAGGAATGCATTATTAACATCTAATTGATGAATTGGCCATCTAAAACTAACAACGATATACGAAACCATTTTGACAGAGGTGGGTTTAATGACTGGGATAAAAGTCTCAAAGTAATCAACACCTTCTTGCTGATTGTACCCTTTAACTAAATGGGCTTTTAACCTAACAATGGTTCCATCAACATGCTTTTTTATTTTATATATCTACTTGCACCCAACAAAATTGATGATAGTTTTGAGAGAACCAAGAGTCCAAGTTTTGTTTTGATGAAGGGCCTTGATTTCTTCTTTCATAACCTGACGCCACCTAGGATTATCATTAGCTTGTTCAAAATTAAGTGGCTCATATTCAGATTGACTAATTTCACTTAATAAAGCAATAGGATGTCTAGATCCAAAGAATAGTCTCGGTCTCAGGGTTCTATCTTGTGACCTGGTTATCATATGATGGGTTTTGGTTGGGGTATGGTTAGAGAGATCTATAATAAGATTCAGCC
Organism: Nuphar pumila; assembly: GCF_984573655.1. Lineage (NCBI taxonomy): Eukaryota > Viridiplantae > Streptophyta > Magnoliopsida > Nymphaeales > Nymphaeaceae > Nuphar > Nuphar pumila. The sequence continues at coordinate 103,578,590 of NC_143254.1, forward strand.
CAAAGGAAGAGGAAGGGGAGACAACATGTTTTCACTAGATCTCTTTTTCAAGAAAGAGTTAGTAGGTACTGGACTATGTTTTGGAGAGATCGATTCACATGAAATATTATAAGAGGTGGCAACTCAGGGGAGGATGGTTCAACTGAAGTATCATTCAAGTGACTATCTTCAGTTGGATTTGGCAAATGGATCACATTAACTGGTTCCTTATGATTAGGGTTTTCAATTGGATGATTTGGCAGTTTAGGATTTTGGTTTTGGATCCATTTATCAACATCTTTTGATGTGAGGGGTTCTTTGCTTCCAGCATACATAAAATTTCTTTCATAAAAAATGACGTCTAGAAACAAATGTTTTCTGTATTACGGGATCATAACACACATATCCTTTGTAGTTAGATCCATAAGCTAAGAAAATGTAGGGTTTGAACTTGGGTTCAAGTTTAGATTTGACATATGGAACAAGAAAATGGTAGAAATGGTAAGAATTCTAATTCTTATAGATATTGAAACTCATAAGGAAGAAAATGGATTTATGGGTAACACATACATCCAAAAATTTTAAGATGATCATAACCAGAAGTATGGTTAAACAAAAGTTCATAAGGAGATTTATGGCTCAGGGTTGAAGAAGGCAATCGATTGATAAGATAAATGACAATTCTAAATGTATCAACCCAATTTTTTTTATCAAGGCCAACATAAAATAATAAAGCCAAACTAGACTCAATGACATGTTTGTGCTTTCTCTCAATGACACCATTTTGTTAAGGAGTGTGAGGACAAAAAAACAATCTTTTAATGCCACAGTCATTTAGAATATTTGTGAAACTGGTATTAACAAATTCACCTCTACCATCATTGTAAAAAATCTTAATTTCTTTTCCAAGCTGCTTTTCTACTATGTTTTTGAAATTCATAAAGCAAAAAAAGACATCTGATTTTCTGATCAAGGAAAACAACCAAGAAAATTTTGAGAATTCATCAACAAGCAACATATAGTATTTAAAACCTTTCCACGAAGAGGTTGATGGAGGACCCCACAAATCAACATGAATGAGCTCCAAAGGAGCTTGAACAAAATACTCAGTTGTATCAAAAGACAATTTATGATTCTTACTGATTGCACAGGTAGAACATAATTTCATATTATTATTGTTCATAAAAGAAATAGATTCAATGTTTCTAAGATTTTCTAAAACATGAAAGCTAGGATGGCCTAAACAATAATGCCAATTTTCATCAGAAAATCAAAATTTATTAGTGCCTATTCTAGCAAAGAAAACTATAGAAGACGAGAGTGGCGCCTATTGATCACACTGAACTGATGTCCATGAACATAGTCCTCCCTTAACCAATCTTTTTAGGAGAGTAGTCCCACTCTTTAGTTGCTTTATACAAAACCATTAGCATCAAACTGAAATAAACACTGATCATCTCTTGCAAAATGAGATATTGATAAGAGATTTTTCTTAATAGAGAGAACAAGGAGCACATCTCTTAGTTTAAAACTTTTATTCTCATGATGCAGAGAAAGATTACCTGTATTGACAATAGGTAGCTAAGAACCACTTCCGACCATGACACCATTAGTACATTGATACTCAATTTTATTTGCCATACCTTGATTTTGACTTGTAACATGATGAAAAGCTCTAGTATCAGGGTACTAGGCAAAGTCTTGTATGCTATTAAGTGTCATAGCTGCAAAAGCTTTCGGAATGCTATATCAAGTGTGGGTCGTGTGATTATGGCGACCCCAAAGCTGATAAATAACTTGACCTCTTGGATTTTGAGGAGGTCGAGAGGGACCAAACTGACCACCTTGAAAATGATTTTGAAAGTTTTCAAAGGATTGACCAACACCCTTGGATTGACCTCTACCTCTACCAGAGGGTCCTTTTTTTCCGCATCCTCTCTAAGAGAAAAACACAGTTTCTCCATGTGAAGATTGGTTTTTTCCTTGCAAAGCATGGCCATTTATTATTTACAACATTTTCTCTTGGTTGATCAACATTTCATAAATATCCACAAACATGGACAGATTATCTCGAGTAGTTACCGAGGTAACAAAGCTCTCATAATCCCTCGATAGCCCATTCAACGTATAGTGAACAAAATTCTCATAAGAGACAAGTTCACAGATAGCACATAAAGAATTTGACAGAAATTTTATGCGATCAAAATACTCTATTAGACTCTTATCTTTCTTCTTGATATCTTGAAGCTCTTTCTTTAAGTGAAGAATGCAAACACTAGATTGAGAGGAATAGGCTTGCTCTAATGTAGTCCATGCTTCATGCGCAGCGGATATTTGAACAATTTAGCCTAACATAGGCTTAGTCACAATAGCACAAATCCAACTCATGGCAAGTTGATCTGCCCTTTTCCAAATAAGATACTCAGGATTTGGTTTCATGTCATTTCCTTCTTGAATCAACTTATATTGGTGCAGGGAACGATCCATCAGCATATTCAAACAGATCCTAGGAGAACATCACAACCTCAATTTGAGACTTCTATAACAAGTAATTATGCTTGTCGAGTTTGATCGACATTAGGGATGAAAATGAATTATATTGAATAGAAGGGTTTGGCATGAGGGAGGCAACGATAGAGGACGATGGCATCGAACCAGAGGCTATGGAGGATCAAAATATGCAGGTCACGAAAATACAAAGATCGAAATCATAGAGCACACAAAATGAGATGTCCAAGGATTATGACTCTGATACTGTAAAAATCAGCAAATGAGATATTTGGAGAATCAAGCACACATGATAATGCACAAACAATTTGCACGGTTCAGTCAATATGTGACCTATGTCCACAAACAACTGTCTCTCTAGAGTGTCTTGAGAGAGAGAGAGGTTTCCTTGCTTTATATAATTAGTTATATTATTTAGAGTCCTGGATTTATGTAATAAACATGCAATCTTATCTAGGACTCTATTTTGATTACATTGGATAAAATCAACTTGATTTGGAGTATCTCTGGATGGTTTTCATAACTGAGCCTTGTGCGTTTGAGGCTCCTTATGAGTCAATATTTTATTCTTTTGAGACTCCTTGTGTGATGAAGTTTGTTGTGTATAACCACCTTCGTCAACAACTTTATTTGGACGGTTTTCACAAACTTTACCTAACTAATTTCCATGTGGATCGACCTTCTTGGTCATGTCATACATCTTGATAATTGATTCCTATCAAAACTAAACTTATCATCTCATAAATGTCATGTTAGTATTTTGCTCAAAATTATATCATTTTTTAAAACAAAGTCTTTGGCAAAATATCATTTTCTTTGCCTAGTCTTTTTAGAAAAATATTTTGAAAGAAAAAACTCAATTTATGAAAAATGTTTAGTCCTAAATTGATCATTCATGAAAAAATTTTGAGTTTGAAATGTAGAGAGTTGGCTTAAATGATGGTTTCGCTGGCCGCTAAAGGTCCCACAGGATAAGGTACCGCTGCTAAAAGTCATATTTTTGTGACAAAAAAAAGCTACCCAACAAAATTATATATATATATATATATATATATATATATATATATATATATATATATATATATATATATATATATATATATATATATGAAAACTTACCACCAAAAAACATGCCAAACCTACCCAACCATTTTTTTTTGTTTTTTTCAAAACTCTGATCTTTCAAATGTGTTTAACATGATTGATTTAATAGAAATCAATACTTGGATCATGCATATTGGATAAAAAATGGTATTTAACTTATAAAAACCTATCAATGCATCATAATCAAATGCTCCAAGAACAAGAACTGGTTCTTATAAAAAACAAGCATATAGATCACATCACGAGTAGTTGAAATTTTGAAAAAAACATCAAAAATCCAATAAAACATGTGTGGGTAGGTTTGGCATGTTTTGTCATTCCTCTCTCATTCTCTCTCTATATATACGCTGCAGTAATTTGTACATGCAATCTAGTACAAAAACATTATTTATTCATAACTCAAAAGAATCATATTTTTACATAAAAAAGAGGATCTAAAGTAAGAATTCTACAAACAAATCATGTGGAACACATCTATGAGATCCGGTCGAGTGGATACAACTTACACCCATGAATTTTTTTTAACTAGATTGTACATACCCAGACACTTGCAACTATATATCCATAGGCACACACATTCACACATATATGGATGTGAGAAGCTTTTACTAACACAGATGTGTACGCGTGAAACGCACCATCATTATTAAATATCCATTGTTTGCATGTGTACGACATTGGTTTCCTTCATTATAACTTGATATGAATGTCTCGGTGTTTTAGTAGTAAAGGTTTAGTATTTCTCATATACCAATTAATAAAGCTTAAGCAAAAATAATCGTCTAAAAGTTTTCGAGAAAACAGCAACGGCCATTTATTTGAAAATTTAAGTGGATAAATTACTGGTATTTTGGAAAATGAGGTTCTTTTTTATTGTGAACAAGGAAATGCGAACGGCTGGTTTCGAACATGAGACGTGCGACATGCCTCAAGCACTCTGCGCTGGCCAAATGCGCACACTTCTGCGCGGCCAAAACCAGGTTTAATTTAACAAACTAATGAGGTAGAAATAGTTTTTTGTATAGGAAAAAGAGGTAGAAATAGTTATTAACAGTAGAGATTGAAGCTGTTTGTTATCGTTATTATTATCATTATTTCTATTAATTATTATTGAATAATCTGAAAATCCCATGTTTATTTTGATATACCTTGTCAGAAAGGCAGGGTCTATGAATTACGCTTCCTCGGGTGTAAGTTTGTCTTCATGCCACGCGGCAAAATATCCTTGTGCATGTACACAACCAGTTTAACAGAGAGAGAGAGACCCAGACCCTAGTCCCTTGGGTTTTGTACTAGGTATCGGCTATTTTTTCAACCGAAGTTACTTTTCCGCAGAACTATCATTTTGCTTGGGCAGAGTGGCGTCGAGAGAGAGAGAAAGAATGTTATTGTTCCTAAATGACATGGTATTTGGTACTAATGAAGTCAAATTAACCATAGCTCGAGCCAAGTGGACCAAAAGCGGAGCATTATGGTCTCCGAACTGAAGGCTAACCAAGCTGCAAGTTGGTTCAAGCGACGGTCTGCTCTTTTATTCCAAATGTGCTCCTAAGTTGAGTTTCAAAAGGCTTGTCCTTGTAATAATACCTGTTCAACAGGATAAAGTTTGAGTCTAGTTTAATTTATATTGAAAAGAAAAAGAAAAAAAGTGACCAAGGAGGCCGCCCACCGGTCTCTCCCCCCTTTCCCCCACACTACCCACACAAAGCACAGCGTAACGCTCACTCCTCCCCCAAATTTAATCCGTTTCCAACACCCAACCTCCCCATCTCCGCTTTAGTTGGTATGTCCGAGCCTTGGCAAAGCATTTACCAAAGATAGGGAGAAAGAGATAAGCTTTCTAGAGAGAGAAAGAGAGGGACCCCAAAGAAAGAGAGAGAGTATTTAATGGTGACCTTGTTTAGTCTTGGGTTTCACCTCCTTCCTCAAAAGTTTCCCATTGCAAACACAACCACATCAATTATTTCCTTTAAAAGAGCAGCAGCAAAAGAAGGCTGAGAGAGGGAGAGAGCAAAAAAGGAAAAACTGCCCTGGTCTTTAATCTTCCTTTGCACCTTAGAAATGAGTTCCTGCTGCATCTCCTCTTCCAAAACCAAAACCAAAACCAAAACCACCACCCAGAGTCATGACTCTGTTGATGCATTTCTGGTGGTCCTCTAGAGTGGTATTGTGGTGATGGATTTCAATGTGGGTTTGGATGGTCTTGGCTATTTTGGTGCCTCAGATGGTGGGTTTTCTGACCAAAAGCCATATGGATCTGGTGGGTGCTTGGTGAAACAAGGGAGGAGTTATGGGTCTCTTGATGATGATTCTAAAGACCCCCAACTGTGTGGTGCTAGGAGCTCAAAAATGGTAAAGACAGATGACCTTCTGGGGTCAAAGCCAATGCTGTTCCAAACAAGGCCCACACTCCTCAGATCCAACTCTTTGTTTCCAGATGGGCATCTTGGGTTCTCATCCCTGCCTAAACCTGATGGTCTGCTCAACACCCATGACGCTATGCAGACTGCAGCATTGTCTTCTTTTCAGCCTTCTTGCACCAAAGTGTCAGGTATAAATGCGCATGACTGCAAGTTTATGATCTTACTATCTATGTGAAGTTTATGGGTTGTCAATCAGTTAAAAGTTTTTTTTTTAAATCTGAATATATTTCTTTCTTTGCTTTGCTCAATGTTTTGGTGATCTTGAAGGTTTGCATGAAGGTGGAACAGGGGATCTGTATGCTTTTCTGTTTTTTTTTTTTTTTTTCATTCCTTGGTGTAATGGTTTCTGGGATGCAGAAAGGATTTGGACTTCTGGGCGAATCTTTCCACCCTTTTCGTTTTTTCCCCTCCTTTCTAAGGATCGTTGCGGTCTTATCATGAATGGATGTTAGTTTAGTCTTGTCAACATAAAAAAAAGAAAGAAAAAAGAGATAATTTTGGGGAAAAAAGGACATGGGGAAATAGCGAGAAATGAGAAGAAATGAGTCCTGAGTGGTTTTGGATAGTCAGTGGTAACATGGATTTTCTGCATTATGGAACCTCTTCGTGCAAACAGTGGGCTCTTGTATGCTGCTTTTTCTTTTATTTCTTACTTTTGTTCATATGTTTTTTTGTCCGTATGGTGTGGTAGTCATTGGTTGTTAATTATTTGTGCTCTGTTTTTTGAATTTGATTAAATGTTTGAATTCAGCAAACTTGAATGGGAACATGCATGGGGTTTTAGCAGGGGTTAGAGGACCTTTTACTCCTTCTCAGTGGTTGGAACTGGAGCATCAAGCGTTGATCTTCAAATACATGACTTCTGGAGTACAAGTGCCCCCAAACTTACTGATACCCTTCAGAAAAACCCTGAACCCAAGTCCCCTTTCTGCATATTCTGCTGGTTCCTTGAGACCCAACGCCTGTAAGTATACTTTCAAACCCTTTTGTCTCCCTGGAATTCCTGTGTTTTTTCCCTTGTTGGTTAGCTTTTGTTTGTCTCCTTTTAACAGTTTCTCTTTTGGCATTTGGTTTTGTTTAGCTTTGTATCTTGGATTTTATTGTTCATGGGTTGGGAATGATTGATTGTAATGGGTTTCTCTTTGTCATTGCTCTGTTTCTTCTGCTTTGAGTTCAGTAGGGTGGGGATCACTTCACCTTGGATTTTCCGGCAACCCGGATCCGGAACCGGGCCGTTGCCGGCGAACAGACGGGAAGAAATGGCGGTGCGCTCGGGACGCCGTTGCCGATCAGAAGTACTGTGAGCGTCACATGAACAGAGGCCGTCATCGTTCAAGAAAGCCTGTGGAAGGCCAAACTGGCCAGGCCATTACCGGAATCGGTGCTGCCTCCGCCTCCAAGGCGATGCCCGTCGCTGCTTCCTCATCAGTGGCACCGGTTTCCGGCAGTACATCAGACTCCGTATCCCTTGCTCAGCACCAGATCAAGACCTTCCAGTCCTCTGCTGACCACTCCTCTTCTCCTGCCAACTTCAACAGGTATGCTGCTCAAAGCCTTCCACCACCAACATCCCTATATTATCTCCTTCACGTTACTTCTTGCATGCACCTTTCTCTTGAAGTATACCACATGCTATTTGTGCCTTTATCTTTTTGTAGAAAGTGATCCTTTGTGAGAGGGATATCATCATATAACTACTAACTGCTGTAGGCCTATCTTTTTCCAACAGGAACCTTTCTTATATACCTTTTTTTTGTTCGGGGAGGAGAATTGAACTTATATGCCTGATTTGGATTTGTGGATGGGGATAGGATGAATATGAATATGATTGGTTTACTGTGTATTCTATTCACTTGATTAAATTATTATGGTGGTTCCCTGGAGTTGATTATTATGCTTGCACAGTCTTGTGGTTGATTTTGTGTCTGCTATTTTTTCTTGCAGGTTTTTGGTCAACAAACCCAATCTGGAAGACCGAATGCTGGATCTGCAGAATGACTCCTTGCTGTCTTCTGTAAATTTCAGGGAGAAAGAATCATTTTCAATCACAAAGCAGCAATTTCCATACCAAGAATCGTCTCAGTTGGGATTTGGCATTATTTCCTCTGAGTCTCTGCTAAATAATGCCCAAAGGAACTCGTACTTGCAGGTCAAAAACGTTGGGCTTTGCTCAGATCTGAACACAAGAGAACCCCAACAAGCTCAATCTCTCCGCCATTTTATGGATGATTGGCCGAAGATGGATGAACCAATTCAACCAGAAAGGACCCAACTCTCCATCTCTATCCCGGTTGCTTCCTCAGGCTTTTCTTCATCATGCTCATCACCAACTCAAGAGAAACTTGCGCTCTCACCACTGAAATTAGCGCAAGAAATGCACCCAATCCAGATGGGTCTAGGCATGGGAGCAGCGGATGATTCATCCCAAAGGCAAACCAGCTGGGTGCCGATCTCGTGGGAAACCTCACTGGGGGGTCCTCTTGCAGAGGTGCTGAATTCCACAAGCACCGCCACCAATCCCTGCAAGGAAGGCAAGAATTCGTCTGCTCTCAACCTCATGACCCAAGGTTGGGATGCCAGTTCGCCGCTGCAATCCTCGCCAACTGGTGTTCTGCAGAAGACAGCATTTGGTTCACTGTCCAGCAGCAGTGCAGGGAGCAGCCCAAGAGCTGAGACCAACAAGCCCAGTGAGAGCGGCCTCTCTGATGATCCCCTTGGTTCCACTCTTGTGAACTCTGCACCCATCATTCAGTCCACTTAACCCATTTTTCAGCCTTCAAAGCTAAAGAACTGCCTGATTTGATGGTGGAAGTTTATCAGGTAGGTAAAAAAAGAAAAAGGAAAACAAAATCAAAACAGACATGAATGGTATGGAGTTGTTATAGACATCCATTTCATTGATTTCATGTTAGTTTTTCTCTCATTTTGCCTTTTTTTGTCTTGATGTTTTGTGAGACTTTGCCTTGGTTTTCTCTAGGTCAACTGGGCCGATACCAAATTAAAAATCAGCCATTTTGGTTTGTGGACATTTGGTATCATCCATTTTCATTGCTAGATCTTCTGTTATCATTTTCCTTTCGATGCACCTGCTCTACGCATGATAATGTTTTTTCTCTTCAACGAATGCTCTCTTTAAGATTATTGTTTCTTCCACCTTTTTCTGCAGTCATGACTGGAATGTAACGGGATGTAATGAAAAGAATCCAATCATTCATTTTGTTGGTTACGGGAAAAACAATCACGTTATTCACTTTTATCATGAGCATGAACAGTTCTTTAACTGTTTTCTTCACTTGGGGTAGAAGAGCGAGTCTTGACAATTTGTTGGAAAGTCGTAGATGGATATGGCCTACTGCTGCAAATGCCAACCTTGCTAGTTCAATTGAATTGGAAGAATGCAACGTACGTTCTTATGACAGCCAACCCTTCTTCAAAGGGGGAAAAAAACAAACTCTTTGCTCATCATTTCCTGTTTGTCCTGGATAATTGGCCCCATTCTGACCATGGTAACATTTGACCCAGTTAAAGTTTAAAGACCTTTGTAAAAGGGAAGGTATCCTATGACATATGATGCGTGCCCATATGTCCCTAGCCGTGCAATGCCGTCCAATCGAATTCATCTTGGCCGTCCGTATTCTCACCTGCCACATGATCCTAGTTCTCCTTATGCATTCAGTTGGATGGCTGTGATCGACGTATGATATGCTGCATCATATGTCATAGGATACCTACTACCATAATTTTTCCTTTGTGGGTTGGACAGCAACTAGCAAATGGATCTTGCTTTTGAATCCACTGGGAGTTGTCTCTTAGCCTGGAAAAAAAAAAGAAAAAGATAAGCGGGTCTTTGAATCCACCTTGTGCCCAAAGGGGAATTTTAAATTTTATTTTCTGATAGGCCGGTGGTTTTTTTAAAATATTGTTAGTATAATGTGAAATGGATGGGGTGTCATGGGCCTATTTCCTTCAATGGGCCAGCGCGACGCGACGATCTTTCCTTATCGCCGCAAGCCTACTTGTCAACTCGTTTGTCAGTCGCGGAAGCTTGTAATCAGAGTGCAAGAGAAAATAGAGGTTGAAGAATTGCAATCACAAGAAGCAATCACAACGAGGGTGAACAAAAGAAAGCTCAATGCATTTAATTCATTCACAGTTTTGCCCGAGGGCTATTACAGTTCAAGCATACGGGTTGCTCCTTTGGGGTATTGATTCACTTGAACCAGACAACTTACATCAGACTCAATAAAAGCAAAACAGACTCTAAGCGCAACTTTAAATTGTAAGTCGCAAGAAAACATGCTTCTCTCTTCAAATCATGCGTCGTCTTCGGCGTCATCTGTTTCATAGTAAGCCCTCACTTCAGTCGGATAGCGGCTATTCATTCGAAATGCAGGCTCCCACGTTGGTTTCGTTGTTTCCTCCCACTGCACTAGATATTTCTTCGTTTTGCCCAAGTAGTTGACCTTGTAATGAAGGATCTTACTGAGACGCTTCTCGGCCCGTTGTGCTATCGGGGCCCTCTGCATGATGAGAGCACGTTGTGGCACGTCGCATTCTGGATCTCTATGGATGAAATTGCTTGAGGTTGTACACATGGAACATCGAGTGCACCTGGAAGTCTGGGGGCAACTCCAGCTTATACGCCAGCTTGCCCACCTTCTTTATGATGGTGAAGGGTCCTTCATACTTTCTGAGCAGTTTGCGGTGCCGCCCGCGAAAGATGCCTGTGCGCCCTGGATACAACTTCACCAACATTTGGTCCCCAACTTAGAACCCAGCAGGCCGACGATGCTTGTCTTCCCACTTCTTCATTCTCTTTGTCGCCTTGTGTAAGAATGCTTTCGCCAACTCATTCTGCTTGTACCAGTCGCGAACAAACTGATAGGCGAATGATGATCTTTCCTTTTCTTGTGTGGCAAGAGTGTGCGAGGTCAGTGGCTACTGCCCCGTGGATATCTCAAACGGGTTGTGGTCTGAAGACTCGCTCTTCTGCAGATTATAACAACACTGTGCCACGTCAAGAAGCTTCATCCAATTTTTCTGATTGGCACTAACAAAGTGCCTAAGGTACTACTCAAGTATCTTATTGATGTGCTCTATCTGCTCATTTGTCTGTGGATGAAAGTTTGTTGAAAACAACAAATCAGAGCCAAGTAGTCGAAATACTTCACGCCAGAACTTGTCCGTGAAGCGAGCATCGCGATCACTCACAATGCTCTTTGGTATGTCTCAGTGCTTCACCACATGCTTTACGAACAACTCTGCAGTCTTCTCTGTAGGGCACTCTTTAGAAGCTGGGATGAAGGTGACATACTTTGAAAAATGATTCACCATAACCAAAATAGAACAGAGGCCCTTTACCTTTGGCAGACTAACAATGAAGTACTTAGAGATTCTATCCCAATGACGTTTTGGAATTGGTAGAAGCTCAAGGAGACTGACAACTTTCTGGTTTGTCCCCTTATCTCCCTCAACGTCATCCCTCATCTGCGGCCAATAGTAGCCATGCTCAAGGAATGCTAATGTTCGCTCCTGACCAGGATGGTTGGCCTATAGTGTATCATAACACTCCTTAAGCAGTTCTCGGCGAAGGCTTTCCCACCGCAACATGAAGATGTGTCTCCCTTTTGTCACGAGAAAGCCATCCTACCACCAAAATCGTCGAGTCTTTTCTGCCTGCGTCAAAGAAATAAGGTGTTGTGTTGTCGGATCCTGCTGCGTCTCTTCACGTATGCGGCTCAACAATGTACCCTCCAAATGTACTTCAGAAGGCTCCACGCGCGTAACTGCCAGTTCAGCCCTGCGGCTCGGGGCATCCGCAACAATATTGGTCTTTCCAACCTTGTACTTCAAGGTAAAGTCGAACACAGTAAAAAACATCTGCCACCGAGCTTGTTTAGGCGTCAACTTCTTCTGTGTTTGAAAATAGCTCGTGGCCACATTGTCCATCTTGACGATGAACTCGACACCCAGAAGGTAGTGCCGCCAGGACGTGAGGCAATACATGATAGCAGTCATCTCACGTCCATGCACCGTGTAATGTCTCTCTGCATCCTTCAGCTTCTGACTCTTATATGCAATCGGATGACCTTCCTGCATAATAACTCTGTCAATGGCAAAGTCTGAGGCGCCTGTGTAGACCTCAAAGGGTTTTGAGTGATCAAGCAGTCACAACACTGACTCCCTCACTATGACTTTCTTCAAGCCATCAAAGTCATCTTGGCATGCTCCTGTCCAGAGCCATACCCGATTCTTCTTTAACAAATATGTGAGGGGCGCAACAATGAGGGAATAGCCTTCGATGAAATGATGATAATAGTTTGCCAAACCAAGGAATGACCGTAACTCTAGCACTTTGCTTGGCAAAACCCATTCTTGGATAGCCCTTATCTCCTGCCCATCCATGCGCAGCACACCACACCCCACAACGTAGCTAAGGAAGCTGATCTCATTTTGCCCAAAGAGACACTTCTCTCATTTGACATAAAGGTCATTCTTCTTCAGCACCTGAAACACTGTTTACAAGTGCCCGACATGTTCCTCCATGTTGTTGTTGTAGATTACAATATCATCCAGGTAAACTACCATGAACTTGTCTAAGTAAGGGTAGAAGATTTGGTTCATTAAAGTCGTGAACGTGGCTGGAGCATTCGTCAAACCGAATGACATTACTAAGAATTCGTAAGCACCATAACGGGTGACACAAATTGTATTAGGCTCATCAACTTCAGCAATCCTCACCTGCTAGTAACTCGATTGCAGATCTAACTTGGAAAAGATACATGCACTGCTTAGCTGATCGAATAAGTCCGCTATCAATGACAATCGGTATTTGTTCTTCATCGTGACCTTGTTTAAAGCACGGTAATCTACACATAACCGTTTAGAGCCGTCATCCTTCATCTGAAAAAGAACCAGGGCACCAAATGGGACTTTCGATGGATGAACGATGCCTGCGTCCAACATCTCGTTTAGCTGCTTGCACAGTTCCTTCAGCTTAGCTAACCCCATGCAGTATGAAATCATTGCGGGAGGTTTCGCTCCCAAGGTCAACTTAATCTTGTGGTCGACCTCACGTCTTGGTGGAAGACGCTTTGGCAATTCCGGAGGCATCACCCCCCAAAACTCCTCCAACAGTGGGGCTAGGGTCGGCGACACTGCTACTTCTACCTTCCCTTTTTCTGCACGCACAACAACTAAGAATGTCTGCTCCGCATGCTTGACACCCTTTTTCAGATGCATCGTCAATAACACTGAAGACTTATCTTTCTGCGTAAGGCACTGCACTGTGTGGGACAAGTTTGACCCTATAATTGTCAATGTGTTAAACCTTGGCAGCATCATAATATTTTGGCTCCGTAGAAACTCCATACCCAGAATCAGAAATCATCCAGGGGCACCATAGAGAAGTTGACTTTGCCGACCCAACTCCCCACTTAGATAACCACAACTCTTGATTAACCAAAGATGGACTTGGCCTCAGAGTTTACCATTTTGATGGTCCTCTGCTTTGGCCCGGGCTTCAAGCCCAACTGCTCTGCCTCTTCATGCGAGACAAAGTTGTGTGTGGCTCTGGAGTCTACCATAGCTGAAGTAGACTTTTCATTCGTAATGACTTCGAGATACATCAGTTCTTTGCTAACCTGTATGTTCTCAACTGCGCAACTTTTAACTGCGTTGATCGATCGCATGACTCTCATCCACGGTTGCATAGCCTCAGTGTCGTTGCATTCAGTATCACTGCATTCCTCTTGCATTGCATTGGCTTGTTTGTCGTCCTTCACAAGGCGCTTGGGGCATTGCTTGGCAATACGCTTATCGCCACAGAACCAACATGTCACAACTGCACCCTTGTTGCTATTGTTATACTTTGAGTAGTTCTGTTTCTTGTCAGATTGATGGCATGTCGACTCCTCACCTTTGTCGTCGCGTCGCTCATCCTTCTTGCCTCTGTGGTCAGGCTTCTTTTCGACTTTGGTTGATGGGGTGAAAGGCTTGCGCTGAGTGTCAACTAAGCACTCGGCCGCCACATATGCATCTTCCAAAATACGGGGGTTGCTCATTTCCACTTTAGACTGTGCCCATGGCTAAAGTCCCACAATAAACTAGTTGAGCTTGTCGTCTTCTGGCATAATAGGCACTTCCATCATGAACATCTGAAACATTTTGACATAGTCTTACAATGAACCAGTATGTTTAAGCTCATGAACCATCTGGTACGCCTGCCTCTACGCATTCATTGGCATGAAGTAGTTGCACAACTCTATTTTGAAGTTGTCAAAGGTGTCTATCACGCATTGACTCATCTCCATGTCACTGCGCTTCCGCCTCCACCAAGCAATAACATCACCATCCAGTAACGCTGCTGTAACCTTAATCCTAAGATCTTCAAGTGTCACATTTTGAATATCCAAGTAGTCTTCTACTTGGAACAAAAAGTTCCCAATGGCCTTGCTGTCTCGAGAACCATTGAACTTTGCTAGTCTTGGCACATCAATTCTTGATGATCTCTCACCATTTCTACCATTTAGGGTCACTGACCGCTGTAATGTGCGGTTTTTCAACTGAAGCCCCCCTACTTTAGTCTGCAAGTCAGTCACTGTTGTCGTCAACGAAGTGACCTACCCCATCAGTAAGTTCACCTGCTCTTGCAGGCTCACCACCACATCATTCAGTCCACCGAATGATTCAACTGTGCATGAAATCGCTTCCTCGTGCGAAATCACATCTTCCGTCAGCTTGTTGACAGTTGCAACCATCTTCTCTTGGCCCCGAGGTGAACCCATCTTATCAGCTTCAACAACTGCCTTGTCTTTGGTGTTACATAAGTTTTGATAAGGCGCCACGATGTCTTGCTCATAAATCACAACTTGTCAGCGTGTCTGTCGATACCAACTCTGGAGTCCCTTTCTCAATACGAGAATGGGCTCTGGTACCACTTGTCACAGGCTTATTTTCTTCAATGAGCCAGCGCGGTGCGGCGGTCCTTCCTTACCGTCACAAGCCTACTTATCAGCTCGCTTGCCAGTCGCAGAAGCTTGTAATCATAGTGCAAGAGAGCAAGAGAGAATAGAGGGAGAAGAATTGCAATCAAAAGAAGCAATCACAACGAGGGTGAACAAAAGAAAGCTCAACACATTTAATTCATTCACAATTTTGCTCGAGGGCTATTATAGTTCAAGCATACGGGTTGCCCCTTCGGGGTATTGATTCACCTGAACCGGACAGCTTACTTCAGACTCAACAAAAGCAAAACAGACTCTAAGCGTAACTTTACAATGTAAGTCGCAAGGGAACACAGGGATTTTTACATTTTTTTTCTAATAGGCCATTGTTTTTTTTTTCAACATTGTTGGTATAATGTGAAATGGGGCAAAATTCATGGAGTCCAACAACGGGCATGGGGGACCTCGAGGGTTTTACCAACAAGAGGCCAGTCAGTGTATGGTTAGTGATTTGAGTTTTTTTCTCTTTGATTATCCAAAAAAAAAGTCTAGGCCAAGGGAAAACACCCCCTGCCAACCCGAGAGTGCACCCAGCTTTGGTCTTGTGGCAAGGGATATGCTCCCTGTGGATTTCGAACTTGTGATGTCTTGGTGTTGGTGTTCATAAGTTGCCCTGGTTCTAGGACATAGTTACCAGAACTAAAGCAAGTGTAAGAATCGATTGTGAAACGGGAATGAGGAAGCCAATTTCAAGTAGAAGAATGAAGCACGAAGTGTAATGAAGTATTTAGGAAGCGTAGGGAACGAAAAGCAAAATGGACATGAAAGCTAATTTCCTATCTGCTAACCTACGTCCTCCTCTCTCTAGGGTGAAGCGAAGCATGATGCTTCTCATAGTCTCGGTACTCCCTCCCCTCTGCAGGTTCCCATCTGTTCTTGGGTGAGCGTAGTTGAAAGCATTGAGCATGCAGGGGTTTCTCCGAAGGCTTCTATGGTGAGATGTGGCGAGTCCGTGAGATTGGAGATAACTCCGGAGCGCCATAATGAGATGCTGGCTCCATTTGGCTGAACGCTTATGACAGGGTTTTTAGGTGGCAATCCCGAAGGCATCTTGAATACCAATATGCTTTTCAAGAACTTCGTTCCATGTAGAAATGGGCGGCATCCATGAAATTTTCATCATTGAGTCAAGGTCTTTTCCTGATCCGTTTTAACTGTGTTGATGATATGAATCATGTTCTTCATGGGGAGCCATAGAGAGTGGCTAGCAAGACGCTTGTAGCGCATCAATGGCAGCCTGGTATGGCTTGAAACTCCAAGCGTCAAACAGGGTTCCTCTCTGGATCCGACTTCCTGGGCTTTCGACAGAATGTTGGACGAGGGATGATGTTTTCGAAAGTGTTGCTGCGTACCTTCACGGTTCCTTAATAGATATTGATGCTTACACTCGTGTCATGGAGAGTTGCCCCTTTGCTTGCATATGCATATCAGTTATTTGGATTTTTTGCCTAAACCGCAAATTGAAATTTCTGCCCTTAGTGGACGCAATTTCATGCAGGAAATTATTTATGAAAATCAGATCCGCTACTGTGCCTAGTGCGGTTCTACTAATCACTCGCAGTGTTCTAATGCATTCTCACATGCACAACGCATATGGGCCTTGCACACATGGACACAGATAGAGCAGTGCACTATGCATAGGTGCAGTGCACATGCGCGTCGTGCATGTGCAGCACACATGAGCACCGCATGCGAGTGCCGTGCTTGGGCACCGCATGCGAGTGCCGTGCACCTCATGCGTGCAAGGCCACATGTGTGCACAACACGCATCCCATGCGTGCCATGCACAGGGGTTTGTTGCAAGAGAAATCTAGAAGCTTCAATCTACTAGTGGGTTGCCCAAACCACTAAGGCCCCATGGTTTTTTGGTAAACCACCTTGGTAGGTGTCACACAAAAAATTTTTCGTCCCCAAAAGAGACTCTCACGCGCGACCTAAGTGGTAGATCCGTTTTCCACTTAGCAGCCTAACACTAATTCACGACGGGCAAGAACCTAAAGGTTTCACTCTGGAAAAACACTCAAGAAAGGGACACACAAGGGATTTAGCCAATTTTCCCCACTTGGCCTTCTTTCATTAACTTAGAAGAATATACAAGTACATAAACAAGCACTTGCTTCTCGTATTTTTTTCACTTTCGCAAGTCCTTTATTTATAACCATTACAAGAAAACCGAACAACCCAGGTGGCGCCTGTGCAGGCTGCCACCACACTCGACAGTTTGTAAAACTGTCAACTTCCTCAGACGGTGGCTGCCTTCCCAGGCTGCCACCACATTTAACAGTTCACGCAACTGTTAACTCCCTTGGGCAGATGGTTGTCTTCCCAGGCTGCCACCACACTGCCAGCAATCGTCTGCCATCCAACTACAACCGAATAGGTGGCAAGCACCGCGCACAACCATCCTTTCGCAACCCTTTTGCAGATAACCGCTTACCTTGACTTCCCGTCAAATACCCGCTCTCACGCAAGCTTTGCGCCCACTTTCATTTTTCATACCGATGGTCTCCGCATCGTTCACCCACATGTTTGCTCCCAATGGCCACCTCGCCATTGGCTTGTCAGGACCAAGCCAATCCACATGGTTCCCAAAATTTTGATGTTACATGCCTCCCCCACTTGCGGTCTTCGACGTCCCTGTCGAAGCTATAAGGTACTCTTGGATTTTGTCTTCAAATTGCCACAGAGTACTGTCTCTCTCCCAGCTTCGTTGGCTTTTTGGTAAGCCCTTCCATTGGACCAAAAACTCTTGAAAATAATTGGCCTTGCTATGGCCTTTAAGTCGATGATCAACAATGTACTCTACTTCTCGATTGAACTGTTTGGATATGCTTAGAGGAGCCCGAATAGGGTGCGATCGATCTGGATCATGTTCATCTTCCAAGTAAGGTTTAAGAAAACTTACATGGAAAATAGGGTGAGGCTTGATTCGAGTCGGCAAATCCAACTGATATGCCATATTGCCTATCCTTCGAATTACTGTAAAGGGACCATCATAACGGGCAACAAGTCCTTTGTGCACTGTTTTACTGCTGATCTTTTTTCAGATCTGTGGTGTAAGTTTTAACATAATCTTATCACCAACTTCAAACTCAAGGGGTCGCATGAGCTTATCAGCATTTTTTTTTCATTCGCTTCATCGCCTTAGACAAATAGTCATGGACCTCGTCCATATGTTCTTGCCTATCTTGAATCATCTTGACAGCAGAAGGACATCTTCCTTGAACCGAGAGGGCCACATCCGGCGGTATAAGGGGTTGTTGGCCTGTAGCCAACTTGAAAGGACTCTTGCTTGTCGATGTGCTCCGATGCAAATTATAACAGAACTGGGCGACATCAAGCAAATCAACCCAATTATGTTGGTTGGCCGATACATAGTGTCGTAAATACTCTTCTAGGATAGAATTTACCCTTTCAGTCTGTCTGTCACTTTGAGGGTGGTTGCTAGTTGAAAGATTTAGCTTTGTCCCTAGCAACTCAAAAAGGCAGCTCCAAAAATGACCAGTGAACCGAGTATCATGATCACTGACTAGATCCAGCGGCATTCCCCAATGTTTGACAATGTTGGACATGAATAACTTGGTTATCTCCTCGGTCGAGCAATTCTTAGGGGCAGGAATAAACGTTTTGTACTTGGAGAATCGATCCACGATCACCAAAATAGAGGTTTAGCCATCCACCTTCGACAAACCAGTAATAAAGTTCAGCAACACACTTTGCCAGGGCCGCTCTGGAATCGACAAAGGATCAAGCAAGCCGCCAGGTTTCTGCCTATCTACTTTGTCTTATTGATATACAAGAAAAGTCCGAACATAATGTCAAATATCCCCCTCCATCTTTGGCCAATAAAACCCATGTTCCATCTAGGCCAACATGCGGTCTTGGCCAGGATGCCCAGCCCATTGAGCATCATGATATTCTTTCAACAATTTCTTCCTCAAGCCACTAGTCGTAGGTACATAGACTTAGTTGCTTTTGTCATAAATGACCACTTCTCGTGTCCAAAAGTGACAACAGATGCCCTCACGAATAAGTTGCATCAACCGCACCATCGTAGGATCCTTCCCTGTGGCTTCCTTGATTTACTACAGCAAGTTTCTCTGCACTTGCATTGCAGCAAGGATCTGAGGCATTCAACTTGATGCATCAGCAATCGTATTGGCCTTACCAGACTGGTGTACTATCTGGAAGTCAAATTTGGCAAGGAAATCTTGCCACCGTGCCTGCTTTGGGGAAATCCTTTTCTGCATCAAGAAATAATTGTTGGCCACGTTATTGGTGCAGACAACAAAAGGTCTTCCTAACAGATAATGCCGCCAAAGCCAAAGGCAATGTACCACGATGGTCATTTCTTTCTCGTGCACTGTATACCTCCTTCAGTGTCATTGAGTTTTCGACTTTCGTAAGCAACTGGATGTCCCTCCTGTAGTAGGACTCCTCCCAAGGCGACATCAGAAGCATCCGTCTCTACCTCAAACGGTTTTGAAAAATTGGGCAATCTTAAGACATGTTCCTTTGACAACACTCTCTTAAGTTTGCGGAACGCTTGCTCACAACATTTTGTCCACTTCTAAGGCTGATCCTTCTTCAGCAGGTCAGTTAAAGGTGCCACGATTCACGAGTATCACTTCACAAATCTTTTGTAATAGTTAGCTAGGCCCAGAAATGATCATAGGTCCATTACTTTGGCAGGGACTGGCCATTCTTCAATGGCTTGTATCTTTCAAGAATCCATCTCCATGTTCCCATTCCCTACATAGTGCCCCAAAAAAGGCACTCTTGTTTGGGCAAAGACACATTTCTCAGGTTTCAAGTACAACCTGTTCTCCCTCAACTTTCCCATAACTAGCCGTAAGTGTTGGATGTGATGATCCAAACTTTGGCTAAAGATCACTATGTCATCCAAGTATACTACAACGAAGTCATCAAGATATGCACGAAACACATTGGACATTAAATTACAAGAGGTTGTCGGGGCATTGGTTAACCCAAACGGCATAACACAAAACTCGTACAAGCCATACTGAGTTATACAAGCAGTCTTGTGCTCATCACCTGCAGCAATGCACACTTGGTAGTATCCCAAGGGTAGGTCCAGTTTGGTGAAAAACTTAGCAACTCCAAGCTAATAAAAAAGGTCCTTAATACAAGGTAACTGGTACCTATTTTTTATGGTAAGTTTATTCAACGCCCAATAGTTGACACACAGGCCAAGCGACCCATCTTTCTTCTTTTGAAATAACACAGGGGCTCCATACAGGGCTTTGGATGGCTAAATATACCCTGCCTGCAGCATCTCAACCAATTATCTCTGCAACTCAGCGAGTTCTAGAGGTAACATGTGGTAAGGAACTTGGGTCGGTGGTTGAGCACTAGGCACCAACTCAATCGCATGGTCCACATCTCTTCAGGGCAGCAACTCCTTCGACATCTTGTTGGGAAGAATGTCAGCATATTCTTCCAACATAGTCTGCAAGCTAGGGGGAAAGGGACTAGAGGAATCATCCTCTTCGAGTTCCTTCAAAGTGGCCAAGTACATAACTTTGCCCCGCCTTAATACATCCTTCAGTTGTACGCTGACATTAGACTCGCCTTGCTTTGAGTTCTTGACTCCAAGGGGACCATACTTGGGGCCAACTCATCCATGATCATGAGGGATCTAAGGTGCGGTGCAACTGCCGCCTTGGCCTGCGTAAGAAACTCAACCCCCAGCATGGCGTCAAAGTCTTCCAACGTGCAAGCCATAAAGTTACATAGTCCGCCCCAAGATCCAACCTGAACCGGCACCATGCGTGCTTTGCCACTAATGCAAGACGGTGAAGCGTTAATGGCCTTCACTTGGCAGTTGCTTGTGCATAGCTTCAATCCGAGTTCACTTATGAGTCTAGACGCCATAAAATTATGAGAGGTGCCCGTGTCTACTAACTCATAGACAAAGCACTTGTTGATGCTTACAACAACATGCAACTGTATGGCACTCAATAGGGCTTCCTTTACAGTTTTCTGTTGGAAAGCACCTCTAATTCTCAAGGGGTTCAGTCGAGCCGTTTCTACAGCCGACGTATCTTTCGCTCTGACAATCTTCACCATGACAACCACATTCATAGATTTCTTCAGGGGGCTCTGGCTCTATGAGGGCCCTTGCAAATAAAATACCCTGAATAAGTAGAAGACTTAGTCATCTCTACCGTTGTTTTTTCTTCCGTTCGGGCCTTCCCTAGGGCCACCCTCTTGCCAGGATTCCCCATCCTCACCCTGGACTTTGTCGATTCGCTTCCAGTGTAGGCTTTATAGTCCACCAACCTGTCAGCCAAAACCAATGTCGATGGTAAATCCTTCACTTCGAGATGGTGTAGCTCTGTCTACGCCCAAGGGGCCAATCCGCTCATGAAGTTGAAAAGTTTGTCTTCCTTCGACATGTTCTTCACGTCAAGTAGCAGAGCAGAGAAAGACTTGACCTACTCACAAACAGTCCCCGTCTGTCAAAGATGCCAGAGTGCCTATCGGGCTAGCCACACTACATTGGAAGGAAGGAACTGCACCTTGAGTTCCTTCTTCATGTCTTCCCATGTAGCAATGGTTGGTCTTTGAGCATTGGCGTCATCCTCCAACTTGGTGCGCCACCACAGTTTTGCATCTCCATTGAGATACATGCTCGCCACAGTGACTTGCTCACTCTCGTTGGTGTGGGCAGCCTTAAAAACTACTCCATGTCTCAAAGGAAGTTCTCCAAATCTTTAGAGCTTCTTATGTTGTTAAAGCTTTTTGGTTCTGGCACCTTAACCCGTGGCTTGTCAGTCTATAACGGGTTTCCCATGGCCCTTCTCAAGACAGTTATCTCAGCCTACAAATCTAATGTTGCAGTGCCAAGTTCTCTTTGTGAATCTACCAAGCCCCTGTCTATCTTGTCGCCAAGATAGGTAAACATTCCTTCTAAGTTGGCCAGGCATCCTTCCATCGCCTCCAACCGCAATGCCAACTCATTCAGCCAAGTAGTCTGAGTTTCCACTGGTTCCTCTAAATGGATCAACCTTTCCCGATTCTCTGCAGCAGCCATGTCCAACTTGGCTCTGATACCAACTGTCACACCGAAATTTTTTTGTCCCCAAAAGCGACTCCCGTGCGCGGCCTAAGTGGTAGATTTGTTTGCCACTTAGCAGCCTAACACCAATTCACGACGGGCAAGAACTTGAAGGTTTCACTTTGGAAAAACACTCGAGAAAGGGACGCACAAGGGACTTAGCCAATTTTCCCCACTTGGCATTCTTTCATTAACTTAGAAGAATATACAAGTACATAAACAAGCACTTGCTTCCCTTTTTTTTCACATTTGCAAGTCCTTTATTTATAACCATTACAAGAAAAATGAACAACCCAGGTGGCGCCTGTGCAAGCTGCCACCACACTCGACAGTTTGCAAAACTGTCAACTTCCTCGAGTGTTGGTTGCCTTCCTAGGCTGCCACCACATTTAACAGTTCACGCAACTGTTAACTCCCTTGGGTAGGTTGTCTTCCCAGGCTGCCATCACACTGGCAGCAATCGTCTGCCATCCAACTACAGCCGAATAGGTGGCAAGCATCTGTTATCATCGCAAAATTTTTACTTTTGCAAGTCAAACTGACCTTTGAAAAAGATTTTGAAAATAACTCACCTCTGTTTTAAAATGCGGGATAATTCCGAGGAATGAGACTCGCCTGTCGGTACGAGGTTCAACCGTTCCTGGCGCCTTTACCAGATGTAATTGAACCAAGGATCAATTGTATGCTTAACTTTGCTCAACTTGTCTAAATCATATTCTATTTCCTAAATGTACAAAAAATCAGGCATGTGTTATGGATTTATGAAAATGCATATTCGAAAACATGATATTTGCTTCAAAGATTGGAAAATATTTGGAGATTCTTGGAAAATATAACACTTGGAAAATCATGAATCATGGTTGAGATATTGTATCTGAGAAAGTGAAAATCGATTTCTGAAGAATCTAGAGGTTTTGTGAATATCGATTTTAAGAAATGTGAAATAACTTTGGAAAACTTGATTTCTTTCAATTCAAACTTTGAAATTGAAAATATAACTTAGAAAATCGAATTTGGAACTTGGAAAATGCTTGAAATATCATTGGAAAATCAATGTTTTGAGAAAATCGATTTTTGAATAAGACTTAAAATTTTTGAGAAAATCGATTTCTCTGATTTGGAATTTGAACTTGCAAATGAATGAATATGGACTTGAAAGACTTGATTTTGAGGAATTGAGAAAATCCTTTTTTGTATTTTTGAGAAATGCAGTGCATTTTGAAGTTAGCCTAAGAGTATAGGCTGAATGTGGCTAATACGAAGATTACAAATTTGGGTATCATTCGTATTCTGACTATGGCCATAAATACAAATTCCACCGAGTTTGTCAACTCCATAAGAGCTAGTGCGCATGCCATTCGTGTAGACCATAGTGAATTGGTAAAAATATGCATGAATTGGCATACATAGCAGTTATATATCAAAGTTTAAAACTATATGCAATGCATCCTATTTTATGCAGAAATTGAAATTCTTATTCCAAATTTAATTACAATTTACATCACTAATCAAATTTAAATACAGAAAATAAAGGAAAATAAAGTCTTTAATGTTTGTGCAAAACTAGAAAACTTGTTAGTGAAGATATGTTGGCTTTTCTTGATTTATCTAGTAGTATCTAGAAATTACTGGATTTTGCAAGATATAAGCCTTTTTCCATGATTCCCTGATATAAACTTAATGAAATATGAAATAAAATTGAATAAATAATGGAAATAAGATTTGAAAATTCGAAATTGGGGTCAAAATGACCAAAATACCCCTGATAGCAAGACTATGGCCTTGAAATCAGGGTTTTCAGAAAGATATTTTGTAAAATGCAACTTTTGAAATACAAATAATGATAAATTAACTCAAATATGATATGAAATGGCTAAAAGTATGAAAATTAGGGTTTAGAATTTTGAAATTGAGGTCAAATGACCAAATTACCCCTGATAGCAAGACTATGGCCTTGAAATCAGGGTTTTCTGAAATAGATTTTGGTAAAAACTTAGGATTTATGATTGAAATAAACACAAAATCAAACATGAAATACCCTAATATGATTCTAGACATGAGTAAACCCTAAAAACACACACTTGTGCACGAAAATCAAGAAATATCACAAAAAATATGATTTTGGCAGTGTTTCGGGATCCTACGAGTGCCCTGTTTTGCAATTTGATTAATTCAGGCATCAAACGGATTCCAAATTTCATAAAAATTAGTACCTGCACTTGTTATGTCCCTAAAATCAGATTGAAATCCTAAAAATAATTTTTTGACATTATTTTAATCCGAAAATTGCATTAAAACCCTAAAATATGCTATTTTTGACCTAGGTCACAAACCAGTTTCAGAGTTAGACCCGAATCAGGGGTCCATTCTCCATGAAAACTTTTAAATTTTTACAGAGACAAACTAGACATAAAAACAGAGGTTTTCGTTTTTACAGATCGGAAAAAGCATCTCCGATTAGGGAGAAACCCTTCCAACAATCTGAACTAAAATATAGCAAATCTAACAGGGGTTAAAACAGATACTTAGGATTGCAAATACAGAAATAAATAGCAAACTTAATCAAAAATTGCTGCCATTTTAGCAATGAATAGTAGAGAGAAAAATAATGAAACTCTTTTTTTACAGATCATGAATCGAATCTGTAGTTTGAGATCTATGGTCATTACAAGTCTGACTAGGGTTTTGGTAAACCCTAACGAGTTTTAAATTTAAAATCAGAATTTCTGTCAGAGGAAAAATAGTAAGCAGAGGCCAAAAATTACCAAAATTTCACAGTAAATAGATCAGCTCAACATAAATCCACAACATTTTACGGATCTCAAATCGGATATCGGATGAGAAAAATAACATAACAGCAAGTTACCCTTTTGACTTTAACAACGATTTTAAAGCTTGAAAATCATGATTTGATGTCTGATTTTTCTGACGGGGTTCCCGAATCCCAAAACCTCTGATTTTTTTACAGTAGTCCATTTACACATCCATGTATCACATATAAACAAATCAGAAATTAACAGTGAGTATTTCAATCCGAAATAGCATGCTCTTTACTATTCTAAACTAAAAACACACAGAAATCTAATAAAATCTAATAAAGCATGCATTAACTAATGAAAACAATAATAAAAAATAGTAAACACTAAAACAAAATTAATTTCTATGCTAAAACACATGTAATAAACATAAATAAGTAAAAAAATAAATAAATAAACACAGGGAATCCATGGCTGGAATTTGATTTTACCTTAAAAGCATGAATTTTACCCATTTAACGGGTAAATCACATGTTTTAACGGTTAAGAACATGAAAAACCACACTATAATCAATTCTAATGGATTAGAATCCCTGAAAAAACATCAAAACAGAGTTAGATCATCTTTTTGAACCTTTTTTGAGGTTCTTGGTCTTGAATCCATGGTTAAATCTATGAAATAGAAGGCACCAATGGCCAAATTCATGTTTAAACTAATAAAAGCATTAAATAAAACCAAAAAAATTAAGAAAGTTTCTTACCTTGAGGTTTCAGCAATGGAGGAAGGGCTGGAGAGGAGAGGGAAGCTCCAAGAATCCTCAATGAAAGAGCTTAGAAAATCGTCCCCCCTATAGCCTTTATTTATAGTATTTTTTTTTTAGGTTTTAAAAATCAACAATTTTGAAAACTTTGGACTCTCTAAGGGGGGGGGGGGGAGATTTTGGGTGGAGTTACCTATATGCCCTTGACCTAAATTATCCTAATTAATCCCTAATTAACCCCTAGCTAAACCTAAGAATCCCCCAAATGTGGCGCCACTTGGCATTTTTCCACATTTGGGTTTTTAAAGTTTTAAAAACCTCTAAAAACACTAGTTTAAAAACCAAACTTTTAAAAATGAGTTTTCAAAATAGATTTTGACTCTTCTAAACTTCTAAAACTAAGCAAGACACTGACTAAGCCTAGACTAACCTTGACTTTCTTAAAAGTGGCGCCACCCTGAGTGGGCGCTACTTGAGTTTAAAAAAAAAAATGATTTTAAAACTTGAAATTGAGAGAGTTTTTAAAGATTTTCAAAAAGCAAACTTGAAATGGCATAGAGTTCCAACTAGGTTAGAACAACTCCGGATATGGCGCCAACTGAGTGGGCCCACACTAGGTTTTGAGAAATTTGAAATAAACACTGAAAATAACTTTGAAAAGAGGTTTAAATCAATAATCGAAATTCAAGATCTTTTAAAATAGAGTCTCAAGCGAACTGGAACTCCGGGTTAGAGTCCTGGATTTATAGGACTATGAGATTTTGGGTTTTAAAAGCCAAATGAAGGAGTTTCTGAAAAGATTTTATCAAAATGATGAAATAAGTCAGAAAATACTGTCAGGGTTAGGCTCCTAACTCAATCAGAACTCTGAAATAGAGTCTTGGATTAACTAGACTCTACAAAATGACCTAAATTTTGAAAACAAATAGAAAGGAACGAAAATGGAAGTAAAAACAGACTTCAAAACAAACTCCTGACTGGACTGGGATTCTGGGACAGAGTCCTGATCGGACTGAAACTCTAGATTTTTTGGTATTTTCTGAAAAACAGATGAAAGAACTTGTAAAAACAATGTAAACAATAACAAATATTAAAATAAAACAGAGTTCTGATTCAACTGAGACTCTGAGGACAGAGTCCTAATTGAACTAGGACTCTCAGATTTTTGGATTTTCTGAGAAAACAAATGAGAGAATTTTAAGAAAACAGTTAAAAATAGGATGAAATTGAAGTTTTGGTTCAGAGTCCTGATCTGATTAGGACTCTGAGAAAGAGTCCTAATTCGACCAGAACTCTAAGAATTTTGGTTTTCTGATAAGCAAATGATGGAATTTGGGCAAAACTTTAAAAAAACCAGTGAAAATGAAGTATGAAAATGAACTTTGGATAGAGTCCTGATTTGATCAGGACTCTGGGATAAAACCTCAGAATTTTAAAATTCTTTGATAAAAGTGTAACAGTTTTGATAGATGAAAAGAATTTTGAAAGATTCTCTCAAAATTGAAATCAGGATCAGAGTCCTGATCCAACTAGGACTCTCTGAACAGAGTCCTGTTTTGACTAAAACTCTGAGTTTCTGACTCTTTTTGAAAGATTTTAAAAAAAATTGATTAAAAATAGATAAAATAGCGGTAAAAGAATAGAGTCCTAATCCGATTAAAACTCTGAAGAAGAGTCCTGATCAGATTGGATTCTGAAAAAGAGTCCTGATTCAACTAGGACTCTAAAATTTTGGGCAAAAACAAAAGATTTTAAAAGGTTTTCTCCAAAAACAGGTAAAAAAGTAGTGAAAAGTAGAGTTCTGATCCGACTGGATCCTGAAAAAGAGTCTTGATCCCACTAGGACTCTAAAATTTTGGAGATTTTTTTTTTGACAAGTAAAGAAATCCAGAAGTGACACCGCCTAAATGGGTCTCATCTGAGAATTGAAATCAGTTAAAAATTGAGTTTAAAACGAATCCAGATTGTTTTATGAGAAAAACACTTCAAAATATAAGGTCCTGGGGGTTGGCGAATGACATAATGTTGATTAAAACCCCAGGTTTTAAAATTGATTTTGAAAGAAAAGTTTAAAAAGCTCGAATCTGGATTTAATATTTTGAAAACAGGAGTTCTGGATCTCGAAAATGAGATGTAATGACATGCAATGCTATGCAATGCAATGAAATGATATGTCGAATGCATGCAATGATATGCAATGACACATAAAATGTAAGCACTGGATGAGGGTGAAAATTTGGGGTGTTTACAGCATCGCAGCTGCCACACGCATCCATCTTCGGTCTGCACAGTCGCCCTTTCGCAACCCTTCTGCAGATAACCGCTTACCTTGACTTCTC
Organism: Nuphar pumila; assembly: GCF_984573655.1. Lineage (NCBI taxonomy): Eukaryota > Viridiplantae > Streptophyta > Magnoliopsida > Nymphaeales > Nymphaeaceae > Nuphar > Nuphar pumila. The sequence continues at coordinate 103,606,546 of NC_143254.1, forward strand.
ATCAAATACTCGCTCTCACGCAAGCTTTGCGTTTGCTTTTATTTTTTGCATCGATGGTCTCTGCATCGTTCACCCACATGTTTGCTCCAAATGGTCACCCCGCCATTGGCTTGTTAGGACCAAGCCCGTCCGCATGGTCTCCTAAATTCTGGTGTTACAGTAGGTCTTTATAAACCAAGGTGTGAGAAATGAAGAATTTTTTTGTCAATTATGAAGAATTTTTTAAGGAATATAACTTATGAGTTGTGGGAGATTTTTTTTTTCTTTGCTTGAATGTGAATTCTTGGTGAGCTCAAGATCCTTGAACCATCTTGCCGATCTTGAGAATTCGATGAGTTGGGAGATAACATTTGGTTGAGGCCAAGTGTTTCATCACACAAACGGCGAGTGTAGGCGACATTGGCAAGCTCAACCAGCTTGTAGAGCTCGTGAGGGTATAACCAACACAATGATTCTATTTTCATCTATTTCAACATATTTTCACCGTGAAAAGATTGTCAAGATTGTAGTGTTTGCCTAATGAATTGGTGAGTACCTTGGCTCTTTTTTAAGTGTTTAATCAATTCTATTGAATCCATCCATCAAACCTGTTTTTCACTATCATCCTCAGTTTCTTTGGAGCTTGGGACGATTGTGGACATGAGATGCGTGCTTTTGATGATAAACTTCATCTTCTTGATTGGTTAAATTAGAGACTAATTGATGCAGCTGCAATGCATTGCCACACACCCCGTTGAAGCCACTTCTTGCGCAAGTCCATAGCCGCATGCCACACATGACCACTTTTACTCGAATCTTGATCAAGGTTTGCTATGTGCATTCTTGATAAAACACGGGCCCAAGATCGTGTAATTGGTTCTTAGGCTTGTGCATTATCAATTTCACATAAACCCCCCTTGGGGAGGTTCTTGATGCATGGCCTTGTGCGTGTGCACAAGTTTGTGATTGACCGGACAGAATTGTTGATTTACACTAGAGCTATAATTTTTACTGTTAATTTTTTGCTGAAATTTTATGAGCATATTAAGGGTTGTATAAGGACCTACGTGTCCAAAATTGAGGCCCATCTGAGGTCTGTAACTCAAGTTTTCATGCTTATAATCAGAACTTATAAGAACTTGCAATCGGCTAGACGAAACCCTTTTTTGGCATCTTTTACACTTTCTTTTGTTTATGTCACTCTTGTAAGGTTGGATCATCTTGCAAATTTCTCAAGAACACCAAGATCTAGAGCTTGGGTGCAAGAAGATCGTAGTGATTTTGGCCTTTCTTTGCATCCACATTTCATGATTCCTACACTTGAGCACACTATGCACAACTCTACTAGAACGAATCAAGATCCATCTACAAGGGACTCATCAATTTGTATCAAAGCAAGTGATGGCTTGATTGGTATCAAAACAAGTGAGAGCTTAATTCTTCAAATGCATCATAGAGTAGTTTCCCATGATAAATTAAAGGAATCACATGAAAAGATTTTGTGCACTTAATCTCGAAATGAGATAAATGAGAATAGTCGCATGGAGAGATTGAAAAATCTTGTAACCATCATGACCCAAGGTGTGGATGTACTAAGGAAAAGAATGTGTATGAGGACCTAGGTCTCATGAGACTCATCATAGACCCTTGAGATATGAGGGAAGGTGTAGCCGTGAAGAGCTTATGTAGGCATACAAGGAAGAAAGGTATGCACATAGGAGAGATCATGTGAGAAATATTAAGATTGAACTTCCACCATTTTGGGGTGAAAATCCAAGAAAATGGCTATACAAGGTACATCAATATTTTTAGTATCGCCATACTCCACATGATTGACGAATTGATGAAGTGGTGACCAAGCTTGAAGGGAATGCTCTTTAGTGGTACCATTGGTACCAAAGGATATATGGACGACCTACTTGAGAAAAATTCTAAGAGGTTCTACTTAAGAGGTTTGGATCCTCCAAAATAGTCAACCACAATGTGGCTTTCAAACAACTAAGGCAAAGAGAAACTTTAGAAGAGTATCAAAGAGAATTTGAAGAACTATGTTTTACTTTGCCCTATGTGGATTAAGTCACCCTATTTGGCTCATATGTGGGTGGACTTCAAAATGAGCTAAGAATAAAAGTTTTGGCTTCTAATGTCTAAACAGAGGGTGAGACATATAGAATTGCTAAACTCTTAGAGGAAAAGGAAAGATTGATGTGGTTTCTTCTTAGGCCAACCAACAAACCTAAGAAGTTGCCAAAACCACCTAAGCTATTCGCCAAGAGTGATAAGATGGAAAATTTTCAAAAAACCAAAATAGACAATGTCACACAAAAGCAATTGAAAGAATAAAGAATGAGAAGTGAATGTTACAAGTATGGAAAGTTTTGGCATGAGGAAGACAAGTGTCAATCCCTCAAAGTTCTCCAAATCATAGATAATGACGAGGAAAATTGTGATAAACAAAATCAAGATAAGAAGAGTTTGGCTAGTGAAGAAGCTGTAGAATACCATACCCTCTAAAAATTCACCGGTCCACACTATAAGAGAAATGAAAGGAACTTCAATATCAAAAAAGTGCTAGTCCTAGAAGATCCAAGATGCCACCATGATTCTTTGAACACACAAGAAAACTACCAAACAAGTAAAGAGTATGATAGAGATTCTAAAACTAGTGAAGCCTCGGGAGAGTCCCAAGTCGAGTAAAGACAAGATTGAGTCAAGCCATGGGTCAGCCTTAGAGGTGCTATGTGGAAACAACAAGGTCTACTCTAGGAAATTTGGGCAAGAAAATAGTTCGAGGATTAAACAAGATCAATAGGAGCCATGTAACATGGTTGAGCAAGATAAGAGCAAAGAGGTGGGGCAAACACTTCATGAACCAAATGAGCATCCTAAGAGACCAATTCAAGAATTAGGAGTTGTGCCTTACATTATGTCTCAAACCATTACCACAGTTAATCCAAGTCTTCTTTTCCAAAAAGAAATAGGAGACAAGTTGAGAGTGCACAAACAAGACCAAGATCTTTTTGTGGAAGATAGGGCACAAACACTAGTGAGAACAATGTATACGACTCCAAGGAGTGGGCAAGACACAAAATTCAGCGGGTTACCTAAGCTTAAGGAGGTTTCTAAGAACCCCCCTACACAATGGCATGGGGTAGTGGTTATAGAAGATGCAAAAGAGCCAAAATAGTGGGCACGATACTTGTGAAAGAAAATTTCTTGCCCTATGACAATGGCAATTCAAGAGCTAGATTTTAGGGGGCCAACAAGGTCACTACATTTCAAGCAACAAATGGTGACAAATCACCATCTGTTGATTGGAGATAAGATGGTGCACTATCGTGAGCAGAGACCATGTGAGATTTATTAACTAAGTGGTCATGCCATCTTGTTGTAGAAAAAAATTTGCAAGAGTTCAACCACTATTTTGACAGCATAGACTGTTATGGGCAAGAGAATAATGCAGCAAAAGTTGGAAAAACTATCTCAAAAGATGTTTACCGACTCGACAAAATTGACTTCACGAAGAGCTAATGTAACTCCTCTCATTAAGAGAGGAAGGTGGGGGGAATTTCCTCTCACCCATGATCTTGGTAGTGGGGGGAAGGGAGGAGCCTCCATTAATAGAGGGGTTACATTAATAGACAAGCCCCTCAAACCTCTCCAGCATTGCTGTGAGAAGTTTGAGAAAGAGAAGGAGATATTGAGAGGAGGTTAGTGGAAGAATAGGGCAACACGAGGGTTCGCGTTCTGGCGACCAATAAGTCCTCTTTTCCAGGCTTCTTTTCATGTTCTTGTCATTTTTAAGTTCATAGCACCGGCAACCATGGTGGTTGTCGGCACAGATGACAAATCCGTTAAGACCAGCAACCATAATGGTTGCCGGCACTGGCAGTTGTGATGCGACCACCACTAGATCAGCCGGTTTGGGTGAGCCTAGCTAGACCAAGTCCGGTCTGATGAGGATCAAGATGGAGACCTTGATTCAGTCGGATTATACCCAACCAACTCGGTCTGGCAAACTGAGCCCAGCTGGAGATGATATAAAAAAAGAAAAAAGAAAAGAAGAAGATGAAACTACAGTCGGTCTGAGCAATACCAGACTGAGTCGAGTCTGGCATGTTAGGGACAGAGAGGATTTCTCCTCTCTGTCTCAGTTAGGGTTTGACATGCAGACTGATTCAGTCTGGTAATACCAGATCAAGCCATGTCGGTATGTTGAGGGGACAGAGAGAATTCTTTTCATCTTTATCTCGGTCTCTGATTACATGTAGACCGAGCCGGGCCTGGTAAGGAGCGTGGTTGGCCCATGTGAAGGAAGTTCGGGACCGACTCGGTCTAACCTGACCAAGTCTGTCCTAAAGAAGAATATATATATACATATATATATATATAAAGACTAACTCAGTCCGAGAGCTTGACAGTAACAAGTCGATTATCTTGATATATATATATATATATATATATATATATATATATATATATATATATATATATATATATATATATATATATATATATAGAAAGCTAATCGAAAGCCTACCTTCCATTATACAAGAAGTGCGCTTCCTGTTAATAAGAAGCATGATTGGTGATGCTTCCCTTTCTTTGGGAGGGATGGCATTTTGTGATTCACCTTCCTGATCTATGGTCTAGGCAAGCTCATTGTTGGGTCATGGATATTGTTCCTTGTCCACGGGCAAGGAAAATACCCCTTTTATTTTCCTAAGGAATTGAAATTCTATCATGGGTTGAAGCTCTTCTTGAGACACATTGTTGGCATAACTAACGGGGTTGTGGTGGACTGGGACCCAGTCGGTTCATACCAGTACTATTTCTGGTTCTACAGATACTTGGTGCAAGTTCTGTTTCAAGCAAAGTAGACCTTACTTGAACTACAAGGCAAGGATTATGATAGAAAATTAACGACACAGGAGAAGCTAAAATTGCATGGGCAACGGGGCTCCCCTTGTCTGGTAGGAGCATCTAGTGCACGTCAGCTTGTGTTGGGACGTTGTAGGTTCAAAACCCAATGGTATAGTTGTATCACTGGTAGGGTCTGCCTAACCACAACTTGCTTTTAAAGAAAAAATATTGCATGGGCTGACAAGGTTTAACTTTCTTTCCTAAAAGTTTCAGCATGACATTATCTCTGACATAGGGCCCTTATTACACGTTTTGAAGGTGAGGAAGCTGCAAACATCTTTCTTCTGAATAACTGGACGTGCATTTGGCCAATAGGCACAGGTCTTATTATCATAAACACTGTCTAATATTGCTAGTCCAATATTTATCTCTCTCTCTCTCTGTTGAATAAGTGGGTTGAATTCAATACAACAATGACTCACAAGCATGCATGGGCCATGTTATCTTTAAAGCAAAAGTTGCCACGCTACCTTAATGGAGTAGGTGGGTGGGTTAAGTGCACCTCTGGCCCAGTGAGAAGTCATGAGGCTAGTCCACCCCTCGAATGAAAAGAAAGATCATATTTTTTTGCCACAATGAGTTTTGAACAACTCTGTTCCCAAGATACAACTGAGCCTTTGCCTTACTCATAGGTTCAGTCTGCAGCTTGTATAAGTCGAGACATAAGGCTCAGTATGATCACACTCGAATTAGCATATTTGACTCATAAAGATTTTGCAAAAATGGGAGAAATCTATCAACTTTGAAGCTGATGGAATCCGAAAATCCTTACTCTGTAAAGAGGGACTTCAATGTAAAAGTTCATACTCAAAAATCTTGTAGACAAGCACTAATGTTGATTTCAATTGATTGTGTCTATTAAAGTTGTGCAGTTGATTCATCACATAGAAAATGACGACCATGAATCACGTAACATGTTCGATCAAGTTTGATAAAAGCAAAATTCATGATCCTTTTGTTGATTACAAAAAAGATAGCTTAGAAGATCCAAGTATTTAGAGATAATCTTTTGCATTTTGAAGCAAAATAGATAAACTTACAACTTTGAGTGAGAGAGAGAGAGAGAGATCAACATTACAAAGGCAGGGCATCAACAAAGAGTTGAGCCTGCAAGCAAACAACAGACCCAAAACAAAGGGTGGAAAGCATGAAGGCAAAACAAAGAAAAAAGAATAGCACAGAGATCAACCAGGGTCTTGAGAAAGAGAGGGTGGTTGAAGGGGGTGGATAACAGGGGAAGAGAGGTGCAAAATTGCGTACACATTAGCCAAGATATAATGGACGAGCTTATTTAAGGCAACCAAAATTTGTCGAAAGATCGTATTATTGCGAGTCATCCACAAAACCCACCAAGAAGTAAAAAGCCAAGTTCTCCAGATCAACCGCCACTGCTTGCAACTCAAACCTACAACAGACCCCACAGAAGGTCGAGCGCAAAAGATTCTAGTCTCACGATGACTTCTGGCTTATTCCATGTATTTTTAAAGAGATCCACAAAGACTGGGCAGGCCCAAAAGAGGTGGTAGGTGGACTCTTTTACCGCTTGACAAATGACGCACCTACTCGGATACTGAAAACCCACCTTCTTTAGGAAGATGTTCTCCTAAACCCTGTCATGCAAAATTAACCAGGCTAAGAACCAAGAGCGGAGAGTTGGGTCATTAGCTCATAAAAAGGCGCTCAGGAAGCCAGTCAGCCCTAAGAGGAAGAAGAGACTCATAAAGAGTTTTGGTGCAAAAAGCACTACTAGGCGCAATTGCTCATTGTAAAAGATGTGTGTCAGGTCCAGAATCACTATCTTGTATAAGGACAAAAGACATAGCCTTAAGTCACATGCGACGCAGGTGCGAAATATGAAGCCTGCTGGGACGACGACTATAGTGGATTGACTCAAGAGAACCGTACTTAGCATGAAGTAGAGGAGCACACGGATTGCCTGGACGGTGCGTCATCTAACACTGCTTCACGATGAGAGCAATACTCCTTAGTCTGGGAGCAACGATCCCAAGATCAGCCATACACCTTGGTAACACCAATGAGTTCCATCTAACTAGGTGGCGCTTAGTCCAAGGTTGGCAGCCAGACCAAAAGAAATCCGCCATTAAACAAGAGAACTTCTTCTCCACACCCAAGGACATCAAAATCATGAACATAAAAAATTTTGGGATAGAGGACAAAATGTGTCTAATAAGGGTAATCCGACCTGATATAGAAAGGTAGGAAGCTTGCCACAAAAAAAAATTGGTCTAGACTTTTTGGATAGTAGTAGTCCAAGCGACTAAGGGGATGCACTTTATTTGCAAAGGGAGACCCAGATAGAAAATAGGTAAATTTGAAGTTGCACAGCTAAAATCAGTTGTTCGATGACCAACAATGAACGAGGGGCATTGAACATGGACATGTAGCATTTACTGTTATTAAGGGATAAACCCGAAAGAGAGAGAAAAAGGTGAAGGATGAGCTTGAATCTTAATATCTGTTGAACGGAAGCGCGACCGAAAAGGATCATGTCATCAACATAGGTGAGAATATGATGAAAGAAATCCCGGATGTCAATGAGATCAATAATGCCTTTATCCGCAACCCTCTTGAATAACACCACGAGACCTTCGGCAATGGTATTAAATAACAAAGGGGAGAGAGGGCAGCCTTGTCGAATACAGCGCCCAAGCTTTAACTGCCTACCTTTTGCTCTGTTAAGCTTAATCAAAGAGTGAGTATTTGAAACCAGTTCGCGCAACCATCAAGAGAAACGGTGACCGATACCAAAGTTGGCTAGCATGTGGAATAAGAAAGGCCAATGAGCTGGGTCAAATGCTTTATGGAAGTTGAGCTTGATAGAGAAGAAAGGTTGGATATTGATATGCAAAGAGTAAAGAACTTCTGAGGCCAAGATGAAGAAGTGATGAATCCGCCTGTGGGAGATAAAAGCGAACTGGGAGTTCGAGAAGATTTGAGCAGCGACAACTCTGAGCCTATTGGCCAAAACCTTAGCAATAATGCGGTAGAGCACACCCATAACCGAAATCGAATGGAACCTTGAGATATCAGAGGCCGCCACGTCCTTCAGGATAAGAGAGACAATGGCTAAGTGCATGTGAACCGGTAGCTTACAGTTGCGATGAAACTCTGTGAAGACATTGATAATGTCATGCTGAATGCAAGACCAAAAGATACAAAATAAATCTACGAGAAAGCCGTCATATCCAGGTGCTTTTCATCCTGAAAGACCGTTGATAGCTGAAATGATTTTAGCGTCAGCAAACTTAGATTGCATAGCTCTGGCTTGAGATTGAAGAATAGCCCGGACTAGACGATGACCAATAGTGCTATCGACGGAGGTCTGAGCAGCATAAAGGGTCTTGAAATAGTCGATGAAGCTTAAAGGTAATGGTCTATTTAATTTTGAGTTTGGCTACAAATATTCAAATGGTATTATTTGTCTGCGAAGCCAATATTTTGTCTTTGCATTAGTTTATCAAAGATGGGTTCAAGACCTATCAGCTTTGTGGCTATGCATTGTGGTTATGCATTTCCAATAATTTGGTATTCAAGATTCATCTTTCAGAGCAGGGAAGTTGCAAGCTTGCTTTTTGAATTAATGTGTTCTACTTCCCATTTAGTCATTAAATTCATAGTCTGATCAGACAGATTTTAACAACATAAATCTCTTTCAATGTGCATTAGTTGCAAATGGTGGATCTCAACTGCATAATTATTCTCACAAAAGACTCGGGTGAAAACATAGATAAAAATAGGAAATGAAAATGGCATGAAGGTTGTATGCATCCTTAAAGCATTGCAGTTTATGCTTTTCCCCACTTGAGCAGCTTAACAGTCTCCCATGTGAAGTCTGGATCATCACGTCCAAAGTGCCCATAAGCAGCAGTCTTTTGGTACCTGAAATTGCCCCCTCTCTTCAGATCCAAATTGATAGCAATCATCCCCGGCCTGAAATCAAAATTCTCCTTGATCAGAGTGAGTATATCCTTATCTGGGATATTCCCTGTCTTGTAAGTATCCACAAATACTGAGAGTGGCTCTGGCACCCCTATTGCATATGAGACCTGAACTATGCAGCGACGAGCCAGGCCTGAAGCAACCACACTCTTTGCAGCCTGCCTAACTATATAGGCACCACTTCTGTCCACCTTGGTAGGGTCCTTGCCTGAGAATGCACCACCCCCATGAGCACCCCACCCTCCATAGGTGTCAATTATGATCTTCCTCCCCGTAAGCCCAGCATCACCATGGGGTCCCCCAATGACAAATCTACCAGATGGGTTCAGATGAAATATGGTCCTTTCATCAAGGTACTTTGATGGGATCACAGGCTTGATCACATGCTCCTTCAAATCTGCTGCTATCTTCTCATTTGTCACAGACTCATCATGTTGTGTGGAGATAAGAACTGTGTGGACTCTCAGTGGGACCATGGCACCTCCTTCGTTTCTGTACTCAACAGTGACTTGTGTCTTCCCATCAGGCCTCAGCCATGGGCAGGTGTCGTTCTTCCTCACCTCAGTGAGTCTCGCACCAAGCTTTGTTGCTAACACATGGGTGAGAGGCATGAGCTCAGGAGTCTCATCTGTGGCGTATCCAAACATGTGGCCCTGGTCACCAGCACCAATCTCCTCTGGCCTCTTGGTGAGATGGCCATGCACACCTTGAGCAATATCTGGGCTTTGCTGCTCAATGTTCACAAGGACGTTGCAGTTGTCGGCGTCCAGGCCAACGTCTGCAGAGACGAAGCCTATCTCTCTACATGTGTCCCTAACGATCTTTTCATAGTTGATTTGAGCCTTGGTTGTGATCTCTCCAAAGACCATTACCATGTTTGTCTTGGTGCATGTCTCGCATGCTACCTTGCTGTCTGGGTCTTGTTCCAAGCAGACGTCGAGGATGGCATCTGAGATCTGATCACACAGCTTGTCAGGATGGCCCTCGTTTACAGACTCTGAGGTGAAGAGGAAAGTGTCCATCTGCAACGGCCAAAATTGTTGACAGTCAGCAAAAACTGATATAAATGAGAAGCTTTTGAGTGTTTTAGAGTACAGTTGCCAGAATCGCTTATGCTACACGAGAATCATGATTCATAAAAAGTGAAATCAGAATCATCGAGAATCACGAATCCTGATGACGTGAACCTCAATTACATGATACGAGAATCTCATTTCTCCTGATTGAGAATCCCTATTCTCATAAAGTCCAGAATGTCAATTTCATGACTGGGAATCTTAACTTCTCGTTTAGACCATAGTTACCAGAATCGCTTATGCTACATGGGAATCATTATTCGTAAACAGTGAAATTAGAATCATTAAGAATCATGAATCTCAATTTCAGGATATGATAATCGCGATTCTCCCGACTGTGGAACCCGACTTTTTCAAGAATCCCTGTTCTCATAAGCTGAGAATCTCGATTTCGTCGTGACTAGGAATCCTTTGTCTGAACAAAAAACGTGATTCCCTCAGAAATCTCGGTTCATGTAAGAATTCTGATTCTTATGCTCATGTAATTTTACATATCACTTTCTAAACGATTTCATATGCTGCTTCCTACTTGCTTCTCACTCCCTCAATCATGATTTCATGCGAATTCCCATTCCCACTCTGGTAACTATGTTTCAAACATTAGATGCATACGCTATTGTAAAGAAGGATGAGCAAAAGTAAGAAAAGTAAACACGAAAATTTCAACTAGACCTTCATCTCAACCTCCAAGAAGATATTTAGCATTTATAGAAAAGAAGAGAACAAAATAGAGTTCATGAGCAAAGAAGGATATTCAACTAAAGAAGTGGGCCGAAGAGAACAGTACTGCTCTGTTTGTTCTGGTTTATTTGTGTTTTGTTCCTCACATCTATGATGGACACTGGACAGTGAAACTTGGTTGCAGGCATTGATCATGAACAAGTTACCACAGATGGAATTTTTCTAATGTTAGTTGGTGGCATTGAAAGCACACAGTGACTTAATAGGGTCATGTGGGTTGAACGCAGCAGTAATGCTCTGTTTTCAGTTCTGGTCTGCCTATGTTCTGTTCCTTACAACCGTCTTACAGAGAAAGTTAGTTGCAAGGATGATGATATCCATCACTTATGTTGCTACCGTTGGATCTGTTAATGATTTGACATGTGGAAAGAGAAATTAGTTTGGGGAGCTTCCCATGGACCAATTGTAGCAGACATATGGAGATTGATAGTTTTAGAATACATGAACCAGGGTAGGAGAGAGAGAGAGAGAGATGGAAGGAAATACAAAAGTAAATTTCAATATATTGCAATTCTAACAATCAAATAACCAAACAAATGCATGACATAAGAAGATATCCATAAATACCAGGGGAAAAAACAAAAACAAAAAAAGTTTCGAGTAAAGCGGGGACTAAAGTAGGTTTAACTGTAATAGGCCTTTAGTCAAATTGGCTTGATTAGGCACGTCAGTGACTCGGACCCTCAAACACAATGAAACTTGAAGTGCAGCCAAGCCAACCCAGTCCAGTCCGAGTCTTTGAGACTTGATTGGTCAAATCACTATGTGAACTTTGAACCCTATGGCTATGAGCCTACAAAAGGTTAAGGGAAAAGCGCATACCTTCCACAAGCCTGTGTGAAATAAGTGCAAATTGAGCTCAGGTAGGAGATTGTGGAGTATGGTGGATGACGAGGAAGCTAGAGAGGAATGAGCTATTTATAGCTTCTTCTTTGCTTATCAACACTATCACTGGGGAGGTTGGTATTCTACCAACCATGCAAGGGCCATGTTGTGCAGTCGGTCATGTGGGTTTGTCCTCACTCGTTTCGACTTGCATTCTACACAAATGTGAAGGTTTTTGGTGGAAAGTTGTGGCCCAGATGGTTTGTTGGGAGAGTTGGTGGATCGATGGTGGGTTATTCCCTTCTCTTTTTATTTTCTTTTTTTTTTGGGGGGTAATTTATATAAACTTGTTGGTGGATGGAGATGGTGCCATGGTGGATTATTCTCTTTTCTGTTTTTTTTTTCTTTTTATTCGAGTAATTTATATACTCATGACAAATTTATATTTAACTGCCTCAGTACAATAAACGCCAACCCAATGTTGTCAGTGTCGGCAAATATCGGCCGGCACATATCGTATCCGCAGAAAATCGATACGCGTCACTCCTGAATCAGTTATTTTTTAATAAATGTAAAAGATACTTAAAATTAATTTTTAATATTATTTTAATTGGGAGGTGGCCTTGATTCTCAGGTGGTTTTGACAATTCACGGAATTGGTGTTGGCTCCCAAACAAGTTTTGTTTTTTTTTAGTCAAAGATAATCAAAGCCTTCAAGCTTAATTTTGAATTTAAAGAGGAAAAATAGATGATATTGATCTGCTCTGACCATTATCAAGTTTTTATCAGGGAAACTATTACAGAGTATCATAATGTCAACCTTTTTCACTCTAGGGAAAATTACAATGTCTACCTAAAGCCAGAAAGGAAGCATAACTTTCAGCCGGTGTGCACCATGGCATTATTGTCTACAAAGCATCGTCCATGTCCATAGCCATAAGTACATAATACAATGTGTTCTATACAGCGGTGTTGTTAGTATCGGTGGCCGATAGGTATGATGTCCTGAATCGGTTATTTTTTAATGTGTAAAAATAGCTTAAAACTAATTTTTAATATTATTTTAATAGCTTTAACACGTGTCACGTTCTGATTAACATGTAATATATTTTCTTTTTTGGCCGATTAAGAACGATTACCTGTCAAACGATACAAGTCCGATTGAAGCGAAAAACAAGGACGGTACGTGTGCTGCTTACTGGACAGGAACGACAGCACCACCTGAAATTGAACGGTTTCAATGACGAAGATTGGAAATTTTTGTCTAGTGTCCAGAAATCCCCTCCTGTTAACGCCCAAAAAGAAGTGAGAGAGACTCCTGTTAACACCAATAGCGGGGTACCTATGTCACACGGACTCGGCCAACTGGGTGCAGGTGCGGGAGCGGCACCCGGTGCGGTGCTATCAATGCACCTAGGGTCATTTATGTCCAACTTTTGGACTATATATATATATATATATATATATATATATATATATATATATATATATATATATATATATATATATATATATATATATATATATATATATATATATATATATATATATATTTTTTTTTTTTTTTTTTGCTGCACCTTTCTCACCCCCACACCCAGGTTTTTTGAAAGTTCCGCACCCGCACCTGCACTCATGGGAATTTGATCCCAGCCATTTTACAGATGGACAACTTTCACAAGACCGGGACAACTTAGGGGGTTTTACCTGGTGATGATTGAAATTCTTATGTTAAATAACACTTATTCATCAGCTTGACTCCTTTTTTTAGTTTACTGAGAAAAAAAAACATGGAACTAGGCAGTATGATCAAATCGCATCATTATAGGATAATGCCATGGAGGAAGTAGTCAATCTTGTTCACTCTTGGTTACGGATGAGGTCCACCTCTAAGAACTTGTCCTTATCATTGATGTTGACTGCTTCCAAACACCCCCACGCAAAGTTTTTTTTTTTCCGTCAAAGAAGACGACCGGGACATGGGGCCAACTTTGATCGTTCAATCTGAGATTGACTATGATCGCTGCCGCCGGCCGCCCTTGTTGGACATGGCACCTAACACAATTGTAATGGCCAGGCCACCAATCCTATGGACTACAGCCAGCCAAAGTTGAACCCTTTCTCTTTCTCTTTTTTCAACGGAGAAAGCTGGGGTTAGGCAAACCCGTACCAGTTATACAACCATACCATTGGGATTCGAACTTACAACATTCCAACACAAGCTAACATGCACGAACTGCTCCTCTTTCGTTGGTTTCTCTCTCGATCCTTTTACAGTTGCCTTTTCTCATGAGGATCTTGGGAAAGATAACGTTTTATATAAATATGTAAATATAAATAAAAAATGTGGATATTATAAGAATCTAGGGAAAAAGTTTTTTTTTTATCGTGTTAATATTGAGTTAATGCCATGATATTTTCAATGCAGGTGATGTTTTGAAAATATCATGTTTTTCTCCGTAATAATATCATCTTTTGAAAATATTCTGATTTTATTGTGGTATTTTGAAAAAGGTGGCGATATTGGTGACAAGGACTTGAACTTAGTTTCTTCTACTATCTAATAGGGTTGCAAATGGGTCGACCTGATATTGGATCCAAACTTCAATGAGTGGGTCGGCTTCTAGATCTAGGTCGGACTTGAAACACGTGATAGAGAGTTGAATTTGGGCTGGATTCAGAACAAATGTAGTGAGTATTTGTGAAAAATCACTACATTTGACCACATTTTCAACGAGTATCCATAGAGTCAGTTGAATCCCAAATACCATGAACTATTTTTCAACCGTTCATTTGCAAACCTTAAAAAAAAAGTAAGACCCATTTAGAAGATGAGGAGTCTGATGACATTCATCCATGTGATGTGATGAACGGCATCTCAAATACCATATATATCAACTATTTTAAAGCCGTTCCTTTTGCAAACCATAGATGCCATTCATCTAGAGCATCAACAACTCTTAAAAAAAGACAGGACGAATTCAGAAGATGAGTCCAACTACAAGCATGGTAATTGGGATGAATGTCAATTTCTTCAATGCTCACATGAGTCATAAACGGATCTTGTTTTATAAGAAGTGTCATCTTTTGTAAAACCTTCCATATGGGACTATTGTTTCTTTCAATTCTCTCGTCAACGACTCAATGAACAAAGATAATGTTCGTCAAATTGACCTTCGAAAAACATGAATTTTTTTTTCTAAAAAAATTGTCATAAACCTCCCAAAGAACAAGGTTACATCACAAATTCAATATATCATTTCCATCAACCATTCCAAACATAGAGTCAATTAGAAACAATAAATTGAATTTCATTTACTCAATCAATATTTTTTGATTTTTTTTTGTCTGTTACGTGTTTTTTTTTAACACACCACCTTCTTGGGCGTCATCTTCCTTTCCTTTTCCTACTTATTGTTCTCAGGTTTTCGTTTTCATGATTTAAATGAAATTTTCATCCTTTTTTTTGGGCTGCATTTTTTAAAGAGAATTTCTGGACTCTAGACAAATATCTCTTCCAATCTTAGTCATTGAAACCGTTCAATTTCAGATGGGTGATGTCGTTTCTATCCAGTTAGCAGCACTGATTAAGATCTGGTTTCAGACCCGAAGGTCTTATTAATACATGGATCTGGGTATAGTTTGTGAAATTTTATACCAGACCTGAGTTTCGATTAAGACCCACAATTTTTCAATGTAAAATTGATAAAAAGTATTATTTTACCGGGTATGGTCCGAGTCTGGGAATGGTTTTTCTTATAGTGGACTTAATTAGAACTGAAAATATTATGGGATGTCGGTGTTCTCACGTACGATGCCCACAAAAAATAAAACTTCAATATGAATGTTGTTGTTCTATGGACAATCAGTGATTTCCCTGCATATGGTATGTTATATATCTGGTTGGAGCACACATAAGAGGTTGGCATGTCCGTACTGCATAGATGATACAAAATCGTTTAGATTGACGCATGAAAGGAGGTCATGCTGGTTTGATTGTCATTGTCGATTTCTACCTAGCGATCATCCGTTCTGACGATAAAAGAATGTGTTTCGAGTAAGCACAACTGAAATGGAAGGTCCACCCACAAGGTTGTCTGGCATAGAGATTTTAAGAAGATTGTGATACTTTCCATGTGGACCGACAGATGCCCATAGGCCAATGCCCTTTATTGAATTTGGGAAGGATCACAATTGGACAAAAAAATCTATATTTTGAGAACTACTATATTGGTCAACCTTATTGATACAACATAATTTGGATGTCATGCATGTAGAGAAAAATGTGTTTGATAATGTGTTTAATACAGTAATGAATGTGAAAGGAAAAATGAAGGATAATCCGAAGGCCCGTATGGATTTAAAAGTAGTATATAAAAGACCAGAATTGGAACTCAAAGAGTACAATAGCAAAGTACGGAAACCAAAGGCAAGGTATGTGTTTGGACCAGATCAAGTAAAGTTGGTATGTCAATGGTTGAGACAGTTGAGATTTCCAGACGGCTACATTTCTAACATTGCTCGGGTTGTGAAGATAGACAAGGGACAGTTATATGGGTTGAAAAGCCATGATTGTTATGTCATTATGCAACAGTTGATACCCCTAGCATTCCATGATATGTTAGACAAACCTATATAGGGGGTATTGTCCAAGTTGAGTAGTATGTAAAAGACCAGAATTGGAACTCAAAGAATACAATGGCAAAGTACGGAAACCAAAGGCAAGGTATGTGCTTGGACCAGATCAAGTAAAGTTGGTATGCCAATGGTTGAGACAGTTGAGATTTTCAGACGGTTACATTTCTAACATTGCTAGGGACAGTTATATGGGTTAAAGAGCCATGATTGTCATGTCATTATGCAACTGTTGATACCTCTAGCATTCCATGATATGTTAGACAAACCTATATAGGGGGTATTGTCCAAGTTGAGTAGATTTTTTAGAACATTGTGCGCATCAGAAGTCGTAGTATCCGAGGTAAAGAATCTCGAGGAATCTGTCGTAACTACTATTTATCAGCTAGAGAAGATTTTTCTACCAGCATTTTTTGATGTTATGGAACATGTGATCATACATTTTTTATATGAACTTAGGGTTGGTGGTCCTGTGCAATATCGGTGAAGAAGAAGGTGTAGAATACCATACCCTCTAAAAATTCACCGGTCCACACTATAAGAGAAATGAAAGGAACTTCAATGCCAAAAAATGCTAGTCCTAGAAGATCCAAGATGCCACCATGATTCTTTGAACACACAAGAAAACTACCAAACAAGCAAAGAGTATGATAGAGATTCTAAAACTAGTGAAGCCTCAGGAGAGTCCCAAGTCGAGTAAAGACAAGATTGAGTCAAGCCATGGGTCAGCCTTAGAGGTGCTATGTGGAAACAACAAGGTCTACTCTAGGAAATTTGGGCAAGAAAATAGTTCGAGGATTAAACAAGATCAATAGGAGCCATGTAACTACTTCTGACAACATGGTTGAGCAAGATAAGAGCAAAGAGGTGGGGCAAACACTTCATGAACCAAATGAGCATCCTAAGAGACCAATTCAAGAATTAGGAGTTGTGTCTTACATTATGTCTCAAACCATTACCACAGTTAATCCAAGTCTTCTTTTCCAAAAAGAAATATGAGACAAGTTGAGAGTGCACAAACAAGACCAAGATCTTTTTGTGGAAGATAGGGCACAAACACTAGTGAGAACAATGTATACGACTCCAAGGAGAGGGCAAGACACAAAATTCAGCGGGTTACCTAAGCTTAAGGAGGTTTCTAAGAACCCCCCTACACAATGGCATGGGGTAGTGGTTATAGAAGATGCAAAAGAGCCAAAATAGTGGGCACGATACTTGTGAAAGCAAATTTCTTGCCCTATGACAATGGCAATTCAAGAGCTAGATTTTAGGGGGCCAACAAGGTCACTATATTTCAAGCAACAAATGGTGACAAATCACCATCTGTTGATTGGAGATAAGATGGTGCACTATCGTGAGCAGCGACCATGTGAGATTTATTTACTAAGTGGTCATGCCATCTTGCTGTAGAAAAAAATTTGCAAGAGTTCAACCACTATTTTGACAGCATAGACTGTTATGGGCAAGAGAATAATGCAGCAAAAGTTGGAAAAACTATCTCAAAAGATGTTTACCGACTCGACAAAATTGACTTCACGAAGAGCTAATGTAACTCCTCTCATTAAGAGAGGAAGGTGGGGGGAAGTTCCTCTCACCCATGATCTTGGTAGTGGGGGGAAGGGAGGAGCCTCCATTAATAGAGGGGTTACATTAATAGACAAGCCCCTCAAACCTCTCCAGCATTGCTGTGAGAAGTTTGAGAAAGAGAAGGAGATATTGAGAGGAGGCTAGTGGAAGAATAGGACAACACGAGGGTTCGCGTTCTGGCGACCAATAAGTCCTCTTTTCCAGGCTTCTTTTCATGTTCTTGTCATTTTTAAGTTCATAGCATCGGCAACCATGGTGGTTGCCGGCACAGATGACAAATCCGTTAAGACCAGCAACCATAATGGTTGCCGGCACTGGCAGTTGTGATGCGACCACCACTAGATCAGCCGGTTTGGGTGAGCCTAGCTAGACAAAGTCCGGTCTGATGAGGATCAAGATGGAGACCTTGATTCGGTCGGATTATACCCAACCAACTCGGTCTGGCAAACTAAGCCCAGCTGGAGATGTTATAAAAAAATAAAAAAGAAAAGAAGAAGATGAAACTACAGTTGGTCTGAGCAATACCAGACTGAGTCGAGTCTGGCATGTTAGGGACAGAGAGGATTTCTCCTCTCTATCTCAGTTAGGGTTTGACATGCAGACTGATTCAGTCTGGTAATACCAGATCAAGCCATGTCGGTATGTTGAGGGGACAGAGAGAATTCTTTTCATCTTTGTCTCGGTCTCTGATTACATGCAGACCGAGCCGGGCCTGGTAAGGAGCGTGGTCGGCCCATGTGAAGGAAGTTCGACTCGGTCTAACCTGACCAAGTCAGTCCTAAAGAAGAATATATATATATAAAGACTAACTCAATCCGAGAGCTTGACGGGAACAAGTCGACTATATATATATATATATATATATATATATATATATAGAAAGCTAATCGAAAGCCTACCTTCCATTATACAAGAAGTGCGCTTCCTGTTAATAAGAAGCATGATTGGTGATGCTTCCCTTTCTTTGGGAGGGATGGCATTTTGTGATTCACCTTCCTGATCTATGGTCTAGGCAAGCTCATTGTTGGGTCATGGATATTGTTCCTTGTCCACGGGCAAGGAAAATACCCCTTTTATTTTTCTAAGGAATTGAAATTCTATCATGGGTTGAAGCTCTTCTTGAGACACATTGTTGGCATAACTAACAGGGTTGTGGTGGACTGGGACCCAGTCGGTTCATACCAGTACTATTTCTGGTTCTACAGATACTTGGTGCAAGTTCTGTTTCAAGCAAAGTAGACCTTACTTGAACTACAAGGCAAGGATTATGATAGAAAATTAACGACACAGGAGAAGCTAAAATTGCATGAGCAACGGGGCTCCCCTTGTCTGGTAGGAGCATCTAGTGCACGTCAGCTTGTGTTGGGACGTTGTAGGTTCAAAACCCAATGGTATAGTTGTATCACTGGTAGGGTCTGCCTAACCACAACTTGCTTTTAAAGAAAAAATATTGCATGGGCTGACAAGGTTTAACTTTCTTTCCTAAAAGTTTCAGCATGACATTATCTCTGACATAGGGCCCTTATTACACGTTTTGAAGGTGAGGAAGCTGCAAACATCTTTCTTCTGAATAACTGGACGTGCATTTGGCCAATAGGCACAGGTCTTATTATCATAAACACTGTCTAATATTGCTAGTCCAATATTTATCTCTCTCTCTCTCTGTTGAATAAGTGGGTTGAATTCAATACAACAATGACTCACAAGCATGCATGGGCCATGTTATCTTTAAAGCAAAAGTTGCCACGCTACCTTAATGGAGTAGGTGGGTGGGTTAAGTGCACCTCTGGCCCAGTGAGAAGTCATGAGGCTAGTCCACCCCTCGAATGAAAAGAAAGATCATATTTTTTTGCCACAATGAGTTTTGAACAACTCTGTTCCCAAGATACAACTGAGCCTTTGCCTTACTCATAGGTTCAGTCTGCAGCTTGTATAAGTCGAGACATAAGGCTCAGTATGATCACACTCGAATTAGCATATTTGACTCATAAAGATTTTGCAAAAATGGGAGAAATCTATCAACTTTGAAGCTGATGGAATCCGAAAATCCTTACTCTGTAAAGAGGGACTTCAATGTAAAAGTTCATACTCAAAAATCTTGTAGACAAGCACTAATGTTGATTTCAATTGATTGTGTCTATTAAAGTTGTGCAGTTGATTCATCACATAGAAAATGACGACCATGAATCACGTAACATGTTCGATCAAGTTTGATAAAAGCAAAATTCATGATCCTTTTGTTGATTACAAAAAAGATAGCTTAGAAGATCCAAGTATTTAGAGATAATCTTTTGCATTTTGAAGCAAAATAGATAAACTTACAACTTTGAGTGAGAGAGAGAGAGAGAGATCAACATTACAAAGGCAGGGCATCAACAAAGAGTTGAGCCTGCAAGCAAACAACAGACCCAAAACAAAGGGTGGAAAGCATGAAGGCAAAACAAAGAAAAAAGAATAGCACAGAGATCAACCAGGGTCTTGAGAAAGAGAGGGTGGTTGAAGGGGGTGGATAACATGGGAAGAGAGGTGCAAAATTGCGTACACATTAGCCAAGATATAATGGACGAGCTTATTTAAGGCAACCAAAATTTGTCGGAAGATCGTATTATTGCGAGTCATCCACAAAACCCACCAAGAAGTAAAAAGCCAAGTTCTCCAGATCAACCGCCACCGCTTGCAACTCAAACCTACAACAGACCCCACAGAAGGTCGAGCGCAAAAGATTCTAGTCTCACGATGACTTCTGGCTTATTCCATGTATTTTTAAAGAGATCGACAAAGACTGGGCAGGCCCAAAAGAGGTGGTAGGTGGACTCTTTTACCGCTTGACAAATGACGCACCTACTCGGATACTGAAAACCCACCTTCTTTAGGAAGATGTTCATCTGAACCCTGTCATGCAAAATTAACCAGGCTAAGAACCGAGAGCGGAGAGTTGAGTCATTAGCTCATAAAAGGCGCTCAGGAAGCCAGTCAGCTCTAAGAGGAAGAAGAGACTCATAAAGAGTTTTGGTGCAAAAAGCGTTGCTAGGCGCAATTGCCCATTGTAAAAGTTGTGTGTCAGGTCCAGAATCACCATCTTGTATAAGGACAAAAGACATAGTCTTAAGTCACATGCGACGCAGGTGCGAAATATGAAGCCTGCTGAGACGACGACTATAGTAGATCGACTCAAGAGAACCGTACTTAGCATGAAGTAGAGGAGCACACGGATTGCCTGGACGGTGCGTCATCTAGCACTGCTTCACGATGAGAGCAATACTCCTTAGTCTGGGAGCAACGATCCCAAGATCAGCCATACACCTTGGTAACACCAATGAGTTCCATCTAACTAGGTGGCGCTTAGTCCAAGGTTGGCAGCCAGACCAAAAGAAATCTGCCATTAAACGGAAGAACTTCTTCTCCACACCGAAGGGCATCAAAATCATGAACATAAAAATTTTTGGGATAGAGGACAAAATGTGTCTAATAAGGGTAAGCTGACCTGCGATAGAAAGGTAGGAAGCTTGCCACAAAAAAAAATTGGTCTGGACTTTTTGGATAGTAGTAGTCCAAGCGGCTAAGGGGATGCACTTTATTTGCAAAGTGAGACCCAGATAGAAAATAGGTAAATTTGAAGTTGCACAGCTAAAATCAGTTGTTCGACGACCAACAATGAACGAGGGGCATTGAACATGGACATGTAGCATTTACTGTTATTAAGGGATAAACCCGAAAGAGAGAGAAAAAGGTGAAGGATGAGCTTGAATCTTAATATCTGTTGAACGGAAGCGCGACCGAAAAGGATCATGTCATCAACATAGGTGAGAATATGATGAAAGAAATCCCGGATGTCAATGAGATCAATAATGCCTTTATCCGCAACCCTCTTGAATAACACCACGAGACCTTCGGCAATGGTATTAAATAACAAAGGGGAGAGAGGGCAGCCTTGTCGAATACAGCGCCCAAGCTTTAACTGCCTACCTTTTGCTCTGTTAAGCTTAATCAAAGAGTGAGTATTTGAAACCAGTTCGCGCAACCATCAAGAGAAACGGTGACCGATACCAAAGTTGGCTAGCATGTGGAATAAGAAAGGCCAATGAGCTGGGTCAAATGCTTTATGGAAGTTGAGCTTGATAGAGAAGAAAGGTTGGCTATTGATATGCAAAGAGTAAAGAACTTCTGAGGCCAAGATGAAGAAGTGATGAATCCGCCTGTGGGAGATAAAAGCGAACTGGGAGTTCGAGAAGATTTGAGCAGCGACAACTCTGAGCCTATTGGCCAAAACCTTAGCAATAATGCAGTAGAGCACACCCATAACCGAAATCGAATGGAACCTTGAGATATCAGAGGCCGCCACGTCCTTCAGGATAAGAGAGACAATGGCTAAGTGTGTGTGAACCGGCAACTTACAGTTGCGATGGAACTCAGCGAAGACATTGATAACGTCATGCTGAATGCAAGACCAAAAGATACGGATGAAATCTATGAGAAAGTCGTCATAGCCAGAAGCTTTTCATCCTGAAAGACCGTTGATAGCTGAAATGATTTCAGCGTCAGCAAACTTAGATTGCATAGCTCTGGCTTGAGATTGAAGAATAGCCCGGACTAGACGATGACCAATAGTGCTATCGACGGAGGTCTGAGCAGCATAAAGGGTCTTGAAATAGTGAGAAACCGCTGGTAAGACATTGTTGGATAAGTAGTTGACTCTCTCAATGAAGATAGAGGGAATAATGTTCCTTCTGTGGCGGTACGAAACGTAGGAGTGAAAGAATCTAGTATTGTTGTCACCAGCCACAAGCCAATGCACTCTCGCCCATTGTTTCTATCAAATTTTATCATTGATCCGTCAGGTTTGCAAAAGCAAAGAAAGCTCAGTGGATCTGGCCTTTAAGCTTTGAAGGGTCGAATCAGAAAGAAATTCTGAGAAAGACATAGAATGATTAATGATCGACAGTTCTTGCTCCTAGGCGTCCATTTGCTGGAATTTACTGATATTATTATTCAGAAGCTAAGCTTTGATGTCGTGGGTCAGGCGAAAAAGCTTCTTTTGGCACGGGATGGCGGCTCTGAACACAGTTGATGTACATAATTGGGTAAATCTTTGGTCAGATAAGCTCTTATATAGTCGAGTATCATAGGCAAGTTGTATCTACTCAATTTGATCACACTTTCAACCATATTGTTTTGATGTAAGAATATGTTTCTTCAATCATGACATTAAGGTGCATTATGGCCCTTTGATTTCTAAAACTCTAGAAAAACCTACTCACACGTCAGAATAAGATAATCTAAACAAATTAGGTATATCATACCTGTGGGGTTTGAACTATAAAAACATTCTGAAAATGAAAAAAAAAATTGTGATTCCTGCTAGATAGAACGTCCAGTCGACCTGACCAAATATTAAACCCATATAGTTAGTTCAACATTAATTTAATCACAATCATAAATAAATTTTGTACAAGTATACCAACAAAGGCAATGGATGCAAAGCCACATCGTTCCAAGGAGGAAAAAAAATGTTTCACTTTTTTGTAGCAAGGACTGCAGCTCCATAAAACATCCTTCGGCTTTTTCAGTCCCCAAACCAGAATTCATATTTATGGCCGCACCACACTGTTTGTATGATATGGATGATAGATTCTATCAACAATCAATTTATATGTACTCTTTTTATTAAGTGCTGTGTATTTCACATCTGTCAAGCACATGGACTGGATTACACGCCCTTTTGTGGTGGACCTGCAAAAACAAACACAAAGAAAGCACCGTAAGTAATAGAAGGTAATTCTATTGATGTTTTCATTTGACTAGAATGCAATTTCAATTGTAAGAAAAACCAAGTTAGAAGGTAATTTCTATTGATGTTTTCATTTGACTAGAATGCATTTTCTGTGGTAAGAAAAACAACTTTTGATATACTTTCCAAATTTCTTGTACATGTACCGCTATAGTTTTTCTTCGTGTCCATATTTTTTTTACTTTGTTTTTCATAAGAAAGCAGAAGTTAGGCCCACCCTTACGTGAAGGTACAAAAAGTTACAAAAGTTCAACTGATCATATTTTTTTACTTGAGGCACCATGACACAGTCACGTCTTCAATGTTGGGAAAAGTGTACACTAAAGTGGGGGAAAGAAAACCTACCAATTTTGAAATTCTAACCTTGCAGACATGATCTTCATGTTTTTATATGTATCAGTTCTTAGAGCATTTGATTCCTATGCATGTATATGTTTTTGTAAGGTTTAAAAATTCAACAGCATGCAATTTTCATAAATTTTTTAGGCTCCAAATAAAAAAAATCATCCAAAATTCATAATAAAAAATGTTGATTTCTAGTAAATCAATCATTTTGAATACTTCTGCAAGGTCAAAATTTTGAAAAAAAAACACTGAAAATCCCATAAAATATTTTTTAGTGGGTAGGTTTGGTAGGTTTTCTAACGGGTAGGTTTTCATTTCCCTATATAAGTGTACCAAGAGGGCCTTTTATATTTTATTTTTAATTACATATCATAATATTCTATCATTTTATAAATATATAATGACAGATACCAAAGATTCTTTTTTTTAAAGAAGAATACTAATTTCTTTCAAGATATAAAGAATTACATCATGCAATCGAGTGATAAGATATCACAAAGTAAAGAAAATCATAATTTACTTGAGTGTCAGATGACGCCCAATGCAGGTCCTCAGCCAGCCATTTAAATCGAATTTGAATTTGAAGGGAATCAGGACTCTCCCCCATAGGGATGGCACTCGATTAGGGGGAAAATCGGGCCCCACCCCATTTAGATCTGGATAGAGGTTAAAATCAAAACCCATGCAGGAATGGAAGCAAGGATGGACTTACGTTTTCCCCCATCCTGCCTTGCTTTGTCTCTGATCCCCGTTAGTAAAATAACTAAAACACCTTTAGATACGGCATTGGACCAGGGAGAAACGGGATCCGTCTCATTTGGATTAGGGATGAACACTACAAGAAAAATGCTAATTAGTGACGGAAATTTGTGACAGAAAAAATCCATCGCAAATCTGCGATGGATTAGCAAGAGAAAGATATTCATCGCTAAAATTTTGCTTATTTGCAAAAGTTCGCGATGAAAAACATTTTGTCAGTAATTTGTCGCTAATTAGCGATGAAATTTATTCCATCGCAACTTAGCGACGGATCAGCGACAGAACTTTTTTGTCGCTACGCCATCGCCAAGTAGTGCCGACCTAGCGACGAAATTTGACCATCGTGAATCTGACACTAATTTCCCCATAAATCCATAATTTGAACCCCTTTCTTTCTCTTTTCAATTTCATCTTCGCCTCCCACCGTGTTTCGTCTTTGCGTCTGTCCCTCGGTCTTCGCTCGATGCCCTTCACACGACGCCTGTTGCCAGTCGTCTGACGCCCCTCTACCGTCGTCCGACAGCCTTCACGCGATGCCCATCGCTTGACGCCAGTCACCCGATGCCAGTCGCCTGACGTTCGATGCCTTTGGCTCAGGTAACCCCCCGACTCCCCTGTCTCTTTCCTTTTTTCATCGGCCATTTCCTTTTTCGCCAGGGAAAAGTTGAGCCTCCTTGTCTCTCTGTCTTATGGGATGCGAGGGAGGGGCTCGACCCCTTCCTTATGTTTTTTTCACCAGGAAGGGGCCGAGCCCCCTCCCTGTCTTACGGGATGCACGGGAGGGGCGCGACCTCCTTCCCTTCTTTTTTTTTTTTGTCAGGGAGGGGCCGGGCCCCCTCCCTATTTTTTTTTTGTCAAGGAGGGGCCAAGCCCCCTCCCTGTCTTACGGGATGCCCAGGAGTGGCTCGGCTCCCTTCCCCCTTTTTTTTTTTGCTAGGGAGGGACCGAGCCCCCTCCCTGTTTTTTTTTTCGCCAGGGAGGGGTCGAGCCCTCTCCCTATTTTTTTTTTCGCCAGGGAGGGGATCGGCCCCCTCCCCTATTTTTTTTTTTGCAAGTGATGTCATATCTTATGTTTTAATGTATTGCAATATTTAATGTGAATGATTTGAATGTATTAAAATATGTTGCAATGATTTGAATGATTTGAAGGTATTGCAATGTTTGAATGTATTGCATGACATCTTTTATTTGTTAGAATATGGTTCATGGAGGTCATAGTCGTCCAGCACCCAGTGGTAGTCAGTCTCAGCCTTCATCTCCATGGGCTGCTTCGATAAGTATATCATTTAAATAATTGTATACTTGATTAGTTTAAATATGCATTATGTGAATTTCTAACTCATTGTTCTATAGGTGATGTTTTGCCTACACATGACCCGCCTACACCAGCTACGCATACACATCACGCCACAATGCCGGATTAGGGTCTTCTCAGTGTGACACACGATGACTAATTCAAATAGTGTATATTGATAGTCGACCGTAAGTATTTCATTGTCACTTGTCCAATACTTATCTTATAAATATTGTACATCGACAGTCGATTGTTAATGTGTATCAATTCATGCAGTGTGAGGTTTGAGCAGCAAGAAGTAATACAAAAAATTCTGAAGTCACTACTGCAGCATCTTCCAAGACCGGTAGCGCAATGGAAAGAGTACCCAACGGAGGTGTTAGATAGATTAATGTCCTCATTCATAGTATGCAATCGTTTATCAAAACTAATGTGTTTTATATTTATGTGTATTAACTTTCTGAAAGTATTTGTAGGCTTCTCATCGCTTCACGACTTCGAACGAGGAGAAAGATGCGAGGGTAGTGTGGCAGAAGGTGACTGCCAATCAATTTGTCGACATGTTGCACAATATGAAGACTGTAGCAAAAAAAACAGCTGGTGGGATAGATGATCCACTGCAGTGAAAGGGCCATGGGCCTTCTATTATCATAAGAGATTATTGGAAGGGCATGTGCGACAAGTGGGCGAGCAATAAATTTTGAAACCGCTCAGCAAAGGTTGCACAAAATCGAACGAAGATGTCTGATGCCCATCTACACATAGGTGGATATAGAACTTTTGGGAGCCACCAGAAGAAAATGATAACTCATTAATATATATATATATATATATATATATATATATATATATATATATATATATATATATATATATATATATATATATATATATATTGTCAAATTTGTAAGTATTTATGCATACTTATTAATCGATTTTTTTATCATTTAACATTACAGGAAGTAGAAAAAGGAGACATTGTGCCTTACAAGAATGTGTTTGTTGAAACACATAAATGTAAGAGCACGAAAGATTTAGTATTAGAAAAGGCAATAGTGACATCGATATGTATTTATTGTATTAATAAACATTGTAATATACAAGTTACTATGAATTACGTTATTATAAACATTGCAATTCTTAATTATTAATTCATATTATAATCATTACTTTGTAAGAGTCATACGAGCAGCAAATGGTACAGCGATATGACGATGACTCCACTCAGCATCCACCTTTTGATCCTTCAGCATGGGTGGCTGCAACTGGTGAACCCAAAAAGGGTCGTGTGTTCGGGTTTGGGAGTAACATGAACACCACACCCGTCGTTGCCTCCTGCAACCACGACTCTCAAAGTTCTCCCGCCATCATCAACTTCCAACGTCCAATTGACCCTGCTATATCTTATGATGGTGTCTGTCAGCGTCTTGAGAATAAAATGCAGTATTTTTTAAATGAAGTCATTCCCAACATGGTACATAATAAGTTATGCAACTTTTTTCAGGACAGAGGACTTCGTATGCATTCAACATGAGCTCTGGTGCCCGTCAGGTATAAAGATTCATGTCATTTGTTTCATGTCGTTAGATTTCAAGCTAGTATATGCATGATTGAATACATATATGCATGATTGCCTCACTATAAATTTTTTTGACACCTTATAACACATATATGCATGATTAATTCACTATACAATTTTTATGGCACCCTTATAACACATATACGCATGATTGGATCAATATGAAATTTTTTTTACAACCTTACAACATATATATGCATGATTTCATCACTATAAAATTTTCTTAGTGCCTTATAATACATATATACATGATTTAATCACTATAAAAGTTTTTTGACAACCTTTAAACACATACAAGCATGCTTTCATCACTATGACAACCTTAGAACACATATGAGTCTGATATTAGCATATATGAAAGTTTTTTAATGTCTTGTAACACATATATGCATGATTGAATCACTATACATTTTTTTGACTGCCTTAGAACATGATACACATGATTGAATCACATATAAAGTTTTTTGACTGCCTTAGAACACATATGAGCATGATTGAATCACTATAACATTTTTTGACTGCCTTAGAACATGATATACATGATTGAATCATATATAAAGTTTTTTGACTGCCTTAGAACACATATGAGCATGATTGAATCACTATGAAAGTTTTTTTATTGCCTTATAACACATATCAGCATGATATTAGCATATATGAAAGTTTTTGACTGCCTTATAATATATATATGCATGATTAAATCAATATGAAAGTTGTTTGACAACCTTAGAACACATATATGCATGATTGAATCAATATGCAAGTTTTTTGACAACCTTATAACACATATATGCATGATTGAATCACTATGAAAGTTTTTTGACAACCTTAGAACACATACAAGCATGCTTTCATCACTATGAAATTGTTTTACTGCCTTAGAATACACATATGCATGATTGAATTACTATAAAATTTTCCTTAGAACACATTTATCCATGATTGAATCAAAATGCAAATTTTTTTACTGCTTTAGAATACATATGAGCATGATTGAATCACTATGAAAGTTTTTTAACAATATTAGAACATATATAAGCATGATTTCATCACCATGAAAGTTTTTTTACTGTCTTGTAATACATATATGCATGATTGTGATACATAACACATTTATTTGACAACCTTATAAACTATATATGCATGCGTGAATCACTGTGACATTCTTTGACAATCTTAGAATACGCATTTGCATGATTGAATCACTATAATTTTTTTTTTAGTTTTAGAACACATTTGAATTTTGTTAATGTCCTTCAGTTTGTTGCTAGTCTATGTGTCATTCGACCATTTACTTTGTTGCACTAGATTAGGTGCATTGTATATAATTTATTTCATTATATTTTGTTTATAAATACTAACATTTTGGTTCTCTTGTAGGATGCTAGAGATGATCAGCGTAGAGGAGCTGATGGAGGCATGGAGGGAGGGGCATATCAAGAAAATGAAGAGGATGATGCCCAAAATCTTGGTGAGGATTAGATTCGTTTATTTAATTTGTTTGACGTACTTGTAACTAATTATAACTTGGCAATGACTGCTTTTGGTTGTTAAAGTTTGCTTAACTTAGAACTTGTGTTAAATTTGTTTCACCTGTATATGTATTTTTTATGTGTACTTTTTTTTTATAAGCAGGTTATATGAATTGTATAACGAGAAATTTTTTTCGAGTTTCAAAATATTTCAATTTTTTTTATTAAAAATTAACGACGGATTAGCGATGGATAATAGTCGTCACTAATCTGTCACCAATTTAAAGCAGTTGTCGATTTGCGACGAAAGCTATTGCTAATGGTCATCGCCAAATTGGCGACGGATATTAGCGACAGATATGTATCCCTCATTAAATAGTAACGACGGATTAAATTCCGTCTCATAACCAAATCAGAATCTAATTAGAGACGGATTCGTCGCTAAGCCGTCGTTACTTAATGACGGATTGGCGATAAATAATTTCTGCCGCAGTTTAGCCATTAGGGTTATGCGACGGATGTTATCTATCGTGAATCTGTCGCTAACGTATTTAGCCATGGTTTAGCGACGGATAACATCTGTCTTTAATACACATTTTTCTTGTAGTGGAAAGACATGAAACGGGAATGGAGGTTAAAATCAAAACACGTGCGAGGATGAAAGCAAGCATGGAGGGTAGAATTTTGAGATGAGGCGGGGGTGGAGACCTTGTCCTCAGCCTCAGCCCCGGTCCAGTCTTGCCATCCCTACTCTCCCACCTCAAAATCCCAATGTTCTTCAAAGAATGAGCACAAAACACCTCCTAATAAAGATTGATTTCCGCCCTATGAGTCTCAAGTAGGGGTGCCAATGCCAACGCCTAAAAAAGTAAGTAAATTATAAAGGCGTAAACAGTTTGCAGAAGTGTTAAAATCATGGGAAATCATGATATTTTCTGAATATTACATAAGAAATATCTGATTTTATCAGGATATTGCCAGCTGTTAAAAATATTATATTAAAATTATGATTATTTTTCAAATTATCACCAATGTTTGTTGCACAATAGGTTGCAAGCATACATAAACACCTAAAGTTTACCCATTACAAATATTATTTAAAAAAGCAACACCTCAAAATCATCACTGTTATCCTAGAAACATGACTTTCATCCTCAAACCTCAATGTTTCGGGATATTTTTATCTTTAGGTTGCATCATTATTGCAGCACAAACGTCGCGCGAACAGGAGGCATTTGAACTGGACTCGTCAGTCGCAAACTTGGGGGCATGACTAGTGTGTCTTGTCAAATACGTCACCATGCACAGGACACAATGCATCACGTACGGCAAGCGTAATCAAATGCGGTACACACCATGCACGGGCCGCTGTATCCCCATACAGGTACGTACTGTTATTCAAACACACCCTTAGGAAACGTTTTCATTCCTACCAAAGCTAGCCAGATATGGATCAGGTAAGTGCTCTCTTATATATATATATATATGTGTGAAAATTGAACGTATTAGGCCCACCACTTTTATGTCTCCTTAGACCTCATAGCTTGAAGTGTTTTATGATAGATCTGAACTGTTGGATGTGTTTATCATGCTCGATTTAGTGAGAATCGACTCTTGGATTATATTTTTTGGCAAAAAAATATACTATTACGAGCCACGAAAAATTGATACCTTGATAGCCATTGATTTCGGATCACCAGAAAAACCTATATATAGGTAAGATTCCGGTGATCTAAAAGTCGGTTTCCACTAACCAAAACTTATAAATCAGGTCTACGGTGTTAGATGTGAGAAAAAACTGTGATTTCAAAGGGGCCTACCAGGGCAGAACCAGCGCATTGCTCTCTCTCTCTCTCTCTCTCTCTCTCTCTATATATATATATATATATATATAGTAACACGTAGGTGCACGATCACTTTTGAACATGACCAAAATGAACTCGCGTGGAGCGTCCATCGCGCACCTGGGATTATAGATACATACTCCAACTCTACTTTTCCAATTTAAAGGGTAAAACAAAATTTTCCATTATCTAGAGGGGCATTACAAACCTCAGGATCACAACATTATGCGTTAGAACTGAAGTAAGTTACACAAATATTTAATAACATGTTAATCCAGAAAAAATACATAACATGAGCGGAGTCAGAGAAGATCAAACCATAAGCTTCTGCAAGAGCTTGGATAACATCTCAGAGGCGAAAGAAAATATCACATTTATAAGTATGATATTGATAGTCTCCCTTCTTAATTTTTTAATTTCTGCCGCCTAGGGCCTCCAAATTTTGGAGTCTGGCTGATCTTTTCTCAGTAAGAGGGTTTTTACTTAAACTATTCAATAATAAGAAAGGATCAAAGAGAAAAAAAAAAAACTCATGGTTTAGGTGATGATTCTCTCTTATTTTTGTGTTTATCCGTCTCTTTCCTTCTTTCTCATGATTCAGAGCAGAGAACTCTGCTAAAATACTGGTTCTTATTTAGAGTTCTTGTTTAGTGATGCCTTTTATGCCGTAGATAGCAAGGGAAAAGCTTAGCCAGATTTTTTTGGTTTATCTGCTTTTCCACTTCTTGACAGATCTTCATAGAATCGTGTGTTTATCTTCCGATCTAAGAACCAGATTTCATGCGCGCTTGTTTTATTTGCTAATTGAATGTCAAAAGATTGATTTTTTGTCATTCCTATGAATTTACAGGTTTTCTGTATCAGCTAATTTGTTGATCCTTCTTGTTTCTTGTTTGAT
Organism: Nuphar pumila; assembly: GCF_984573655.1. Lineage (NCBI taxonomy): Eukaryota > Viridiplantae > Streptophyta > Magnoliopsida > Nymphaeales > Nymphaeaceae > Nuphar > Nuphar pumila. Next base: position 103,638,248 of record NC_143254.1, read on the forward strand.
CTCAGGTAGAATAGGGCACTGTGAGGCATTACAGGCCTCACTTCATCTATTTTTTGGAGTAAATTAGTCAAATGCTATTTTTTTATCATGTTTTTTGCTTAATGAATAACTTTAATAATTTATTCTTCCTTGTGGGTCTTGGTGGCACGCGAGACCGGTTTCATGTGTCTCGTGGAACCTTTGCCTTTTGGATTTTGGACTTGCAAAATATTTATATAATCTGTCCTTTCAAAGAAAATTCTGGTGCTCAATTTAGTAGCCCGGTTTTCTGATTTTTTTATTCAGAGTGATCTTCAACTGGTCAGGGTGGCATTTACTTGTGGTTTTTCCTTTGCACTTATTTTCAATATGATGACGAAAGGTTTTCTTTGGCGTGCTTTGAAGAGATCTGCTTTCATCTCCATTTGTTGGTATTTACCATTCATGCGTATATTTTTCCATTGAATCTTTGATTTTTTTTCTTAGAAGAACCTTTGATTTCTGAAATTAATTATCGTCTTTGTATGAACGTGCCTTTCGATCGGACTCTTTCCTGCTATGCGGTTTCTATTAGAAATTGAAAAAGAAAAAAAAATGGATGGTTTCTCTACTCCTTCAACTTGGAAGCCCACCTAATGTTATCAGTATCAGCAAAATTGATATGTTTTATCCTAGAATAGTCTATTTTTTAATAAATGTAAAAATTACCTAAAAGTAATTTGTAAAAAAAAATATGGGGTTTGGATCGAGTTAAAATCTAAACTCGTATCTTTATATATGGTTTTAGATTTTAACTCGATCTAGACCCCATATATTACAAATATAAAAGAGGACAAAGGTGGGGGGTGGGATAGGGTTTTGTGGATTTCGTCATTCTCTCTCTCTTTTTGGTGGAGAGGGGGATAGGGTTTCACCACCCACATATATATATATATATATAAACCCAATTAGTAAATATGAAGGATATTAAGAATTTAATAAAAAAAAGATGTAACCCCTTTTAATAAATAATAAAAAATTTATGTACAATAAAAAAAATAGGGCCTCATTTGGAGGGTTCCTAAGGCCTCAACTTCTCTTGAGCCGCCCTTGCTTCTATTCTCTGCTTTTTATGGAATCATTAACCCTTCAATTTATTGATGTAGATTCAAAAAGAGTTAGCTTTAAATCACAAGAACAATAGTCTAGAAAGTGAAAGCAAACCACAGAAAAAGGAAAGTTCATGTATTCAAATAATATATCACATTGTAGCTCTCACTTACTTAGTAAGTGAATGGCTCTTTCATGACCTTATCTTAGGACATAACCATGTCTACCTGTATACTAGTGGAGTACTATAAATTTTCATCAACTCATGAATTTATAATAAAATACAATTTGTCAAATATAACAAAAACTTTCACTTTTCAAAACTTTCATCATAATTCATACTCTCACTATCCATATGCATCATCATCACATACAACATGCTTAAATTCTCATCAGGTTAACCACTACATAATCATTTTGAATAAGTATATCCAGATCCAAATAATCATATAATACGAATATTAGTATGTTGCATACCATGCATAAGCTTCTAACACATAAAAATTATTTTGTCATGAATTCATAAAATAAATCATACGGAGCATGACTTATGATGATTATTTATCATCATATACAAATAAAATATCCACATGCATGTGTAAAATTATAATTCAGCTCTCACTTTTTTAATGCATTGCATTTAAGCAATATGTGCATTAAGCCATCATAAACTTGAAGCAATATGCACAAGTAATAAAACTTAACTCCCCATATCCATATCCAAATTGAATATATATCAGATCCATATCCAATGAGAGTTATCCCATTACCATTTGGATATGCCAAACATGATAAGCCTATTCCAAGGCTTTAGACTTATGATAATAATCAACTTAAACAATAACTATGCCAACATATAAATTCAGATCCATTATCGAATCTACTTAACAAATCTATATTAAAATTCATTGGATTTGTATCAGTCTATATCAAAAACCTGACTTGAGATGTTATCATTAAGTCCAACATGATCCATATTAAAAATAAATTTTCATACAAGCTTAAATAAAACAATGAATCACAAAGGATTTGAACACTGTCTAAATTTATATCCAAATTCAAATATAATATGATTCAAACATGAATAAAATACAAAGCATATCAAAAAATAATATGCAAGCATACAATATTTCAGGATCCAAAAATAGATGCTTGCTAAAAAACAAATCCAACCTCTCCCATATCAGGGTAGAGATCCCCATCATATCATAACTGGGTCCAAAATATTTTTACTGGATCCTACCAAGTTTATAAGAAAGTACTTGTACCAACTTGATCCAATCTAGATCCAAACATGTATGGATAAAGCTGTGGGAGGTACTTCACAAACCAGCACTTTTCTGCAAAATCAGAAAAGTTAAAAAGTAGTTTTAAAATAATAATATATATGTATTATATATATATATATATATATATATATATATATATATATATATATATATATATAACGACTGTAATAGATGAAAAAACAGATACATTTCTTGAAATGTCTTAAACTTTTTCAAATTTGTCAAGTATCCAAAATCACAAATACTATTATTTTTATGATCTTTTTATCCCTCACACCTATCATTTTTTGTGCGAATTTCCTTCATATGCGATGTTTTGAGGTTCGAGTTTAAAAATTTTTTTATAGTTTTTTATGCGAAGTAACTCAAGTATTTGCGCAGTTTGTTAGTTCGGATTTGAATGAAATTTTGCATATTTTTTATGTGCATTTATAAAAAAAATTATCCGAAGAAACTCAAGTATTTGCAATGTTTTGAGGTTTAAGTTTAAAAAATATTTCATAGTTTTTTTATGCGAAGTTATTACATTTTTTATGTAAAGTAACTCAGGTATTTGCGCAGTTTGTCACTTCAAGTTTAAAAAAAGTTTGCAGATTTATTATGTGAAGTTATTACATTTTTTATCCTAAGTAACTCAAGTATTTGTGAGGTTTTGAGGTTCGAGTTTAAAAGAAATTTCGCAATTTGTTTATGCAAAGTTATTACATTTTTTATGCGAAGTATCTAAGTATTTGCAAGGTTTTGAGGTTTGACTTTAAAAGAAAATTCATAGATTTTTTATGTGAAATTATTATATTTTTATGCAAAGTAACTTAGATATTTGCGTAGTTTGTCGGTTCGAGTTTAAAAAAAAGTTATTACATTTTTTATGCGAAGTAACTCAAGTATTTGTGAGGTTTTGAGGTTCAAGTTTAAAAGAATTTTCACATTTTGTTTATGCAAAGTTATTATATTTTTTATGTGGAGTAACTCAAGTATTTGTGAGGTTTTGAGGTTCAAGTTTAAAAGAAAATTTGCACTTTTTTTATGTGAAGTTACATTGTTTATGTGAAGTAACTAAGATATTTGCGATGTATTTGAGGTTCGAGTTTAAAAGAAAGTTCACTCATATATGTTTTATGTGATGTTATTATATTTTTTATGAGGTAACTCAAGTATTTATGAGGTTTATTGGTTCGAGTTAAAAAAAATCACAAATTTTTTATGTGATATTATATTTTTTATGCGAGGTAACTTAATTATAGTGATGTTTGTCAGTTAGAGTTAAAAAAAAATCATAAAATTTTTATGCGATAATACTACATTTTTTATGCGAGGTAGCTCAAGTATTTGCGATATTTGTCGGTTCGAGATAAAAAAAATCATAGTTTTTTTATACAACATTATTAGAATTTTTGTGCAAGGTAACTCAAGTATTTGTGATGTTTGTTGGTTCGAGTTAAAAAAAAATTGCAGATTTTTTATGCGATGTTATTATATTTTTTATGCTAGATAACTCAAGTATTTGTGATGTTTATCGGTTCGAGTTAAAAAAATTTATAGATTTTTTATGCAAATTTAAGAATCTTTTATGTAAAGTAACTCAAGTATTTGCGATGTTTGTCGGTTTTAGTTTAAAAGAAAGTTTGCTCACACTTATTTTATGCAAATTTGGTATATTTTTATGTGCAGTAACTCAAATATTTGTGAGATTAGGGTTTTCAGTGGAGATGGAGGAAATTTGCATACCAAAGAAATTTACACCGAAAATGATAGGTATGAGGGCTAAAAGGTCATAAAAGTAATAGTATTTGTGATTTTGAACAACAAGATTTGACAATTTTGAAGGCATTTCAAAAAGCATGTTATTTTTATTGTACAGTTCATCCATTTTTTGATATATATACATATATATGTATGATTTATTTATGTACGCAATTTTGTGTACACATAATTTATTTAAATTATGCATGTATTTATTGTGTACAGAGTTTGCATATACTTGATTTATTTAAATTAAGTGCATATTTATTTATGATAGCATTTATGGGGATGCTGCTTTATTTAAATTATGCATAAATTTTCTGCTTGCTTTATTTAATTACACGTGATTTACTTACTTACCCATATTTTAATGTGTATACGCATGATTTAAGAATTTTTTATACGAGTCTTCTGTTTTCTTTATCTCCTGCATCACTGTCAGCAATCAATTTATAAATACTTGTTATATAAGTTAACCAACAATGAAAATCCCCTATGCTGAGTATTTCACATCTGTTAAGGTAACGAATGATTGCATGCCCTTTTGTGGTAAACCTGCAAATACAAACACAAAGTTCTCTGAGGAATAGAATGGTAGAAAATTGTTCCACTTTACGGTGGTCCAAAGCATGAAATCCAACAGCTGATCCTTGAATACATATTTGATAAAGAGAAGCAACCAAAATTGGATAGCTCCTTTTAGTGATGACCTGGACAAATGGTTATGGCCCTAGATTTTACCAAAGGAAACAGGACTATGAGCGAAGCCCTCACTCTGCTTTTCAAGAGTTCGCTGGAGTTTCTAGAAAGTTTTTCAGTCATTCAGTCTTCCGATCATCGGCATTCCAGTTAAGAATGGCCGCAACAGGTAGTTTTGATCGGACAGCACCTCAGTTCCTGTTTCTCCTTGTCACTTTGCCCTTTCTGTTCTAACTCTAGGTTCTTTTTATTAGTAGTGTGCTTTTTCTTTACTTAATTCTAGGTTTTCGTTCTAATTGTGTGCATTTACTTGTTTAGTTGCATGATCGTGGCTTCACAGTGTTCTGAGTACGATGAATTGTGTGCATTTGCTTGTTTAGTTGCATGATTGCTTACTTTATAGTGTCCTGAGTGACGAATTCTGTGCATGTGTGTTTAGTTGTTTCATTGGTTTTCTTTTGTTTTCCTCTTGCGTTTAGGCAAAAAGAGAGGTTTAAAAAAGTTGTTAGATGGAGCACTTGTGGATCTGACGGTCGAGGCGATGATGCTCGACTCCAAGGCGGCAGATCCTGACAAAGAAGAATGGCCTGAGGTCTTCCTTTCCTCTTATTGCTTCTTCTGGATTTTCTTTCTTATATCTCAATATTCAGTGTTGTCCCCTTCAGTTTGATGGATCTGATAGTTATTTTCTTATTTCTGATGTTGAATTTGGCTTGATTTTGGGTTCATCCCAGACTCTTATGAGCTCAAGGATGAATCTATTGCTGTTGTCTATATGAAGTTGCAAAAACAGAAGTTTCAAGATCAGAAATGGTTGCAGTCTCAATGTGCTTAGACACCTGGTATATCTTTCCTTTGTTTAGATAAGGTGGACATTGGGAAGAAACTTTCAAATCTGGGTTGCATGTCCTCGATTTTCTTGCTTAGGCTTATCCTACAAATAGGTTGGTGTAAAATATGGTCATTAACTGGACACAATACAAGAGACCAATAAATAACCCTTAAGTGGACACGATGGACCAGTATGCAATCCATGAGTGGACATGATATATCAGTTTCCTGTGTTCATTATGTCAGCATTTTTAATGCCCATTTAATTTGTTTATTTCTAGTTCTGGTTTTTCTTCTTTGGACTGGGTTTCCTTAGCATGGGGGAAGGTTCTCTTTACTTCAAAAGGAATAAAGAAACATAGAAGTGAAGGTGGATTGTTGTATCTTCAGCATGCCAGTGTTCAGCACTTTTCACATTGTGTAGTTTTTTCCTCAAAATTTTGGAGATCCAAGACATCATTTACTGGATCTGGATCTGAACTTATCTTTATAGTAAGCAGTGTTACTGATTTATAATTTTTTATTTTTTACTGTGGCATCCTAGCATTTCTTGCTCCCACTGCATCCCTGTTATCTTCTTCATCATCATTATCCAAGCATCCAAGGAAAATACTTGTATTTGGATAGGTCGGGTTTCACAAATCTTTTATTTGTTAGAAATGATTATGATGATCATTGTTGTGTTTGATCTACCTGTTTGGATAGGCTGGGTTTCACAAATCTTGAATTTGTTAAAAATGATTATGATGATCATTGTTGCGTTTGATCTACCAGTTTGGATAGGCAGGGTTTCACAAATCTTGAATTTGTTAGAAAGGATTAGTATATAGGTTATCTAGGGCATGCAGAATTTCAGTTAATTCATAAAGTCTTCAAGCAAATCCACAAACCTCAGGAATAATTTGATATTTAAAAAGACAAACCTAGAATTTGGATAACTCAATAATTGTATCAAAATCCTCCTGGCTTATTGAGTATGCATCCATGAACTCCACAACCGCTTGAACTGCAGCATCCAGGATGTTCAAAGGGAAACAATATTTTTAGATATGTTATTCCATCCACCAGAACTAACTGCAGCCTAAATAAGGCAGTATGTGAAGAGGATCAGTCATTCGCTCCAAAAGAAGGGGTAAGTAATCAAGGTGCATGGCATCCCTTGGGAATATGAATGACAAAAGGTTTAGCATATAAAAAGTACTAAAAGAAAAAGGCTAATGATAATGTCATATGAAAAAAATGCTAAATTAATATCATAAAGTGATAATGGTCCCAAAGTAGGTGAAACAACAAACAGTATAAATAAAGAAAATCAGTTCAATAGGTTGAACACAACAAAATCATGTGGAACATTTGCACTAATTTATGCCTTTCAATTTATCATGTACCCTATGTGACAAATATTAAATCTCGCGATAATATTGTGAGAAATTGCATGAAAGTTTAAAACGGCAATTTCACGTGAGATTTTCAAAATATCAAGAGATTTATGAAAAATATAAATACCACGATTTGAACACGATATTTACATTTTTAACTGCTATTTATCATGAAAAAAAATGTGTGTTTTTATTTTTAAATAAATTTTATTAATATTTTCTTATAAAAAATATTTTTATATTTTTTAGTTTGTTTTTTTATTGCCAAGATTTTGGCAAAAAATGCAAAACTTATGAAAATTTTCAAATTCTCATGAGTTTTTGAAAAATGATATTTTGCCGTTTTTAACTTTTGTCACCATGCATGTACCAAACAGAAGCATTGACAATGTGTCTTTTTTAGAATTTAATTTTACCGGTAGTGTAAAATCAAAGAATTACAGGGATCTGCCTAGGATCCATTTAATTCCTCATTGTTTGCCTAAGGTATTTCTTTTCCATTCTTTATTGCTTTGGTTCCACATTGATGAATCGGCAGATTCACTTCCCTTTATATAAAAGATAAATGGTCTCTTAACATGGTCTTGCAGCTTTGAGAACATCCCTTACAGAGTTTGTATCTAATGTTGTTGCTACCAAGCCAAAGTGACCTAATTTCATAATAAGAATCCCATTCAGATAGATTTAGCTATGTCTATCATTGAGAACCACAAGGGTGATCATATTATTCAAACAGAGCAACCATATCATAGGATGATATCAATTTATGAACCTTTGGTTTGATGGATTTTCAGTAGGAAGTCCTTTTTCTTCGTGTTCTGCCTACCATGTTATGTTATTAGGAATTATGTAAGTATATGCTTCATGCGCTGCCATCAACCTATCACATACTTATACTATTCTCTCTCTCTCTCTCTCTCTCTCTCTCTATATATATATATATATATATATATATATATATATATATATATATATATATATATATATATATATATATATATATATATATATATATATATATTGAAGATAAGATAAGGATCAGGGTTCCTTATCTACGAGGTCGCCTGCCTATCTTTTGGATCTAGATACAACTCATTTTCTATGTTTTTTTCCATTCCTTATGGAAATCCGCCTTATCCTCGTAGAGGACGTTACACTATGTTCTTTATATATTTGTAAGTGCTAATGAATAATAAGATGAAAAACCTTACAGTTCTAGGATGTAGACCTATTGATGCGATTTTTTAAAACAATATTTTTAAACCAAGAACTGCTGACCAAATAATAATTTTAAAACCAGTTAGTACACTTATTGCAGAGTAGCAAGTCGGATTGTCTCCTCAACAAATGGAACTTAGGCAACACAATTCACAAAAAAACTTACTTTATTAATAATTGAAAAAGAAAAGAATAATTGCACTATTCTTAATTATAATGCTAATTAAAATAAAAAGGGACAAAAATAATAAAAATAACTATTCTATACTAAGCTCAGGGACCTCTAGCAAAAATTCAATGAGCTTTAGGAAAACATTCTGACCACCTCAGCCCACCCTTCTCCTTATTTTGACACAATATATATGTAAAATAAAATAAAGAAAAACTACTACCCTATTCTAAACAGTTAAGCAAATGAATATCAAATAAATAAATCAAGAAACAAATTAAAAGAACAATCAAGAATTCAATTGACTAATGATCTAAACTAAAAACTAAACTAACAAGAAACAATTAGCCAAATAATCAAAGTAACCAAATAACTAATTTAAAATAATCAAGAAACAAGAAAGCACTTAACCGAAATTTCAAGATTCAAGAGTGTTATGCTAACCGATTGAATAAAGAAAATAACTAACTATTCTTTTAAAGAAAGTAAATCTAATCTAAATAAATTATCAAATCTGGAACAATAGATAACCGAAACTATCTAATCTATCTAATTAACAATGAATTAAAATAAAAACAGGAAATTGCTAACTATTTATTTAACAAACTAATGGAATTTAAATACAAGATTAAAATAAGAATTTAACTAAGATTGACGTGAATAAACTAACTAAGGAATTAAACTAATATTAATCTGCAGCTAATCATGATTATTTTTAATACATAAATTAAACATTAACTATCTTAAAGAAAACAATAATTGGATAAAGAATAAATCGGCTAAACTAATTTAATCTATTCTATTTACTATTAATCTAATCTGATGACGTTGACTAAAAATAATACTAATCTAATCAATGTGAAAGAAACAGGAATTAACGTGAAATAATAACTACTAATTAAACTAGAACTTATGATTATCTAAATTCGGCTGAAAATTAAATCTACTATTAAAAATGATAATTAACAAATAAATGATTAAATATCTGACTAATTGCTGAAAGTAAATTCTGGAATTAACATTAACATCAACTAACTAATAAAGAACCGAAAATTAAATATTCTACTCGGTCGAATTAAAATCTATTCTATTTAACTATTTTAGGCTATCAATTAATCTATTTACCAATAAACTAATTATTAACAGCAATTAAAATTAATCAAAACTAATTATTCTGCTGAAAGGAAATAAAATAACCTGATGTAACAAAAATTAAACTAATCTATTGAACAAAAATAAGAAAAACAATTTAGTCTATTTATTCTATCACTATTGATTATTATTCTAAACTATTTACCAACGAAATACTAATTAAAATTAACAAGAACGAATTAATATGCTGAAAAATACAAAAAAACAAGCATTAACATTAACTAACCTAATTTGTTTAATGAAAATAAACAAGAACTAACTGAATCTAACCATGCAGAATTAAAAAGAATCAAAAACCCTAATCAGCTAATATTAGTTTTCTAATAAATTAAATCTAATCTAAATACCAAAAATAAACTAAACTAACTTAAATTAATCTAACTAATCTGAACCTAACTGAATTAAAAACACTACAAAAAAATAGTTGATTAGCGACGGAATTTAGCGACGGAGTTATATCGTCGCTACTTAGCGACAGATTAACGAGAGAAATGAATCCATCGCTATATTTGTAGAATTTTACGAAACTAGCGACAGATTATATTCCCTCGCAAAATCCGTCGCTACTTAGCGACGGATTATGCGAGAGAATATTTTGTCGCAATAAATACGACAGTTAGCGACGGAATTGCGACGGCTAAAATTCCGTCGCAACATAGTGACGGCCTAGGCGACGAAATATTTTCTGTCGCCTTTTTTGTTTTTTGAATTACGATGGCTTAGCGACGGAATTAATCCGTCGCTAAATGTCGCATTACCCCTAATCCCAGCCCTCTTTTTCCTTTCTCCTTTCGCTGCTCCCGCCCGCCGCCCTCTCCCTCCTGCCGCCCTCTTCCTTCGGCCGCCCTATACATCCCGTCGATCTCTCTGCCGGCCCCCACCGTTCGCCGGAAGTCGATCTCCGTCAACCTTCCGCTGCCGCCGTCGCTGCCCGGAGCAACCGCAGGTACGTATTTCACCTTAAATGGATTGGAGGTCGACCCCCTGCGTTTTCCGGCAGGGGGTCGACTCTGCCAGGCGGTCGACCCCGGTAGGTGGTCGACCCTCTGCCGTGTCCGGCCGGGGGTCGACCCCCTGCCGTGTCCGGCCGGGGGTCGACCCCCTGCCGTGTCCGGCCGGGGGTCAACCCTGGTAGGGGGTCGACCCCCAGCCGTGTCCGGCCGGGGGGGGGGGGGTCGACCCCCCGCCATGTCCGGCCGGGGGTCGACCCCCCGCCGTGTCCGGCAGGGGGTCAACCCCGGCAGGGGGTCAACCCCGGCAGGGGGTCAACCCCGGCAGGGGGTCAACCCCGGCAGGGGGTCAACCCCTTTTGATGTCCGGCAGGGGGTCAACCCCCTGCCTTGTCCGGCCGGGGTCGACCCCCTGCCGTGTCCGGCCAGGGGTCAACCCCCTGCCTTGTCCGGCAGGGGGTCAACCCCTTATGATGTCCGGCCGGGGGTCGACCCCCTGCCGTGTCCGGCCGGGGGTCGACCCCCTGGTTTCTTGCTCTTTTTTTTCTTTTTTCAGAAATTAGGGTTTTTATTTTATTTTTATTGTTTAGTTTTCTTTGATTTTCATTGATTAGGATTTTTTATTTTGATTTTCATTTATTAAGCAATTGAATCAAATTTCTTAAATTAAGGCTATTTGTAGTTAATTTAATTAGGGTTTTTTATTTGATTTTGTTTTATTAGGGCTTTGAATCAAAATTTAAAAATTAGGGCATTTTATAGTTAATTTGATTAGGGTTTTCTTGGATTTGATTAGAGCTTTTATTTTTATTTTCTATGATTAGGGATTTGAATCATAATTTTTTTAATTAAGGATTTTTAGTTAATTTGGTTAGGACTTTAAATCAAAATTTTTTAATTAAGGCTTTTATAGTTAATTTGATTAGGTTTTTTTTATTTATTTAGAGTTTTTATTTTTATTTTCTATAATTAGGGATTTAAATCACATTTTTTTAATTAATACTTTTTAGTTAATTTGATTAAGGATTTTTTTGTATTTGATTTGGGCAGGTTTTTTCCTTGTTTGATTAAGGTTTAAATTGTGGCTTTTTTATTTAATTTTATGGTTTATTTTTCTTATAGTTTATGATGTTTTGGTTTATTTATAATTTATTTTCTTGTATTTTAAGGTTTTATGATTTAATATGGTCGAATAATTTCATGGTGACTTCATTTTAAAACATCATTTTTTTTTGCAGATTTCTCAACAGAACTCGCTTGTGCCCCGCCACCCGTGGTAAGTGACAAAAACAATGCAAATCGGGTAAATACCCGTGGTGAGTAAGTGATGCAAGCGCATCACATGTTATTTAATTTATTGAATATAACACTTTATTGTTCACACACTCACTTAGTTGTTGATATCTAGGACTACTTTGTTGGAGTTCGGAGATCATGCTGAGCATGATTTTAATGTATGAATATGGAAGTGTTCTTATTTTTGGAGTACGGAGTCCATGCTATGCATGGTAGTAGTTAGTGGGATATTGAAGTGTGTTTGCTGCAGGTACATGTTTGATATTTGTTTGATATGAATTATTTCGATGTATTGCAATGTTTGATGTGATTGTATCCATGCTTACATGTAGTTACTTTCAATTTGATTATGTCTTCCATGTGAAATTATATACTGAAAGCATGCTTCAAATGAATGTATCGTGTCATGAATAGTTTGCACATGAAAATATTAAGTTATCAATGCATGCATCATAATTCTTGTGATTGTATGACATCATATATTGCATGATAAATTTGATATTTTCTTCATCATAGTATTCTGATGGTTCTCTTTTAACTGGTTAGGATACTATTCGTAACATCATACGACAGAATGACTGCAAACCGTGAATGGATGTACCGTAGGATAGTGGACAATGAGTTATCGCATGAATATATGGATGGTGTCGACAGTTTTATTGAATTTGCAACGGCAAGTGTCAGTACGGTAGATCCCACAGGTCAGATTAGGTGTCCCTGCAAGATTTGTAAGAATAATCGATTTGTAGAACCTTATGGCGTTAGACATCACCTATACAGGAAGGGTTTTGTGAGTGATTATCAGAACTGGATGTTTCATGGAGAAGAATTTAGAAACGATTTTGATGCACGGGTGAATGTGGTGCACGATAATCCATATACGAATTTGATATTTGATGCTGCAGGAACAGAACTGGGTTCTGCTATGAGTTCTAGTGATGTAAGAACTGTCGTAGATGAAGAATCACCAAACGATGCAGCTAGTAGATTTTATGATTTACTTAGAGATGCTGATGAGCCACTTTGGAACGGTTGTGAGAGTCACACTATCTTGTCTGCAGTTCTTCAACTAATGAATTTGAAGTCCGAGTATAATTTGAGTCAATCATGTTTTGACCGTTTGTGCATGATTGTGAAGAGTATGTTGCCTAAAGATGAGAAATTGCAACAAAATTTCTATCGTGCGAAAGTTATGGTCAACGCTCTAGGTATGGGTTACAAAAAGATTGATGCTTGTCCAAATCACTGCATGTTGTATTTCAAGAAGCAGGAAAATGACATATCATGCCCGTCATGTGGGCATCCTCGGTTCAAGCCAAAGACAAGAGGCAATGGTAGCACGAGATCAAAGGAAGTTTCATACAAGTCGCTCCGCTACTTTCCTATCATTCCTAGATTGCAGCGATTGTATATGTCTTCAAAGACAGCTAAACACATGAGATGGCATGCAAATAAAGTTCGACACGATGAAAACAAGATCACGCATCCTGTTGACGCTGAAGCTTGGAAGCACTTTGATCGTACTCATCAGAACTTCGCAATGGAAGTGCGAAATGTTAGACTCGGTCTATGTACAGATGGATTTAATCCATTTGGGGGTAGATCAACTCCATACTCATGCTGGCCAGTATTTGTAACTCCATACAACCTTCCACCAAGCTTGTGTATGAAACGTCCAAATCTTTTCTTGTTTCTGTTGATCCCTGGTCCGACCTCACCTGGCCAAAATCTTGATGTATATCTAAGGCCATTGATTGATGAATTAAAAGTACTGTGGGATGACGGTGTTACCACGTATGATGCCCACAAAAAATAAAATTTCAACATGAAGGTCGTTGTTCTATGGACAATCAGTGACTTCCCTGCATATGGTATGTTATCTGGTTGGAGCACACATGGGAGGTTGGCTTGTCCGTACTGCATGGAGGATTCCAAAGCTTTTAGATTGAGGCATGGAAGGAAGCCTTGCTGGTTTGATTGCCATCGTCGATTTCTACCCAGCGATCATCCGTTCCGACGTCAAAAGAATGCATTTACAGCAGGCACAACTGAAATGGAAGGTCTATCCTCAAGATTGTCTGGCATAGAGATTTTAAGAAGATTGCGATACTTTTCAGATGTATTAACAGATGCCCGCAGTCCTACACCCTTCCGTGGATTTGGGAAGGAACACAATTGGACGAAAAAATCTATTTTTTGAGAACTACCGTATTGGCCGACCCTATTGATACGACATAATTTGGATGTGATGCATGTAGAGAAAAATGTGTTTGATAATGTGTTCAATACAGTAATGAATATTAAAGGAAAAACGAAGGATAATCCGAAGGCCCGTATGGATTTAAAATTAATATGTAAAAGACCAGAATTGGAACTCAAAGAGTATAATGGCAAAGTACTGAAACCAAAGGCGAAGTACGTGCTCGGACCTGATCAAATAAAACATGTATGTCAATGGTTGAGACAACTGAGATTTCCAGATGGATATGTCTCTAACATTGCTCGGGCTGTGAAGATTGACGATGGACAGTTATATGGGTTGAAGAGCCATGATTGTCATATCTTTATGCAACGATTGATACCCCTAGCATTCCATGATATGTTAGACAAACCTATATGGGGGGTATTGTCTGAGTTGAGCGGATTTTTCAGAACATTGTGCGCATCGGAGGTCATTGTATCAGATGTAAAGAATCTCGAGGACTCTGTCATCACCACTGTTTGTCTGTTAGAAAAGATATTTACGCCAGCATTTTTCGATGTTATGGAACATTTGATCATACATTTGCCATATGAACTAAGGGTTGGTGGCCCTGTGCAATATCGATGGATGTACCCATTTGAAAGGTATATGTTTTTTTATATTTGTCTCTTTAATGACAGATATTTAAAATTTGAAATGCATATTCTTGTCAGATGCATGTTCGACCTAAAAAAAAAGGTTCGTAATAAAGCAAGAGTAGAAGGCTCTATTTGTGAGGCGTACACTTTAGAAGAGATTTCAAATTTCTCATTTATGTACTTCGAACCTCATATTTCAACACGTTACACATGCCCGCCCCGTAACGATGATGGAGAACAAGTAACTGTAGCTGACAAGCTGTCGATATTTCAACGACTTGGGCATGCATTTGGTAGTTGCCGATCAAGGCTATTGACAGATCGAGAGCAAGATGCAGCACACATCTATATTCTTTTTAATTGTTCAGCGATCGACCCATACATCGAGTAAGTATATGTATATGCAACTCAATTATAAATCCTTTTATGTTCTATATGTGGATACATGGCTCGGTAATATAAGTATTTGTGGTTTGCAGACGATTTGATCTGGAGTTGCAAAGCAAAGTTTCACATCTCACTAATGCAGAAGTACAAAAAGAACGTGAAACTAAGTTTGTGGAGTGGTTGAAACAGTTGGTAAAGAAGCTAACATAAATTTTGTACTTATAAACAACACTAAGTTACTTAATTGATCGTGATCACAATAATTGTTTGTGTCTGTGCGTAGGTTCGCCATGGTGATGTTAAAGATCAAGGAATATGTGATTTAGAAAATGGTCCGACCAAAGTTGTGCAATGCTACAACGGGTATATCGTAAATGGTTATCGATTCCATACAAAAGACTACGGTATAAACAAATCAACGATAAATAGTGGCGTGTGTGTCAAGGGTAGCAGCTACGGTGAAAATGAACATGATTACTACGGTGTTATAGAGGAAATAATGGAGTTGACTTACTTAGGCATGAATAACAGGGTTACGGTATTCAAGTGTCATTGGTTTGATCCAACTGCAACAAGACTCGACAAAGCTTCAGGCATTGTGGAGGTGAATCATAAATCCAGGTTTGGAACATATGAACCATTCATATTAGCCTCGCAAGCTCAACAAGTTTATTATACTTCATATCCGAGTATAAAAAAGTCAGATAGAAATGAATGGTGGGCAGTTTGCAAGGTGAAATCCAAACTATACCCCGAGTATGATCAGTTACAAGAAGATGAGTTAGCTGAAGACAGTGATTACTATCAATCAGATGATGTCTGTGACTTCGCTTATGGTCACGATGTTGCGCATGATATGCATGTCATATCTCCATTGGCTGATGAAACATTCATAGAGGAATGTGATCCAAATGATGTACCAAGTGGATGGGCAAACAATGAAGAAGAAGAAGAAGAAAGTCAAACTAGTGACGAGGAAGAATTCTCAAGCTAGTGAGCAAAATCTTATACTACAAACCTCTATTTAAATGCATTGTAATACTTGATGTGAGTTGTATTGCAATACTTGGTGTGAATGATTAAAAATTTTATTTCAATGTATTGTAATACTTGATACGAATGATTCGAATGCATTGTAATACTTGATGTGAATGATTTCAATTATCTGAATGTATTATAATTTATGCAATTAACGAATGATTTGAATTAGTGCAATACTTGATGTCAATGATTTGAATTATTTGAATGCATTGCAATGCTTGATGTGAATGACTTGAATGCATTGTAATACTTGATGTGAATTATTTGAATGTATTGTATGACATATGTTATTTGTTAGAATATGGTTCATGGAGGTTATAGTGGTCGCTCATCCAGTAGTAGCCAGGCTCAACCTTCATCTTCACGGGCTCCTGTGATAGGTATATCATATAACTAATTAGATGCTTGATTAGTTCAAATGCACATTCTGAGAACTTGGTGTGTATTTTTTTACAGATGATGTTGCGCCTGTACACGACCCACCTACACCAGTTGATCGCACAAGTCAACAGCCAACACAGGAAACAGGGTCTTCTCAGGCTGGCACAAGAAGACTCATTCGAATAGTGTATATCGATAATCGACCGTAAGTATTTTGTTTTCAATTATTGCATATCTTTTAAATATTTTATATTGATATTTACTGTGTAACAATTCATGTGCAGCACGAGGTTTGAGCCACAAGAAGTAGTACGGGAGATTAGGAATTCACTTCTTCAATATCTACTAGGACCAGTTGCTCAATGGAAAGAGTACCCAAAGGAGGTATTAGACAGATTGTGGTCCTCATTCATGGTATACAGTTGTTCCTCATAGTTAATGTGTTTCATATTTAATTTATTTAAGCAATGTCTACTAACTTTCTGAAAATATTTGTAGGCTTCGAATCGCTTTGCAACTACGGTGGAAGAAAATGATGCAAGGAAGGTGTGGCAGAAGGTGGCTGCCAATCGATTTGCAGACATGCTGCACACTATGAAGACTGCAGCAAAAAAAGCATCTGGCGTAGTAGATGATCCATTACTGTGGAAGGGCCATGGTCCTATTACTATCAGGAGAGATTACTGGGATGAAATGTGCGATATGTGGGCGGGAGATGCATTTAAAAATCGCTCTGCGAAGGCTTCACAAAATCGATCGAAGATGCCCGAAGCCCATCTACACACAGGTGGATCTAAGACATTTGGGAGCCACCTAAAGAAAATGGTAACTCATCAATATATAATATTAATTTTATAAGTATTATTGCAAATTTGTGTACTAAATCTTTTGTCATTTAACTTCGCAGGAAGCAGAAAAAGGAGGCAGTGTACCATATAAGGATGTGTTTGTAGAAACACATAAACGGAAGACCACGGGCGTCTTCGTATCAGAGAAGGCGAGAACGACAACGGTATGTATTAATTCTATTAATAATCATTGCAATATATATGCAAGTCATCATAATGTTATCATTAATTATTAATGAATACTTTAAACATTATTTTGTAGGAGGCATATGAGCAACAAATGGTAGAGCGATATGGCGAAGATGCTACTCAGCATCCATCATTTGATCCTACAGCATGGGTGACTGCAGCAGGTGAACCCAAAAAAGGTCGCGTGTTCGGGTTTGGGAGTAATATGAACACTTCACCAGTTATTGGTTCTTCCAGTTACGGCTCACCAACTTCTTGCGCCGACATAAGCTCCAAGGAGCCGACTATTCTTTCCGGTGATGATGTACGCGAGATCATTAATGAATCACTGAATAACTACTTCCAATACACCGTCGCCCCCTTTCTCCGAAATGAGATCAAGGCCGCTGTTCAGGATAGGGGATCTTCGATTCCAGGTCCCTCTCAGGTATAATCACATATATAGTTTTTTTTACTGTCTTAAAGCACATCTGAGCATGGTAGAATCACATATAGAGTTTTTCTAGATGCCTTAGAACACATATGAACATGCTATAATCACATATTCAATTTTTTTACTGCCTTAGCACACATATGAGCATGATAGAATCACATATATATATATATATATATATATATTTAACTTTTTGTCTGTCTTAGAGCACATATGAGCATGATAGAATCACATATAAAGTTTTTTTGATTGCATTAGAACACATAAGCATGCTATAATCACATATTCAGTTTTTTTACTGCCTAAGAACACATATGAGCATATTATAATCACATATTCTGTTTTTTGACTGCCTTAGCACACATATGAACATGCTATAATAACATATAGAGTTTTTTAACTGCCTTAGAACACATATGAACATGTTATATATCATTTATGATAGAATCACATATAAAATTTTTGGCTTTGCCTGCCTTAGAGCACATATGAGCATGCTATATTCACATATTCAATTTTTTTACTGCCTTAGCACACATACGAGCATGATCGAATCACATATATAGTTTTTTGCCTGCCTTAAAGCACATCTGAGCATGGTAGAATCACATATAGAGTTTTTTTATATGCCTTAGAACACATATGAACATGCTATAATCACATATTCAATTTTTTGACTGCCTTAGCACACATATGAGCATGATAGAATCACATATAGAGTTTTTTTATTGCCTTAGATCACACATGAGCACATGATAGAATCACATATAGTGTGTAATTTATTTCATTATATTTTGTTTATCAATACTGACTGTTCTTTTCTTGTGTAGGCTGCTAGCGATAATCAGGGTAGTGGAGCTGAAGGGACAGATAAAGACAATGAACAAGAAGACGCACAAAATCTTGGCGATGATTAGAGGACTGTGTTGAAGAAGTTCTATTTTTTTTATTTTTCCTAATTGTAATTATTGAATTGTAAATTATTAAACTTCTTAGTTTTAAGGTGGAACGATTAATTATTATAGATACTTGTTATATGAATTTTTTTGTGTGGTTTGTTTTTTATTTACAGGAAATATAAATTGTACAGGAAATATAAATTGTGCAGTTCTCGGTAATTAATTTTTAAATAATTTTTTTTTGATTTTTTTTCGTTTTTGCGACGGATTAGCGACGGATGATTCCGTCGCTATTCATATTAATCTAGCGACGGAATTAAATCCGTCGCCACGCCGTGGTCGCCGTTTAGTACCGGCGGATTGGCGACGGAATATAGCGCTCGTTATTCTGTCGGACTTGGCGACGGAATTATTCCGTCGCCAGTTAGCGTCGAAATATTCGCGACGTAAGCATACTGTCGCCGCGTTGTCGCTAATCCGTCGCTAACATGGTTAGCGACGGATTAGCGACGGAATGTGGTCGTCGCTAATCTACTGCTTTGTTGTAGTGAAATAGCATAAATAAAAGAATTTAATCTAACTATATGCACTGATTTAACTAGAACAAGAATATTATGCACGAAAAAACAAGAAATCGATAAAGACTAATTTAATATATTTTTATTTTCTAAAAACGTGAATCTAAAAACACAAAATGAAAACTAATCAGATCTAAGATGCACTAAACTAAACTAACCAATAAAAATAAAAATAAACAACTGACCAAGACACAGACACAACTTATGCAAATTTCCTCTAGCCGGCTAGCCTTTCTGCTAGGGTTTTGACCAAAAAAGACTCAAGACCTTAGAATATGATTTTAGACACAAAATACTATAAGATATCATAAACCCAAACCTAAACAAAAGAAAAATGAACAAGACTCGATGATGTGAGCTTTAAGCACAACTTCACTTTTGATATACGCATAGTGACAAAAGTTAAAAACGGAAATACCCGCAGCCAAAAACTCATGAGAAATTAAACATTTTTTTGAAAAACTTGCATTTTTAGCAATAAAAATAAATTTAAAATCTAAATTTATTTATATAAGGAAATATATCTAGACAGAAATTACATATCAATAACTTGGATTTCTTGGTCAACACAAAAAAAAAACATTTATATGTAACTAGTATAGGTTTTCTCGACCAACAACCCAACAGAAACTAACGTTGAACATGATTAAAATTTTCTGTAGAGACCGTATGAACTAGGAAAAATTTCTGCAGCAAAACAATATCTAAACATGATGAAATTTTCTGCAGGAAAAAACTATAAAACGGTGAAATTTCTGCAAAAACTACCTCTAAACGTAGTGATGATTTTCTGCAGAAAACAGAAAATTTCTGCAGAAAGCAACACTAACAATAGAGTTACCTCACTAACTTAATGCTCATATAATTAGAGCACACGAACAAATATTAGGAACCAGTCCAAGGAAATCTTCTAAAATTCAAATCTTTGCCAAAAAGGTCTTTGTTTGGACTGGTGCGATACCTCAAATTCAATCACTAAACACATGATTTGATTCAAGGCAACCGCCGGAAAAGGTCACATACTGTTCCTTCTCAAGTTGAATAAAACAACAAAGCCGATTCCTGCACACACTTATTATTAGTAAGCGTGGTAGGTACTTATTTTCTGTTCTCTATCTTGTTAATGTCATAGTTTAATGCAATTTCAGGTTTGGAAAAGAAGAGCGGGTTCTCCAAATGATTGTTCCTCTTCTTTCACTTAGTCTTGTAATTCCAACTCCCTCCGACTACTCACAACTATACTTATCAAATATTGGGAGATTTTCTCATATATTTTTTGAATCTAGTGATTGTGTGTATATATATATATATATATATATATATATATATATATATATATATATATATATATATATATATAGAGAGAGAGAGAGAGAGAGAGAGAGAGAGAGAGAGAGAGAGAGAGAGAGGTTGGTAGCTGAGCAATTGATAGGAGTGCAAGAGAGAGCAACTTTGCTAGACGTGGATCTTAATCAGATCCAACGACTACAATTCCCTTACTAAAGCATTCGGCGTTAGGGAGTCGACTCATTTTCTCAGCTCTTATTTCGCTCTCTCTCATTCTCCTTCTAGCCTACCCTCTCCTTCCCCACGCCGCCGCCTGAGACGTCAAGCACCACCACGCCGCCGCCTGTTCTTCCCCTGAGACGTCGACCACCACCACCACGCCGTCGATCCTCCAGATCCCCTCCCACTCCCGCCATCCACCAGTCTCACCAGGTCTCTCTCTCTCTCTCTCAGTGGTTCTGCTTTTACTTCAAGAATCGGTAACATTTTTCTGTTGAATCGGGGCATCTGAAGTCGGCGCTAGATTTGGGGTTTCGATGACATGTTCACTAGGAGATTGGATTGCTTGAGAAACCTACAATTATTATCCACACGGATGCAGTAAAGGTGTTAATTGTTATCCCTTTGGAGAACTTGGGGTTGAGGATAATCGATTTCATATTTTTTTGGGTGTTTCACTTATTGAGAATGTTCTTGTAGTTATTGAAAGTTTGCTTGTGGCTGCCAAAGGAATGGGAATGTAGTGTTCTTGTATCTTGTGGCACTTTTGGACTTGATTTCTGGCGTGTCTATTAAGTGGGATTGTGGGTATTTGATTGATATGTGCGATTTTTTTTTTTTCTATAAATTGTCTAAAGAGGCGAAATTTGTTGTTTTAGTTGGTGATTGTGGGCAGGGCTCGCTTGGGTAGGGGCGAGGTGGTGGCAGGGTGGGCGATGCGGCAAATCGTGTAGATTATGGTGCGTCGTTGTAGAGATTTCTGAATTTGAATGGGAGCCGCCCTGGTAGGACGTCTCCGGCTGTCGAGCCAGTTGTTGAAGAAGTTGATAGTTTTGCCTGCAGGTATGCTGCCGGTGCTTTCTGGACGTAGGACTAACTACATTGGGATGTTGGTATGTTTTATCTACTATTTTCCTTCTTTTCTTCGCAGAATTATGGATGGAATCAGTTTCCCAAATATTACCAAGGGTTCCATTTTCTTCTGTAAACCCAGCAGCACGTGCGTTAGCAAAAGACCGAGACCCTTTCCGTAGCCCAAACTGCATTATTGAGAAAAATGACGAGCTCAGCTAAAGTGTACATCTGAGAACAAACATTACAAAATGCCTTAATCCAAAAATACTACCAACTCAAGATGAAAACGCCAACATTTATAGTTAACTCTGTAAAGAACCAGACTATCTTGCATATTGTCAATTTAGCTCTAGTGGTGCTTCAGATCTGGTACAGAAATAATACTCCGAAGACAGGGAGATGATC
This sequence comes from Nuphar pumila, assembly GCF_984573655.1. NCBI lineage: Eukaryota > Viridiplantae > Streptophyta > Magnoliopsida > Nymphaeales > Nymphaeaceae > Nuphar > Nuphar pumila. Next base: position 103,660,405 of record NC_143254.1, read on the forward strand.
CATCCAGATTTTTCTCCCTTTCAATATCTCCATTGGAGATTTCATGTTCAGCTTCTGTTTATAAGATAACAGGCAGTGGTGATGGCGTCTCACAAATAAGGTTTTCAGACCATCATTTGGAATAGAAGAGCGCTGGTGACCTCGAGTAAGTGCCTATTTTTTCGTTCTGCTACCCCGTTTTGTCAGGGAGTTCCAACATAGGTGGTTTGATGGTCTATCCCTTCTTTTCGGAGTAACTCATTGAATTGCTTGTTCACATATTTTGTGACGTTGTTGATCCAAAAACTTTTGATTTTGGTCTCACTAAGTTTCGACCATTTTGGAAAAGTCTTTGAAGCGAAGAAAGACTTCATCTTTGGAATGTAAGAGATATAGCCACGTGGCCTTGGAGAAATCGTCAATGAAGGTTACATAGTACTTGTAACCTAAGTACGAATCCATAGGGGCTAGTCCCAAACATCGGAGTGGACTAATTCAAAGAGCCTCTTGGTGATGGTGTGTGATTGTCGAAAAGGAGGGTGAGTCATTTTAGTGTAACGGCAAGTATCACAATCATAAAAATTATAATCCAAGAAAAACATCAGAGTTTTAAGGGTCTTATTAGAGGGATGGCCAAGTCTAAAGTGCCACTTTTGACTATCCTTGTCCTCGCGATGGGTGATGAGCACCTTGCTGTTTTGCTCAAAAAAGTAGAGGTTGTTCACCACTTTACCTTCACCAATCATCCTTCCCATCTTCCGTTCCTGAAATATCATGTTAGTAGGCGAAAAAACCGCATTGCAATTATGATTGTTTGTGATCTCATGGATCGACAATAAGTTGGCGGCCAGGCTCGGAATATATAGAATGTTGTAACTAGCTTCTTGGTTAAAGAAGCAAGTCTTTCCAATTCCTTCTAGGGGACTCTTGGAGTCGTTGGCAATGGTTATGGGGCCCTTGGGCCCGACAACTTTCATGTCAAGGATGTTGTTTTTGTTCCCAATCATGTGATCGGTGGTCCCAGAGTCTACGATCCATACAGTATTGCAATTAGTGAAAGAGGAAACAAGGTTACCTGATTTTCTCGAGTTTGCTAGAGATGATGATGGTTCGGATGCCTTGCTGAGGCTCTGAAGGATTTGAGTCAATCGTTCTAGGGTTAGAGGTTTCTCATCGTTTCTGCTTTTGGTCATCTGAGCGGTGGATTTGTCCTTCCCTTTCTCTGACTGTGTGGATTTGGGCTTGTCGTGAAGCTTCCAACATTTTTCTCGAGTGTGTCTTTTTTACAATAGGAGCAGGAAGGTCTCTTTTCTTTTGGTCAACTTTTGTCGATGTTTCTACTTCGGTTAGAGCGAGTTGCTTGATTATTGTACCCTGCCATGACCACGGATTTCTTTGGGGCATCACCTTGTTCCTATGTTTTGATGGGGTTCATTACTTTTTGTCTTGTTTCTTCTCTCGGCATGGGCGAGCAGACTAAGTTCAAAGATGATAGGCTGTTGGTCATGAGGATATTGCTGATGGTGTTGTCATATTCAGCTTCTAGGCTGGGGGTGACCATGATTTCAAAAATCTTAATACAATCCCGTTGTTGTTGTAGGTCGACTGGGTTGCTGGCCGTCGAAGTGTAGGAGTCCAACTTATCCCACATCTCTTGAAGGTGCCCCAGGTGTCATGGGAAAATCTCCTTTCTTTAGGTTCCAAAGATTCTTAGTTAACTGATACATGCAAGCTATTATTAAACTACTCATCGTACAGTTCATTTGCGGTGTTTCAGATGGCCGCGGAGTTGTCAAGGAATATGAAGCTCTCGACAATGTGTGGCTCCATAGAGTTGAGCAGCTATGACATCACGAGAAGATCATTGGATTCCCATTTTTCATACGTGGGATCCGACTAATCGGAAGTAGGTTTCTTCTTGGTGACATGTCCCAGTTTTCCCTTGCCGCTCAGGAATAAATGAATGGATTTGTACCATGCCGTGTAATTGCATGAACTATTTGTTTAGACGAATTTCTTAATTACCTAATGTTTTTTAAATATGAATGTTTATGTATACATGACAGAGATGTTTATGAGTAGCATCACTGCAAACCCTCACGAGACCTTACTCGTCCACTGGAGTAACCCAGGAGTTTAAAAGGCTTGTTGCATATGCTAAATGCAATCGTGATTCTTACGAAAGTGAGTTAGGTTATTGATTTACATGTTTTGTTCTGCTTTTGTTAAGGATAATTTTGCTCGAGGACTAGCAAACGATAAGCATGGGGGGATTTGATCATGCATAATTTTATACACTTTATATGCATGATTTTGTGTGAATTGAGTATTAAAAACCCATGCTTAACTAATGTTTGGCATGGTCCTGCAGGGTACTCATTGATTTCAATTAAATAGAAAAATGAACAAGTTTTGACCCACTTGAGTGTTTTAGAAAAATTTAGTTTTTACTAATAAGTCTTTAGAAAATAGTTTTAAAAAATGAGGTTTTATGAATTTATTGAAAATTTGGAAAGTGTTTAAGAAAATTTTCTTAAACACTTCTAAAACCTAATTTGAGCTTATAAATAATAAGGATTAGAGAGAGGGGGGCATCTTTCCCTCTTTGAGAAAAATGCCCCTCCCCTCATCTCTCTCCCAACCGGTCCTCTTTCTTCTCTCCTCTCTTTCTCTTCCTCTTTTCTTCTTCCTCGCTATTCCTTTTTCTTCGTCGACTTCTTCCTCTTTTCCTCGAAGGTGCTGCGTGAAGTGTGATCATTGTGGAAGACAACTCTGTTCTCCCCACTCCATCAGAGGTGATCCCAGATATGTCTCTTCTCCCCCTTCTCTTTACAGATTATTGTATATAGGTAGTCTCATTCATTGCATTAGTTAGTTGCATAATATAGGTTTTGGTTAATTTATTGTCCAACATAGATTAGTTTCTTTTTATCCTGTTCAATTAGGAATCAGAAAAGAACTTAGGCCATTCTTTTTTTTATTTAAATCAGTCGATCTGATCTTCCGACCAGATCTGATTTTTTTTTGCAAGCCCGACCATCAGCTGAACTGGCCGAGTAGGTCTGCTGGTGCAAATTTGTTCTGCCAGAATAAACTGATCTAGGTCATATCTGAATCAGCAAGCATGCAGATCAATCTGCTAGTGCAGACTTGATCCGTGTAATTTTATATATACTTGATTTGATTCGCCTAGTAGCATCGGGCTCGATCTGGGCTTGAGCCAACTTTGATCTGCCAGATCTGATTGGTTAAGCCTGGTTTATATTTATCTGATTGGCAGATCTACTGTGTTGTTGATTTGCTTACATTTTGGTTTATCCAATTCAATCTGCGTTTTTGTTATAAATCAGGTCAGCTTACTATCCTTATTTTTAGATCAGGTCTGCTGCCCACAGCAGCACAGACCCAATGTGGTCAGACTCGGTTGGCGTTGCTCATGACCAGACCTGGCCTGATCTGCAGCCCAACTAGCGCGACAACAGGCAGATTGGGCCCAAATCACATCTGATCTGACACCACCATGAACAAGTTATTGGATTAAAAGATCAGCCACCAGATCCTCCAATCGAACAACCTTTACAATCAGTGCATATTGTTCTTTATATATTTTTAGATTGTTGAACTGAATAAAAATCGGGACAGTGGTGATTGGATTCAACCTGTGTGTCGGCCCTGCACTGAATTGATAAAGTTGTTCGGATTCGAAAAAGAAAAAAAAATTAAAGGATGGCTGGTTTTCATTTCTGCTTGCTAGTTCTTCTTTAGTTCATTTTATTTTCTTTTTATTTTAAACTAAGGCTTCATTGCATTTTAGTCTAGAATTTGTTTTCCTTTAAAATTAGATATAATTTAGGTTCTTGTATTGTTTCTTTTTTAGATTTAACCTTAATTTCTTACAACCAACATTAGCTAGAATAGAGTCTAGTATTTTGTTTGTTTTGTGGTTTTGTGTTTTTGTAGGTGGGTTCGTGCTTGTTGACTAGAACGTGATAGCAAGGGTTGTGCCCCGGCGGACAAGAGAAGTTGGATTGTGAGCGAAAAGAGCCCTATAGATTTTTATTATTTATTATTTTTATTTTTAGGGCCACAGGCCATTTAATTTATTTGGGGTTGTAATAATTTTTATTTCTGCTCGAACCTCTGTAATAGGGTAGCACATTTTATTTACATTTCACTTAAGGCAATAAAGTTCATTCTTGTGTAGAGTACAAAAATTATAAACCTGTTTTCTGAGTTCGACACGGACTTCACCACTAGTTAATTTAAGATTTGATGCACGGTTTGCACCGACAATTTTTATCGAAAAATCACTTTTAAAAATACTTTCAAGAAAAGTTGCGTCAAATGTGTAGCATATTGCATACCTAATTTTTATAAGGTTGTCTATGCCCATTTTTATAAGCCATGAACTTTCAAGGTTCGGATGTATTCAAAACTCTTGAGACCCTTTCAGCCTCATTTGTAATCTTCTTTGCTTGAATTTATTCCTTGCTACCATTATCTCATGTTAAGTTGTACCTATTCGTTTCACTCTTTTGGGAAGCTGGTTCTATCTCATACTCTAAACACTCACATGCTTAGCTTTTGAATCGAGGTCACCTTACCTTGATTTCCTCTCTTTATCTGGATATATCATTTGCTTAACTTTAAACAAGTGGTTGTTTACTAACTTGTATGTTAAAAGTGTGTCAAAAGTGACGAGAGTCTACAAATGAGATGTTACTATTACGTGCCTGAGGTGCAAGAATACCCAGATTTTTAATGCATGTTTGTCTTGTAATTAAGCTATCTGCAGCTTTGTATAATACTATTGCAATCTGAATGATTTAAAGCTTCATGAGCTTGTGTTGGATTTCTTTGCCCTATGAATGCAGTCAACTTTTGCCAAGTTTAATTTCTTCTCTCATTTGTAGTCTTCTACTCTTGCTCAATTTGCTAGGATTTGTATAATGTCACTTGTAAATATAACTATGTAACTTATTGAGGTTTGGCATTGAAAATATGTCGATTTAAATTGTATTCACTGCATAAATGACGATAGAGGCTTCTACATATGATTGTTGAATTGTGTAGCTTCGTGGGCAATGGACCCTCAACCAGAGAGAGTACCCTGTAATCTAGCATATTTTTTTGATAACTGAAATTAAATAAAGAAGCCACACTAAGAATTGCACATTTTCCCGTGGATTCGAAATGACGGCGAGCTCTTGAGACCGTCATAAGGTCTAAAGGGTCTTGTCTCCCACCATGGGAGAGTACGAGTCAACTATATGGATCCGAGATTGAAAAGCCCATATGTACTAAGAAGACTCATCCCTCGCCATGTAGATTAAGGGATTCGTGTAGTGATGACTACACCCAAGTTTGAGTCTTGGTTTGGGTTTGAGTCCCGGTGCCCATGACTCTGTGTCCTCTCGATGTTTAAAATACACAAAAATTAGTAGGCCGAAGTGCATACAGCAACATCAAAGAGTTGAGCCCTCGATTAATGTAAACAAGATCAAAACAATAACTATGTGTAAGTGCAATAAAAATTAAATACAAAGAAATAAGATACAATTGCATGTGTATTGAGTTGATAACTCTGTGAGTATTCTCTTGTGAAGTTGGGATCTGTAAAGTTGTCTGCCACCTTAGAGGAGTGGGCTGAGAGTTCACTTTCGATTTTTTTTTTGTTTGAAATTTTTTTTGTTTTAGCTGCTTACACTATTGTACTATCTTAGGGATAGGCCTACGAGACGGTTGTTGTCTCACCTTGTTACTTCAATTATTTTTTAGGTGTTCAGCAGTAGGCAGACATGCCAGGCTCAGGACTTGAAAGCATTCTGGGACACATCTGTTGTATAGTTTTGGTTTTTTGTTGTAAATAAATTTTTTTTGTGAACTTTGTCAAATTATAAATGAAATGATATTTTGTCTATGAATGCAAAATGTTTGTTGCACTAAATTGAGTTATAGGATTTGGTCCGCTTGTCATGAAAGTTTTCTTGATTAACAATTTAAAAAAAAAAATAGCAATTTTTTTAAGGGTTTTACAAGTCCTCACGTTGATGGTGGTATGGTTGTGGTTCACATACCTCCAACCAGTAGTATTGGCCTGACATGCCTGGTCACTGGTCGACGACCTTGCCGGAAACCCTCATTCAGCCTCCTCTTCAGATGACCATTCATGCTGGCGGGGGGGGGGGGGCAGACCGCCAGCAGGGTCATCCCTGGCGACCGTTCGCCGGATAGGGCAGGCTGGCAACGGGAAGCCCTTTCTACCACCCGACGACACTGGTGGTGGGGTGGGACGGGGCGGCTCCAAGCCCCTAATTGCCAACATCGTCTCTCATCCCCTCACATTTTCCCTCAGCGAAGTTGATATCGCTGGTGAATGTGATGCCCGACCCGGACATAGTGAATACTTCTTGGAAAAATTAGCAGTGCCAAAACAGGTAGATGAGTTCTTCCCCATTGCTGAAGCACAATGGGACTCAGTTAGCTAGGTGTTGACCCAGGTTTTTCAGGCAATCCTGGTTGTTGATACTGCCCATGAGGAGCAACCATGTGAGGAACATTGCCCTCGGCGAGTGACATTTCAACCAAAGAATCTTCGGTGGTAGCCAGTCGGCCCCGTCCTCAAGACCAGGCGTGTAGTGTAGGATAATGATAAGGAAAAGCTATCGTGCTTGCATAGGGTTCATGATATGCCCTGGCCATGAATGGGTGTACTAGTATATTGGAAAGCTTTAACCAAGCTTTTCCAGACGGTCGACCCTTGCTTCCATGAGGAATGTGGTTGACAGGACCCCACATTGCCAGTGAGATGGTTTTTTTTTTCTTGACCAAGGATGTCATGGGTAGCCTCCACCACCATCCACACTGAATTGCTCGATTCAACTTACCCAACCTCCAAATCCCCAAACCACATTCAGAGATTGGCATGGATACTTTCTTCCAGGCCACCAACCGCCCCCAAAGGAATGATCTACATAGACGATATCCAATTTGGCCTCCACTTTCTTCGGGATTTGAAATAAACGCATCATGTGCCATGAGATGTAGTTTAGAACATGGCGTATGAGTGTGATCCTTCCTGGTTTGGTGGATAAACACTTCCCTTGCCAGTTTTGCATTTTATGAGAATTTTCCTTCGTCGTAAAAAAAAATAATTTGTATGAGCAGTTAATGTAGAACAGAATGGTAATATGTTGGCGCCGTTGAAAAGAAGAAAATCACTAGATAACAATCAATAATTACATACTGCAAATGAAAATTTTCTTTTCTTTTTTTATGACGCCTCGTTCAGAACCGGGTGACTTAATGGGCCCACTTCCCTGTAAGGTAAACTTCGGATGGGGTCACCTATACCCAAACTTTTTTAGAACCCACCAGCTAAAGGAACCCTCCCAGTCAAACCAAGGGCGAAGGGGTTAGCACCTTCTCCTCAGGCCTGCTGCCAGGGTTAGCTTCCAACCTGATTTAGATCTGATCTCGAATCTACAGGAAAAATTCTACCAAAACTGCTAACCATTAGTATTATCTAGAAAAAACAAAAAATTAAAAGGAAATGTAGGATATAACAAAGAAAACCAAAAATTAAGAGAAAAGAGAATAACCAGTTTCATCCGATTCAACGGCTCAATTACAAACACAACTCATCCATTTATAGATGAATGTTTCCTAATTCTAAATCCAACAAACTACCTATTCTAATAACTTTCTAAAAAGATAAAACTCATCCTAAAATATAAATATGATATAACAATTCAAATACAAAAATATTCAAAAGCAAATAAAGATCCAAAAATGCTAATGGATCCAAATGAACCCGAGTTTATTGTTTTTGCTCCTGCATCATTGTCCATGGGTTAAATAAGACTTTTCCTCAAGTCTAGATCCCATTTAGGCTTTTTCCAATTCCACTACACTTTGTGGGTTATGTGCCCACAATATAGAATTAGATAGTTTGTCCGCTTCAGAAACTGTGTACACCAAACTGATCCAGTGTTGGTTTAATATAGGGTGGAGAAGTTGATATTAATCTAATGACCTGAATCTCTTGCTCCATCATCCGATGCACCACATACCGCTGGTGACCCTCGAGCCCTCAAAACAAGCTTAGGCACTCGAACAATTTCAGTTTAGGCAAATTGGGTCTAGGTAAGGTTTTGATCTGTGTATATGGCTTTGGATCCCAAATTGATTTGGGTATGGATGAGTTTTGAGGAAGTTCAATTTGAATGGGGTGAATTGGGTCTGAGACTAAATCTAAAATGGCTTTATTTTGGTTTGGATATTTGGGGCTTAAGGCGGGTTTAGACTGATCCAATAAAATAGGTTTTAGATCTAGTAAGACATTTTGGGCTGCCAGTGGGGTGTCTTAGGGCGTGAATAGGAGGTGTTGGGTTTCTGGGGTGGATGAGCTACCAAGGGAGAGGTGGTGGTTGGCAACCAAGGACGCCCGTGAACTGGGTCGGCTGACGGTTGCTCGCCAAACACAACCCAGCTTCCAAACGACCTACTGGTGGCCGGTTGGTGGTCCTGCAATGGTGGATCTCCAGGTGGTGTACAGACTTGGGGTTTTGGGTGGTTCGAGGGAGGCATATGTGTAAGGTTGTCAAATTGGTTCCGGTTTTTGGCATCCCCTCCCATTGTGAGATATGTTGTTGGGTAAAGTGGAGGGGAAGGTGTCAGTGAACAGCCCCCATGAGCCCCACCGTAGGTGCTATCGAATAGTGGCCATGGGTGATTCGCCATAGTCTGATGCTTTGAATGTTTGGGTCAATTCCATGTTGGATAAAGTTTTGGTGGTAGCCTCTTATTGCTGAAACAATCGTGCGTGCAACCATGAAGTATTATCAGAGAACCGACTTGCCGACGACACTGGGTATTGCCGACTTGGTAATTCTGTTGGGGAGCCGTAAATCATATCTCCATCAACGATCTCCTACCCGAGTTGAATGCTTGGAGGATCGAAATCTCTCTATTGAATCCAGGTGAAATTCCTTGCTCTAATACCTACTGATGTAGATCTGATATCGGATCTACCAATTTTTTTTTTTTTATCAAAAACTACAATTACCATTAGTCTTATCAAGAAAAACAGAAAATTAAAGGAAAATGCAGGACATAAAGAAGAAAATAAAAAATTAAGAGAAAAGAAAATAACTGATTTCATCACATTCTACTGCTCAATTACAAAGATAACTTTTATAGGTGAATCTTTCCTAATTCAAAATCTAACAAACTACTTATTCTGAAACCTTCTAAAACGATCAAACTTATCCTAAAAATGGATCACATATAATGAAATACAAATGCAAAAATGTCCAAAAGCAAATAGAGATTCAGAAATGCAAATGGACCCTTATGAACTTGGGTTTACTGCTCAGCTCCTGCATCACAACCCAAGAACCGTTAGGGAAGCCAGTCTGGCCACATTGTTCCATTAATCATTGTTTTCTTCTAATGAGAGTTCCGGCATTTTGTTTCACTTGGAAGAAGGAACATATATATTTGGATGGAAAGGTCTTGTATTTGCAACTGAAAAGCAATCCGTTGTATGAAAAATCCAATATTAATTTGAGAGAACACTTTTAATTGGCTTCAACATTGTTGATCGCTTCATAACAACTGCTCCTTCGATTCATTTTCCGATCAATGTTTGGACTTGTAATGGGAAACCAAAAAAAGATGTTATTAATGGGCTGTCGGCCTTGGGTAGGGTATCTATCTGGTACACAACCCGACCCAAATCTGATACCCTGTTAGGGAAATAAAACGCCAATTAACAGGAAGCCAACCTGAGTAATATGTGGACTGGGTTGGACTCATGATTTTTTGTTAGATAAACCACTCAACCCAGCCTGATCTTAATATTTGGTATGTATTATTAAGTCGATATATATTCCCTCAATGACCCTCACCCAGCTACTTGTTATTTGGGTGGGCTCAAGTGGACCCCTGATCAGCCCGATACGCGAGTCTACGTTAAAATTCGATGGACCCAATCCATTGAACCATGTATGCTGAGGGACTAGACCTCTTTGGCAGGACTTTCACTAGCTAGTGAGGATCAGCAATCTTTGCCTGATCCGATTGAGACTGATAGAAGACATTGTTCTTGGTTGTATTAAGAGTGAGTTGAATTAATGAAAGAGGATGTTGGCTTGCTGGTATCCCATGTGGGGTCACCCTTGTCGAGTAGTTTGGATCTAAAACTGGAAGGGAAATCCAAGTTCCAATCAGGTGGTGTCATGGTGGTAGGTTTGCTTGACTTGACTGTAGTTTTGGTTGATTTCTCCTTCTTGTCCACCCAAACATTAAGATCCAATCTCACTTATATAGGCTGAGTTTGTGATCCTTGAATTGTTTCCATTTTGCCAAAAGATGGTTTTTGTCAAAATGTGCTCTTGCCACGAGGCTGAAGCTGGATGTATCCAATGGTGATTGCCAATACATCCCTGATTCCGCAGGTACATATCACAAATAATACACTGACTCGTCCAGGAAATTGCCATATTTGTGATGCTATCTTAAATGGAACATAGGTCAGTGCAGCCAAACAGGTCAGCTAAAAAAGAGGCTCCGAGTCCCACTGCAGATCGAGTTCACCAAGCAAATGCATTCTTCATAAATACATGCATACATATTACATACAACAACGCTGCAATATTTAATGCTTCTCCTCCTTAAGACGTGAAAGTCATGGCCTCCATAAAGAGTCTTCTTACTTGCAGAACTACTGCTGTCACCACCATTCTGAACGAAAAGTACCAACTCACGCACGCCTCACGTTAACAGAAGACGTCCCTCAAAAATGACGAAAATACCATCAGATGCCACTCTAAACTCAAAGTTGCAGAAAAAAGAACTCAGCCCTTCTCTGTCATTACTGATATCTACCAAGGGCATCTCCGTCACTTAAAATCCTCTCTCTCACTCTCTCAAGTCTCAACCATGGAAGCCCCTTTATTTACCCAAAGTCTGCCGTCTCTCTCTTTTACCACCACCACCCACTCTTTCTCTCTCTACCCAACTCTTTCTTGCCTCCTTCTCTCTAAAATTCACAAACAGAAAAACCCACAAATGTTTTCTTCCCCGTTCTTATATTCTCTCTCCCTGCCAGACCAACACAATGAATCCCTGAACTTTTGGGTTTTTTTATCACTACCCATCTCTCTCCCTCTCTCGAAAAAGTCACAATACTCATAAATACCCACTGATTTTTCCTTCCCCATTCTTATATGTTCTCTCCCCACCAAATCATCACCACAACCACCAGCATCGCCATGAATGCCTAAACCCCTCGATCTTTCTTCTTCTCGCTCTAACGCCCTTTCTCTCTCTGTAGACATATCTATCTAAAACGCCAAACCCCTAAATTGTTCGTCCTCCTCATTCTTCCCCCAAATGGGTGTCTTCCTCATTTCCTTCATGCTCGTGTTCTACAGCTTCTCTCTCTTGGGCCCGTCGATGCCCGATCCCGACGACCAGGCCTGCCTCTCGAACCTGAGGCAGAGCCTGGAGGACCCGTCCGGGAAGCTCGCCCACTGGACCAAGGAGGCGCTGGCCTCCCCCTGCCGCGGCGTCATCTCCGACCTCGAGGGCGTCACCTGCAACAACGACCGGATCTACAAGCTCGCCCTTGTCGGCCTCTCCCTGCGCGGCTCCCTCTCCCCCTTCCTCTCCAATTGCTCCAACCTCCAGACTCTCGACCTCTCCTCCAACCAGATCTCCGGCCCCATCCCCGCCGAGCTCCAGTCCCTCGTCAACCTCGCCGTCCTCAACCTCTCCGCCAACCGCCTCTCCGACTTGATCCCGCCCCAGCTTGCCCTCTGCACCTACCTCAACGTCATTGACCTACACCGAAACGAGCTCACTGGCCCCATACCACAGCAATTGGGCTACTTGGTCAGGCTCAACTCCTTCGACGTCTCCTACAACCAGCTCTCCGGACCGATTCCGGTGCTGCTCGCGAACCGGACCGGCAACCTGCCGAGGTTCAATGCGAGCTCCTTCGCCGGGAACAAGGATCTCTACGGGTACCCGCTACCCCCCATGAGGAGCAAGAGCCTCTCCGTGATCGCGATCGTGGGGATTGGATTGGGGAGCGGTTTGTTGAGTTTGGTGATCAGTTTCACGGCGGTTTGTATCTGGTTGAGGGTCACCGAGCAAGGGATGACTGCTTCTGAAGAGGGCAAGATTAGCCAATTGATGCCTGATTACTGAGGTTGGCCTATTTCTTCTCTGTTTTTTTTTTCTCCTTTCTCAATCCAATCCTTTCTTGGAGCGGTTTAATGAAGATGGGGGTTTGTATTTTTTTCTGATTGCTTAGGTGGGTTGTGATTCTTGTTATATAAAGATAACCATTAATTCATTAAGTTCACTATTGTTCAGCTTTTTCTGGTTCTGTTGCCATTTTACTTTTCTTACTGTTTTCTCATGAAGCTTTTCATCAATTCGGAAGCTTGGATTTCTGGATTTTGTTTTGGTTTCTTAGGTGGTGGGGATTCAGTGCAGCCCTTTTATTTTTGAACAGGTATACCACCGACTCCAAAATTTCAAATTTATGGCATTCTTCAAGGATTTTGTGGGATTCGGCATGTGGGCATTGAATGGAACTAACGAGTTCTGTGCTCTTTGGTTGGTTATCCTTGATTCCTGTTTGCATGTGATCCATCCATTTTTCTTTAATTAATAGAACAAAAATCAGGATAGATTCATGTTTCGCAATTTTTTGGGGTGGTTTGGCTCCGGTTGTGTAGGAAACTAAAGGGGTTCTGGTGTACTGTGATTTGCAAAAAGAGAAAAAGAAGGTTCTGGTATATGGGTTGTTCTGCTTTCTATTAATTGAGGCTCTTTGATTGGTTGAACATGAGGTGCTGTATATTATTTTTATCGGAGCCGATCAGGTAACATGGCGTTTTATAAAGCTGTTACAAAACCCCAACACAGGGCGTGACTCCTGTCCTATTAGTTGGTGGATCCCACTACATAGGACAGGTGTCACCTCTGTGTTGATTGTTTCATAAATCGTTTTTATCTGATATACTTTCCCTGTGATTGCTTGATTTTCCTTTGTATATGACTTTTTTTTCCTTCTTTCCCCACTCACACTCCCCCCACCCCTTTTCCTCAGACTGTTTGATAAAACGGAAGTATATTTTATATAGTCGGTTTGTGATCTGTGTAAGACAACATTGACCATGGTTCTGATTTTATGCTAAACACATTTTTTAAGTATGGAAGTACGAAGTATGTTGGTCACGAAGATTTTCTGTTGGCTCCGATATTTTATTCTTATTTGGATGGATTTTGATTGAGCTACGGAGGCTCAAGATTGCGGGGCAAAATATTTGAATGTGAAATATTCTTTTCTATGAATAATAAAAGTATTGCCTCCTCTCGGCTCTGTTCTTTTTTGTATTTCCCTTTCTGTGAAAATTTGGTGTAGGATTTGCTTCCTACTTGGTACTTATTTTATTTCAGATGAACATTGCAAAAGAGTTTGTAAAATAGTTTCGGTGATGATGTGGGTTGTGCCAGTGTCATGATGGTGGTAATGGAATTATGGAAGCTGGTTGTGTCTGGTTGTATGTCTTTCATCTGCAATGAAAAACTGAAGAGGGTAATGGAAAAGGGGTTGGCTGAGGGAGGAAATCTGCCTTATTCAAGCACTCTAGCTTCTCTATATGTTAAATTGCATCACTTGTGTGTACATTGTCAGGTCAAGCCCTGCATTAGTCTGCCCCCACTTATATGAGGTGGGTTTGAATAATGTTTTGCCCCCTCAGTTGACAACGATAGGAAGGAGGACAGTGATCATCAACAATTCAGCATGATTATGGCGATGCATGAGCCTTCCGTACGCGCGTGCGGCCATGTGTCTGTGGTTCTCATGTTGTTGTTGTGAATTGTGATCGTAATCATTTGGTTGATTTCCATGTTGGTTGGTGTTGGTCATTCTTAATCCTTGGAACGCTCGTCTTCTGTTACTTTTTAGCATTAGCTTTCATATGTAATTATTATTTCACGTGTGTTCCTTCTCTTAATCTTTCTTTTTCTGTTTTAACTATTAAAATTCTTTCATATCTCTCTCTCTCTCTCTCTATGTGTGTGTGTGTTACTGCTTTTCTAATGTAGGTTTTAGATTAAAGAAATAAGAAATCATCTTTCAGCAATAAATTACTATTTTACATGTGATATTAGGTAAGAAACTATATCACATTTTTAATCGGTTAAACCCTTTTTTTCTCAGCATAACAAAAGTTCTGAACAAATTTGAAAGCACATCTTCGCTGCAAGGCAGCTCAGGTCATTAAAAGAAAGAAGAAAACGCTTACAAATTTGCTAACCGCTCCCCATCATTCAACTTTCAGAAGTGTGTGCACACGCTCACACATACATACACACGAGAGAGAGTAATGGGGATGTACTGAATGATTTTTTCAGGTTTATTTTGTTTTATTTTTAAATTCTGACCGTACAAATGTGATCTATGTACTTGATTTTACAGAGACCAGCTCTTGAAGTGTTCGATTTCTACACACGAGTGGGTTTTTATAACGTTAGAAAAATCAACGGTCCAAAAATCTGTGTAAAATTTTAAGGCTCCAAATATCATTTTTTTTCATGGAAAACACATGATTCAAGTGTGGATTCCTTGTAAATCGACCATGCCCAACACATTTATGGGGTTGGAACTACAAAAAAATACCGGAAGAACAAAAAAACCCACTTATCTTGTACCCATATATATATAAAGTCACTAGAATATGAGAACTAAACATATGGTCATTTCCAAAACTTTTCGTGCAAATCCAACCATGGTGAATTTGCTAGGAATGAACCATTGGATCTTGTGTTTTCGATGAAAATTGCAATTTTTGAATTCTTGAATATTTATGAAGATTATGAGTCATTGATTTTAAAGCCTTAAAAAAAATCTAGGTTATGCATCAAAATCAGATGACTCAAGAGTGGGTTATTATAAAACCAATCATGTAGATCAAAAAACCTATGAAAATTAAGGTTCGCGCAAATATATATGTATAGTAATGTGTATCTTTTCGTAACATTTATCTTTTAGACCATCTCAAACCTCTTTAAAAAATATATTTGTACAAGTGTTTTGCTTAATCCAAACTTGGAGATGTATTTATCATTGCTTATTTACTAAAAAATATGTTTTGGATGAAATAAATTTAACAGGAATTTTTTATTTTTAGTCAACCAGTTACAATATATCCCGTTGTTTTTTTCATTGAGCTAAAAGTACATTTAAACATAAAAATGCTTAAAACAATGCATGTTTTTTAATTAAATATAGCATAGAAATTATATTTATGAATTTAGATTAAACAAAAAACACATGCAAGTATGTTTAGAAAGGTCTGGAAGGTTTTGGGAGATAAAGTCTAGAAGATACACATCATTATATATATATATATATATATATATAGAGAGAGAGAGAGAGAGAGAGAGAGGGGTCAAATAGGAAGTCGGTGGGCCAAGTCACGCAAAGTAAGTGCCTGTTTACCTAAACTACCAAATTCAACCGAGTCCAACATCTTCCTTCACGTGTCCATTTCAGCACAAAAAGCCTTGGTGTGGTGTGGCTAGAAATATAGGTAATGTTGGGTTGGCCGCATTTGGAGAGCTGATTCTTGCTAGGTTAAAAGATCTGGTGAAAATTTGCCAACCACATAGGCCAATCAGACAGAAGAAAGCAGCTCCTTAGTGGTGCCCCAGATTGTGAGACGTGAGGTATTTGACTGCTGAGGGGTCACGCGTTAACGCCCCCTAAATCGCACAGATGTGATCCTTGTAATGCTAACATTTGGGTATCCCTGGCCGTACAGATGTGATCTATGTATTTTATTTTATAGGGATCAGCTGGATTACGACACATGGGCGAGTTTTGATAAGGTAAGAAAAATCAAAGGTCCAAAATCTTTGTAAAATTTTGAGGTTCTAAATATAATTTTTTCATCAAAAACTCATGATTCAGGTATAGATTTTTCATAAACCAACCATGCCCAACACATTTATGGGTCAGAACTGCAAAAAAATTAGAGAGAGAGAGAGAGGTCAAATACAAAGTTGGTGGGCCAAGTCACGCAAAGTAGGTGCATGCTTACCTAAACTACCAAATTCAACCGAGTCCTTCCATTTCAGCATAAAAAGGCTTGGTGTGGTGTGGCTATAAATATAGGTAATGTTGTCTGCATTTGGATAGCTGGTTCTTGCTAGGTTAAAAGATCTGGTGAAAATTTGCCAACCACATAGGCCAATCAGACAGAAAAGCAACTCCTTAGTGGTGCCCCCAGATTGTGACCAAGAGTTGACCATCTGCATTTTTGGTGCTTAAAGGATGTAGACTTACTCGAGGCATTGACTGCTGAGGGGCCACGCGTTAGGACGTGCAATCTTTTAACATGATCCCCCTTCTATCTAATTCAATTAATGCATATCGCTGTCTATCCATATCAATCCACTATGTCAATGTCCCTGTCTTATTTCTTCTTTTGTCATCGAGTCTCCAAATAGTGGCAAAAATGTGTGTACCACCAATGCCTGTTGCATAGTGTTTTGAATAATGCACACTTTTTTTGGGGAAAATATCATCTCCAGGCCTAATTGTTTTGCCAAAATCTCTCCTTAAATTGCAAGCTTGACCCTCTTATTCATGCAATTTCCGAAAAGGTATTAATCGACCCACTCACTTTGTGGTGCTTTCCCAAGATTCATCATCTACCGTGATAATGAAACAGGATAAAATGGGCCTTCTCATTTTTGCGGGGTTTATTTGTTTGATCATCTATGTGTGTCATGTTTCCTAGGGCTCATTTTGTCAACCAGATGGAAGGTTATCATTTATAGGGATGTCAATGAATCGGATCCGATACTCGGACCCAATTCAATTCTATTTAGTTGCATTTGGTAAGTAATGGATTATGATGATATGGTTTTGATTTTTTGCTACAGAATCTGACAAATATTCGAATTTGACAGATTTGAATCCGTGTACATGTAAAAACGCTGACAGATTTGAATTAGTTTACATGTAAAAATGTGGATCTGGTATGAGCTTTCTTTTTAGGCAATATTGGATTAGTAAAATATGGTATTGATCACATCTAATCCCAACTGTTTACATCTTTAATCATTTGTCAAGAAAGGCGTGTCATGTTTGATATTTTGGATTGAGTTCAACCCTAAGTGTGACCCGGTTTGACACTAATGAAGGCTTTAGTGAAGTATTAGTACGTAATTAGTAGGGAAGGGGTTAGGTGTTAACATTCGATATGACATGTGGAGGGTTCACATTAATAAATGCTATGTATTTAACCCCAACTCTCTTTTCTTTATAAATTGAGGCATGGTTGCTTCATGAGTGCAACCAAGGTATCCTTTGTTTTTCATTGGGTTCAAGGTTCTACTCATCATTGACTTGATGGCCTGAGCTCACAGGTTGAGGAGAATGTCATACACCTACACCAACACTCATTTCTTTCATGGTGAATATCGATATTTGTTTTTAGATTCTAGTTATAGTTTTACATGAATGTCAATGTTGGGTTATGAGCCCACACCTCGCAGTGCGTGTGGGTGTCTTAGTGTTCTTGCGACACTTGCTGGAATCCCCCATCACCGGGAGGGTGGTGTGTGTTATCCCCGAAACACAAATTCACGTGTTCCTGTGTGTACGGAGGAATATCTTGGGACCCAGGATAATTCATATGTCAATGTTGCCCACGATGACTTTATAATAAAATAACATATAAAAAAGGTAGATATGCTTTTGACGGAAATGTTCGTCCGTAAGATAGATATGCGTTGGATGAAAATGTCCTCTCACTCCCCATAAATAAATTTGCACGTTTCGCCTTTGTTTTTAGCTTGTGTTACAACACATGGCTGCCTTCTCGTTTCTGCCTGATGAGTTGTAAAGCCGGATTCATAGTTTTTTTTTTCTTACAGAAAAGGAGTCCAAGGGTTCCCCCCAGCGCGGGTCCCGCTGTGCGGTCAGCGAGCAAGGGTCCGGGGGGGGAAAGCGCCCTTTTTTTTTGGGCTTATGTTTGAGACTTAGTTTCTTATGGATCAGACTCAACTTGTTTAGGTTTAGGGTTGTCTCCCTTGCCTTTTATAAATTCTTTCTTTTATTTCTCTCTTATAACTATTGAAAAGAGCAATAAGATTTCTCTCTGAGCGGCCGTGGTTTTTTTATTCTCTCTATTGAAAAGAATGATTTACAATAGAAATCAAATTAGAGAGTAGCGATTTACAGTAAAAAATAGATCAAAGAGTGGTGATTTACAGTAGAAATCAAATCAAAGAGTAACAATTTATAATAGAAATCATATCAGAGAGTAGCGATTTATAATAGAAATCAGATAAGAGAGTAACGATTTATAATAGAAATCAGATCAGAGAGTAGCGATTTACAGTAAAAATCAGATCAGAGAATAGCGATTTACAGTAGAAATCAGATCAGAGAATAACGATTTATAGTAGAAATCAGATCATCATTCGATTTGCAACATCCTTCAACAAATCGTTGTTCGATTTTTAGTGTTCTTCAGCAAATCGTCATTCGACTTGCTACTTTCTTTAGCAAATCGCTATTTTGATTTGTGGTATCCTTTGACAAATCACCATTGCGATTTGTAGTCCTCTTTAGTAAATCGTCAATCAATTTGCGACATTCTTCAATAAATTATAATTGTGATTTGTAATTTTCTTTAGTAAATCGCAATTGCGATTTACAGTGTCTCTTAGTAAATCGTTATGCGATTTACAATTGTCTTCAATAAATCGCTATTGTGATTTACAGTGTCTTCGGTAAATTGCTATTACGATTTAAAGTGTCTTCAGTAAATCACTATTGTGATTTACAATGTCTTCAGCAAATAGCTATTGCAATTTATGGTGTTATTCAGCAAATCGCTATTCATCTAGGATTTATAACAAAATTAATTTTTAATATATTCATGACTATGGCTATAAATATATCTCAAATTAATTTATATGTTAAATTTTGATAGAGGAAGAAAATAAAATTTATTTTAGAGAAGTATGATGATTTTAAAAAAAGGACCTGAAGTGGAGGTCAAATTTTATCCCATGAAAGATAAAAATCCTAAGTATTGTTTATATTTTGACTATGGCCATAAATGTGAATCGTTTACTTAGGGTTATTTACCTCTTATTAGAATGGTGCATGTGTCATTCGTGTTTTTTCATTGTATATTTGAAATAAAATAAAAAGAAATAGAACAAGGTAATCATGAAATTAAGCTTAAACTGAATGCTCATTCCTAAACTAAGTAAAAATTCTCATTGAGTATTTAATTACAACCCTCGAATTGAATACAACAATTGAAAAAGAAAATAACAAAAAAAATAAAACACCTACAAAATTGAGCAAATATATTAGTAATAAATATAGGCTTAGTCAGATTTTCCTTTAATATTGAAAAATTGAAAGAAATCATCCAAAAATAGGTCTTTCAAGCTCTAAAATAAGGAAAATTAAGCAAAATAAAATAAATGATGTATCAAAATACTTATAATCGTTATGAAGACTCTAGACTTATCTTAAAACCATTTAAGATTGAAGTTTTTTGAGAAATCATGAAAGAAAATTCGAAATTGAAGGCCTTTTGTCAAAAACAGGAATTTGAGAAAAAGTAAATAGACTTCTGTAATTTAGATGTTTCAGAGGCCATACGAATTCAAATTATACCAAATTTGTGGGAGAAGTTTACTAACATGATTAAAAAACTTTCTTAAGTTACAAAATGGGAAAATCAGCTTTGGTTTAGAAATAGTGATGTTGGGAAGTCACTGTTCTGTTTCAAGAAATGAACATATTACAGAACCTGAAGTTCTGTAACTAGTTCTAATTTTTAACAGAATTAAAATAATAAATAGATATAAAATTTTATAAAAATTGGCAGGAATAAATTAGACACATAAAGGAAGACAACCCTCTTTACAGATTTGAAAAGTGATCTTCCGTTGGGGAGATATGACTCTGGGAAAATAGACTGAAATCTGTGCAATATAAAAAATGCAGAATGATAGGGGTTTGGTTTTTAATCAAAATGAGGCATGAAATTACCATAGGAATCACTGCAAATTGATATAAATAAACTAGATTCAATCATAAAGGCACCGCTTTTTACAGATCAAAAATACGATATTTGGTTAGGGAGATGCGCCACCGACCAGTTGACCCTGATTTGAATAATGATTTGCTAAATAACACCATAAATGACAATAGCGATTTGCTAAAGAAATTGTAAATCGCAATAACGATTTACTGAAGATACTATAAATCACAATAGCAATTTACTGAAGACAATTGTAAATCGCAATAGCAATTTACTGAAGAAAATTGTAAATCGCACAACGATTTACTAAGAGACAATGTAAATCGCAATTGTGATTTACTAGAGAAAATTATAAATCGCAATTGCGATTTATTGAAAAAGATCACAAATCGAATGGCGATTTATTAAAGAGGACTACAAATCACAATGGTGATTTGTCTAAGGACACCACAAATCGAAATAGCGATTTGCTAAAGAAAGTAGCAAGTCAAATGACGATTTGCTGAAGGACACTACGAATTGAACAATGATTTGTTGAAGGATGTTGCAAATCGAATGACGATCTAATTTCTACTGTAAATCGCTACTCTCTGATATGATTTCTAATGTAAAACGCTACTCTCTGATCTGATTTCTATTGTAAATCGTTACTCTCTTATTTGATTTATACTATAAATCGCTACTCTCTGATCTGATTTCTATTATAAATCTCTACTCTCTTATTTGATTTCTATTGTAAATCGCTACTCTCTGATCTAATTCTTATTATAAATCGATACTTTCTGATCTAATTTATACTATAAATCACTACTCTCTAATTTAATTTCTACTGTAAATCGCTACTCTCTGATCTGATTTCTAGTGTAAATCGCTACTTTCTTATTTGATTTCTATTGTAAATCGCTACTCTACTCTGTTTGACGTTGACACCATTATCTTTGTTGTAAATCGTTATTCTCTGTTTACTTAGTTTGAGACTTGCACCTTAGTATCATGATGAACAATAGAGAAAATGCTGATTTTTTTGGTAGTTCAACTATTTCTCACAAACAGATTATGACAAAGAGTGCTCTTACGATAATAGATGATGACGATGGCAAAAGGTACTCTGACAGCAGCAGACGATGACAAAAGGTGATTCGGTGACAGCAGACGACGATAAATGGTGCATCGTCAATCGAAACTCCTGTTATAGCAAATGGTGCATCGTCAAAGGGTGATTCAAAATGTTTAGGGGGGACATATTACGAAGAGCTCAGGTTAAAGCAGAGGAGTTTACTCTTTAGGGCAAAAATGACGATGATTTTAACCCTTTTTGATGGAAGGATATTTTTGTTATTTTCTCAAAACATCATTTTATGACGCTAATGGTGGAAAAGGATACTTAAGTCATGCCGACACACACGGCGAAATGCACCCCCACGTGATTATATACATAGCAGTCACCTGTGTGTTTGAGGGAAAACATATAACTTGTTTTGCAGGTCAAGCGATTGCCCATCACCCTAGCAGGTCAACCCTATCTGAATCCACCCTACACTGGAACTGGCAGTAGGCTGTGGCTGTTCACAACCCATGACATTGCGTTGCCGTGGACTGGTCATAGATGCCCGGGACTTGCCTTAAATGCCTCCACTAGGGGGTACGGGGCAGAACTCTTTTACGGCCCAAAAGGTCGCTGTATCACCCGTACTGTTGTCGAGCCTTCGATTTTCTCACAACGCAACAAAACTAGAAAATCGATAACTCCAATTAGGGTTTTCCAACATATGAAAAAATGCCTTGGCGTGGACGGCCCAGTGCGCTCTGTGGCTGGCTACTGGTGGATGGCCATCGTCGACGACATCCGGGCTCGGTTGCAGGAGGCCACCGACGGTTGTTGTGTCTGCAGGCAGTAAAAGGGGAAAATAGGGGTTTTTGAGTTTTGCAGGCTTACGACCATTGCAATCGCCGGAAGACAGCGGTGGAAGACGGTGACTGGTAGCCATCCACCGACCGTCGCCACCGGCTGTTTTGGCCCACCGCTGGTGGCGATTTCAGCCCGAGCGATGCCTGTATAAACAAAAAAACAACAACCCCTTTTCTCTTACCTTTCATCACTGGCGTCTATCGGGAGGACTCACCGATGGTAGAGTGCTGCCATGGGGTGGCCTTCACCGATGGAACCTCGCACTGTCTGCGCTTCATCTCTGTGGCAGCGAACGGAAGCTGGGTCTCGTCGGCCGCCAGTGAAGACGACATGGTTTTTCTTCCACCATCTTCTAATGGCGGTCGGTGGTGGATGACGATGGACTACGTCACCATTGAGCAACCATCAGAGCCGGTAGCCTTGGCTGGCCGCTGGTGATGACAGCAACCTCGGTGACGCTGAAAAAAAGGCGTGAAACCTTACCTCTCCGGTGCTTGCCGGCGTCAGATTCCTGTCGCCGGGGGGAGGGGGGAGACCATCATCGTCGCCGATGGAAGCTACCGGTGCCGGTAGTCAGCTACCTGGATCCGAAAATCGGGGGAGAGTGACCTTGGTTTTCAGTTTCTAAGAAATCAAATGTCTTCAGTTTCTCAGAAGCCAAAAACTTTGTTTTTATCGGGTAGTTTAGGTCCGAGCGGGTCGTGTCCAGACCTGACCTGGCGGCTGACCTGATCCGAATTCATTGTGGATGGATCGGGTCTCCGCCGGCTCAGGGCAGAACCAAACAGGACACGGATCCTTTTAGGTCTGGACCCAAACATTGGGACCTGACCAGACCAGACCTGAACCCATTTATAGTTTTGCAGGGTCTAGGTCTGATCCGGACAGACCAAACCCAGGATCAGGATCCGACCCGAACATTGTGAATCAGGTCTAGGTCTAGACCAGGTTGTGATCTGGATCAGACCCGTATCCGATTTGGAATGGGTTCGAATATGGAACACGTTATGGATATGGATTTGACCCACAACCTATTTGGATTGGATAATGGATTCAGATCAGGTCTGGATCATTGGATCCAACCCGAGACCTGGTCATACATGGGTCTGGATCTGGACTTGAAGGATCTGACCCAGGATCTATTAGAACTTGATCTGGATCCAAATTGAATTAGATCAGGTTCAAAATAAGGTCCATGTACTATTTAAACCCATTTAAAACAAAATTAATTTTGTGAACCATACAAAGAGTTCTAGGACTGGTTCAAAGTTGTTTTTGACCGGTTCCTGAATATAGAAATCCTGAATCTATGAAGAAACAGGGATTTTCTCATTCGGTTTTAGGGGTTTATGAGCTTTTGTACATATTTTAAATTGGTTAGACTATGCAAAAACTGGTTTAGGCCTTTGGTTGACTGGTTCAAGGACGTTTCAGACTGGTTCGAAGTATTATAAGATCAATTCCAGCTTGAGGACCTCGTGTTTTACCCGTAAGAGTATATTTTTATCAATTTTCATGCTTTATGCATGTTTATTGTTAAAGAAGCATGACTTATGCATGTCTAATACATGCATTTTATGTTATTTAAGTTATACATAATGTTTTAAGCATGAATTATGACTAAATTCATGATATTTATGATATATTTTTAACAAAATTTATTTATTCATATAAGTTGAAGCATGAATTTATATTTTTAATGATATAATACATGTTTCGTCATGAATATACATGCATTATTATGTGTGCATGAACATGCTTCATAATACAAATATGTTTACGGTAAAAGATCTCAATTAACTGAATCATGCAATCACCAAAGTGATGTGAGTTGTGTTGATTGAGGATTCTTTGGACCTTGTTAAGATTCAATATTATGATTGTGTGTGACTTTATGAAACAATGATTCTATTCAAAGTTAGGTCATTGTGTTTTAAATTCACATAAGGTGTAATAGTATATGTGTAAACTAACCCATGAAACATGTTTATACCCAAAGGTACAATGCTGAATTGCCTCTGGTTACATGATCTACTAGTTTCACCAATTGAAGTTAATTTCTTATGAATTAAGGAGAAGAAGCAACTGTGAGTATTATTGTTTTCATCAAAGTGGAACGATAATGGTCTAATTATGCTTGTCTTGAAAAAAGTAAATAATAAAAGGTCACAATTTTTGCCTTTTCAACATGAGTTTCGCTTGAGCAATAATATGGTCTTTTCTTTTGCTCCTTTTTGTATCTGGTTCTTTTATCATTGATGATTCTAGTAACATCCCTTTGTTAGACGGATCTAATTTCTCATATTAGAAAAAAATAGTTTTATTCACTCTCAGTTACATGAACTTAAATTTGACCCTTAGGATTGATGAACATCTCGTTCTTATAGAGCAGAGTACAACCAAATAAAAGGCTACCTCTGAGAAGTGGGAGTGCACAAATAGACTTAGCTTATTGCTTATGCAATCTCAAGTGGCTAAGAACATTCAAGGCATCATCGTCCCTCACTGCAGAACAATGAAGGGTTTTATGTGAGCCATTGAGACTCAATTTGTCAGTTCTAATAAGGTTAGGACCAGTATACTAATGTTCAAATTGGTCTCAATAAAATATTCTGGTAAGAGTCACATCTGACATCACATCTTGGAGATGAAAAATATTGTATCTTAAATGAATGACATAAAGTTCACCATTTCTGACTCCTTTTTGGTCCATCTAATTTTGACCTCATTGCCTAATGAATATAAAACCTTCAA
The DNA here is from genome assembly GCF_984573655.1 of Nuphar pumila. Taxonomy (NCBI): domain Eukaryota; kingdom Viridiplantae; phylum Streptophyta; class Magnoliopsida; order Nymphaeales; family Nymphaeaceae; genus Nuphar; species Nuphar pumila. Next base: position 103,685,152 of record NC_143254.1, read on the forward strand.
GATCTCCTACAACACACATAACGACGAATGATCTTTTAATGACCTCTTGACCAAGTGTGTTAAAGATGAAGAAAAACTGAAGGGTGAGAGGGTGTCAAGTGCATATATGGTCTCTCGTAAATAAAAATATAGGTCAGAGGCAAAGAAAAGTTCATTCAAGAAGAAGAATAAGAAGAAAACCTCTGAGAGTTCAAACTCTCAAGCGAAAGCCAAATCCCAGACATAAGGTTCTTAAAGTATTTCTTTTACAAAAAGAAGAGACATAAAAAAGTGGACTGCCTGAAGCATAAGAAATGACTTGAAAATAATGGTAATAAGTCATTTGTTTCTCATGAGTACAATTTGATCAATGTTCCATTGCATAGTTGGTTGATTGATTCTAGTGCCACGGTGCACATTCCCAACTCTTTGCAAAGGGAACCAACAAAGCATAAAAGAAGCGTCTTCTCAGAAAATAAGATGCGTTCACATATCAAAAACGTTGAGACCTGCAGAGTTATGTTGGAGTTAGGATTCATTTTGGATTTGGTCGATACATTTTATGTTTCATCCAATAGTTGGAACCTTATTTCGATTTCAAAAATTGATAAGTTTGGTTTTATTTTTAAATTTGAAAACTCTAGGCTTATTATTATTAAAAATTATATTCTTGAAGGTTCTTCATATGTGGGTGATGGTTTGTATCGTTTAAAAATCAAATTTCAAATTTGGAAATCTCACTCCATTGTGAATACTATGATTGATAATAAATGTGGGCTGATGGAGGATCAATCATATTTGCTATGGCATCGAAGGTTATGACACATCTCGAAAGAGAGAGTTCAAAGACTTGTGAAATAAAAAATTCTTGAATCCCTTGATTTCATAGATACATAACCATATGTTGACTATATAAAGGCTAAGCAGTCTAATACATATAAAAAAGATGTCAAACACAACAATGAAAAATTGAAAATCATGCATTATATATATATATATACTAATGAAGGTACGGAACAAATGAGTAGAACTCACTTTTTTCTTCAAAAAGTTCTACTTTTTGTAGATCAAATGTTACCATGTGATCTACATAGTTTGTTTAGTAAGAAACTTGTTTTGAATCATGTGATTATGACAAGTAACTATGTTTTTTTAAAGGGGTCCAAAGATCAATGGCACACAATGTGTCAAATTTTTATAACTCAAAAGATCATATTTTTACATCAGAAAATCACAGTCCAAGGCTTGATCCTTATGAAACAAACAATGCTGAATACATCTCAGTGGTTAGATTGAGTCAATACAATTTGCACCTATGATTTCTATCTCATTAGTTTCATACCTTCGTTAGTAGCCAATAATTATCCTATATATGGTGTTTGTGATAGTTGCTTGATCCATAGGTGTTTAAACTAAAAACACTCAGGCTGAGCGTTGATCTCACCAATGCGTGATGGATGCTCAGCGTTTTGTTTTGTTTTGTTTTTTGTTAAATCAGCTTTCCCATTTGAGGCGACTTTAAGTTCAACGTGGATAATGAGATGGACTCTCTGTTATTCAAGCTTTATTGCTTAGAGAACTAAAACTTGGATCATATACAGAATGTGTGAATTTGTTCCTCAAATGTATCCTTTTATTTGGGTGGCTGGGCCAAGGGAAAGGACACCCCATCATTGACTGCAAATCAGCAGGCCTCTGGTTGGTAAAACCTTTTGAGGTCCACTCTGCCTATCTTTGTCCTTGCAGCACCCATGGACGTCCAGACGATTTGGTGATGTACACAAGTCACCCTTAGCAGATGAGTAAGCCCTCGCACGCTCAAATGTACCTGAACGGTAACTTCATTAATCAAAATTATTCTTCATTCACCTGAATTGCCAATGATAGCAACGACACACCAAATCTGCTTTAGACGACAAAACCAATGAGAAGGAAGATTCATTATTCCATAATGCAAGCAATGGTCTCAAATTAAACAGTAGAACAAAAAATTAACCATTCCCCATGATTGGTTGATGGTAATAGTGAAATGGCACAAGAAATAAAATACAAGATTTACAACCAATTAGAAGCAAAACATGAAAAGCTATGCTGTCGTGAGGAAGGATGGCAATCCCCGGCCTCGACCGGAGGGTGAAGAGCGTCACAAAGCATCTCACAGCCCAGGACCGCCAGCTACTTCTCAGGCGATTCGGTCATGGGCCAGCTCAGTGGAAGGCCCTATACTTGCTGGTTCTTCTCCTAATTAAGGCGAGAATGGTGCGGCATGGTGAATCTTTGCTTTCGGAGATCTCTGGTGAAAGTTATGAGGAAATGCTGATCCCTTTCAAGTGGACGTTACTTGCTAGTTTTTCCGGCAGTGATCCTCACAAGAGCATCGATTATAGTTATGCCTTTCAGGAACTACCTGCAGTTTGAAATTTTGTTTCTCCATCAAGTTCTCTGCGTTGAACCATGGCTTATTTCTGATTCGATTGAACTCCATGGAAGAAATGATCCAGATCTTGCATGGCGAATGGCTGGCAAAACACTAGTTGTGCACCAGTAGACTCCCGACATAGGCCTCAAACTCCAAGCATCAAACCGAGTGCCTCTGTTACGGGCCCACACCAGGGGCGTAGCTAGGATTCATGTGAGGGGGGGGGGGGCAAACAGGGCTGTAGCAAAAAAATTTTTATTTGTGCGATAGTCGGGGGTTCGGGGGCAGCACCCCCGAAAAGTTTTTTTTTAGATAAAATAAAAAATGGCTACAATTATTAATAAAAATCCATTTCATATGGACAAATCAAACTATTTGCTGCAGTCAGGACTGGGATGGGCTACAAAAATAGATAAAAATCTATTTCATATGGAATCAGGGCTGGGCTAGGACTGGGCTTTTTAAAAAAAAAAAATTAAACTGTTTCGGGAGGTAGGACTGGGCCAGCCCAGTCCTGCCCCCCCTAGCTACGCCCCTGGCCCACACAACGCTGAACTGGTTCCCGGCGTGGCAGGAGCCCACGCCCGTCCTTGTGATACTCTGGAAGCTTCTAGGCATGGCAGTCGTTGGTATGGCCACCACCTTGCGGAAGGCGCATCGTAGAGGTCGTGGCCAACCTGGCGCATGATCTGGCATGTGCTTGTTAGAAAGCCGTTAGGGCTTTTTGCTTTTGCATTTTGCTTTTGCGTTTTTTGTTTTCACACACAGCTAGGGCCCATCATGTAAGGGCGCCTATATAAGCCCTACTTTGTAATTGTTGGAGTATGAATGAAATCGGTATTGCTTCTCCCCCTTGTTTCTCTCTCACTCACTCTCTCTCGCTCCTTTCTGCTCTTCTTCCCCCTACCGGGATCTCTTCGCTTTCTCCGGCCTCCTCTCTTGGGTCGGCATCCCCTTCTAGTACCCTTGCTGTAAGGGTCGTGGCCTGGGCATGGTTCTCCCAACCATCTGCACCACCGTGCGCCTCACCACCGTGCTAGGGTGCCCTGCATTCCGCACGCCCCTGCACTCCCTCTACTTTAACGTCCACTACAAGAAATATGCGGATTAGCGACAGACGCAATCCATCGCAAATCCGTTTAGCAACGGATTGGCGATGACTTAGCGACGGATAGCGTCTGTCGCATAATCCTGGTTGCTAAATAGCGACAGAACTAATCTGTCGCAAATTAGCGATGGCTTAGCGATGGATAATATAATCTTTTGAATGTAATCCATCCCTAATTCATCGCTAAACAACCACAAATTTCGTTTTGCGATGAAATATAATCTGTCGCTATTTTAGCGATGGATTACATTCCATCGCAAAACCAAATATTAGCGACGGATAATATCCGTCGCTAATCCATCGCAAAATCTAAAAAAAAAATTTTAAAAAATTATTTGAAATATAAATATCGAGAAAATATTTATGGTTACACTGTATAAAAGACAAAGTACACATGTGTGCCTTAATGAGATAGAACAAGATCATGGGCTCAATCAATTGCTACATAGGTCCAACCAGATACAACAAAGTCCAGCCTGTTTCAAGACAGCCACAGAGCTTAGGCACTGCAAATTGGCCTAGACCGAGCTCAGGCCTGTTTTCTCCCCCATGCTGAGGGACTCTCTCTCTCTCTCTCTCTCTCTCTCTCTCTCTTTGATCAATGTAAAAGGGCATTAATGCACAAAGCCATAAGCATAACAACAGATAGAAAGGATACAGTTGGAAAAATTATGGTTTTTAACTAGTGCAAAACGATGTCACTAAACATGGTAAACCCATGAATCATTCTAAAAAAAAATAAATCTTTTGATAGTTAAAACATCATTAGTGCACATATATATGCATTTGCAACTATATGTGTTTTCATTTTCCGGGTAGATGGTATTGAGTGCCACTACCCATCATAAAACATTCATTCAATGGCAATCATGCCGGGATGCCATGTAAACAATTCAGGTTCTACCAATCATTTTGGTTCAGAAGTCAACTAGGTTGTAGTTTATGATGCCAGAAAGACTCAAATGGGACACATCCCAAATGATGATGACTAAAGCAAGTTGACATTAGAAAATGAGATATCAAATATTAATGAAAAATAAAGAGTTTGGCATGAGCTATGTAAAACTCACTGGTCTGTTTCCTCTACTGGTTAAAGCTTTTTCTTTTACAACACACACATAATCCTGAAATAACTCAAAAAGTATTGCACTAATTAAGTATTCAAGGTAATCAACTTTGGCATACACTGTATTGTGTACATGCTGACAAGAAGGACCATGGCTCAACAATTTACAGTATTCCCGCTAACATCACAAGAGGCACTACACAATACAAGATTTTCACTCTCTCTAGCCTTTTAACAATGCAGAGGATCAAAAGAAACTATTACCTTGGTGGAACACTATGTTGCTAGGATAATTTAATTATACCCCTATCAGCTTCGCTTTCATAAAGAATATAACATGAACCACATGAAATGCTACATGTTGGGATTTGAACCATCCAGTTTCTTCTCTATGTTGCTATCACATCAATGAGCTCCGATGATGCATGTGTTGAAAGAAGCATTCAGAAGACTGGAAATGAAAGATCAACAGTATGATGAAAAAGTTGTGCTATGTACGCTGCCTTTGAGATAACTCTTTAGGTCTATCACATGTAACCCTCAGATGACATTTCTGAGTCCATGAAAGTGCACATGGAGAAAACCTTTAAATTTAAAGAATTGTGTTTGATAGTACTTGGATAAACCCTAAAGCAAACACAAACCAGTGTTCAACTCAGCATTAACAGTTTAGGAGATTAAAGTCATAGATTCTGGTTGCAATCTTTCTGTTTTAATTACAGAAACACGTGATTAATGGTCATCTCATGTTCTACAATATGTCATAACAGTTTGGGAGATGGTTTATCTTGAAGAACTGTAGTCCCAAGTCCATTGGAAATATAAGAACCGAAAATTCCATACTGGTATTATCCTCACTGGCATGTATGCTACATATCCAAATCACAACAATCAACTAATACTTGAAATTTATAAAAATTAAACAATTTCGTTATAGCCACCAGCATAGCCATTTCTGGGAGAATTTCTTGTCACATAGGAACATCTAAAAGTTCTCCTGGTCTATGATGCCATGAATAGAAAGTAGCACAGAGCTTACATGAATTTCAAACTAATAAATTGGTTCTATCTAAAATGTTTACACATGCAATCTTTAGTTGTTTCATTAGACCAAGCAACTACCTGAAAGCCAAATGCTTTTTCCCATTCAAGATAGTATCCATTACAGTACACTGATCATCAATATTCTGTGGATTTCAATCAAATAAAACTTATTATATTCTAAAATGTTTATATATGCAATCTTCAGTGGTTCCATTAGACAATGCAACTACTTGAAAGCCAAATGCTTCTTTCCCATTCAAGATAGCATCCATTACAGCACACTGATCATCAAAAATGCCATAGAAAAGGCCATAAAACTCAATCCTAAAAAAGAACCAGCATTAAATAAATAACAATAATAACATAGCATTAACATTTTTCCTTTAGAGTTCTGTTAGAATTTTGAAATTCTGAAATGATTAGGAAAAAGTGAAACAATAGTGTTAGGGATCCTGAATGGAGAAACGAAAAGAAGAAACTAGTGCAAATATAACAAGATCAACACAAAGATCTGATGCTTTGCAAAAGGCAATGTACATATTGTTCCTCTTTTGTAATTTTCTTATCCATCTCCTTAAACTTTTGAGTCAGAATTTCTACTCCAGTAGAAGAAAGCATGTGCAACATAAGAGCTTCTAATGTTCTTGGGAAGTTTTTCTGGAAAAAAAAGAGAAAGCATGTCTTTGGGCCTCACTAGGTGCATCCCTGATATAAGCAATTTTATAAAGCATTTCTTCATGTAATGGAACCAACCTTTCCCTTTTGTTTCTTCCTTAACGTGAGCAACAAAATCTTCAGTTTTATAGTTTATGCACACATCTGCCCCAAGATCCTTGCAAAATTTGAGCTTCTCATCATTTCCTGAATAAAAAAAAATTAATATCACAGACATGTCACATCACATTCAAGGTTTAATTAACAATGCAAAGTGTTGATCAGTCACCTGCAGTGACAAAAACTCTTGCTTCAATATGTTTAGCTATTTGAATGACAAATGTTCTAATTCCGCTTGATCCTCCATGAACCTGTGACAAAAATAGCAGACCATCTTTGCAGATCCATTTAAGAGACATAAACATTGCTCAAACCCAGAAATCATAGGAAGCATTCTAATTACAAATCAATATTATTTATAAACAAGATCCTTTTCCGAAGACTTGGAAGTTGTCACTTGAGGTGCTACTTTCCATAAATAGTGGTTGCAGGTTCTAGGAAGATTGAGAAATCGTTGGACACAGTCATGGGTTTAGAAGAAGCATAGATTAGAGATATACCTGCAAAGTTACAACTTCATTGTAGTAATTTTCTATATGAGTGGCTCCTGAAACATCCAATCTGCATCATTGAAGTATTAAGTGTTACTAGAGAACCAATTTTGCAACTAATCAAGTTACATATATCCTTATAATAATACATATAACATCTCATTTGATATCTAGAATGACAATTGGGAGCTTATGTATTGATAAAATAACCAGCATCAGCAAGACACTTTACTTTGGTACCCATTGGTAGAAGGGCACGAAAACTATCACAATGAAGTATTGATGTCAACCCACCAGCAGAACAACCTAACAATAGAGCCTGTATTGTGTTCCTAGGTTACAAATATGGGAAGCAGTAGCAATAGCAATAAATTATAAAAATAAATAAGTGCATTTGAAGCATACATTTTTTGCTTTATTCATTCCCTTGGCCAATAAATCTTCAATTACAGCAAGAAATATCATGGCTCCTCTAAAATGAAGATTCAAGGCCTAATGTAGAAAACACAATGGTTCAATTCCATGATCAAAAGCACTGTGAGAATAATTAAACTGCATTCAAGATTCAATGTCAAGATGCACTCACAAATAACAGATTGATGTGCATATGAAATTAAAGTCAAGAGACTACTGGGAAATGGCAAATACTAAACACTTACGGGATCTACTTCTTCTATATCTCCAATGAATGATGCTCCATCACAATAACGAACCTTGACCCTGTTCCAGTTGTAAAAATCTGGAGAGCAATATAAACATAGCACTTGGAAAAATATTGACATCAAAGTTTGAATGAAGATTTTAAAATAAAAAAAAAGGCATAATGAGATGAGAAAAAATAAATTAATTGGTTTCTAGTATATAGTTCACAGAGTTGCTTCACGAAAAACATGCATGCTCACAGTACTTCATGCTGCTTGTAGAAACTTAGGATTGGAGCAAAATACATTACCTGGATTAAGTGATGCTTTATTCCCCAAAATGCCAGAAAATGTAATTTTCTGGGTCATTTGCTTTGAAGAGCCCAAACGATTTTTTTTGCGTGCAAGACAACTTGTGATGTTGTTGCACCACCCTCCACCCTAAGATATAGATCAAATTAGATTGTGTAAAATACCAGATATGACCTATGGCTACATCAGCAGATGACAGAAACAGTTCAAATTTCTAAGTGAAGGATAACAACCATAAAGCCTCAGGAGAGGTCACTTAGCAATTTTCATAAGCTTTTGACATAACTAGGAAAAGCATCTTAGTCATGGAATTAACACAGGAAAGTAATTGACAACCTAAAACCTTAGATCTCACAATGTGAGCCATAATCATGTGAACCAGTAAGGGTGAAGAACCTAGGCAAGCAGTATTTCTCATGTTAGGGCAAGTAATGGGAACTAGATGTAAATATTGGGTACTACCTCATGACATCTAGATTCTATCAATTTTCTCCACAGGCATAAACATAGCACTAGTTTAGAATTTGAACACAAAACATGGTCCTATATAGCTTTTGTTTGATATGAGTTTTAAAGATGGCATGAGAACTATATCTAGAAATCCTAAGCATGAGATATAGAATTTGTGTAAGCCATCTGCCCACCTGTACATCAACAAATTTGTAGTCACAAGCACCACTAGAACAAATTTCATAGGAAGTCCAAAGTGAAACATGCTCAAAGGCCAAAAGAGATACATGACCTCTCAAGGAAATCACAATTTGTGCCTTATAGTTTACAAATTAGGTACGAAAAGAAGAAAAAGTTAGATCCACATATAACATGTAGGTTGCTGATTCTTAACAACTTATGCTACATGATTTTTTCTTTCATGATACCATTTCTTCCTAAAACCTCAAATATGCTCACATCACTAAGCTAAAACATCTATAGAATGCATATTTTAACCTGTGATTTTTTTAAACTGTCAATAGAATAAAAAACAATTGAAAACAACATTCAGTGCATTAAGCAGCCTAAAATGAACTTATAGCAAAGAGGGTCAGGATAAAATTTCTCCAATCAATATTTAGCAAACCGTCTACACCAGCTCAGGTGAGCACCACCAGCATAATATGGTCGAGTAGCATGAAATGGTACTACCGCATGAATCCAAGCAAGGTGGGATGTGAGCTGGACAAACTAATAGGAGATTGACTTGTGATACATGGTCATTGTCACAAACTTCATCATAATCTAGGAATTACAAGTAAACATACTATAGATGAATGGAACGGGAAAAAGGGATTCCTTGACCAAGGATCTTCTAAAAGGCCCCATAAACAAAAGAATGACTCACCTCAATGTGGACAATCCAGTTATTTATCCTTGATCCAGAACCTTTGTCAATATAATGAGTAGGTGGGCTTCCATCTAAGCCAAAAATCAAGCAAGGGAGCTCGGATCCCTCGCCATCATGGAAAATGAGTCACCGAGTTTGTGTTTTCCTATTTTGCACAACAAAGACGTGAGGAAGAGCGGCAAAGAGGGTTGCAGAGAGAGAGAAGGACAAGAGGGTCGCAGAGAGAAGGAAAGAGAGGGGTAGCTAGAGAGAGGCACACCTGCGAGGGTTGGGGGCTCCGGCGGTGCTCGACTCCTCCGACGGAGCCCAACTCAGGCTTAGGCCTCTAGCGGTGTTCGACCAAGGTGGAAAACAAGAGGGAGGGAGAATTTTGTGCCCTAGATGGGCCATTTTATATCGAAAATTAGCAACGGAAAAATGCCATCGTAAAATCCATCGCTAATTAGCGAGGGCATAATGACAGGAAAATTTTGTCGCTCATCCGTTGCGACGGATTTTATGACAGAATTGTTCTGCCACTAAGCCCTCGCTAATTAGCGACGGATTTTGCGATGGAATTTTTCCGTTGTTAATTCCAATTTTAGGGATGGCTAGTTTTTTCTAGCTAATCCATCGCAAATTTTTGTCTCTAATTAAGGTTTTTCTTATAGTGGTCACGTGTCTCAATGCACGAACATCCCTACTATCGCATTGCTCCCCTATCATGGCCTTTATGTGCAGGCTCTAAAGCACCACATGCCCCCACGCACCACTCGCCTTAGTAGTGCGGGCTTCACGCATAATCGTCCCTGCCGCATGGCCTGCATGCCTCAACACTACGCGCTTCACGCACGGTCGTTCTGGCCGAGCGCCTCTTGCACGAGTTTGCCCTTGCAGTTTTAGCATCTCTGTTGCACGCCTCAACGCACAGCCATCCCTGCTACCACGCACACAGTCATCCTGTGTCGCATCACGCCGCAAGCCTCAGTGACCCAAGAGGTAACTTCCACGTGCACTGCCACACCAACTTCTTTTTGCCCCCACGCGAGCTTCCCTTAGCGCCTTGCACAACCCTGTGCAACGCGCGCCTAGCGCACCCGCACCTCTGGCCTACTCAAGACTTCCTCGTCGTGCACCCCCACTATGCGGAGTCTGAGCATTTCGGTCACACCCGCACCAGCCTTATCCAAGTGTGCTGCCCCATCAAAAACCCCTCTGTGCAATCATTGCTCACGAGGGATGCTTTCCCCAACGAGGCAGGATTTTCCCTTTTGTGCCCAGAGGGCATCGATCAGAAGCTCGGACCATCCAAGACTTACACCGGTTTAGGCTCGACCTGGTGCACCCTAGCGCAACACCTGCATTGTTAGCTAATTCAGCTTCGAACGGAGTTTTGGATAGTTCAGAACTGTCGGGCTTATCACATTGGTATCAGAGTGAACCACCGCTCATGGATGTTCTAGAATCTTCAAGGGAACATGAGTGAATCGAGGAATCACTTCGCCACAGCGAGCAGGCTCGGGCCTTGGCCTAGCAGACTCATGTTGAAATGGCGAAGGATCGGCAAGCGAATGCCGAGAACTTCCAACATATATAGCGTACACTAGTATTATTGACAGAGCAACTTGAGATGCTAAGCACCTTCGTACGCACCGTACAAGGCACAAACGGTGGTTGCACCAACCAGTCGCGTTACCCGTGTGCGACAGGCCCTGGCATGGCCGACTAGGCCAACATGTTCGACCGGACAGACAACGCGGTTGAATCCCTCCTCGGTGAACCGCCGAGGCATGCACAAGGTGGAAACTATTATGGCTATGAGACCAGGCCTAGCCACAAGGTGAGATTTGAGATTCCTATTTTTTCCAGCAAAAATATCCGAGAATGGCTTTACAAGGTGGCACACTTCTTTACTTGCCACGGCACATCCCTCAATGCCAAGGTCGACAAAGTCGTTGCCCGCATTAAGGGCAGCGCTCTCAGGTTGTACCAGTGGATGGTTATCATGCGAGGCAAACCCACATAGGACTAGTTCATGACCGGGATCATGGAGCATTTTGGTCCTACGTCCCTCAACAATTATCATATCGACTTGAAGAAATTACGGCAAAAAGGTAGCCTCAAAGACTACCAGAATGAATTCGAGGAACTTTGCACATTGCTCCCGCACGTGGATGGAGAGACCTTACTGGGCTCTTACACTGGCGGTTTGCGCGAAGAGCTTCGAATTGAGGTCTTGGCCACCAATGTTAGAACCCCCGAGGAGGCTTACAAAATAGCCCGTCTGCATGATGAGAAGCAAAAACAAATGGGGGCTTTGAAAAGGCCCCACCACCCAGTCGAGCCGCATGACCATGAAAAGTCAAGCAAACCAACCCCGCAGTTTGCCTGAGGCGCCTCGCCAACCACTTCAAAGGTGTAATTCATCTCTTGAGCTCAACAAGAAGAACAAATCAAGAAAGGACTTTGCTTCAATTGTAATGAGAAATGGTCATGAGTCCGTCAATGCAAAAAGTTCCATGTTTATCAAGTAAGGGATGACAGTGAGGACAAAGGCAGAAGCTCCGTCGAGTCAAAAGAGAGAGAAGACGATGGAGACCCCACGCATGGGACCTCTCACACCCAACCCACAATCCATGCAAATTTGTGGGAAGGAATGCTCCCAAGAAGTGGATGTCCTAATCGACACTGGGAGCACTCACAATTTCATTTGTGAGAGTCTAGTGTTGTCATTAGGTTACAAGTTCAAGGAACACCCGACATTCGATGTTATGGTGGAAGACGACTCTCACCTCAAATGTCGAGAGTTTTGCGCCGATGTGCCACTAAGGTTATAAGATAGTGGGTTCATGGTGGACCTTTATGTGATTCCCATAAGAGGAGCAGACATAGTTTTGGGAATGCAGTGGTTAAAACGGATTGGGCAAGTTGTTTGAGATTTCTCCTCCATGGAGATAAAATTCAAAAACGAAGGAAAGAAAATCAAATTGGCAGGTGTCAAAGCCCCTACAGCCACCACCATTGAGTTCATGACGGCACTGCAATTATTTCACGGCAACCACACAACCTACCTTCTCACTGCCCAATCCCTGAGCACGACCAGGAAAAAGAGCTCCTCTCAGACCGTTTTGCCAGAAATAGCAAGGTTGTTGAGAAACTTGGTGAATGTTTCAAAAGAGCCCCGTGGATTTCCCCCCACCAAGTCCCAAGATCACTGGATCCCTCTAAGGATGGGGAGTGAGCCCGTTACGGTGGGATATTACAGGTATGCCCACTCATGGGAAATAGACCGAGAGCTCCAAAGGCGTGATGAAATTTGAGCCATTCTCAGGGCCGACATCACGCGAGCACCACAACACATGAGGCAGGTCTACGATAGAGTGTGGTAGGACTGAAACTATGATGAAGGGGACGAGATAAATTGGGCTTCAGAGTGACTAACTGGGATTCTTGTCTTGAGGGCAAGCACAAGGCAGAAGCATGGTGAGTTGTTATGAGCCCATGCAACCCTGAACTGGTTCCCGGCATGGCAGGAGGCCACGCCCATCCTTGTGATACTTTGGAAGCTTCTAGGCATGACAGGAGGCCACGCTCAGCCATTGGTACGACCACCACCCTGCGGTAGATGTGTCGCAAAGGTCGTTGCCAACCTAGTGCATGATCTGGCACGTGCTTGTCAGGAAGTCGTTAGGGCTTTTTGCTTTTGTGTTTTTCTTTTGCATTTTTTGTTTTCATGCCCAACTAGTGATACAAACCTCATTTCAAGTGCCAAAGCGTTTGCACAGTGAGGGCAGTTTGAGTCTCAACCGATGCATTGAAGGTTACAAGCACACCAGGGACTTGCTTGAGGAGGGTACCCAAGTGGTGATGTGCAGGGGGACACAAGGAAGCAAGTGCAGTGATGTTGTGCAGGGTGCGCAATTAACGAGTGCACAGGTGCACGATGCACAACGTGTGATGCACAGTACGCAAATGCATTGAGCATAGGCGGATGCACATGGCGCACAACACGTAATGTGCAGGCACACAACGCGCGATGCACAGGTGCATGATACGCGTGGAGCAGCTAAGATCGTGCATAAGCGATACAACGTGTGGAAGTGATGTGGGTGGGTGTTACGCGAGGCGCAAGTGCAGAGACGCGATATGCGAGTGGCTACCGTGCAATGCATGAGCGGAGTGTGCGAACAAAAGGCTCAGGGCAAACGTGGAGTCAGCAAACGTGTTGGCCTTGTTGAGGTATAATGTTCTGACTGAGGACTTACGAGACGCCAAAGTTAACCTCCAGACCAATTGTTGACCCAGCTGGCGCAGAGCTTAGCTGAAGCTATAAATAGTGGTCATCAGCCTTACTTTGGGGATTATAAAATCAATTTGACATTATGAGAAGCACTCCCTTGTAAGCATGTAGGTGTTTTCATAGCAAAATTTTACTTTTGCAAGTCAAACTGACCTTTGAAAAAGATTTTAAAAATAACTCACCTCTATTTTAAATTGCAGGATAATTTCGAAGAATGGGACTCGCCTGTCGGTACGAGATTCAACCGTTCCTGGCAACTTTACTAGGGGTAATTGAATCAAGGATCAACCTAGTGATTTGCTTTGCTCAACTTATCTAAATCGATGTTCTATTTCCTAAATGCACAAAGAATCAGGTATATGCTATGAATTTCAGAAAATGCAGATTAAAAACACGATGTATGCTTAAGAGATTTAAAATACTTGGAAAATTCTTGTAAAAGGTAATGCTTTAAAAATCGTGAGCCTTGTTAAGATAGTATTTCTGAAGAAAAGACAATCAATTTCTGAAGAAATCCAAGTGTTTTAAGAAAATCGATTTTTGAGGAATTTCAAATAATTTTGGAAAAACTTGATTTCTCTGAATTAGAACTTTCAAAATTGAGAATATTGGGACTTGGAAATTGAAAATATAACTTGAAAATTCATGAATTGGAATTGGGAAATACTTGAAACATCCTTGAAAAGTCAAAGGTTTTATGAAAATCGATTTTGGGGAAAATTAGGGCAGATTTGAGAGAAATCGATTCTCTAAAATGGAATTTGGAGAATACATCAAAAAATGGGCGTGTAGCCTTGTGAAATATGTTCATGATGCAATCTAAACCTAGATGATGCATGAATGTGATTTTGAGAAAAGATTTCTGAGAAAATTGTTTGAAAAGGAATTTTTGTGCCTTGTAGAACTTCAATGTAATAAATTTGCCTCATATCCCTGACTATGGCTACAGATATGGATTAAATGTATCTCATTTGATTGTAGAAGAAGAAAATATTTATAAAACTTTAAAATATGCAATGATTTTAAAAATAGCTTAAGAGTGCACGTTGATTGTGGCTTAAAAGAATATGGTAAATTTGGATTTCGTTCATATTCTGACTATGGCCATAAATACAAACTCGATCGAGTTCACCAACTCCATAGAAGCTAGTGCACATGCCATTCGTGTAGACCATGGTAGAATTAAAATATGTATATGAATGACAAACATGACAGTTATATATCAAAGTTTAAACTATATGCAATGCAAATCCTAATTCTAAGCAAAAATTGAAATTCTTATTCCAAATTTGATTACAATTTACATCACTAATTGAATTTAAATAAAGGAAAATACAGCCTTAAAATAGCCCTGCAAAACTAGAAAACTTGTTAGTTAAGATATGTAGGCTTTTCTAGATTTATCTAGTAATATTTAGAAATTACTGGATTTTGCTAAATATAAGCTTTTTCCCATTATTTCCTTATATAAATATAATAAAATATAAAATAAAATTAAAGAAATAATAAATATAAACAACTTTGAAATTCTAAATTTGGGAGAAAATGATAAAAAATATCCCTGAAAACAACACTATGGCCTTTAAATCAGGGTTTTTCAGAAAATATTTTGGTAAAACTTAGGATTTAGGGTTTTAAAAAGACTCAAAACAAAGTCAAATCAAATATGAGGTGTCCTAGCATGATTATAAACATAACCAAACCCTTAAAACATGAATTTATACACAAAAAATTAGAAATATCACAAAAATCATGATTTTGTCAGTGTTTCGAGATCTTGCGGGCATCCTGTTTTGCAATATAATCAATTCAAGCATCAAATGAATTCTAAAATTAATAAAAATCAACACATGCACTTATGATAACCCTAAAATCAAACTAGAATTATAAAAATCTATTTTTGACATAATTTAAATATGAAAATTGCATAAAAACCTTAAAACGTGCTATTTTTACCCATGGGCATGTACCTGTCACAGTGTCAGACCCCAATTAGGGGCCAATCACCATGGAAATTCATAAAATTTTACAAAGAACTACGAGACATAAAAATAGATATTCTCCTTTTTACATATCGGAAAAATCATCTTCGGTTAGGGAGATATCGTTCCGGCAATCTATGCTTGAATTTAACAAATATGAAATATATCAAAATAGATTCTTTCGGTTTCGAATACAGAGAAAAATAACAAACCATATCAAAAAATTCTAAAATTTTAGCAACGAATAGAAGATATATAGATAAAGAATTTCCTTTTTTACAGATCATTGATCGGATCTCCGGTTAGGGAGATACGATCAACACAAGTTAGCTTAGGGTTTTAATAAAGCATAATGAGTTCTAAAAAATTGATCCAATTTCTAATAGAGGAAAAATAACAGACAATGACAGGAAAATATAAGAAAATTACAAAAAATAGTAGACATTATCACAAAGCTACTATAATTTATGGATCATGAATGGGATCTTGGATGATGGAAATATTGCATCTGCAAGTTATACTTGAATTTCAATAGCGATTTTGAAGAACATAAATCATGGTCTGACTTTGTATTTTTCTAATAAAGTTTCTGACCTCAAAAACCTTTGATTTTTTTACAGAGACTTACTGATACGTCCTTAGGCTAAATAAAAAAAAATTAGAACTTTTTAGTAGAGATTTAAATACGAAATAACATAATTTCTACAGACCTAGAATCAAAATACATGAAAATCTAATAAAACACTAAGAACTATGGTTTAAACATGGAAAATAATAAGAAAATACATAAACAGTATACCAAATTTATTTTAATGATGAAATATACAAAATAAACATTGATATGATATGAGAATAAAAAAATATATGGAATCCATGGTTGAAATTGATTTTACCTTTGAAAATATGAATTTAGCCCATTTAACGGGTAAATCGCATATTTCATTGGTTAAGAACATAAAAAATAGCAATATAAACGATTCTAATGGATTAGAATCCTGAAAAACATCCTCAAATTGAGTTAGATCATCCTGTTGATTCATTTTTGGGGTTCTTGGATGAGATCCATAAACCATGAACACAAGAGGCGCCCATGGTGAAATCCATTGAAAAACTTTAAAAAAATAATAAAAATAATAAAATAATATTAAGTAACTCACCTTGGGGCTGCAGCTGCAATAGAGGAAGGAGGAAGTGTTGTATACAAGAGAGAAGCCATGAAATTGGAAGAGAAAAAGAGCCTTGGGATTGACCCCCCTTTGGCTTCTATTTATAGAAATAAATTAGGTTTTCTAAAATAGTCCTAAAAAAAACAAATTGGTTTTGCTAGGGGGGGCGATTTTTCCTAATTGGTTTTGACTCTTAAACTTTCCTAATTATGCCCTAACTAACCTAGGACTCCTAATCTTATTAAAATAACTCCAAATGTGGCGCCACCCTCTGTGGGCCCACACTTGGTTTTTAAAACTTTAATTAATAACTTTAAAAACTAATAGTTAAAAACCAAAGTAAAAATGGATTTTCAAAATTGATTTAGACTCTTCTAAACCCCTAATCTAACTAGAACACTGACTAACCCTAGTCTAACCCCGACTTCTGCAAATGTGGTGCCACCTCGAGTGGGCCCCACTTGAATTTTCAAAAAGAATTTTAAAATTTGAAAATGAGAGGTTTTTCAAAAGATATTCAAAAGTAGACTTGAAATTGAAAGGTTTGAAATGACACAGAGTCCTGACTGGGTCAAAACTCCTCTGAATATGGTGCCAACTAAGTGGGCTCCACATTAGGGTTTTGAAAAAATTGAAATAAAGATTGAAAATGGCTTTGAAAAGGAGTTAAAATCGATAGATGGAATTCAAAGGTTTTGAAAACAGAGTCCTAAGCGAACTAAAACTTTGGACCAGAGTCCTGAACCAATTAGGACTCTAAGATTTTAGATTTCTGAAAGCCAAATAAAGAAGTTTTTGAAATATTTCATCAGAACTGGTAAAATAAGTCAAAAAATGTAGTCAGGGTTAGAGTCCTAACTCAACCGAAACTCTGAAATAGAGTCCTGAATCAACCGGGACTCTGCAAAATGACCTAATTTTTGAAAAACAAATGAAAAAGAATGAAAATGGAAGTAAAAACAAACTTCATAATAGACTCCGAACTGGATTAGGACTCTGTGACAGAGTCCTGATCGGACTAAAACTCTAGATTTTTTTGATATTTTCTAAAAGACAGATGAAAGAATTTGTGAAAATAGCAACAAGTATTGAAATTAAGAAAGAATTCTGATTCAACTGGGACTTTGAGGACAAAGTTCTAATTGGACTAGGACTCTTGGAATTATGGATTTTCTGAGAAAACAAATGAGAGGATTTTGGAAAATAGGTGAAAATAAGATAAAATTGAAGTTTGGTTCAGAGTCTTGATCTGACTAGAACTCTCAAGAAGAGTCCTAATTTGACTAGAACTTTGACAATTTTTTGTTTTCTAAGAAGCAAGTGATGAGGTTTAAAAAAAAGACTTTTGAAAACCAGTGAAAATAAAGTGAGAAAATGAACTCAGGATAGAGTCCTGATTCTTGAAATTTGGAAAGATAAATGAAGAGATTTTGGAAAGATTCTCTCAAAATTGAAATCAGGGTCAGAGTCCTGATTCAACTAGGACTCTTTGAATAGAGTCCTGGTTCAACTAAAACTTTAAGTTTTTACCTCATTTTGACAGATTTTGAAAGATTTGATTAAAGACAGGCAGAATATCAATAAAAGATAGAGTCCTGATTCGATTAGGACTCCAAGAAAGAGTCCTATTTCGGTTAGAATGCTAGAATTTTGGCGAAAATGGAAGTTTTTGAAAATCGGATGAGAAGGTTTAAAAGCAAGTGAATGATAGGAGTAAAGGATGAAATCGGGATAGAATCCTGATTCAATTAGAACTCTGAGAAAGAGTCCTAATTCGACTCGGACTCTAGAATTTTGGCCCAAAATGAAGGATTTTGAAAGGTTTTCTAAAAAATAGGTAAACATGTAGTAAAAGGTAGAATTTTGATCTGACTGGGACTCTGAAAAAAAGAGTCTTGATCAGACTGGGATTCTGAGATTTTGGCCAAAAATGACAAGAATAGGCAATGGATATGACTATATCTGGTTTAAAATCAAAATAGAGTTTTGAAAAGATTCAAAAAGATGAAAGGACAGAGTCCTAATTCAACTAGAACTCTAGAATTTTTGATAAATGACATATTCTAGAAGTGACACCACCTAAATGGGTCTTATCTGATAATTGAAATCAATTAAAATTGAGTTTAAAATGAATCCATATTGCTTTTCTAAAAAAATATAAGATTATGGGGGGTTGGCAAATGGCAATATATTGATTTAAAACCCAGGTATTTGAAATTGATTTTGAAATAAATGTTTTGAAATCAAATCTGGATTGAAAGATTTTGAAAACAGGAGTACTGGATTTCGATAATGAGATGTGATGATATGCAATGCGATGCAATGCAATGAAATGTTATGCCAAATGCATGCAGTGATATGCAATGGCACATGAAATGCAAAACACTGAATAAGGGTGAAAATTTGGGGTGTTTACAGTAGGTAAGATAGAGAACTCTCTTGGAGAGTTGGCCTCTAGTTGAGGATTTGGCCTTAGAATTGAGCTAGCTCAATCCTTAAGGATCCACCTACGTTCATCTTTCTCTTCTCTCCATCTGTTCTTCTTCTACCTTCCCGCTAGTTCTGAAGTGTAAACCAATGAATATTTGTACTCGGCTCAACTGTTGGAATAATGCTCGTTGTAGTTGTTAATCCAGGAAGGAGCATCGATCAATCAAACAATGGATGCAGAATTGAAATGAGGATCGACTGATTCCAATCTTCATTTCTGTACCGAGCTATCTAAAAGTCTGGACATCAAAGTGAGGAAGTTGTACGGATGAAGTTCTACATTCAATGACTTGAGGAGAATTCAAGCAATCGGTTATGATGCTGCTACAGAATTTCTGAGTTATAGCAGTGAAGCCTTGAGTTCTTAAGCTAATTCAAATCAGATACTAATCAACATTGAAGTAGCAGAAGAGAGCAGGAACGATAAAGAGCAAAATGAATTAATTCTGCAGGAGCTGTAAAATGGATTAATAGTGACATTCATCAGCTTCGATAATTCAAGACATGAGCAATAATCAAAGGACTCTAATTCAATCAGCGGTTTCATCTTGATCAATGATCGATAATGTCAGCTCAAGCGATTGAATAAAACTTATTGTTGCTAATTCAGTCTTCTATTTTACAAAACTCTGCAGATGATCTCAACTAGTTAAGACATGTTGAAATTGCACATTACCTGTTCGATGAAATGCATTTGAAGAATTAAATGGCATAGATTCTGGGCTCAGTCATAGTGAGACCTTATCAATTGGTATCAGAGCAGTTTTCTAATCAGAATGAAGCTCCGATGTGAAGTAAGTGTGAATCCTCCGGCCAATCGTTGATCTAGCTGCAACAAGTTTCATCAAGAATTTCGAACATTTTTTTTGTTCTGCATTTTACTCTGGCCGGTTGAGAGCTCATATGATAATTCTAATTACAGATTCTGATTCTTCAGCTTGAGCACTATCAAATTGAGTACTCACACATCAAAATCAAAGTTGAATCGACTTTCGAAAGTGAGTTTGAAGTTCAGACTATCTTTGAAGCGTGCAGAACACTGAACCGGTTTTTTTTTTAAGATGAACATAGCTGAAACAAGCTGCATGATCAGTCAATCTGTGCATCCAAATGAGTGAATGTCAAACCTAATTGAAGTTGAAGCGGAGACGTAGATCTCTGTAACAATCTAGTGCGCTGAAACCCGTGCACATTCCTGATTGCAAGTAGACATCGAAGTCAGAACTGTGAGCATGTTGATGTAAAGCCTGCATGTGATAATTGCATAGGCTTATAAACATCCTGAATCTGTCATATAAATGATCTGAATCGAAGTCTGTCAGCTTCAATTGGAAGGAAATCGCCGCAACATACTAGCATCAAACAACAACTACAAGCACTTGTGCCCTGCACATCTATGTCCTTACTGATTGCAACACTTATCCGCAATAGCTTTCCACAGATTAGCACTGCTCTTTGCAGTGCCACTGCCACTATACATACTACCGAACACAGTTTCAAACCGTTTGCTGCAAAGCAACGTTGTTTCATGTACAATGCTTAGTCACTCATGGATGCAGAACCATTTCATGAACGCTACGACCATTACTTAACCAGTGTGAAAGCCTTGTGAATAGCAGGTCAGTGCACATTGATCCAGACTGAGTAATATGCACTTAAGACAGAAAATCGTCAATTGATCCACCTTGTTGAGATGTGTTTTAGAACATTTTTATTGCAACACGAGGAGCATTCAATTCATTGCAGCCATTGAGTTGGCAACGTGAGACGTAAATTCACGTTGTGCAACACATAGTCTTTATTGTACAACACTGCCACTGCCTACTGCAGTGCAACAAATAGTTGCAGCCTCTGCTGCACCTGTGCGCGAATTGTTGAGCCAATACCTGCTACTGCTTATAATTGTGTCCAGGGCATCTGTTCGAACGACCTTGCAGCGTGTCAGCCTGCTAGTGCAGCGGAATTTGGCACATGTTCTGTAAGGTTAGTCACCTATTGGTGGAAGACCGACACAACATCTGTCCCTAGCAATGTGCAATCTAGTGCAGTACCTTTTGTAGAAGTAAATATGTGGTCTGTGGGTATGAGTTCATATGGTCACTCTTGGCTTGAGTACCGTGAACAACAATGTAAAAGCAAAATCCTATCGAGAAACTCAAGGGTGCAGCCTTATGTTTGGCAACCCCAAACGCAACACCAACGAACATCTACACACACTGAGTATTATTATAAGTTGTTGTCCTCTTTACATCCCTTGCAGCGTAAGCATTCTAAGGTTGAATCCGGAAGAGAGACCTCACAAGACTTGCATGTGCAAGGTAGATTGTCGCATAACCTGAGAAGCTAGGATGGACGTAAGCATCAACTTTATGATGTTGTGGATACTATGCGCTATGCGCGAAGAAGTCAAATGTACGATGCATACAACGGTTCATGCAAAGTACAAGACATGTATGGCAGAAAATGTAATTATATTGATCGCACCCAGGCCTACATGCATAACACACCTATCACGCGTAATGCGCCATACATAGGTAATGCAGTTTATGACTCATGCCAGTGTGAAATTTGTCATCAGAATGGTAGAAGATTACATACACATGGTAACATTCACCATAACGAAGTTCCATATAGTGCATCAAGCCAAAGTCAACAGGCAAGAATTCCTGACCGTACATATGATCTTGAGTGCAATACTTACTTTGCACATGGCACCAATTCTTATACGAGCAACACACACTCCACAACCGGGTCATACAACTATCAGTATGAAGATTATGTTAATGACTATGCAACCGATGAATCGTATGACTCTACAGCCAAGGATTATGAAGATTATCAATTTAAGCATCCGAATAGCCCGAGTACTGCAAGAGTGCATACTAGGCGCGGGGTGGCTTATAAGGATAGTTATGCGAGATGCGTGGCTGACAAGGTGCAGCCTGTGACATATATAGATGACAGGTCCGAATCTGAAAATGAGGTGTAAATAGATGGAAATTACTATGATTATGATCTGAATGCCAGCAGTCATACATGCAATGCATGCTCAACAACGAGCATTGACAGCGATATGTATGATGTGGAGTCCATAAACACCAAGAGAACTCAAGTGTGCAACAACCTGGAAGCAACAATAGTATGTTGGCAGCAGTCCTTTACAGAACAATTTGTTGAATTAAGGGCGACGCTTCATGGAGAAGAATGAAGAGAGGATTTGCTTGAGTCTTCCGCAACAAATTGCACCGTGGTTGCATATGAACCGTATGATTAGGACCATTCTTTGCAGCATAAGAGTGGACAGAAAATGGAACACAATAGAAAAATTGTGCCTAGTTGCAGCAAAACTCTGTGCACAAAATGGCATGTCAAGCATCAGCCAGAGATGAACATTGATACATGCAGCCCAAGGCAAAATGTGTTTGGCACATTGAACACAACAGAAATCGCACCTCGTGTGTGTGGTGCTTATTTGACAAGGGATTCAGAATCCTTTGAGCGAGGAAAAACCTTTTTCCTGCATACAACTCACAAGCTGGATGTCTATGCAACTAAAGGAACAAAGCTATGGTAGAAATCAGAAATTGGTGAGAGTAGTAGTGGCTTAGAACGAAAAATAGTCGAGCATGATAAAAAAATGATTGCAATTAAATGCAAACACAAGAGCAGAGAGTTATTAAGCAATGAGGCTAAGTCAAAAATAGTTCAGTTAGATGTTGTTAGCATAGAACAACTGCAATTGCGCTTTATGGAAAAAGAAAGTTTGAGCAGAGTAGAAGCCAGTCAGCTTCCTTGCGAAAGAATCAGCTGAAGAAAAGTCTATTTGATAAAGGCAGAGAGGGATTAAAGAAGTATTGGAATCCTACAATTAACGAGCCAAGAACAATAAGGAAGCTAAGGTATGACAGAAAACAAAACTTTGTTTTCGACCCTGGAGAAGCAAAAGCATTCCTATGTAAATAGTAGCAGCTCAGTGAAAACAAGGAGCAAATTTTGAGATAAATAATTCGTATAGCGTAGATTTCTTCCATAAGGAAAACGAAAATAAAGCATGGATATGAAGGGCCCATAACCCATAGGTTTTGAAGGAGTATTGAGGGCAAGACCATGCAGAGCGTGATGGATTGATGCGAACCACTTTTCAAGTGCCGAAGCATTTGCACAGTGAGGGCAGTTTGAGTCTCAACCAATGCATTGGAAGGTTACAAGCACACCAGGGACTTGCTTGAGGAGGGTGCCCAAGTGGTGATGTGCAAGGGCGCACAAGGAAGCAAGTGCAGTGATGCTGCGCAGGGTGTGCAGGCGCACGATGCATAGCGTGTGATGCATAGCACGCAAGTGCATTGAGTGCGGGTGGATGCACATGGCATGCAACATGCAATGTGCATGCGTGCAACGTGTGATGCACAGGCACACGATATGTGTGGCGCAGGAAAGAGCACGCAAAAGAGAAGTAGCACGTGGCGGTGATGCGAGTGGGCGTTACGCGAGGTGCAAGTGCAGAGACGCGATACGCTAGTGGCCAACGCGCAACGCATGAGCGGAGTGTGCAAGCGAAAGGCTCAAGGCGGACGTGGAGTCAGCAAAGGTGTTGGCCTTGCTGAGGTGGAATGTTCTGATTAGAGGACTTACCAGACACCAAAGTTGACCTCCAGACCAATTGTTGACCCAGCTGGCGCAAGTCTTAGCTGAAGCTATAAATAGTGGTCTTCAGCCTTACTTTGGGGATTATGAAATCAATTTGACATTGTGAAAAGCACTCTCTTATGAGCCTGTAGGTAAGGCAGGGAACTCTCTTGGAGAGTTGGCCTCTAGTTGAGGATTTGGCCTTAGGATTGAGCTAGCTCAATTCTTAGGGATCCACCTACGTTCATCTTCCTCTTCTCTCTATTTGTTCTTCTTCTACCTTCCCCCTAGTTCTGAAGTGTAAACCAGTAAATATTTGTACTCAGCTCAACTGTTGGAATAATGCATATTATAGTTGTTGATCCAGGAAAGAGCAACGATCAATCAAACAATGGATGCAGAATTGAAATGATGATCGGCTGATTCCAATCTTCATTTTTTGTACCGAGCTATCTGAAAGTCTGGACATCAAAGTGAGGAAGTTGTACGAATGAAGTTCTATATTCAATGACTTGAGGAAAATTCAAGCAATTGGTTATGATGCTGCTATATAATTTTTGAGTTATAGCGGTGAAGCCTTGAGTTCTTAAGCTAATTTAAATCAGATACTAATCAATGTTGAAGTAGTAGAAGAGAGCAAGAACGATAAAGAGCAAAATGAACTAATTCTGCAGGAGCTATAAAATGGACTAATAGCGATATTCATCAGCTTCGATAATTCAAGATATGAGCAATGATCAAAGGACTCTAATTCAATTAGTGGCTTAAGCTTGATCAATAATCGACAATGTCAGCTCAAGTGATTAAATAAGACTTATTGTTGCTAAATCAGTCTTCTATTTTACAAAACTCTGCAAATGATCTCAACTAGTTAAGATATGTTGAAATTTCATATTACCTGTTCGATGAAATGCATTTGAAGAATTAAGTGGCATAGATTCTGGGCTCGGTCATAGCGAGACTGTATCACTAGGGCCCACCATGTAAGGGTGCCTATATAAGCCCTCCTTTATAGTGGTTGGAGTATGAATGAAATTGGTATTGCTTCTCCCCCTTGTTTCTCTCTCACTCTCTCTCTCGCTCCTCTCTGCTCTTCTTCCCCCTGCCGGACCTACAGGTCTCTTTGCTTTCTCTGGCCTTCTCTCTTGGGTTGGCACCCTCTTTCCAGCACCCTTGTTGTAAGGGTCGTGGCCTAGGCGTGGTTCTCCCAGCCGTCCGCACTACCGTGCTAGGGCACCCCGCGTTCTGCACGCCCCTGCGCTTCCTCCACTTCAATGTTGTGAGTCTCAACGCACTACCATCCCTGCTACCGCATCGCTCCCCTGCTGCGGCCTTCACGTGCAGGCTCTACCGCACTACATGCTCCCCGTGTGTCACTCACCTCAGCTTCGTGCACTTCACGTGCAGCTGTCTCTGCCGCACGCCCCGCGTACTTCAACGTCGCGCACTTCACACGCGGCCATCCTGGCCAAGCGCCTCCTGCACGGGTTTGCCCCTACAGTTTCAGCATCCCTGTCGCACACTCCCTCCACTTCAACGTCGCGTGCCTCAACACGCGGTCATCCCTGTGGTGGGACCATATTTTTTGGATCCACTTTCGGAAGGCAAGGACCTTGATCAAGGTCTCTATAGTCTCTTAGCGCGGAAGTTTGGAGTTGTTGAGCTAGTCTTTTGAGCTCCTCTTGCTTTTTTGACCTTGTACTTGGTGCCACTTGTGACTGTGTGCATGCGTTGTGATTTCCACTAATCACTCTACGCTATTACAAGGCGAATTAAGGGCTTCATCTAGCTCAATGCTAGCTTACAAGGCTTAGCAAAAATATATCAAAATTATACTTAAGAGCTTTCTCAATTCTTAGCTCAAAATTCAGACCACAATTGGTCGGCTACATTCAGCCAATTCAGCCTCACTGTCATGGAGGACAGTCCACTATTCTGCACTTCAAGGTGTAGGGCGGTTCTCCTCTCAAATCTGATGTTGCACTAGCGCACTATAGCAGACAGTGTGGCAGGTTGTTGTGCACGACAGACAGTGCATGAGGAAGTAATCTGCGTGGCGGCGTGCTATGCATGGCAAGCAATGCACCTGTAAGGAGCTTGTGCAAAGAAGCGAGGTGCGCGGGCTAAAGGGCATGTGCGGTGGTGCGACTGTGCACACACAGGAGGTATGTGCGGCAGGGCAGATGGATGCGCAGCAAGGTAGATGAGCGCATGGTAGGGCAGACGGGCGCACAACAGGGCAGACGAGCATGCAGCAGGGCTTGTGCGCTCAGGGAGGTTTGCACGGCAGAGCGGACAAACGTGTGGCAGGCGCTCACGCAGTGGCGTGCAGGGCGCGTGCAAGTAACGTGTGCAACATTGTTGTGTTGTGCGTGATGTATGCACGGCTGACAGCGTGCACGGTCTCTTGTGTGCTGAATGTTGCACAGTCGCGGTGGCAGCTGTCATGACCAAGGCCTTGGCACTCAGACCGAGTGTGTGTCCAAGGCTACAGATCGCACGATCCTAGGCCTGTGACTTTTTTATTGTAGTATCACCAACTAGAAGGCGTTAAAACTCCTCTGCTCAAGGCAATTGGCGATTACTTGCCGGAAAACTTCCCTATGTTTGAGAACATAGTGAAAGGTCTCACATAGCAGCGAATTGCTCGTTAATTGGCTGATTGGAGTTCTCATTAATCCAGTAAGTGAATACACATGCAAAAGGATACGTAGTGAATGTTCTTGTCGAATCAAGCTGAAACCGAATGAGAAAAGGTCAGGCACTCACCGACTGTTCAAGTGAGGAAGAATGCTCTTGACATCTTCTCATCAACGTGTAGCTTCAAAGAATCCGTAGAAACGTCAGATGTACGTTGAATCAGGTCTAATCTCGAAGCATTGGACCAAATTCGATTCCAATTCTACTAGCTTCAAACTAGTGAGGATTGGCCCAAAGACTTATGCATATGCCAAATCTCAGATCTCCCTAATCGGGAACCGAATGAACAAGGCACCAAAGATAATAAACTCTTTCCAAAGACCAAAGTCTACTTTCATTCAAATTTTCCAAAAGATATAAATGCTTGTACAAGAGCCTTATTTATAGGCTGAGAAATACCAGAAACCGGGCAAGGAATACCACATCAGTTTTCTAACTGCTTAAGTGGTCCCAGCCCACTCACAGGCGCACATGCATTAAACCCACCCAGCTGAGGTGGCACTCAGCTCCCGTATATTGAACCTGTTCAATTGGAAGGTGCCCATGCATCCCATTCACTGTACTTAGACAATCCAATGTGGCACATCCTCCTGAACCGTCCACTGACTGGTTTGCTGTCCTGCTAAATACTCAGGTGAAGTGGTAAAACCGGCTGGCATTGCTTATTGAAAATATGCATTTACATCCCACACTAGAGAGTGTGGCCTTCCGCCATGGCTGCGCTTGCGTGGCAGCACTGACTAATGCAACTGACTGTGTTGTGCATGTATGTGTTTACTATAGGTCGCATCACCTGCTACCATGCACTCCACGTGCACGGTCATTCTATGTCGCGTCACACCGCAGGCCTCAGCGAACCAACAGGTAACTCATGCCAAATTGAGTTAGACGGGTGTCTCAGTGGTGCTACCTCGCCAGTAAAACAACTGTGGAAGGCCGTAATTGCCAGCGTGGACTTCGGTCTTGTGTACAGTTCAGCCAAGCTGCCAGTCGAGCTACACTTGAAGGAGTGACTTAGCCCTCGCTTTGGGAAATCAGCCACCTCAACTTGACTGAATTCATTAAATAGGAGCCTTAGGGCATGGGCGGTTGAGAATATGCCAAGTCAGCATGACCAGGTTCAGCACATGAGTGCCTTGTGCACCATTGCAGAAGTGTCCAGATGCAGTGGATCGATCCTTGGGCGCAAGAGATAGATGACTAGATTTAGCACATTTACGCCAGGTCAGCGTGACCAGGTTCAAAGCATGGGAGCTGGGTTCAGTTGGGACCACTTGAACAATGGTATTTGGTTTCTGGTTTCTGGTTTATGGAAGCCTATAAATAAGGTTGTTGTAATTCATTTTGTATCTTTTGATCATTTGAATATTGAAATTGAGCTTCAGCTTTTGGAGAGAGTTCATCTCTTGGTGCCTTTGGGCATTCGGTTCCTTGAGAAGGGAAATTCGGAAGTTAGATTCATTGTATTTTTCCTTGGGCCAGACTGAGCAAGCTTAAGGCTTACTCAACTGGATTGGCCATGATCCAGTGCTTCGAGCCTAGATTACGATCTATCGCACATCCGGCAGATTATCAGATTCTAAATGAGCTTGGAATTATTGTGAAGATTTATAAGTGTGCATCCTTCAACCGGTGAGCTCTTATTCTTCTTCCTTCTTCAATTTGAATTGGCAAAGGCAATCTCTGTATGTTTCTTTCCTATGTTGCATGCGTCGAATGAACGACTGCAACCATACATTGCGTGGAACACTTCTGTTGTCGTGAGAGGCCTTTTAAAAATTCTTAAGGCCAAGGGAGGTTTCCCGGCTAGCAATTGAAGTGCCACTTCAGTCGCCATGGAGCAGTCCACAGGTCTTAGAATTTGTGCGAGTTCACAGCCTTCTGTCGTCCGCACGTCCCTCTAGTGCGCAGCACTCCTGCCGCATAACTCTCTGGTGCGCCACCTCTTGCCGAGTGCATGCTTCTGTTGTTGTGCATCATCCTGCCCCACGCAGACCGCACAGCCACGCACATCATCGTTCCGTGCACGCCACACTATCGTGCATGCCTTCACTGCGTACGTGTCAGCATCTGTCGTGCATGCTACCGCGTGCGCACAACATCATCGCCGCGTGAGCTCTTTCCTTGCACATCGCTTGCAGCACACAGCCCCCTGGCTCATCGCCAACTGTAGTGCACCTTAGCGCAGTATCGCGCATGCATCGTCTCCAGCAACACATGACAGCAATAGCATCAACATCTAGGATGCGCTCTATCATGCACAACAATGCTCTACATCTGCACACTTGTGCTTACCGCAAGGTCTCTGCCTGCACACATCGTTGCCTAGCCACGTTTGCCGCACCGCTCTTGCAAAGCGCAAACTTGCCGCACAACAACGTGCTATCACTGCCGCAGTGTTCCTGCGGAACGCAGCATCTGCTTGCCACAACAACTCACCTGCATTAATACAGCAGTGCAATGTGGTCTGTAAACCTCCCTTATATACTTGTAATTTGCCTATGAGATTCAGTGTTTTGGTAAGGGTTGGGCATGGTCTAATAGGCTACAGCCTCTTGTAATCGGTGAATGAGAGGTTGTCAAGGCTCAAGTTTATTTTGTTGTTTCATGTATAAGCTTGTAACCTACCTAGGGCTAGACGAAACCTCCCTACAAGACCTATAATAAGTGTAGAATATAGTGAAAGACATCACTCGCACACACTACACTTGCATGAATGGTCTAAGTTCATTCCGCACGCTAGTATTTCAAAGGACAAGTGTCTTCTAAAATGATCCAAAAACTAGGGTCCCACCAAGTGATATCAAAGCGAAAGAAGACCAAAAAAAGTTAGCTTCCAAGTGGTAGGAAAGTCAGAAAAGGCCACCAAGGTGGTATCCATACCGAAGAATATCATGCAAGTTGGTTCCTACGCGAAAGAAGACTAACTAAGCACTTTCAAAGCAAAACAAAGTCCACAATTGGGGTATCTAGTTGGAAAAAAAAATGTTTATAGAGTGGAATCAAGTCTTGAGGCGGAAGAAGGAAATCATACTTCACTTTTGAAGTAATTTTTAGGATCCTCCGGTGTTATTTTGGCCATCTCCGGTGAAGTTTGGATGGTCGCTACAAATGATGAAGAAATGCATATTTTACATCCTGCTAGAGATAATTTTCAAATCATCAATCTGAAAAAGACTAGCCTCAACAAATTCTGAAATTGCAAGTCAGTTGATTGTGAATTTCGGCTATCTCCAGCATCACCGTGTGATGCTTGTATATCAGTTTCTGGCAAAGTGTTTGTGGCAATAACATTCTTTGTTGTGCCGAGAAAAGAAAGTTTTTGAAGGCTATCCTCAGCTGAGCAGCAGTTTGTTCTGGAAAGTGGTGCAAAGTTGTCCACTTTGTCACAGCATCCTGTTTGTCTGCATAGTTATGCGACAGTTTTCATATGACCAACTTCGGCAGAGCACCGTTCAGTCATCTAAATTCAGACTGCAGTGAATTTTGTCACGTTGCTCAACATTCATATGGTGCATCCAACGCACCTATTACTTCAGAAAAAGCATGTATGGGCAGTTCATCCAACAAGAGCATGCAGTTACAAACTGTGGACTGTTACTTTTGCTCAAACTGAACTAATCTTCATGAATTCGGCAAATTCAGTGAAGCTGATGAAAAATAAATTAGCAAAGCTGGAAAATGTTTGCTATAAGTTTCAGCAAGAATATAAGGATGATAGGGATTTTTTGGCTCAGGCGAATGCCCAGTTAAGTAGAGAAAAAAATGAGTTCGAAAACCTCCATTTAACTGAGAAGATTGTCAAAGGCCAAGTCTTCACATTTACACTGTTGAACTTAGTAGAGCATTGTCCTCGCATGATAAGAACCATGTGCAAGAAGAAAAAATATCCAAGCATGCGAACTGTAACGGACTCATAAGAAGAGATTCAATGTCTCTATGCAATTATGAAAGAACAAATAGAAGGTGCATAAGACACTTGTGTGCGACTGTACTTAGAAGACATTGAAGAGGCGTTAAAGAG
Source organism: Nuphar pumila (assembly GCF_984573655.1). NCBI lineage: Eukaryota > Viridiplantae > Streptophyta > Magnoliopsida > Nymphaeales > Nymphaeaceae > Nuphar > Nuphar pumila. The sequence goes on from NC_143254.1 coordinate 103,715,595, forward strand.
ACTCGATTGGGAGCTAATGGGAACAATAATTTTTGAAGTTAAACTGGCGATCCAAATGTATATCATGAGTTGCAAAAGGTTGCTAAAGTTGGCATCAAATTATGAGATGGAATGACTGACATTGCAGTGCAATTGGTTAAGTAGGTTCAGCCTTTCGCAAGTAAGTGAAGAAGAGCTTCTAGAGAACGCAGACTTAGCCACATTCTTCCAAGAAGAGGAGAATGATTTTCATGCCACAATCGTGTGTGTGTTGGTCAACCCAGGCAGTTGTAGAGAGCTTCAACATGGTGTCACGAAGCAAAATGACAGACTTCTTCGATGAGAGGGAGTCTAGTAGAGACAACATTTACGTTGAAGTTGTCACTTGGGGGTTAGCTATCCAAGAGAGTAAATGCAACAGGAAAGATGAGCTTAAAAAGATCAAAGGCACATCACCTTTGAATGCATTTCAATTTGAGGAACAAAGTGTCAGAAGCAAATTGCTTAGGCAAAAATCCAAAGATGTCAAAGCAATGTATGCGAGTGAGGGGAAAATGCATGAAGCAATAAGCATATCCTATCAAGTTGTCAGCAACAGTAGGCTGCATTGTGTGAATGAGATGATTCATCAATTGGGACATTCATGCGTGCAACTCCAGTGGATACCTATAGGCCGACACTTGACAGCTAACACTGAATGGCCAATTGGCCAAAGGAAAACCATGACACTAATGGAGGAATGGGATAAGTTCTCCTTTGATCCAGGAGGACAGAAACTTGTTAAGATGGGTGTTTTGGTTATAAGTAGGGTAGTAGATTCAAGAATAAAAGAGTGCCATGAATTTGCAAATCAGAACAATGAGACCAGATACAAATGTATTGTCGTATCACCCTCATTCTGTGTATCTAAATATGCGCAAGACAGAGCAGGTCACTTCAGGGTAGATAGCAGAGAAGAAGTTGCAATATTGTGTACCTCTGCACATTACCGAACTATGCATCTCTTTTATGCCACAGTCACATTATGTGCGCATATTACAACACACAGTTGTCTGTCACTACAGCTCAGGATTGGGCCAATTTCCATAGGGTGATTTTTTGCACCACATGCCTTAGCTGCTGCATATTTTTCTACCACATGCCCTCACTTTGGGAAATCAGCCACCTCAGCTTGACCGAATTCATTGAATAGGATCCTTAGGGCATGGGTGGTTGAGAATGCCCAAGGTTAGCATGACCAGGTTCGGCGCATGGGCGCCTTGTGCGCCATTGCAGATATGTCCAAATGCAGTGGATTGATCCTTGGGCGCAAGAGGCAGATGACCAGATTCAGTGCATTTGCGCCAGGTCAGTGTGACCAGGTTCAAAGCATGGGAGGTGGGTTCAGTTGGGACCACTTGAACAATGGTATTTGGTTTCTGGTTTCTGGTTTGTGGAAGCCTATAAATAAGGCTATTGTAATTCATTTTGTATCTTTTGATCATTTAAATATTGAAACTAAGCTTCGGCTTTTGGAGAGAGTTCCTCTCTTGGTGCCTTTGGGCATTCGGTTCCCTGAGAAGGGAAATTCGGGAGTTAGACACATTGCATTTTTCCTTGGGCCAGAGTGAGCAAGCTTAAGGCTTACTCAACTGGATTGGCCGTGATCCAGTGCTTCGAGCCTAGATCACGATCTACCGCACATCCGATAGATTATCGAATTCTAAGTGAGCTTGGATTGCTGTGAAGATTGATAAGTGTGCATCCTTCAACCGGTGAGCTCTTGTTCTTCTTCCTTCTTCAATTTGATTCGGCAAAGGCAATCTTTGCATGTTGCTTTCCTTTGTTGCATGTGTCGGATGAACGATTGCAACCGCACCTTGCGTGGAACACTTTCGTTGTCATGAGAGGCCTTTTGGAATTTCCTAAGGCCAAGGGAGGTTTCCCGGCAAGCGATTGAAGTGCCACTTCAATCACCACGGAGCAGTCCACAGGTCCCAGGATCTATGCGAGTTCACAGCCTTTTGTCGTTCGCACGTCCCTCTGGTGCGCAGCACTCCCGCCGCATAACTCCCTGGTGTGCCACTTCTTGCCGAGTGCACGCTTCTATTGTCGTGCATCATCCTGCCACACGCATGCTGCACAGTCGTGCATGTCATCATCGTGCACACATCGCACTGTCGTGCATGCCATACTACATACGCGCCAGCATCTGCCACGCACGCTACCGTGCGCGCACAACATCATCGTCGCGTGAGCTCTTTCCATGCACATCGCTTGCAACATATATCCCCCTGGCTCATCACCTACTACAGTGCGCCTTAGCGTAGTACCGTGCATGCATCGTCTCTAGCAATGCATGACAACAAGCGCTTCAACATCTAGGACGCGCTCTATCATGCACAACAACGCACTACAGCTGCACACTTGTGCTTACCGCAAGATCTTTGCTTGCACATGTCGTTGCCTAGCCACGTCTGCTGCACCGCTCTTGCAAAGCACAAGCTTGTCGCACAACAACGTGCTATCACTGCTGCAGTGTTCCTGAGGAACACTGCATCCGCTTGCCACAACAACTCACCTGTAGTAATACAGCAATGCAGTGAGATTCAGTGTTTTGGTAAGGGTTGGGCGTGGTCTAATAGGCTACATCCTCTTGTAATCAGTGAATAAGAGGTTGTCAAGGCTCAAGTTTATTTTGTTGTTTCATGTATAAGCTTGTAACCTAGCTACGGCTAGATGAAACCTCCCTACAAGACCTGTAATAAGTGTACAATATAGTGAAAGACATTACTCACACACACTACACTTGCATGAATGGTCTAAGTTCATTCCGTGCGCTAGTATTTCAAAGGACAAGCGTCTTCTAAAATGATTCAAAAACTAGGGTCCCACCACGCGCCAACTCTTTTCCGCCCCCACGCGGGCTTCCCTCAATGCCCTGGGCAACCCTGCGCAACGCGCAACTTAGCACACCCGCACCCCCACTATGCGGAGTTTGAGCATTTCGGTCACACTCGCACCGGGCTTATCCAAGTGTGTTGCCCCATCAAAAACCCCTCTCTGCAATCATTGCTCGCGGGGGAAGGCTTTCTCCAGCGAGGTGTGGTTTTCCCTTTTGTGCCAAGAGGGCGTCAATCAGAAGCTTGGCCCATCCAAGACCTATGTCGGTTCGGGCTCGACCTGGTGCACCCCAGCGCAGCACCTGTGTTGTTAGCTAATTCAGCCTCGAACGGAGTTTTGGATAGTTCTAAACCGTCGAGCTTATCAGCCTCTCTGGATCTGGCTTTCGAGTCTGTCCGGACGGTTGGACTAGAGTCGTGTTTGAGGGGATCGCTTTGTTCCTTCATAGAAATTTGATCGATGTTGATAGTCATACGAGGGCGATGGAACATTGTGCTTTTGCACGAATATGCATGTTTGTGCCCTTGGATTTTGTGCCAAAGGCCCAGTTGAAGATCGTGATTCTGAATCGCATAACTTTCACCCAAGAAATCATTTATAAACAAAGAATCAAATATTATCAGTCTTGTGGCTCGTTGAATCACACGTCGGCCTTGTGTCCTGCCCATAAATCGGCCTCTGCTACCAAGGTTGATCCTCCTCCAAAGGATGAGTGGACTGAAGGGAAGATTCATCGTCAGGTTAAAACTAATCAGGGCTGGCCTCATGTGATGCATCAGGGGCACCATATCACAGCTCTTGACAATGTCAACACTGATAATACTCCAGCGGTGAGTGTGAAGATAAACTCGGTGGCCTCTGATCCAGCAACGGAGACAACCATGGAAGTGGAGCAACCAGATGAGACACTAGCTAAGATAGCATGAAAGAAGGTCGTTAGGCCTGTCAAACTGTTAGCAACAAGACCAGAGGTGGCAGAACTCCCTTCACCGGTTGTCGTCAACCCCCACCGAATGATTGGCAGGTAGACGATGATCCCACCCTCCCAAGTCGTGCCGCAAAAAGTGGGCAACCGCATCTATGATCTAAACAATCCTTAGGTGGTACAGGTGGAACGTTCCGACAGAAGTGAGGATGTTCCAGCAACTGCCCCCTACCATGCTGGACAGGAGAGTTCAGATCAGCCCCTCATCAACTCTGCGTCATCCCAGATACAGTCGTTGCCTGATGACACTCAGGACGCCTCACCCTTCCAGTTTAAAGTCCCGCAAAAAGTATAAAGCGGGAGCATCTGATGCTGCTAGTCCTCCATTGCATGAGGTCTCAAACAGGTCGTCCATTCGTTCAGAACGCCTTCACCGGCGCTGGGGGCTGCCTTCAGGCGACTTCGGAGGTTGATAAACAATGGTGTAATATAAACCCTAATTGGGTTCCCTATGTAAATCTGTACATAGTTTTATAATAAACAGGCAGGGGCCGGTCTAACCCCAGCTTTCTATGCCAAAAAAAAATGGCACAAGATTTATTCTCAGGTCTACATTCAGAGTCGGATAAGCAGGAGCGAGTCACAAATGACAATAAGAGTGTCATGCTTACATGAAGATTTCACCAACCAAATTGCCTAAAGAGAAAAAGCTTCAGCAAGGCAACCTAAAGCAAATTAAATCTCTTGCATATAAAATTAAGGCAGATTCCAAATATGAGAAGGAAATTAGCAAAAACAGTCTAGTTGTTCCCTTGTGACTTACATTGTACAGTTGCACTTAGAGTCTGTTTTGCTTTTATTGAGTCTGATGTAAGCTGCCCGGTTCAGGTGAATCAATACCCCGAAGGGGCAGCCCGTATACTTGAACTGTAATAGCTTGCAGGCAAAATTATGAATGAAGTAAATGCGTTGAGCTTTCTTTTGTTCACCCTCATTGTGATTGGTTCTTGTGATTGCAATTTCTCTCCCTCTATTCTCTCTTGCTCTCTTGCACTTTGATTACAAGCTTCCGCAATCGGCAAGCGAGCTGACAAATAGGCTTGCGGCGGTGAGGAAGGAACGTCGCGCCGCGCTAGCCCATTGAAGGAAATAGGCCTGTGACAAGTGATACTAGAGCCCGTTCTCGTGCTGGGGAAGGGACTCCGGAGTCGGTGTCGACAGACACGCCGATAGGCTGCGATTTGTGAGCAAGACATCATGGCGCCTTATCAAAACTTGCGCAACACCAAAGGCAAGACAGTTGTCGAAGCTGAGGAGATGGGTTCACCTCGGGGCCAAGAAGAGTTGGATGCAACTGTTAACAAGCTGGTGGAAGATGTGACTTCGCATGAGGAAGTGATTTCACGCGCATGTGAATTATTCAGTGGACTGAATGATGTGGTGGCAAACCTGCAAGAGCAGGTAAACTTACTATTGGGGCAGATCACTTTATTGACGACTACAGTGACCGACTTGCAGACTGAAGTAGGGGAGCTTCAGTTGAAGAACCATACATTGCAGTGGATGGTGACCCTAAATGGCGAAAATGGTGAGAGGCCATCAATGATTGATGTGCCAAGACCCACGAAATTCAATGGTTCTCGTGGCAGAAAGGCCATTGAGAACTTCTTGTTCCAAGTAGAAGACTACTTGAATATCCAGAATATGACCCTTGAAGATCTAAAGATTAAGGTTGCAGCGGTCTTACTTGATGGAGATGCTATCGCTTGGTGGAGGCAAAAGCGCAGCGACATGGAGATGGGTCAATGTGTGATAGATACCTTTGATGACTTCAAAATTGAGTTGCACAACTATTTCATGCCAAGAAATGCGCAGAGGCAGGCGTACCGGATGGTTCGTGAGCTCAAGCACTCTGGTTCGTTGCAAGACTATGTTAGAACGTTCCAGAAGCTTATGCTGGAGATACCTAACATGCTAGAAGATGATATGCTCAATTGGTTCATTGTGGGACTTCAACCATGGGTACAATCTGAAGTGAAAATGAGCAACCCCCGTATTTTGGAAGATGCATATGTGGCGGCCGAGCGCTTAGTTGACACTCAGCGTAAGCCTTTCACCCCATCAACCAAAGTTGGGAAGAAACCTGACCATAGAGGCAAGAAGAATGAGCAGTGCAATGATAAAGGTGAGGCGTCAACACGCCATCAATCCGAAAAGAAACAGAACTTCACAATGCATAACAACAACAACAAGGGTGTAGTTGTTACATGCTAGTTCTGTGGCGATAGACACATCATCAGGTAGTGTCCAAAGCACCTCGTAAAGAACGACGAGCAAGCCAATGTTGCATAAGAAGAATGCAGTGATACTAAATACAGTGACACTGAAGCGATACAACTAAGAATGGGGGTCATGTGATCGATTAACCTGGCTAGAAGTTGCATAGCTAAAAACATGCAGGTCAGTAAGGAACTTATGTACTTGGAAGTCATTATGAATGGAAAGTCTACTTCAGCAATGATAGACTCCAGGGCCACACACAACTTTGTCTCGCGGGAAGAGGCTGAACGGTTGGGCTTGAAGCCTGGGCTAAAGCAGAGGACCATCAAGACGGTAAACTCTGAGGCCAAGGCCATCCTTGGCGAAGCAAGAGATGTGGCTACTCAAGTGGGGAGTTGGGTCGGCAAAGTCAACTTTTTTGTGGTGCTCTTGAACCATTTCAAGGTGATTTTGGGTATGGAGTTTCTGCGAAGCCAAAATGTTATGATACTGCTAAAGTTTAACACATTGACGATCATGGGGTCAAATCTGTCCCACATAATGCAGTGTCTGACACAGAAAGACAAGTCTTCAGTGTTATCGACAATGCAGATGAAGAAGGGTATCAAGTATGGGGAACAGACATTCTTAGTTGCAGTGTGCGCAGAAGAAGAGAAGGTAAAAGCAGCAGTGCCGCCGACCCTAGCTCCACTATTGAAAGAGTTTCGGGGGGTGATGCCTCCAGAATTGTTGAAGCGTCTTCCACCAAGACGTGAGGTCGACCACAAGATTGAGTTGACCCCGGGAGCTAAGCCTCCCGCAATGGTTTCATAACGTATGGGGCCAGCTTAACAGAAGAAGCTACGCAGGCACCTAGACGAGATGTTAGACGCAGGCATTATTCGTCCATCAAAAGACTCATTTGGTGCCCCAGTCCTTTTTCAGATGAAACATGATGGCTTCAAACGATTATGTGTGGATTACCATGCTTTGAACAAGGTCACGGTGAAGAACAAGTATCCATTGTCATTGATAGCGGACTTGTTCGATCAACTAGGCAATGTCTGTATCTTTTTCAAGCTAGATCTGCGATCGGGTTACTAGCAGGTGAGGATTGCTGAAGGTGATGAGATGAAGACAACTTGTGTCACCCGCTATGGTGCTTACGAATTTCTAGTAATGTCATTTGGGTTGACAAATGCTCCAGCCACGTTCACGACTTTAATGAACCAGATCTTCTACCCTTGCTTAGACAAGTTTGTGGTAGTCTACCTGGATGATATCGTGATGTACAGTAGTAACATAGAGGAACATGTCAGGCACTTGCGAACAATGTTTCAGGTGATGAAGAAGAATGACCTCTATGTCAAATGAGAGATGTGTCTCTTCGGGCAAGAGGAGATCAGCTTCCTTGGCCACGTTGTGGGGTGTGGTGTGCTGTGTATGGATGGGCAGAAAATAAGGGTCATCCAGGAATGAGTTTCGCCAAGCAAAGTGCCAGAATTGCGGTCATTCCTCGGTTCGGCAAACTATTATCGGCGTTTCATCAAAGGTTATTCCCTCATTGTTGCACCCCTCACAGATTTGTTAAAGAAGAATCGAGTATGGCTCTGGACAGGAGCATGCCAAGATGTCTTCTATGGCTTGAAGAAAGCCTTAGTGAGAGAGTCAGTGTTGCAACTGCCTGATCATTCGAGACCCTTTGAAGTCCACACGGATGCCTCAGACTTTGTCATTGGCAGAGTTATTATGCAAGATGGTCATCTGATCGCATATGAGAGTCGCAAGCTGAAAGATGTAGAGAGGCGTTACACATTGCATGAACGTGAGATGACCGCTATTGTGTATTGCCTCAGGACTTGGCGGCACTACCTTTTGGGTGTTGAGTTCGTTGTCAAGACGAACAATGTGGCCACAAGCTATTTTCAGACGCAGAAGAAGTTAACGCCTAAACAAGCTCGATGGTAGATATTTTTGGCTGAGTTTGACTTTGCCTTGGAGTACAAGGTTGGAAAGACCAATGTTGTGGTGGATGCCCTGAGCCGTAGGGCTGAACTGGCAGTTGCGCGCGCATAGCCTTCTGAAGTGCACTTGAAGGGCGCATTGTTGAGCCGCATCTGCAAAGGTACGCAGCAGGATCCGACAGCACAACACCTTGTTTCTCTGGCGCAGGCAGGGAAGACTCCGCGATTATGGCTATAGGATGGTCTCCTCGTAACAAAAGAGGGGCGCATCTTTGTGTCGCGGTCGGGAAGCATTCGTCGAGAACTACTTAAGGAGTGCCATGATACACTATGGGTCGGCCATCCTGGTCAGGAGCGGACCTTAGCACTCCTTTAATGCAGCTACTATTGGCCCCAGATGAGAGACGACGTTGAGAGGGTATGTGCGGACATGTCTCATTTGCCAGCAAGATAAGAGGACAAACCAAAAAGTTGTCAGTCTGTTTGAGCCTCTACCAATTCCAGAACGTCCTTGGGATAACATCTCCATGGACTTTATTGTTAGTATGCCAAAGGTAGAGGGCCTCAGTTTTATTTTGGTTGTGGTGGATCGTTTCTCAAAGTATGTCACATTCATCCCAGCTTCCAAGGAGTGACCTGCAGAGAAGACTGTAGAGTTGTTCGTAAAGCATGTGGTGAAGCACTGAGGCATACCAAAGAGTATTGTGAGTGATCGTGATGCTCGCTTCACGGGCAATTTCTGGCGTGAAGTATTTTGGCTACTTGGCTCTGATTTGTTGTTTTCAACAAGCTTTCATCCGCAGACAGATGGGCAAATAGAGTGTATCAATGAAATACTTGAGCAGTACCTTAGGCACTTTGTTAGTGTCAATCAGAAAAATTAGGTGAAGCTCCTTGATGTGGCACAGTTTTGTTACAATCTACAAAAGAGCGAGTCTTCAGGCCACAACCCGTTTGAGATAGCCACGGGGTAGCAACCACTGACTCCACACACTCTTGCCGCACAAGAAAATGGAAGGTCATCCTTCGCCTATCAGTTTATTCGTGACTGGCACGAGCAAAATAAGTTGGTGAATGCATTCTTACACAAGGCGACAAAGAGAATGAAGAAGTGGGCGGACAAGCATCGTCGACCCGCGGGGTTCCAAGTTGGGGACCAAGTGTTGGTGAAGCTATATCCTGGTCGTACAGGCATCTTTCGCGGGCGACACCGCAGACTGCTCAGAAAGTATGAAGGACCCTTCACTATCACAAAGAAGGTGGGCAAGCTGGCATACATGTTGGAGTTGCCCCCAGACTTCAAGGTACACCTGGTGTTTCACGTGTGCAACTTCAAGCAGTTTCATCCGGATGATGGAGACCCGAAACGCAGTGTGCCACAACACGCTCTCATTATGTAGAGGGGTCCGGCAGCACAACGGGCCGAAAAGCACCTCAGTCAGATCCTTCGCCACAAAGTCAACTACTTGGGAGATGCAAAAAAATACTTAGTGCAGTGAGAGGAAACAGCGAAACCAACGTGGGAGCCTACATTCCGAATGAACATCTGCTACCCGTCTGAAGTTAGAGCTTACCATGAAACAGATGGCGCCGAGGACGACGCAAGATTTGAAGGGAGGAGCATGTTCTCTTGCGACTTACATTGTACAGTTGCGCTTATAGTCTATTTTGCTTTTGTTGAGTCTAATGTAAGTTGTCCGGTTCAGATGAATCAATACCCCGAAGGGGCAGCCCGTATACTTGAATTGTAATAGCCTGCGGGCAAAATTGTGAATGAAGTAAATGCATTTAGCTTTCTTTTGTTCACCCTCGTGATTGCAATTTTTCTCCCTCTATTCTCTCTTGCATTCTGATTACAAGCTTCTGCAATCGGCAAGCGAGCTGACAAGTAGGTTTGCAGTGGTGAGGAAGGACCGTCGCACCGCGCTGGCCCATTGAAGGAAATAGGCCCATGACACTCGTGGTGACAAGAAATATGAATTAGGTATAAATCTTTGTTATTGAATGAAAAGGTAGAGAGGAGTGTTCCTATAGTGGATGTAGGTTCAACATAACAGAACCAGCACACCAAAACTTGCGGTGCAGCCACCAATTTCTCCATGTAACTATGGCAGAGATTCATAACGGCAACTTACGGAAGAAAAGTAGACAAGGAATCCAAAAATTAGAATAAAAGGCTCATGTAAACCAATATGTGGTGACTCCAGCAGCTGCCACGGATTAACATCTCATATGATCAGAGAGAGAGAGAGAATAAACAACATTGTTAGCTCCCTGCATCGGTTGTTGCTAAAACCACTCTTGTAGCATCACAACAAAATATACCATAATAAACACACAGTCTACCTAACCCCAGCTTTCTATGTCAAAAAACAAAAAAAGAAATGGCACAAGATTCATTCTCAAGTCTACATTCAGAGTCGGATAAGCAGGAGCGAGCCACAAATGACAATAAGAGCCATGATTACGTGAAGATTTCACCAACTGAATTGCCTAAAGAGAAAAAGCTTCAGCAACGCAACCTAAAGCAAATCAAATCTCACAGATAAAATTAAGGCAGATTCCAAATATGAGAAGGATGAAGGAAATTAGCAAAAATAGTTTGGTCACAAGAAACATGAATTATGTATAAATCTTTCTGTCATTGAATGAAAAGGTAGAGAGGAGTCCTATCGTGGATGTAGGTTCAGCATAACAGAACCAGCACACCAAAACTTGGGGTGCAGCCACCAATTTCTCCATCCATGTAACTATGGCAGATGGCAGTGATTCATGATGGCAACTTACGGAATAAAAGTAGACAAAGGAATCCAAAAATTAGAATAAAAGGCTCATGTAAACCAATATGTCGTGACGCCGGCAGCTGCCACGGATTAACATTTCATATGATCAGAGAGAGAGAGAGAGAGAGTAAACAACATTGTTAGCTCCCTACATTGGTTCTTGCTAAAACCAATCTTGCAACATCACAACAAAATATACCATAATAAGCACACAATCTTATTTCAGATATTGAAATGCAAAGGCAGTTTACATGGCAACCAAACACGAGGATGATAAGACACTCAACCAACTATAAAGCTGGATGACTCAACACATCATGAGGCAGACAAGCTTAAGATTCATTCCTTAATCCTAATAACCAGAGAACGCAATACCAAAGACAGCTTATTCCTTGATCTTAATAACCAGAGACAACGCAATACAAAAGACAGATGGCTTATTCCATAATCCTAATAACCAGAGACAATGCAATACCAAAGACGGGTAGAACCAACCATAATAGTAAACCTCAATGCTGCTAAATCGCTTGTCTTACTAGGCCAGGCATGATACGACTACCAAGGTACCTTCTTCTTTCTCTTCTCCACCTTCCTCTGCTCCACAATACCCCACCAGACCCTGCATCTCTGAATCAACAACTTGAAGGCCCACAAGTGGGCTTTCATAACCACCATCAGCTTCCTCTCCCAAGATATTCATCCACTTCTTAGGAATGGATTTTAGTGCGCAACTTTCTTTCTTTGCAGAGAAGCTCTGGTATATCAGGCACCCTCCACCTGCAAGTTCCTGCTCCACCACCTTGCTGCATCCGTAGCCCATCATCCCCTTCTTTGCAGACAATTTTGCCATTGGGCTCTTGGAGTCGCAGTGGATGGCAACAGAGAATTCTGCCGGCTCAAAGCAATCAAGCACACGGCCGATCATAGCCTCCAGCTCCACAGCATCCACTGCCTTGTTGGGGTCAACCACATCAACAAACTCAAAGCTAGCATAGCTGAACCCGTCCTCTGGAGTGACATGGATGGTAGACAGAGCATTCCCATTGATTGAATTCATGGAATACCCACAAGGCTCGAATTCAAAGTCATTGATTTCGAAGTGGGGAAGGATGTTGGCAATCCCAGAAGCATTTGTCATCATCTTTTCCGAGCTTGCGGTATTCTTGTAAAACACAGATGCTCTTTCCCTGCTAAGGCTAGTCATGCACATTTCCATTGTCAGTGGCACAACAGCCATGGATTCAATGGAGGACCAGTAGACGTGCCAGTTGTGAGCAGGATTGCCGCCATCGATCACATAGGCATCCCCAGGCTTCAAGAACAGCTTGGTGAAGTAGCTGTCAAGCACGGCAACTTCCTCAGAGAAGCTAGTGTGGGGAGCAGGCTGAGCTGCTGGGAAGATGAATGTCCCGCGGGAGTATTTGACAGAGACTGGTGATAGAGAGAGGGCACCAGCATGCTTCAATATGATAGGAATGGAACGCAGAAGCTTGGTAGTCCCGCAGGTCTTGATAATGATCTTGTAAGGGTGGATGAAAAGGCTGGATTCAGACAGGACGTAGGAGTCCATGATGCTGTTGGACAGATTGTCCACTATGGTGCATTGAGCTGCACAGAGGAATTCATCGATCTGAGCACGAGAGAGGGCCCTGAGTCCCTTCCCCTGAGGATCAGCAAAGACAGATGGTTTGCGGAAAACGATCTCGAGCCGCTTCTCATAACCTTCGAAGCCGGTGGAAGCCATTTTTAGTAGCAGGGATGAGTTGTCAAGACCAAATGCTATGTCCGGTGGGTGTTGCAGAGAATCAAGAGAGAAGGGGATGAAGGGAAAAGAAAAAGGGTATCTGTTCCGGCCAAGGAAGACAAGTCTCCTACTGTAACATAGGCAGTATGCTAAACTGAATAAAGAAACAAAAACGAAAAATCCCTACTCTACTGATGAAGATTGAATTAGGGAATATTAGGATGGCTTCCTCGCGCACTGCAAAGACGAACAGAACAATCATAAGAAAGAAAGACAAAACAGAGGACATGACATGGCATGGTGAAGCATCACAAATGAACTTCTAAGAATAAGCAGAGAAGGGGATCAGAGCATACGTTGGAGTAGGCAGCAGATTGGAACTTCTTGATGCCACCGTTTGGTCGGATGTCTTCAATACTGTAGCCGAGAGGAACTTCGTACATTAAGGAGCTACTACTGGACTTCTTCTTCAGACCACCTTTACCCTCCATTAAAACATTCGCTTCCTGCAAGAGACCTACAATAGCTAGTTATCAGCAAATACTTTTCATAACAATCTACCACAACTTTGAATGAAAGAAATGAAAATAACTAAGAGCATAAAAAATCTCAGCTACGATGAACATGACAAACTGATCGAAAAAATGAATAAAATTCGCAAAGTCATATACTAATACATCAAAGACATAGGCACACAAAAACAGGAGTGATTCATTGAATTGAAAATTTAGTTCACATAATATACCAAATTCTTCATCAATAGATAACTGAAATTACGCGGGAGGAACCAAAATCTCCAGAAAAAGAAAACCAACAATAGGACTCGACTTATAGGATGTGAAAAAACCTTCCTACAGAGCAATTGCAAGCCTAGGGATGCCCGAGAGCCCCTTCTTGGCCCGGCAATCGGCCACAAAGACAATATACATTGTCATCCATTCAATCAATCGTCGAATGGTCTGACCAAAGATGAACCAGACATGATCACCACCGTTCATGTCCACGAACGGATGGTTACCACTCATCTAGAATAAAGAAGAAAGAAAAGCAACACCCTCATCTCCCCACCACCCACAAAGAACAATGGACAGCGGGCGGACGGTGTGAAAGCAAGAACAGGAACGACCACCGTTTACAAATTCAAACAATGGCACCACCACCGTCCGTCCATTTGACGAACGTTAGGAGATTAAGCATGTACAAGAAAAAACACAGAAGAAAAAGTGGAAAGAAACCCGAACCAGAGAGCAATAACAAAGATCGCAGAGAAACAAGAGAGAGAGAGAGAGAGAAACGAGAAAAAATGTTTCCAAGTGTTTTGAAGGAGCTAAAGAATGAAAACAGAACACGAAAATAAAAAAAGAGTACGACCAGAGAAACGGAAAACACAATCTCTAAAATAAACATAGAGAAAAACACCATCACGTAGCTTCACGAAACAAACATTAAAGAACCCAAAAAGTAAGAAAGAATCACTGCCATGCTACCATCCATATAAGAGGGAGAGCGAGAGAGGAAACAAGAAAGAAAGAACGAGAAACTAACAAAGCAATACAAGCAGACGTTCCCGTCCGGTTATGGCAATCAAAACTCTCTTTCTGTTGCCTGAATGAGGACTCGAGAAGGGGAGAGAGCTTGGGGTTGTGGGAGGGAAACAGAAAGGGCCTTTTCGGAGTGCCTTAACGCAGAAGATGTGCGGTGGTGAGACCATCTCGATCCCCTCCCACGCTTTTATAGCACCCCAAGATCGGAGGCATCCAGGGGCTTCTTCGCGTTTGTTTTATTGTTTGTTTGTTTTTTTCCTTCAGGCAGCATCTTTAAAAAATTAAACCAATTTTTTTTTTTTTTTTGAAAAACACCACCAAACCTAACCCTAACCATAAGTCCCCAACACTACTACGTCCAAACCCATGTGGGCCACACAGTCGCACCAAATAGATAAGACCACCCAGCTGGCTCCCAGTTTGAAGCTTATGCTCTGCACTCGATATTTTAAAAAAGTTTTTAGCTTAGTTAAAGTATTGTCTTTTTGTTTTTAAATATTTTTTTTATGTATTTTTGTGTGCTTACCAGTGTTGTGAAAAGCTTTGAGGCGTAGCTAGGCGCTCTACCAAAATTTGAGGTGAAGCATAAGTTTCGAGGCATAAAGTGTAAGCCTTAACAAAAAAATTTTAAACTTAATAAAATTATAAAAAATATCTAAATTTTATAAATAAATAAAAAATACTTTATTGATTAAGCAACAACCAAAAAAATAAAAAATCTCAAATAAATATTGAAGGCACGACATATAATCCAAAGGATGGCGAGATTGTTGATTGGAATATGGATAGCAATAGGCAGACGTTAGCTGAGATTTGTGCAGTTTGCAATGACAGGTGTTTTTTTTGTAATGGTCACTTGTTCCGTGCCACTCAGCACTCATGGTCTCTCTTATTTTTTATTATTTTAATCTATTAAAATGTGAATTGGGGTTACTTATAAGTCTCCTTTATGTCATTTCTATCAGCAATAACAATGATTTTGTTTTTTCATTTTGCACAAATATCAAAATTAACAATCTATTAAAGATGGATAGACATATAATTGTACCTAGACTTAGGTTTTGAAAGAAGAATATTGTGCATTTTGTCTTGATAAGCATGGAAAGAATGCAACCGACTATTTATCATATGACACCTCAGTGCCTACAAATAATTTTAGCTATGAATTTTTCTATGATCTAGTGCAAGGTTGTTAAATGCGATGAGGCGAAGCGAGGCGTTGAGCCTGCGCCTCGCCTCTGAGGCGTACGCCTCAGGTACTGAGGCGTACGCCTCTCACAACTGGTATGAAAGTGAAGCGGTGGGAGGGGAGGCAGGGAGCGGTGGTGGAGCAGCTGGCCGGCACCTGGCGGTGGATCCACCGGCACTTGGGGTTAGCACAGCCGACAAATCGGGCGGAGGAGGAAGACTTGGGGATGAAGGAAGGCTTCAGTAGGTGGATCCACCGGCAATTTGCGCATCACAGCACGCCTCAGTACCTTGAGCGTGCGCCTCGCCTCTGAGGCGTACGCTTCAGGTACTGAGGCGTACGCCTCTCACAACACTGATCTAGTGCATATAAAAAATCATGGGTAAAGATAAAACTTTCAGGTATGTTTTAACATTCTAGCAGCCCTAATTCAACAAAGAGATGTGCATCAAGATCATAAATAGTTGGTCTTGATTTGAGATGCGCATTCAATCAAATAAAAATTTTAAAAAAGGTAAGATGCGTAGGCCTCACCTTGAGGCATGCCTCGCCTTGAGATGTATGCCTCAAGGCGTATGAGACGTGCACCTCAAGGCGTATGAAACGTGCACCTCAAGGCTTTTATGCTTTATGCATACTCCTCAAGGCACAAAGCCCCTCGCCTTGAGGCGAGGTGCATTTTTTGTGCCTTGAGGTGCACTTTAAATAACACTGATGCTGACCGTCCATCACAAACATGATAGACCACCCTCGCAATTTAAGAACTAAAAATGTGAGCATTTCCAATACTTTTTCTACGAATCTGACCATGTGAATGTGCTTTCCATGATGAATTTACTAGGAATCAACCATTGAATAATGTATTTTCAATGAACATGTGATTTTTATGAATATTTACCAAGATTATAAGTCATTGATTTTTAAAATCTTAAAAAAATCATATTTATACATCAAAATCTAAGGATTTAAGATGCCGTTCTTATAAATCCAAGCTTGTAGGTCACATCTGTACAGTTGGACTCAAGAGAAAAGAACAAAAAAAAATATAAAAATAGTGGTCCAGTCATTAGTTTTCATATTCTATAGAAAAAGAAAGAGGGTAGGTGTAATGTCGACTCACAAAGAGTTCAATGTTACATTGAATCGTGTGCACAATCAGTGGCACGTGCATGTTCATAAGAAATAAGAGATTTAGAAGCAGTCACGAGTCCCGACCCACTAAATCTCTTTTTTCACCCAGACTTTAGCCGCGGTTAAAATTTCCACTAAATGTCTTTTACACAACACTTGAAAGCGTTAGGACGTCCAATTTTCGTCTGACCAAAGGTGGTTCGACATTACTCTTTCCTATATATATATATATATATATATATATATATATATATATATATATATATATATATATATATATATATATATATATATATTCAGAGAAGCAAATAAACAGATACGTTGAGCATTTTCAATTGATGTTTGTTTGTGTGTTTTTTTTAAATCTGACCTATCTACATGCATGCTTGATCTTATATGAACATGCTCTTAAATTGTCTCGTTAAGACAAGTGAACAAGTTATTTTAAAGAACGTAAAAAAAATCAAGAGCTCACAATTTACGTCAATATTGAAGGCACACAAAATCATTTTTTCATCAAAAAACCATGATCTGATGGTCAGTGTTTTGCATATGATATCAAACACATGGAAGATCCAGATATAAACAATTTTTTTTTCATAACCGATAAACACCCGTGAATTTCTGACTCATGACGCCCCTTCAACTTGTCGATGTTCACAAGCTTCCCTACCATATGAACAAAACCCTAGCTGTAGATATTCACAGTTTCGGATTTGTACGGCTGTGAATGCCCATACCTGCAAGTTATGATCCAGATGCAATATCCATTTACAAAGACAGTCATAGCTATTCTTTTGATTCTTAAGAGAACCATTTAGTTTTCATTAGCATTTATGTTGATCGTTTTCCTCTTCTTTTTGTCCTCTTTTGTTTGAGCTATGGTGCCAAACATGATTCAGATTTGAATTCGATGAAGCTTCAACGAGGAGCCAAACCAAATCCAAATCCAACTCGAGGTCCTCTCTCTCCATGCGATTATAATTTTTAAAACTGTTTAGAACAATTGGAAGATAAAACTGATTAGAATATATATATATATATATATATATATATATATATATATATATATATATATATATATATATATATATATATATATATATATATATTGCTACATTATGTAAACTGAAAATATGTGAACTAGAGTTTGAATTAGGAATTTTGACACTTTTTTTGCAAATACGTACAACCATGCAAATGTGTTCTGCATTCCACTTGGTAGGAATAGATTGTTGGATATGTTTTTTCGGTAACTAAAAAAAACATGATTTTTGGATGCTTGAATATTTACAGAAATTTTAAGCCATCTATTTTCAAGCCTTAAAAAATCTTGTGTATGAATCATAATCAAATGATCCAATAGCTTGTTCTTGTAAAACCAAACATGTAAATCACATCCATATGGTGAAATTTAAGGGAAAAAAAGACAAAAATACTCATAAAAATATTGGTTTACACTTTAGTTCACATATTTTTAGTTAGCATATTCTTATGACCTATATATATATATATATATATAGAGAGAGAGAGAGAGTCACTAGAATATGAGAACTGAAAATATGAGAACTAATGTGCGAACCACATTTTTCATGAATCTTTTATTCTTTTCTATTGAATCTAACCGTATGGATATGATCTACATGCTTGGTTTTATAAGAACATGCTCTTGAATGATCGAATTTTGATGCATAAATGAGATTTTTTTAATGCTTTAAAATCAATGGCTCATATTTTTTATAAATATTCAAGCATTCAAAAATCATATTTTTTAATAAAAAATACATGATCCAATGGTTGATTCCTAGCAAATTCATCATGCCTATATTTCCAGATCTCAAATTTTGGTTCTCATATTTCAGTTCTTATATTATAGTCTGTGTGTGTGTGTCTATATATATATATTATTTATATAAGGTGTACTAATTTATTGATAAAGAAATGAAAATATTACCTTGTTAATTTCTGGTAATGTCATTTTCACTTATGGTCTCAACCGGGTGGGATCCATATAAATGAATTATTCGATCATTCTTTCTATTTTCTTGGCTATCTTTAAGTGTATGAATAATGCCTTAGCTGATAAGAAGTCAAATACCATTAACTCCATGTGTGTTATCAATATCTCTACGTGTGATTCATTGGAATATGCACTCTTACCTCTTTCTTTGCTTTTTCTAGGAAAAAAGTTGATTGAATATAAATACATAGATAGAACTTTTCTTTTATTCATCACTGAGATCGATAAATTAAACTGGATACTTATATGAGTGAAACAGAACTGCTTATGAATTTGCATTAGAAGAGTAAAGTGAAGCTAAACATAACCAGTGAAAGATGTTTAATAGTTCTAAATCTCTTTAGAAAGACAATTTTTTGTCTCATGATAGCCTGCTCCAGTCTCTTTACGAAACTTTTGTTATTGGGTTAGCTATATACTTCACATGTTTCTAGCGATTTACATGGCATCATTATCAAATGATAAAGTCTTGGATAAGAATCTACAATGCAGTAGAACGCCCTTGTTGATGATCTTTTACTTTGATAACATCTTGGGTTCCTCGAACAATGTGATATCTCACACCGGGTAAATCCTTATCCCTTCCTCTTTTTACTAATACTACATAATGTTCTTGTAAATTATAGCCATTACAAGGTATATAAGCAGTGATTTCAAATCCAGAGGTTAATCGTACTTTGTCAATTTTACATAAGGCAGAGTCTGTTTTTAGGGGTGATAGTGGAAAAGGTGACAGATAAGTCACCTTTACAGACACTCTATAGAACCGTACATGAGATTTTCACCTCATACGACTTCTCGTTCAATTCTTTCAAAGGAATTTGATCCTTTTTCTCGTTTGAGAATCTCCTCCCTTCTTCCACTCCATCACGAAGAGTAACCAAGGACCAATTCAGTCATGTTTCAATTGAACACTTTTCATTTTGTATTATGATCAAGGGAGAAGATTATTCTTTTTACCAAACATATGCAAATCAAATCACGATCTTATAATCTTATCTTATAATCTTATCTTATAATAAAAAGATGAATAGATATATCTCGATCAATCTCATTATCCCTTGTTCTTTGAGAATCAAAATGGACCTTTTCGAGTTTGAATTTGTCCATTTGGAATCTGATTTCTTTTCTTTCCTTCTCTTTTTCTTTTATTCCCTTCCATCATTCCTTAAGTCCCATAGGTTTGATCCTTTAAAATCTTATCCATGTTTTCATCGAACGAAGGGTACAAAATCAATTAGATTGATTTTTCGATCAAAAGTACTATGTAAAATCTTTGGTTTCTTTCCTCTCACTCTATCTCTATCCCATATGTACAACTTTTGAATCAATTTTCTTCTGTATGAATCAATATTATTACATTCTAATTCTTTCTTGATACCTCCCAAGGAAAATCCCCAATTGGATCCCAAATTGATGGGTTGGCATGAGTTTATCCATGCAGTTATGCACTGTTCAAATAGGGATCAATTTTTTAAAAGATTCTGGCTTTCATGCTTTGGTAGATCGTTTGAGACCCTTTCAGTGACCTATGTTAAAGGGATATCTATATGATATGATTGACTGCGCAAGGCCCTCAGTAGCAACAAAATCAGAAAAAGTATAAAAAATAGTTTTTTTCTATTATCTTAGTATTAGTTAGTGATCTCGGCTTGGTGAGTCCTTTCTTCCATGATGAACGGTTGGCACCAGCCTTACATTTTGTCTTTGTGAACCGAGGAGAAAGGGGGGGCTCAGCAAGAAAAGGATTGTAACATGAGAGAGCAAGGAGGTCAACCTGTTTCAAATATACAACATGGATTCTGACAATGCAATGTAGTTAAACCCTCATGTCGATTTGAATTAATCAATCTTTTCACAGAGGGTGAGTCAGGGCTTGTTAGTCAAGAGTATAGCAAGTTACAAATTCTGTATCAGTAGGACATGTATTTCTATTACTATAGGTTAGGTGCGGTTACCATTATCCTTATTACACTGACGAATCTTGTATATGAAAGTATTATAGGATCGATGCAATGAGCACTAGAGGGGGTGAATAGTACTTTTAATCTTCGTCTTTGAAATTTGAAGGAATTTGAATACTGTAAAGCAAATACACACAAAGAACACAAGAATTTTATCCTGGTTCGGTCTTCCAAACCTACATTCAGTCCTCAAGCAAAATCTGCTTGAGATTTCCACTATCACACTTGTGTCACCACAAGATCAAACAGACTAAAATCAGTCTCACTTTCAGCAACAGCCCTGCTGAAAGCAAACTTTTCTTTAAACCAAGGAGACTTTGTCCTTTTACAGAAAAATTGAAATAACCAACTTACAATCAACCTATGAGCCTTTCTTATGAATGCAAATGGAGTTGAATAGGCTTCTAAGGCTGCTAAAATACTCAACTCATAATTTCATTAACTCACAGAAAGAATTAGAGTAAAAAACTAGAGTAAAAATACTCAGTGAGTGAGAAAATAAATACTTGAATGAATAAGAGTGAAAATAAAGAATCTGAACTTTCAAATTAATGTAATTCGATTCAATTCAATTATTTTGAGTGTAGATCACACTCTTATTTATAGCTGAGGAATTTCATATATTGGTGGTACGAAAGGATGTCAAAACAGTCAATTTTGAATGATCAAATTGTTTGAAAAACTGAAAAGATGCACCTTCTAAAAGTTTCAGAAAATGACTGTATTAGTCGACTGAAATAGTTATTAGTTGACTGAAATCAAATATTAGCAGACTGATAGTTAAAGTCAGTTGACTACTGTGTCTAGCCAAAAAAATTTAAATTCTTGTTTTTGAAACTTAGTCGACTAAAGAAAAGTTAGTCCACTGGTGAAAATCATCAGTAGACTGAAAAAAACTTTCAGTCGACTCCTGCTAAATTTTTCAGAAATCAAACATTCTGGTCGGTCTACTAAGAGTCGATTAGTCGACTAATAAAAAAGTTGACATTTTTCTTTAAAAAGCTGGCACAAAAAATTGGTCAACTGGTGAGTCTTTTGGTCAACTGATAAACCTGAAAATGTGGGTAAAGAGCTTTCTAAAATGATTTTCGCCAAGGGTTTTTTTAGAAAGGTTTTTCTTAAGTATTTTTAGGTGAAATGCAAGTAAGATATGCAATCAAAGTAAGGTTCTTACAAGAATCTAAGACTTTAAAGAGATTTACATTTTGCACACTTGTCTTCATAGATTCTTTAACAAATTCTTTAATTCTTTTCATCTTTCTTCATTGCCTTAGCTAAAATTCAGTTGTTCATCATCAAAATCTTGTACTTGAATTATCGTATACAACTTCTCATGTGTTGTCAAAACATAAAAAGTTAGCATTGATAAACCGATAGGAAACTTACTCCCCTTATCAATATGTTGTCAAAACATAAGAAGTTAGCATAATATCAACATTGTTAACACATATTGTTTTTCTTCTCATGCATATTGTTTTTCATGTATCACACATTGTTCACATGCATATTGTTCTCCCCCTTTGTCATGATCAAAAGAAGTAGGTTGAGTCAGAGTATCAAAAAAAAGGCAAATACAAGTTCAAAATATTACAACTCAAAAAAAATGTTATCAAAGCAATATCAGTAAACAAAGTTCAAGAGAAGTGTTGCTTGATCATCTCCTTGATTTCAGTTATATCAAACTGAATAAATGAAAGTTGTTGAGTAATATCCTCACAAAATGTATGTTGTTGAAGTTTCAAAGCTTCAATGCATTTCAGAATTTCATCATCATCTTTTCCAGTCAACAATTTCTTCCTTTGCCTTGAGATGGAGGCGATATAGGAGATGGTGATGGTTCAGGAGATATAGGAGATCCAGAGGATGAAGGTACTAGATAGGAAAGTTTCATTCGTTTAAAAATAGTTTCATCAAAGATTTCTTTTTGAGAAACAAACTTTTCATTATTCAGAGGCACTTTCAAATATTTGAAGATTCGGGTAAGGATACACCCATACGAAAGAAAAGGTTTTTGTTTCCATAACATAGTAAAAAAGATCCGTGCCCAATTTTTAGATATATTTCCAAATAAGACATATAGAATAGTAGAAAGATCAGTTGAAAAATAATCAAAAGATCTTTTTTGGGGAGGACATTATGAGCAAGAATTCTTTGTGCAATTTGAGCATGAGGTTGAATGTTTGTATTTTTGAAAGGAGGACAAAAAGGAGTGCCTAGAAGTAGAATTTGTTCAAAAATATTTTCATCATTAAGGTCAATGGAATTGAAAAGAGTGCCAGAAGATGAAACATCAAGAATCTGTCCAAGGAGTTTGGAATCAAACTCGATTTCAACATCTCTAACAAAAGAGGAAAGAAAACTGGTATCGTGATATATTTATAAATTTGTGTAAAACAAATGGATCAATAAAGGATAATAATCACGATCAGAAGAAGCATAAAAAAGATGTGAAATCTAAGTAAACAATGCCTTGAGATCATATCGTGAATAAACGTGAAAAAAACACTTCTACCAAGTAAGATGTGAAGAGCAGAAATAAAGCCAAACGTGTCATAAAGAAGAGGATTTCTAAGGAGGTTAAGAGAGAATCCATGTTGAGCCTTGGATGTGGGTGTGGATGAGGAAGGGGAAGCATGTCCGGAGGCGGTTTTCTGACGAGGCATCATCGTCAAGAAAAAAGAGACAAAGAAGATGGAATCTGCAGAAGATGATGTTGTCACAGTGAAGGACGGGACGTTGTGAGGAATCCGGCATTGCAGTGACGACATTCGACGAGTGGAAGAGAGATTGTCTGACGCTACAGAGGTTGTCGTAGCTCGGAAAGTGGAAGATGGATTGTCTGATTCTCTAAGGGTTTTAGAAAAAAGGGAAAAGGACGGTTGAGGAGAGGGAAAGAGAAACACGGGGGGTTTTGTAACCTAAGTTGATTGCCC
The DNA here is from genome assembly GCF_984573655.1 of Nuphar pumila. Taxonomy (NCBI): domain Eukaryota; kingdom Viridiplantae; phylum Streptophyta; class Magnoliopsida; order Nymphaeales; family Nymphaeaceae; genus Nuphar; species Nuphar pumila. The sequence goes on from NC_143254.1 coordinate 103,738,913, forward strand.
TTAGTTTTTAAAACAAGTAATAAGTCAATTCTATTTTTTTTTAAATAACCAAATATCGATCGACTAATCGTCAAATGTCAGTCGACTGAAAAGTTCAGTTTCGAATTTTTTTAAGTAAAACAAAGATTTCAAAAATAAATTATAAGTCTAATAATGAGCAAATGCCTAGTTTTCTTCTAATTCTCATAAAATCTTTGTTTTTGAGTGGTTTAGTAAAGATGTCGTCATGTTGTGCAATTATGAGTATAAAATTTAAAGAAATATCACCTTTTAAAATATGATCTCATAAAAAATGATATCTCACATCAATATGCTTAGTTTTTTAGTGCTGAACAAGATTTTTCGAAAGATTTATTGTACTAGTGTTATCACAATAAATTATTGTTGTGGAGTAATTCAAACCAAAGTTTCTTAAGGTTTGCTTTATCCATAGTATTTGTGAACATTCTAAACTAGTTGTTATATATTCTGCTTCAGTAGTTGAGAGTGATATTGAATTTTGCTTTTTACTAAACCAAAAGACTAAGGAATGTTCTAAGAAGTGACAAGTTCAACTAGTACTCTTGCGATCAAATTTGCTTCCAAAAAAATCTGTATCACTATATAAAACTAAATCGAATAAAGATGATTTTGGGTGAAATAAACCAAAGTCTGAAGTATCTTTCAAGTATCGAAGAATTTGTTTTACAGTAATTAAGTGAGATTCCTTCAGATTAGCTTGAAATCTAGTACACGTACAAATACTAAACATTGTATTAGGTCGACTAGCAGTTAAGTATAATAGAGATCCAATCATACCTCTGTAGAGCTTAGTATCTACAGTTTTACCATTTTCATCTTTGTTAAGAGAGGTAGTTGTGCTTATAGGTTTTCTTCTTGATTTAGAAGAGTTCATGTCAAATCTTTTAAGAAGTTCTTTTATATACTTAGCTTGGTTGATGAAGATTTATTCTTTAGTTTGCTTTATTTGAAGTCAAAGGAAGTAGTTCAATTCACCCATCACACTCATTTCAAACTCTTCCTGCATAGCTTTAGCAAAATCTTTGCAAAGAGAATCATTAGTAGAACCAAATATTATATCATCAACATAAATTTGCACAATAAGAATATCTGATTTTATATTTTTAATAAATAGAGTGAAGTCTATTCGACCTATAGAAAAACTAGATTTTTCTAGAAAACTTCGTAGTCTTTCATACCATGCTCTTGGTGCTTGTTTGAGTCTGTACAAAGCACTTTTTTATTTATAGACTCTTTCTAGATATTTTTAATCTTCAAAGCCTAGAGGTTGTTCAACATAAACTTCTTCATTGATGTATCCATTAAAAATGCACTCTTAACATCAATTTGGTATAACTTAAAATTCATGTAGCTAGCAAAAGCAAGCATCATTCGAATTGACTCTAATCGAGCCACTGGTGCAAAGATTTCATCAAAATCTATGCCTTCTTCTTGGTTATAGCCTTGTGCTACTAGCATTGCTTTGTTTTGAATGACTTTGCCATTCTCGTCCAACTTATTTCGGAAAACTCATCTCGTTCCAATTATCGAATGATCCTTTGGTCTATCAACTAGATCCCATACATCATTCTGAGTGAATTGGTTAAGTTCTTCAGACATGGCCAAAATTCATCATCACAAGCTTCATTGATATTCTTTGGTTCTATTTTTTATATGAAAGCCAAATTTGCAATATATTCTTTCAATTGCCTTCTGGTTTGAACACCACTCTTTTTTCTCCAATAATTTGCTCATGTAGATGATTAGGAAGTTCTTTCGAAACCGGTAGAAGATGAATGTTTTCTTGTGAAGTGCTTTCTATCAATGGTTCTCCTTGAAGTATGACTTCTTCTCCTTCCCTTAGACGCATAACCTGCTCACAATTCTCATCAACTACAATATATAAAGACTCTTCAATGCAAGAAGTTCTTTTATTAAAAACATGATAAGCTTTGCTTTTAGAAGAATATCCAAGAAATATTGCTTCGTTTGATTTTGAATCAAACTTATCAAGATTATCTTTAGTATTTAACAAGAAGAATTTACTACCAAAAAAATTAAAAAATGAGATCTTTGGTATATGATCATAATACAATTCAAAACATGTTTTTTGTAAAAATGGTCGAATAAGAACACGGTTCAAAACATAACATGTATTTACTGCTTCAGCCCAAAAGTATTTTGGTAAATTTTTATCTTGAAGCATGGTTCTAGCATATTCTTGCAATATTCTACTCTTTCTTTCAACAACTCTATTTTGGGGAGCTGTTCTAGGAAAAGAAAAGTTTTGAGATATTTCATGTAAATCACAGAACTTTAAAAAATATTCATTTTCAAATTCTCCTCCATGATCAGTATGAATAGTAATAATAGAGGTAGATTTTTCATTTGTAATTCTTCTACAGAGTTTAGAAAATTCAAAAAAAGCATCATTTTTGCTTTTCAAAAAAATCACCCAAGTAAAACGAGAATACTCATCTACTATAACAAAATATATTTACTTCCATTCAAACTTTGAATTCTAGATGGTCCAAATAGATCTAAATGTAAAAGTTTGAGAGGACGGTTTGTTAAGATTATATCTTTTGCTTTGAAAGAACTCTTGATTTGTTTACCCATTTGGCAAGCATCATATAAATTATTTTTTTTATATGATATTCTAGGTAGGCCTCTCACAAGATCATTCTTGGATAACTTAGAAATTAATTTGAAGTTAACATGTCCAAGTCTCTTGTGTCATAACCATTGAATTTTATTTGAAGCAATAAGACATTTTTCATTGAAGGTGGGTAACTCATCAAGATAAAGTTCATATACATTGTTCCTTCTCTTTCCTTTAAAGATGATTTTTTTAGAACAAGAATAAAAAATTAACTATAAATCATGTTCAAAAGAAATGAGAAAACCTTTGTCACATAATTGACTAATAGATAACAAATTATGTATTAATCCATCTACTAAAAGAACATTTTCAATCAAGAAAAATTTTGGATTACCAATATTACCAATACCAATTACTTTTCCCTTACTATTGTCACCAAAGGTGACAGTTCCTCCATACTTTGAAGGGTGGAAAATAACTTTGGCCTTCCAGTCATATGTTTGAAATAGTCGTTGTCTAAGATCTACTTGTTCCTTATTTTATGTACCTACAACAAAATTGGAAGACAAAGCATTTGACCCCTTTTTATATTCGGGTCCATGAGAGTTAGTCTTAGAAACCCAAATCCATTTGGATTTTGGTTTCCTTTGAGAATAATTATTCTTTTTATCATAAAATGATTTAGCATTTCTAGAATGATAAGATAGATAATCATGTCTAAGCTTATATGCATTGGAAGTATCATGATGTGATATGTTTCTACCATGATATACATGTTTAGAAAACTGAGTTCTTTGAACCAATGATTGAGAATTTTGACTTTGATTTTTTACCACATAGTTTGGTCTATTTTGAGTATCAAAGAAACTACATTCCAATCCAGTTTTGTTAATCGAGCATCTTTGAGAACCAAAAAGTTTTTCTAGATTTTTTGACTATTAGTGAACTTAGTCACTATAGAGAGAAGATCATTAGATTTTTCTTTCAAACTAGATATCGCTTCTTGTAAGGCATTGGTTTTAATGCCAATTTCTTTTATCTTAGATGCTTGAGAAAAGTTTTCCTTCTTGAGATCTTCCATCGCTTGAAGTAATAAATTGTTCTTAGAGTCAAGAGTCAAATTTTCTGTTTTCAACTCTTTGTTTTTAGAACATGTACTCTTAAATTTAGCATATAAATCATTAAAAGCTTCTAATAAGTCATCATAATCAAATTGACTTACCGAGTCTTCTTGTACTACAAAGCACATGTTGGTGACTTCTTCATTTGATTCTTCATCGGAAGGAGAGTCATTCTTATCCCAACTTGCTTGAAATGCCTTTTTCTTCTTGAATTGGTCTTTGGGCTTGATTTTGAGAAGAAGACAATCTTTTTTGATATATCCAGCCTTTTTGCAGTTGAAACACTTGGCTTCATCAGGATTTAATGATTCAATTTTCTTCACCTTTCTTTAGAATCTTCTCTTTTTTATAAATCTTTTGAATTGCCTAGTGATAAGGGCAATATCTTCATCTGAATCTGAATCTTCAGAGTCTTAAGTGGCTTTGAATGCAAGAGATTTCTTCTTTGATTTTTCTTCTTGTCTATCTTGAAGTTGAACTTCATATAATCAAATTATCAACTAAATCTTCAAGAGAAAGGGTGTTTAAATCATTGGCTTCCTCTATTGTTGTAGTCTTTCTCTCATATTCAGGAGTTAAACACCTCAAGACTTTTTAAACTAAATCTACTTGTGAATATTATTTCCCAAGGGATTTGAGTGTATTAGTATATCGGTCATTCTAGTTATCATGTCAGAAATTGATTCATTTTGCTCCATTTTAAATAACTCAAATTTATGAACTAAAGATGCAAGTTTAGATTCCTTTACCTTTGACGTACCTTCATGAGTCACGAGAAGAGTATGCCAAATTTCATTTGCAGTAAAACATTGAGAGATACGATTGAACTCTATTTTGTCAATGGCACAATATAGCGTATTCATAGCTTTTGCGTTAATTGAAGCAGTCTTCTTTGCTTCATCAGTCCATAGGCTGAAATATGGTGATGGTGCTTGGTACTTTTTCGAAACGACTCTCCAAATTTCAAGATCCATGGATTGTAGAAATATTATCATTCTTACTTTCCTATAGTCATAGTTTGTTCTGTCAAAGAGAGGAGGACGAACTGAGGAGCATCATTCTTTGTGTTGAGAAGACGATGTTGTTGCCATGCTAGATGATGGTTAGATCAAAAGATAATAAACTTTGCTCTGATGCCAAATAAAAGTATTGTAGAATCGATACAACAAGCACCAGAGGGGATGAATAGTGTTTTTAATCTTCGTCTTTAAAATTTGAAGGAAATTGAATACTGCAAAGCAATCACACACAAAGAACACAAGAATTTTATCTTGGTTTAGTCTTTCAGACCTACATCCAGTCCCCAAGCAAAACCTGCTTGAGATTTTTACTATCACACTTGTGTCACCATAAGATCAAACAGAATAAAAGCGGTCTCACTTTCAGTAACAATCCTGCTGAAAGCAAACTTTTTCTTTAAACCAAGGAGACTCTGTCCTTTTACAGAAAAATTGAAATAACCAACTTACAATCAACCTATGAGCCTTTTTTTTTAATGGAAATGGAGTTGAATAGGCTTCTAAGGCTGCTGAAATACTCAACTCACAATTTTACTAACTCACAGAAAGAATTAGAGTGAAAATACTCAGTGAGTGAGAAAACAAATACTTGAATGAATAGAAGTGAAAAATAAAGAATTCAGTCTTTCAAATCAATGTAATTCGATTCAATTCAATTATTTTGAGTATAGATCACACTCTTATTTATAGCTGAGGAATTTCATACATTGGTGGTACAAAAGAGTATCAAAACAGTCAGTTTTGAATGGTCAAATCATTTGAAAAATTAAAAAGATGCACCTTCTAAAAGTTTCAAAAAATGACTATATTAGTCGACTGGAATAGTTATTAGTCGACTGAAATCAAATATTAGCAGACTGATAGTTAAAGTCAGTCGACTACTGTGTCTAGCTGAACAAATTTAAATTCTGGTTTTTGAAGCTTAGTTGACTAAAGAAAAGTTAGTCGATTGATGAAAATCATCAGTAGACTGAAAAAAAAACTTTCAGTCGACTCTTGTTAAATTTTTCAGAAGAGTTGATTAGTCGATTTAATCAGAAAGTTGATGTTTTGCTTTAAAAAACTGATGCAAAAAATTGGTCGACTAATGAGTCTATTAGTTGACTGATAAACTTGAAAATGTGGGTAAAGAGCTTTTGAAAATGATTTTCGCCAAGAGTTCTTTTAGAAAAGTTTTTCTTAAGTATTTTTAGGTGAAATGCAAGTAAGATATGCAATCAAAGTAAGGCTCTTACAAGAATCTAAGACTTTTAAAGAGATTTACATTTGCTGACTTGTCTTCACAGATTCTTCAACAAATTCTTCAATTCTTTTTATCTTTCTTCATTGCCTTAGCTAAAATTCAGTTGTTCCAGTTGTTCATCATCAAAATCTTGTACTTGAATTGCCGTGTACAACTTCCTTGTCTTAACAGTATGTGTTCCTAATAAAAGAAATTTATCCATTTTTTGAGGTCTCAAGATCAAAAGGGTAGGGAAACACATAAGAACTTTTAAATGAAAATTTAAAAGAGATGTATCTCTAGTTCTTTCAGAAATAGTAATCTTTGGTGCAAAAAGAATGGGTTGATCTATATCATCTTGTGTTAGTTCTGCTTTCCCTCTTTTTTGTATATTTTTTTCTATTTTTAACAATACCGAGTCAGGTTCTTCTCCTAGTAGTATTGAATAGACCATGATGAACAAGATTTTCTTTATTTAAAACTTGCTCAATTTAGATAAGGAAAATCATACAGATTTTATGAAACCATGTGCTATAGCTCGAATATGTAGTCTTTCGATAGGAGCAATTGACAATGGAATCTGATTTTTCTCATTATTTTCATATTCGTAATAGTGCAAAAAGAAGGCCTGAAACCGGGTTGTTCAGGAATACTGAAATATAGGAAAAGTGGTAGATGTTTGAACATTAGGTACTTGACATGTACTTAAACATGTTGGTCGTCCATCGTGCACTTGATGGATGACCAGCGTAAAAAAGAAAATTAACGTTAAAAATGAATTTTTCTATTAAACGAGCAATAGCGGCAACAAAAGTTGCTGCTATTGATCTTTAGCGGTGACTTTTGTCACACCACTATTGACTTTTAGTGGTGACTTTTGTAGCCGTTATTGCTTGTTTAGCGAAAAAACTTGTTTTTGATGTTGGTTGTCCATCAAGCATGCGATGGATAGCCAACATGTTCAAGTACCTAATATTCATGCACCTACTCACTACTCGTAGAATATATATATATATATATATATATATATATATATATATGAGAACTAAACATATTAGGCCCCATTTCTTGTTTTTGCCGCATAGGCTTTAAGTGTTTTATGATAGATTTGAACCGTTAGATGTGCTTGGCATGCACAATTTAGTAAAAATCAATTCTTAGATCATGTTTTTTTTATGAAAAAATATATTTTTTTTTAGCCAAGAAAAAATGGTACCCTCGTGGCCATTGATTTTGGATCACCGGAAAAACCTGTATACAGGTCAAATTCTGTCAATCCAAAATTTGGTTCCCACTAAAAATCCTATAGATCACATCTACGGTGTTAGATGTAAGAAAAAAATACTAGAAACTATAATTTTTGAAGGGCACAACGAGACCCGACCAAAAGGTGGGCTTAAGGTTATCTAAGACATCAAATCATATTGTGTACACCTGATTATTTTGTTATATTCATTTCCCACGGCACGTCACTTGTTGGAGATGTGTATGGCTCCCACTCACATAGTTTCCAAGTCAGATACAGTTCCCAAGCAACACGTGTTGTGGATATAGAATACAACCATTAATCCATTATATTCAATATGGCCTGATTTACTCTTGTTGGATTCAGATCCAGGTCCAATATAACCTGGTGCCAAGTCTAGACTTAACATTCTATTAAACTATCACCCTGAGCAATTCTATATCCCGTCTTATTTGGTTGAACTAAGACCAGAACTAGCTGATCGCCGTGGGTAAGGAGACAACAATTGATTGCCATATAAAAGTTTGTATAACCTGGAGTTTGGATTGGGCTCAATCCAGAAATCGGTAGTGCTGGATCTCTCACCTTCAGATAGGAGCAGGAAAAAGATTCACAAAAGGTCGGCAAACCTGAGAATCGGAAAAAATATGAACCCTCCTATTCTTGGCCTCCGTCATTTCCTGAGTTCTAATTTCCTAATATTTCAAAGTCAATAATATAAGATCTTTGAGTTCATCAAATGAACGCGAGAAAAGTGTTACCAGAGAAGAATGTGAAAAAAGATGAGGTATATCCAAAGTTACTGGAAACTTCTAAAAACCATGGGAGTTTGCTTTCCAGGAAGCTCGTTTTGAAATGGCAAAATCACATGATGTTTCAAACTTCATGGGAAGCTCACTTTCTTCAACACGAAATCTTACCCACGTGTTCTATTCATGTAAAAATTTTGGCTTTCTTTTAAAAAATAGTTTTTATTTTAGAAGTTAGGTCTGATGGATGCTCTGGGAACAAAAAAGTGTCCAAACTATGTTGATCTTAGTCATCCAGCTGAAGCATCTAGATGGCTATGATTAGTCCACATCCAAGTGAAAATGTGAACTAATCCTAACCATTGATTGGACAGCTTCAAAAGCATTTAAGTAAAAGACAAGTTTAATTTTTTTTTTTAATGTCACTTCCAACCCGCTTGGCTTCACCACCTTCCTTTCATGCTTCTTAAATATTTCATGCTTTATGCATTGCTTCCCACACTTATTTTTTTTAAAAGGCAAGCTGGGGTTAGGCAGACCCCTACTAGTTATACAACAATACCACTGGGTTTTGAACCTGCAACGTCCCAACATAAAGTGGCGTGCACTAGCTGCTCCTATCAGACAAGTGGAGCCCCCTTTGGTGCTCTTTAAACATTTCATGCTTTACGCATTGCTTCCCTCACTCACTTCTTACTCTCCTAATTATTGTTATTGTTGTTGTCACTGTAATTATTATTTTTTTTTAAGTCAAGCTGGGGTTAAGCAGACCCTTACCAGTTATACAACCATACCATTGAGTTTTGAACCTGCAAAGTCCCAATACAAAGTGGAGCATTATTGCAGCAGCATCCAAATTAAATTTAATTTTTTTTGTTTTTATTAGTTAGCATGCATCCAAAAATTTATTTGTTTGTGTTTGATAGTCAAGGTGAGGTTAGGTAGACATTGAAGTCGTGAAGTCTTGCCACTTGTGACATTCACAAGCTCATCCGATCATGTGAGCAGAGTGATAATGAGAGTAAGTGAAGATATACAATTGACAAAGCAGGATCATATTGACTCTCACAACTGAAGACATGGGTTGGTAGAGCCAACGTGGCTGCTTATAAAATTGAGTGCCACTAAATTTGACCATGTAAAAGTTGAAAAATATAGATAGAAGATTTGGAAGGAGCCCACCGTGACATCTCCTTTTTGGCTTTTCAGTGTATACTCTCGTGGCATATTCAACTTTGATTAGATAGCCAAATCGCTGCCAAACCTGCACCTCCTATTCACTCTTTGGCCCTGGTGTGAATCCGTCTAAATTGACCTGAGGTTAAGTTATACATCACATGGCGACGGCTATGGATGCATGAGCACATGACCAGAACACGTGTGTTTGCAAGCCTTGCATTAAGATAGAAACACCATTTACCGATCGACCGGAGGCCAGCTAAGGTGTGGTATGTGAAGGAGGGTTTTTTTTTTTCTTAGATTATCAAAAAAAGAAGTCAAAAATAGAGTTGCTAAAACCATCTTCTGACAAATGGTATTTAAATATGGTGTTGCGGCCGCCAACTCCATGCCAATGCAGTGTTTTAGTACCACCACTGCTTCCGGTAGAGTACTGGCCGAAACCACAACACCTCTAATTTAAGGCTCCAAAGTCCAAACAGTGCCTAAGATACAAGAGAATGCATTTTTAGTGCCTATTTTTACACTAAATTAACTAATAATTATATAAAGTATATTTATTATTTAAAATTTTTTAAGTAAAATTGCAATAAGTATATACATAGCTCATATTATACCAAGACGTATCTATTAATAAGATCTCTTACATCTAAATTGCCGCGCGCACGTGTGTAGATAACAACGTGACGTCATGTCTTAGCTCAAAGTGCCATGACTCGTGAGGATTAAACTGGCTTTGTATTGTGTTCGAATTAATAAATTATGTAGACTTGGAGTTCGTGAACTTGGTCATGTACCCACTATCATCCCTGAATGGATTGCCTGTATTTATTTATTTATTTTTATGAAAATTGCCTGTATTTAATTGGACATTAGAATATTATTTCAAAGAAGCATTTTTCTTTAAAAAAAAAATAGACATTAGAATAATCATGTGCTTATATCTGTAAAGAGTTATGATTATACGACTTTTCTTGTCCCTTCTTCTTTTGGTTTCTTATCTATTGTCTAATCAGCTATCCTACATTTAGGACAAAGTCTTGGATTATAAGCCCCCACCACTTGGGCCAGGCACAACAACTACGAGTTCATGCTGAACATGAGCGTTTTTGCTCATGCCGCCATCGTGGCCGTCCGATTTGCATTTTAAAAAGCTCAAAAATCAACAAAACCACGTAACATTCATCCAAAATGCAAACAGACGGCCACGATGTCTGCATGAGCAAAAACGCTCATGTTCAGCATGACCTGATCTGCGTCCAACAACTACCTCAGTTTCACAAATTTTCGAGGATGGAAAGGAAACACCTTCACAGGAGCATTAATGGAGTTCCTGAATTTGTTGGTGTTTGTTGCAATACCAAACATGAAAATAGGGCATTATGGGGAACGCTCATCGAAGCGAAGTGGGGCCCATGAGGTGGTCCACCTATGAAAAACTAGGGACACACCAGTGAGGTTGCCTTCATCTCAGCACCCTAACAACCATCCCGCAGGCCACGCGGGGTTACCCTACCCCCACCATGGTAAAATATGGCATTATGTGTCCTTGAAGATAATATGATCCCACCTACACATGAGAGGATTGGATGGACACTAGAAAGTCAAGACTCTATGTTGAGAGTCTCCAGCCAGAAAGTGATTGACGTTAATAAAAGGTTGGTGCTTTGAAATGAAATCATCATTGGTTCTTGAATCCTTGATCAAAGGCATGCGGTTTGAGACACTCTTGTTTTTCTATTTTTTGGTTCTTTAAAGCAGAGAGTACGAGGCAGCATCAGGTCAGAGAGGCACCTGACAGATTACCGTCAGGGCAGCGAGCCTTGGATGCCATGGATGAATGGCAACCCAAAGACCATGGTTGTATAGTTTACCTCTTAGATGGGTCCTACACAAAAATTCAGAGCCATTGATCTTGTTTATGGACGGCATCTAAAGCACAAGAAATGAACCGCTGGAAAAAAAAATAGCACAGTTTGGGTCTCTGTCCTGATACGGTCTGCTTTTGCGTGCGATTCCAAATCAATCTGATTCAGAATCGTACAACTCAGAATTGCAGGGTCGCTGTATGATTTTGGGCACGATTGGAAGCCAGAAAGATTAGGAAAAGTGATCCAAAATAAAAAAATTCATATGGATTTTTTGACCCTTTCAAATGAAAGATTTTTTCTTTGATAGAGTTTTTTATAAAATGTATACCTTTTTTGATAGAAAGCATTCTTTAACGGGGGTGGTGGAGGAATGTTTTCTACCAAGATAAAATTTATTTTTACACTCCCTACTACACATCTCACCGCCATCTCATCGTCACCACCACCATCTATCTCACCACCACCCTCCTCTTCTCTCTCAGTTTTTCACATTTTCCCACTTTGTTTTTCTCATGCTACACAAACAAACGAAAAACTTTCTTTTGGAGAACTTTTCATATAAAAAAACTCTCATAGGCAAAACTTACTTTTCCTATGAGAGTTTTTCTCTCTTCCAAACATGCAAATGAGAAAATGAGATGGGATCCAGTCAGTCTGTCCGACGGTTTTCCATCAAAGCACTTTGGGATAAAGTTGATTTGAGGATGGACGGCATCCAAAACATGTACGAATGGAACGCCCATCACTTGGATGGGCTCCAATCTTTTTTTCTGATATCACTTGTATTTCAGATGGACAAAATGGTTTAAAATAAACGGCTAACAATGAGCTTGTTCATTATTTTGATGGGTGTGGTTCATTTTTATGATAAATGGGAACCAAGGCACTTCTGACGGACTCTGATGTGTGATCCTCTCTCTAAGAAAACGACTCACTCAATATTGTAGGTATCAGTATGGACCCTGAATCTATTTTCAAAACAATTCAGGGAATTGGCCGATTCCAATTCTGACCTGAACTGGTCTCATTTGGCCAGTTTTCAACCAGGAGATCGATGACGTTGTAGTAAAATGTTAAAACAATAACAATTTTTAAAAAATAAGCTGAATCAGCCTTGCTCTACATCGATAGCTTCAGGCCGTTTGGTAACGATACTGACAACATCGCTCTCACTTTTTTTGTTTAGTAGGCAAGCTGGCTTTAGGCAAACTCCCACCAGTTGTACATCGTACCATTGGATTTTGAACTTGCGACGTCCCCATCAGGGATGCACACCGAACTGAGCTTGCTCAAGCTTGTCCACTTCGTAAATGAGCCAAGGTTAAACAGGTGTATGAAGCTCGGACGAGCTATCGAGCCAAGCTTGCTTGATAAGGCTCGGTTCATTACAAACCCCATATATATTATCTTTGCAAAAAAATATTAGCTAGAACTTATTGTAATGGAAAAGGCGTTAGTCTTTATTAAGAACATGTTGGGTTCAAATCCTGCCTATTTTCACTAAGAAGTTTTAACTTTTCAGTAATAATAATCAAAAGACATGTTTTGGCTCAATGGTAAGTCCATTGAAGTTAAACAAACGTCCCCTAAGATCAAACGATCGTCTCACTCAATCCGTATTCTGACACAATTCTTTTCCATTTACCGTTATATATAGTTGATCAAGATAAAGGTGCAATGTGCACATATTGTCATTTGAAATACTCGTTAAATTGTACAATTTTTATATGGACTCCCCTTTTCAGATCCTAATATAACCAGATCTGACTTTGACATAAAGGCATGATTTTCTCGATCATAAAATTTTGAAGCATCATTGAACGTTGGTTTTCTCTTTTAAAAAACCGACGATACCAAAACCTATCAGGGATTGATTTGAAAAAGAATTAGTAATGTTAAAAAAAGAATTAGTTTATGGTTCTTTTTGAGGGTACACAATATAACACATTCTTAAGTAGTCTCATATCCTAAACATTTTAAACACTTCTAAAAATCATAGCAACAGATATATCTTTTGCTTAATCTAACCTGTAAATATATTTATCATTGTTTATTAACTAAAAATGGTTGATTGAATCAAATCAATTTAACCAAAAAAAATTCTTTTTTTCATTTCAAATTTTAATGTGATATAAGCTGTTGATTTTTTGTCACTATTAAAAAGGCATTTGAAAATGAAAATTGCCTCATCTAAAGTATGTTTTACAAAATATATTACAGAAAAATACATCTATAAATTCTGATTAATCAGACAGCTAACCATATCTTAATTTTTAAGTTGTTTAGATTAGAACGATTTAGAATATTAGACTGTTTACATCGTATGTTCACAAAGATTAGTGGACACGAGGACACCTGAAGCAAGTTAGACTTGTAAGTTCGAAAAAATGAGAATCATATATAAGTGTAAAGAGGGCTCACACGTTTGGAATAAGAAACACGCACACACAAAAACACAAATTTAACGTGGTTCAGTGAGTGTGACCTACGTTCATGAATAAACACACACTCTCAAGAGAGAAGTTGACTCCCTTTATTTATAAACCCTTTAATGTATGAGTTATTATTTTCAATCTTTTTAGAGTTCATATACATACGAGAGTCATAATTGAGGTATGCCCTTTCTCTTGTAGGAGTCATACTTAGTTTAGGCTTCTTCTTCTCAAAAACTTCTTCAACATGAAGTTTCTTGAAAGGACTCTTGTGTAGAGGCATATGTGGACTTTTGAACATCCCATCTTGAGGAGGACTCTTGGGCATCCAAAGTTGAATCTGATCCTAGATCTATGGTCTTAACATGCACCCTCAAGCCAATCTTTGTAAGGTTGAGCTTGTTCATGAAATGAAAAAATTTTGAGCTAGCCAACCACTTGGTCAGGATGTTAGCAAAAGCAATTACATAAAACAAATAAGATTGCTATTACTGTAGCTTTGACTAGAAAGCAACGACTTTATATTTCTCACACACTAAAGCATTTACATTAACTCTATTTATAAAGAAAAAAATAACCCACATTCTCAAAGAGCACTACTCCCACGTCTATTAACTTCTACCACTACCCCACTATCATAAAAACAAAGAACCATCATTCTCTAACTTCTACCATATTCTACTTTCATAAAATTTAGCCATTACTTTGAATCCACTATTAAGGTGGATACACAATTTTGAACATCAACCTTACAATTCTCCACCTTAATGTGAAAACCCAAACACACCTAATGACAACCTGAACTTAACAAACTTTTGAAAGGGGAGAGCTTTTGTGAATCCATCTGCAACTTGATTATTTGTGGGACATGGCAATCTGGATGATGTTTCTAGGTCTCACAAATCTGATGATAATGATTTTTCTTAATCGAAATATCTTCTTCTTTTTTTGATAGCCAAGTTAAATTATAACCCCTACTGGATCTGAACCTGAGGTTCCTTGGTTATGATAGTGCTACCTAACCATCCACCCAACTCATTCGACCCAAATTTGATTACACATGATTGGAAATGTTTACATTTGGACATGCTAATCTGAATGATATTGAAGCCTGCAAATGAGCTATCTAGTCCAGCTTCAAGTTGGAGCGAAAATGGATATGGTTTGGTTGGATCTTTGATATGGATCCAACACCTTTTTCTTAGACATGGTTCTTAAAATAAGTTTGGGAAGAGTATTATATTGTATTTGGATTTAATTAATTTGCTTTTGTTCAGGATCATAACACCATTTTCTGTCAGAATTGTTTTGGGATCTTAGATCACATCAGATCTCTTCACATGTAAAAACCTTGTTCCCAATTTTTTTTAATACAACCAGTGTTATCATACAAAATTCAAGCTTGGATTCAAATATACATCATCGGCTCTGAACTAGATAAAGATTCAGGTTTGGATCTAGACCTGGATCAACATTGTTCTAGCCTGTAATCAACTTGCTGAAGGGGCAGATCGAGACAATGAAGAAGATAACGCACAGAATCTTGGCAATGATTAGATTCATGTATTAAATTTGTTGTACCTTCTTATTGTTTAAAAAAAAACTTTTTGTAAATGTTCACTTGTAAATAATTAGAACTTGGCGAGGATTATAGTGGATCGATAAATTTTTTTATTTGTTGTTTATATGTATTTTTTATGTGTACTTTATTTTTTATACACAGAAAATATAAATTGTACAGGAAATATAAATTGTATCACGAGAATTTTTTTTCGATATTTATGTTTTAAACAATTTAAATTTTTATTTTATTTTTTGCGACAGATTAGCGATGGATATTATCCGTCGCTATTTACTATCGACATCCAATTTAGCGATGGATTAGGGACAAATATTAATTCATCGCAAAAGTGAATCATCTAATGTTTTTTGCGATAGATTTTAATTCATCGCTAATTCCGTCGCTACAATAGCGACGGAATTAGCGATGAATTTTAATCCGTCGCCAAACCAAAATCTTCGTATATTAACGATGGCCTTGCAATGAATCATGGCATTCGTTAATTCGTCGCAAATTAGTGACGGAACTTGCGACATATAGTTTCTGTCACTAATTAGCGATTAGAATTTTGCGATGAAAGTTATCCATCGTTAAGCCGACGTTAATCCGTCGCTAAACTGTTTAGTGATGGATTGAGATTGTCGCTAATCCACAGATTTCTTGTAGTGACTGTACCATTGGGTTTTGAACCTGCAACTTCCCAACACATAGTGACGTGGATAATGGGAGCCTCTGTTGGTACGAAGCCTCCTATTTGTGACCTTCGTCTTTTCCTGAGCTCTAATTTACTAATATTTCAAAGTCACTATTAGACGATCTTTGAGTTAATCAAATGATGGTGAGGAAAGTGTTACCAGAGAAGAATGTGAAAAAAAGAGGAGGTATATCCAAAGTTACTGAAAGCTTCTGAAAACCTTGCAAGTTTGGTTTTCATGAAGCTCGATTTGAAACGGCAAAATCACATGATGCCTTTGAAACTTGATGGGAAGCTCACTTTCTTCAGCACAATCTCTTAAACGTGCTATTCATGTTAAAATTTAGGTTTTCTTTTAATTTATTGTAGAACTTCCGTCTGATGGATGCTTCTGGGAAACAAAAAGGGTCCAATCTATGTCGATCTTCATCTGGAAGGCTATGATCAGTCCACATCCAACTGAAAATGTGAACCAATCTTAGTCGTTGAATAGAAAGCTAGGATGGAACCTATCCTATGTCAACGGACTGGATCCGTACTATCTGAAAAAAAGGCTTCAAAAGGGTTAAAGTAAAAAGATAGGTTTAATTTTTTTTTTTTAATGTCACTTCCAACCCGCTTCCTTAATTTATGGCTTCGCCACCTTCCTTTCATGCTTTATGCATTGCTTCCTGCACTCACTTATTACTCTCCTAATTATTGGTCACTGTAATTACTATTTGATAGTGGTAGGAGGAGCATTACTGCAGCCACATTCATTTTTTTTTTTTTTAGTTTTAAATAGTCAGCATCCAAATTTTACTTTTTTATTTTTGATAGTCAAGCTGAGGTTAGGTCGACCCCTACGCAACACACTAAACCATGGATAGCGAAATCATGAAGTCCTGCCACCCCTTGTGACATTCACAAACTCATCTGACCATGTGAGCAAAAATGAAAAGATCAGGTCCAACATGATTGCGCACCTGATCACCCTTCATCTTGATTGTCATTTGTGAGACCCAAGGCCTGATGAAGAGCAATCAGTTGTTTTGTGCCATGTTATTGCACTTGATCTCGAGTCTGAGATAAGCTAAATTAACAAAGCAGGATCATGTAGACTCTTACACAGGAAGACGTGGGTTGGTAGCCAACGTGACTGCTCATCACACCAGTGCCACTAAATTTGACAAAGTAGAGTTGGAAAATATTGACCGAAGATTTGGAGGGAGCCCACCGTGACATCTCCTTTTTGGCTTTTCAGTGGCCACTCGTGGCATATTCCACTTTGATTAGATAGCTAATCGCTGCCAAACGTGCACCTCCTATTCAGGGCCCTGTTGTGAATCCGTCTAAATTGACCTGAGGTTAAGCTCTACACCACACGGAGACTGATATGGATTTATGAGCACAAGACCAGAATACGTGTGTTTTGCAAGCCTTGCATTGACAGGAAAACACCATTTATATGTATTGTCAAAATGTGGTCTTGAAGAGCCCACAAGGGGTCCTCATGTCCGGTAGGGGTGACTTGTGAATGTCACCAAGTTGATGGGAAGTCACAAGTTTGAAACCCATGAATGGTGTCTCTAATGGCAAGATTGAAGCTAGGTGCACTATGTTAGAAAAACCGCAAGCAAGAAACAATCGAAAGAAACAATAAACAAGAACAATCAAACCAAAGAACACACAGATTTACTTAAAAAAACCTCTTCCCTTTTGAACTGAAGATGGAGGACGTGAAATAGGGATGGAGGTTAAAATCAAAACCCGTGCGGGGATGGACTTATGCTTTTCCCCTGCCCGCCCGATTCTCGGGCCAGTCCCCGGCCCACCCCATCTCATCCCCAATCCTTCTTTAGGGATGGCAATGGACCGAGGGAAAACAGGGTCTGCCCGATCTCAGCACCCCGTTTGGACCTGAGATGGAGGACATGAAATGGGGATGGAGGTCAAAATCAAAACCCGTACGCGAATAAGGCGAGGATGAAGGGCAGGATTTTGAAAAGTGATAGGGGTGGAGACCTTCACTAATTAAACTGGCTTTGTATCGTGTTGGAATTCATGAATGAGGTAGACCTGGAGTTCATGAACTTGCCATGTACCAACTACCATCCCTTTTAATTTTTTTTAATGAAAATTGATTGTATTTAATTGGACATTACATTTTTCTTTTAAAAAAAAAATGAACATTAGAATAATCATGTTCTTATCTGTGAAGAGTTCAAAGACTAAGAAAATCATACGGCTTTTCTTGTCTTTTACTTCTTCTTGATTCGGTTTTTCCCTATCCAATCAGCTATCCTATATTTAGGACAAAGTCTTGGAATATAAGCCCCCACCCACTTAGGCCTGCCCCAATAACTAGCTCAGTTTCACAAATTTTCGAGAATGGAAGGGAAACGCATTCATAGTAGCATTAATGGAGTTCCTGAATTTGTAGGTGTTTGTTGCAATACCAAACATGAAAATATGGCATTATTTGTTTTTTATGATGGGGAACGCTCATCGAAGCGAAGCCAGGGAATCCCTGGGTGGGGCCCAATGACGTGGTCCACCTATGAAAGCTACAGGCACACCCATGAGCCAGTGAGGTTTATCAACTCAGCACCTTAACAACCATCTCACCGGCCACGCGGCCAACCACTATGTGGTAAAATATGGCATTATGTGTTCTTGAAAATAATACGAGCACACCTTCGCATAAGAGGATATTGGATGGACAGGAACGGTTCCTTAAAGCAGAGGGTATGAGACAGGATCAGGTCAGAGGCACCTGACAGATTACCGTCAGGACAGCGAGCCATGGATGGATGAATGGCAACCCACAGACACACTGGTTGTATAGTTTACCTCTTAGATGGGTCCCACAAAAAAATTTCAGAACCTTTGATCTTGTTTATGGACGGCATCTAAATCACAAAATATGAACGGCTGGAAAACCAAAAGAAAATGGCGATACTGACAACATTGCCCTCGCTTGCTTTCGGTCTTCTCATGATCCATTCTCTTATGTTTGCTTGATTTAAGAGAATGAAGCCAATGAGAATCACTTTGAGGTGGGTGAGTGAGAGAATGATTCTCACTGGAGATAAACAAGCATTCCCTAAGTTCAAACGATCGTCTCACTCAATGCATATACTGACACAATTCTTTTCCATTTACCATTGTACCTAAGTTGATCAAGATAAAGGTGCAATGTGCACATATTATCATTTGAAATACTCGTTAAATTGTACCATTTGTATATGGACTCCCCTTTTCAGATCCTCAGAACTGATTTTGACATAAAGACATGGTTTTCTAAGCATCATTGAACGTTGATAAAACACGTTTTTAACCAAACAAATCATATATGTATGTAGGGCTTGATTTGCAAAAGAATTAGGAAGGTTAAAAAACGAATAGTTTCTACCAGAGAGTATGGTACTTTATGAGGGTAGACAATATAAGTTATATGACACATATTCTTAAACAGTCTCATATCCTATACATTTTAAACACTCCTAAAAAACAAAGCTACGTATATATCTTCTGCTTAATCTAAACCTACATATATTTATTATTGTTTATTTACTAAAAATGGCTGATTGAATCAAATCAATTTAACCAGAAATTTTGATTTTTTTTTATTTCAAATTTTAATGTGATATAAGCTGTTGATTTTTTGTCACTATTAAAAAGACATTTGAAAATGAAAATTGCCTCCTCTAAAGTATGTTTTACTAAATATATTACATAAAAATAAATTTATAAATTCAGATTAACCAGACAGCTAACCATATCTTTTTTTTGTCTAAGTTGTTTAGATTAGAACGGTTTAGAAGATTAGACTGTTTACATCTTATGTTCACAACGTCAAGCGAGTTAGAGTTGTAAGTTGGAAAAAAAATTGAGAAAATAGGGCATGAGGATATGAATATTTTAAAATTTTAATCACTAAAAGCTAGCCCCAACGGGTTTGGCATAGGGGTGGCAAAATCTGACCCGACCCGCTTCTTAGCTGGGTTAGAGTTTGGCATAAACGGGTTTGTGTCGTAAACGGGTCGACCCGCCTAACCCGTTTATTAAACGGGTCGTGTTTGTGTTAGGGGTACGCCAACCCGTTTGACCCGTTTAATAAATAGGTTAGGTGGGTGGGTCAACCCGTGTACACGAACCCATCAACCCGCAACCCGTTTATGTATATTAACTTATCTAACCCTAACTCCTAACTTTACACTTTAGTCACCCACCTAACTCCTTCCTACGCAACCGCAGTCGAGAGCCCGAGACCTCTCCTCTCCAGTGGTGGTGTGCGCCTGTGCGGTTATCGTGTCTATGTTATTGGGTCAACCCATTTAATAAACAGGTCGTCGTGTCGTGTCGACCCGACTCATTTATTAAATGGGTTAACCATGTCGTGTCGGGTTACCCATTTAATAAATGGGTCGTATTCGTGTTTGCCACATTCGACCCGTTTAATAAACGGGTCGTGTTCGTGTTGAGGTATTCTGACCTGCCGACCCGACCGGATTGCCACCCCTAGTTTGGCATAGTGTGATGGGGCCTAGCGTTGGGACTCCTTGGCGGCGAGGGATAAGCTCTCAAAGTTTTACGCTGCAAGGACAATGATCGTAAGTATGACAGACAGTGCCAGTGTGACTAGGTCTCTGATATTGAGGCAGTTTCTTCGAGTAAAAATAAAAAAAAATTATTAAACACTATTTTTTGATAATTTAACAATAAAAATATATGTTTTATTAAAAAATAAAAAAAAATTAAAATATTTTTAAAACAATTATCAAAACAATAACATACTTGCCAGCGTTCATGTTGGCATGTCTGAGCGTGGTCATATTCCAAACAAATTGTCATGGAATATTAGAGATGAAGGTTTCACTGTTTTCTGGGGAAAGTGGTAACATATCATATCATTGAGGAACTGACTTCAATTAGGCCCCAAAGCCGTTTTCCAAAATCTTAAGTTTGATAACTACGCAAACCAACCGAACATAACATCTATTCCACAAGATAGGGTACCCCAACAACCCCACTTTCACAAAGTGGTTGATTCTAAAATGATAACTTTACTTAATATAAAAAACTTTGTGGTGTCTTTGAAACTTAAAAGCTCCAGTTTGACATGAGCATCAAGTTCTCTCTCTAAAAAAAAAGAACAAACCAATCACATTCCATACCAAAAGTGTGCAATTGTACGTGGCTGCCCTCCATCTCGCTGTTGGGCCCCACAGCTGACAGGCTACTCTCAGAGATGGAGGGCAGTCATGTGATTGCACCCGATCCGCCCTCCCTGGCTTTGAGGGTGGTGGGGGTGGTGGTTGAGGATCCGCAAATGATTCCAAATTCATAGGCTGCCAACAACCACACCGGCCCCATATCTCCGCCCACTTTGACTTTTGAGCATAGACCACACCAACCCAGTCCAACCTCCCAATTTCTTGTACTTAACTTCACCAATAAACAACAGATGAATTAGGAAAAAAATAAAAATAGTAAAATAAATTGAATAAAAAACTGAAAAACAAACACAATCTATGAGTAATTTACAAAAGCTGACTAACTTATCAGCTATTTTACAAAAAAGCTGCTAACATTTGATATATTACATTTAACTACCTGCCTTTATATTCAAATATTTGTTTAAAGTACAAAATAACATTTTTACATTTCCACGGATTGTGATTTCATGATACAGGATTCAAATTTGTAGTTAATTTCAAGAATTATAAACCGGTTCCAACTTATATATATATATATATATATATATATATATATATATACTTGAATTAGCACAATTAGTTTACATAGAACTGTTCATGTTTTAGGCTTAAAACCTAATGCATACAATTGATCTGGACCTATTCTGAATTAGAAATATCTCTCCCTCTCTCTCAATTTTTTTCAGTTTCATGGTAGCACCAGAACATTACTGGCACTCGTTTAATGTGCAACATAACTTTTTTATCCTTCTTGTTGAACAATTAATTTTATATCATCTTATGGTTTTTGCCTTAAACAATTCAAGAATGAGGAGGAAATTTCAGTCACTCACTTCTTTGTGTTACAAATCTAAGGCCAACTAACTGGATTTAGGAGCAGGCATGTTTTTGAAACACAACTTATAAAAAACAGCCGGTTCAATGCAATGGCTAAAACATTAGGTAAAAAGCTGATAAGTTAGGAGGCTTTTGGTAAATTACTGCAAAGATCACCAAAACTTGAGAAAAGATCAAGTGCAATATGATTGCACAAATATTTCTGCATTAAGCACCAGATCACCCTCCATCAGGCTTTGGGCCCACAACTGACAGGCATGTCCCCAAGATGGAGGGTGATGGGGTGCTTAATGCACAGATTTTGTGCCATGTGATTGCACCCAATCCGGACTCCCAAAACTTGCAAGAAAATAGGGGAATCCCCCTCTCTTAAAGCAACGTGCAAACTGGGATCCAACTCGGTGGTCTTATCTCTTAGGTGCGACTGTGGGCCCACAGGGGTTTGGACGTACTCGTGTAGGGGGACTTAGGGTTAGGGTTAGGTTTGTTTGTTGGTGTTTTAATTTTTTTTTTTTATATTTTAAGATGCCGCCGCGGATAAAAAAAACAGAAAAAACGTGAAGAAGCCCCTGCAGGCCTCGATCTTGGGGCGTTATAAAAGCGTGGGAGGGGGCTCGAGATGGACTCACCACCTCAAACAGCACGTCTTCTGCACTGAGAAGAGTCTCTTTCTGTTTCCCTCCCACAGCCCCTAGCCCTCTCCCCCTCTCGAGTTCTCAAGCAGGCATCAGAAAGAGGGTTTGGATTGCCATCACCCGTCGGGAACGTCTGGTTGTATTGTTTTGTGAGTTTCTCCTCCTTTCTTTCTTGTTTCCTCTCTCTCTCTCTCTCTCATATGGATGGTAGCATGGCAGTGATTGTTTCTTTGTTGGTTCTTTAATGTTTGTTTCGTGAAGCTATGTGATGGCGCTTTTCTCTATGTTTCATTTAGAGATTTTGTTTTCCGTTTCTCCGGTCGTACTCTTTTTTTCTTTTCGTGTTCTGTTTTCATCATTTAGCTCATTCAAAACACTTGGAAACATTTTTCCTCGTTGCTCTCTCTCTCTCTCTTGTTTTTTTGAGATCTTTGTTATTGCTCTCTGGTTCGGGTTTCTTTCCACTTTTTCTTCTGTGTTTTTCTTGTATATGCTTAATCTCCTAACGTTCGTCAAATGGACGGACGGTGGTGGTGCCATTGTTTGAATTTCTGAACGGTGGTCGTTCCTGTTCTGGCTTTCACACCGTCCTCCCGCTGTCCATTGTTCTTTGTGGGTGGTGGCGAGATGAGGGTGTTGCTTTTCTTTCTTCTTTATTCTAGATGAGTGGTAACCATCCGTTCGTGGACATGAACGGTAGTGATCATGTCAGATTCATCTTTGGTCAGACCATTCGACGATTGATTGAATGGATGACAATGTATATTGTCTTTGTGGCCGATTGCCGGGCCAAGAACGGGCTCTCGGGCATCCTTAGGCTTGCAATTGCTCTGTAGGAAGGTTTTTTCACATCCTATAAGTCAAATCCTATTGTTGGTTTTCTTTTTCTGGAGATTTTGGTTCCTCCCGCCTAATTTCAGTTATCTATTGATGAAGAACTGGGTATATTATGTGAAATAAATTTTCAATTCAATGAATCACTCCTGTTTTTGTGTGCCTATGTCTTTGATGTATTAGTATATGACTTTGCGAATTTTATTCATTTTTTTATCAGTTTGTCATGTTCATAAGTTGGGTAGCTGAGATTTTTTATGCTCTTTAGTCTTTTTCATTTCTTTCATTCAAAGTTGTGGTAGATTGTTATGAAAAGTATTTGCTGATAACTAGCTATTATAGGTCTCTTGCAGGAAGCGAATGTTTTAATGGAGGGTAAAGGTGGTCTGAAGAAGTCCAGTAGTAGCTCCTTAATGTACGAAGTTCCTCTCGGCTACAGTATTGAAGACATCCGACCAAACGGTGGCATCAAGAAGTTCCAATCTGCTGCCTACTCCAACGTATGCTCTGATCCCCTTCTCTGCTTATTCTTAGAAGTTCATTTGTGATGCTTCACCATGCCATGGCATGTCCTCTGTTTTGTCTTTCTTTCTTATGATTGTTCTGTTCGTCTTTGCAGTGCGCGAGGAAGCCATCCTAATATTCCCTAATTCAATCTTCATCAGTAGAGTAGGGCTTTTTTGTTTTTGTTTCTTTATTCAGTTTAGCATACTGCCTATGTTACAGTAGGAGACTTGTCTTCCTTGGCCGGAACAGATACCCTTTTTCTTTTCCCTTCATCCCCTTCTCTCTTGATTCTCTGCAACACCCAACGGACATAGCATTTGGTCTTGACAACTCATCCCTGCTACTAAAAATGGCTGCCACCGGCTTCGAAGGTTATGAGAAGCGGCTCGAGATTGTTTTCCGCAAGCCATCTGTCTTTGCTGATCCTCAGGGGAAGGGACTCAGGGCCCTCTCTCGTGCTCAGATCGATGAATTCCTCTGTGCAGCTCAATGCACCATAGTGGACAATCTGTCCAACAGCGTCATGGACTCTTACGTCCTGTCTGAATCCAGCCTTTTCATTCACCCTTACAAGATCATTATCAAGACCTGCGGGACTACCAAGCTTCTGCGTTCCATTCCTATCATATTGAAGCATGCTGGTGCCCTCTCTCTCTCACCAGTCTCTGTCAAATACTCCCGCGGGACATTCATCTTCCCAGCAGCTCAGCCTGCTCCCCACACTAGCTTCTCTGAGGAAGTTGCCGTGCTTGACAGCTACTTCGCCAAGCTGTTTTCGAAGCCTGGGGATGCCTATGTGATCGATGGCGGCAATCCTGCTCGCAACTGGCACGTCTACTGGTCCTCCATTGAATCCATGGCTACTGTGCCACTGACAATGGAAATGTGCATGACTAACCTTAGCAGGGAAAGAGCATCTGTGTTTTACAAGAATACTGCAAGCTCGGAAAAGACTATGACAAATGCTTCTGGGATTGCCAACATCCTTCCCCACTTTGAAATCAATGACTTTGAATTCGAGCCATGCGGGTATTCCATGAATTCAATCAATGGGAACGCTCTGTCTACCATCCATGTCACTCCAGAGGATGGATTCAGCTATGCTAGCTTTGAGTTTGTTGATGTGGTTGACCCCAACAAGGCAGTAGATGCTGTGGAACTGGAGGCAATGATCGGCCGTGTGCTTGATTGCTTTGAGCCGGCAGAATTCTCTGTTGCCATCCACTGTGACTCCAAGAGCCCAATGGCAAAACTCTCTGCAAAGAAGGGGATGTTGGGCTACGGGTGCAGCAAGGTGGTGGAGCAGGAACTTGCAGGTGGAGGGTGCTTGATATACCAGAGCTTCTCTGCAAAGAAAGAAAGTTGGGCACCAAAATCCATTCCTAAGAAGTGGTTGAATATCTTGGGAGAGGAAGTTGATGATGGTTATGAAAGCCCATTTGTGGGTCTTCAAGTTGATTCAGAGATGCAGGGCCTGGTGGGGCATTGTGGAGCAGAGGAAGGTGGAGAAGAGAAAGAAGAAGGTACCTTGGTAGTCGTATCATGCCTGGCCTAGTAAGACAAGCGATATAGCAGCATTGAGGTTTACTATTATGGTTGGTTCTACCCGTCTTTGGTATTGCATTATCTCTGGTTATTAGGATTATGGAATAAGTTATCTGTCTTTTGTATTGCGTTGTCTCTGGTTATTAAGATCGAGGAATAAGCTGTCTGTGTTTAGTATTGCGTTCTCTGGTTATTAGGATTAAGGAATGAAGGTTAAGCTTGTGGCTAAGCAGAGAAGCACCATTGGAGTAATTGTGGTGGTCTGCCTCATGATGTGTTTAGAGCCATCCAGCTTTATAGTTGGTTAAGTGTCTTATCGTCCTTGTGTTTGGTCGCTATGTAAACCCCCTTTGCATTTCAATATAAGAAATAAAAATGTGTGCTTATTATGGTATATTTTGTTGTGATGTTACAAGATTGGTTTTAGCAACAACCGATGTAGGGAGCGAACAATGTTGTGTAGTCTCTCTCTCTGTGTTCATACGAGATGTTAATCCCACATATGATGTTAATCCGTGGCAGCTACGACATGTTGGTTTACATGAGCCTTTTATTCTAATTTTTGGATTCTTTTTCTACTTTTCTTCCATAAGTTGCTATCATGAATCACTGCCATCTGCCATAGTTACATGGATGGATAAATTGATGGCTGCGACCCAAGTTTTGGTGTGCTGGTTCTGTTATGCTAAACCTACATCCACGACAGGAACACTCCGCACTACCTTTTCATTCAATAACAGAGATTTATACATAATTCATATTGCTTAATCAAATCCTGTTCTGAATACTCCTCTCTACCTTTTCATTTAATAACAGAAATATTTATACATAATTCATATTTCTAATGACCACCTAACTATTTTTGCTAATTTCCTTCTTCCTTCTCATATTTGGAATCTGCAAGAGATTTCATTTGCTGCAGGTTGCCTTGCTGAAGCTTTATCTCTTTAGGCAATTCAGTTGGTGAAATCTTCGCATAGGCATGGCTCTCTTCTTGTCATTTGTGGCTTGCTCCTGCTTAGCCGACTCTGAATGTAGACCTGAGAATGAATGTTGTGCCATTTCACTATTACCATGAACCGCTCATTCAAGGGATGGTTAAAAAGACTTACAAATATGATCTATACGGTTTGTTTGCAAAATTCAGGTTTTGCATCACGTGATTAGGGTGTAACAAAGACTTTCAAAGGCTTCAAAAATCAATGGTCCACAGTGCACCAAAATTTTATGACAAAAAAAATTATGATTTTGCTTAGGGAAAGACATGATACAAGGTAAAATTCTTGGTAAATAAACTATGTTGAATGGTAATCTCTTGCATTGCAAGGATCATGAGAAATGGTTAATTTTTGTTCGAATGATGTTTAATTTGAGACCATTGCTTGCATTATGGAATAATGAATCTTCCTTCTCTTTGGTTTTGTCGTCTAAATCCGACTTGGTGTGTCGTTGCTATCATTGGCAATTCAGGTGAATGAAGAATAATTTTGATTATTGGAGTTACCGTTCAGGTACATTTGAGCCTGAGAGGCCTTGCTCATCTGGCAAGGGTGACTTGTGTACATCACCAACGGGGACGCCCGGGGCTCCGCTTGTCTGTTGGGACATTCCAAGTTCAAATCTGGTATCACTGTATAACTGGTAGGGGTCTGCCTAACCCCAGCTTGCCTTTCAAAAAAAAAAATCTCGTCAGGACGTCTGAGTTTGAAACCCATGGGTGCTTCAAGGACAAAGATGGCCGGTAGGCAGAGTGGACCTCAAATGTTTCTCCAACAAGAGGCCTGCTGATTTGCAGTGAGTGATGGGGTGTGCTTTCCCTTGGCCCAGCCACCCAAAAAAGGATACATTTGAGGAACAAATTCACACATTCTGTATATCATCCAAGCTTTAGTTTAACTATATGCTTGAATAAGTCCATCTCATTATCCAAATAGAACTTAATGCCGCCTCAAATGAGAAAGCTGATTTTACAAAAAAAGAAAAAGTATTAACTTAATTGATTTGTGATGAAACTTGCTCGATTTGGTTGGTATTCACCTTTTGTATCTTGGCAATGCCTTAATTTTCTAATTGTTCCAGTTAAGTTGTAATACCATAATTAGTGGGTAATGAAGCTAACCTTGCCTTGGGTGGACTCATAAACTGCATATCGTTTGAGGGAGGTTTAACCAGTGTAGTTTATTCTTTAATCTTTGATGTTTGTGGGATTACATGTCAAAAGAGTTAGGAAACCACTCTGGTGGTTTGTCTTTCCAAATCCAAGTAGCTTTGCTTGAACCAAGTTTTGCCAAATTGTATGCCACTTGACACCCAGCAGCAATGAACTCTATTAAACTGACACATCAGGTTGAAAATATCACCATTATTCATACAGGCGATAAATCTTACTTCAAGTGCTGCCTGCATAGTGGGTATTGTTAAAAAATCAGATTTTTTTCTGAAGCAATCGATGAGACTGATGCTTGGAGGTGCGCAACAATGATACTTAAAAATGACAAATGCCTTAGTGATCAACCTCGCTTTTGAGATGCAATAAAGCATGCACTTCACGTGCCACATTGCTCTGAGTAGATGAGCCATCACAATAAAACTATCCTTGAACAACTTAGCAGGAGAAAGCAGAGGGAGAGAGAGAATAGGAAGAGGAAATTCGCATATAACTTGAGCTGGGGTTTATATAGAGCCAATTTGCATGGGTTCATAAAAGACAGTTTTGGACCAAATGGGTGGCATGCATCCATTATGGTTCAAACGAGCTGCATGCACCCATTAAAGCTCAAATGACCATCCACAATGGGACACCAACGCCAACTAACATCTCAACATTTTTGGACACGTTGGAGCTAGCCATTAAGGCTGTGTCACCCTCTAGTAAGGTAGCAAATAACCTTTGACTACCTTGATCAACCATCAAAACATTTAGAAAAAAGAAATCTTATTAAGTGGTTTTATGAGGTATAAATTTATCCAAAAAATGATAAAAAGTTTAATAATAATCAAATATAATAAGACCAACGCGGATCAAACTAAGATGGGTCAGATCTAAATCCAAATCTAAGTCCAAGTCTAAAGCCAAAGCCAAGTCTAAATTTGAATATGACTTTGAATTCAAGTCCAATGCCCAATGTCCAAAGTCCAAAATTCAAAGTTTAATTGAAAAGCCCAAGATCCAAGCCCCTTGAGGGCCTTGCCCTTTAAGCCAAATCTCAACATTTTAAACTCAAAGAGTTTTTCAAAGATGTTCAATATAGAATTAAACACTTTTCATAAAGTGGACTTTTTTCTCCAAAAATCATTTAAAAAAACAACTAGGCAAAGAAAGAGATATTTTGCCAATGACATTGGTTAAAAAATGGTATAATTTTGAACCAAATAATAACAATCCTCTACATGAGTCAAAATTATAAAAGAAAAAACAAGAAGTTATTCGTGAAAGTCATATGCATAAATGAATGTACCTTTTGGGTTTAAACCTTCACTTAGTGTCAACAAGATTTAAACAATATTATAAACTAAGTAGTTAAGCTTTAAACTTAATTCATATTGTGAACTTCTCAGGCTCATTCGCACACATATTTATTTCAAGTAGCCACATGTGTCATCAATATATAAAAACTACATATATTTAGGGTCTTATGTAGTATCCCACTTTATGAGTACTCTAGAAACCTTAATATCATAAAAAGTGGCCCACACCATCATACTCATATA
Source organism: Nuphar pumila (assembly GCF_984573655.1). Classification (NCBI taxonomy): domain Eukaryota; kingdom Viridiplantae; phylum Streptophyta; class Magnoliopsida; order Nymphaeales; family Nymphaeaceae; genus Nuphar; species Nuphar pumila. The sequence goes on from NC_143254.1 coordinate 103,767,879, forward strand.
GGTGAGACTGTCAAGAGTGAAAACTTGTTTAAACTAGTTTAGTCAATTTGGCCTACATATCTCATTAAGAGTCATGAGGCTCATTCTTACATCACAGGTTTTTTTAGTGCATACATCAAAATGAGACTTAAAGACGCTCTCTATCTTCATATTCTCCCGAAGAGATCAAGGGCAAGGGGAGAGTCTGGTAGAGGCGATCGGGGCTTCTGCCAGCCCCCGCCGACTACACAGGGGTGGGGAGGGCCCGACAGAGGCTGTCAGGCCTCTGTTGGCCCTCCGGCAACCATAGGGAGAAGGGGTCGGCTACACCATAGGGGAAAGGGGAATGGTTACCTACGGACGGGGCTCGCCGGACAGGGGCTCGCTGAAAAACCCAGAGGGGGAGCAACGAGAGAGAGAATGGGAGGGGAAAGAAAGAAGAGGTCGATGGGCGTCGGGCGGGCCAACGGAGGTCGACGTGCACTGGTCAGGTGGGCGACAGGAGGTTGCCGGTTGAACGGGCGATGGGAGGTCCCCTGGCGGCGGGCGGGCGACGACAGAACGATGGGCGGCAAGCGGGCGATGGGAGGCAGACGAGCGCCAGTCGGGCGATTGATGAAACAGAAAGCTAAAAGGGGCTCACATTAGGGATTTATGAGAAATTTAGCAATGGATTAGCGATGATAAAATTTTGTCACAAATGTCGTCGCAAATATGCGGCGGAGTAGCGACAAAATTTTTTTGATGCTAAGCCATCGCGAAGTTGCGACGAAATTTGAGACACAATTATTTCGTTGGGAATCCATCACGAATTTGTGACAGATTCCTGACAGAATTTTTTCTGTCGCTAAGTCCGCAAATAATTCAAATGTTAGCGACGGATAGTTTTCTCTAGCTAATCCATCACAAATTGGCGACGAAAAAAAAAAATCGCAAATTTTCGTCGCTAAATAGAGTTTTTATTGTAGTGATTATCAATGCAATTGACGTGAGAGAAATGAATGTTTTATTTGGATTTCACAGAAAAAAACTGACTTTGTTCACGCAACTGTTATACTTTGAATTTTGGCACCAAAATGATTCTTCCATTGTTTTTTTTTAGAAAACATTATATAACATTGATATTAATAGGTATAGCTCAGCTAGGTGGTGAGGTATCACACCCCCTACAAACAAAAATTATTCCATTGTTGAAACTAATTGCCACTCTTCACATAGCTAAATACTTCTACCTACAACTCCCATATGTCCACTATCCAGCACTTCTTAGGTCTTCTTTGAGTTCCCCCTCCAATCTAGATTTATGAGTGACAATATTTCCCATGTAGTTCCTATTCCACCACTTCAATCTTTTGGCGAAAATCAAATGGAGAACATAACTTACCGGAAGTTGCTATCGACGGTCCAGTCAAAACTTACATAAACATGAGTGGTCGGTGTTCTCTTTAGCCTATTGATGCCCTCAATGAGCCCAGGCCATCGGGTCAAAAGCTGAACAAGACCCTTGAATCCAATAAGAGAGAGAGAGATTACCTTGGTTGCAAGCTACCATGGATCTCCTTATATAGTGGGAGAAGAGTGGGGGTTACTTGCATGGCATTCATGCATGTGAACCATTCACATTCCCAAATTGAATGTAAAATTTTCACATTCACATAACAATCCACCCCACTCTCATTTTTGTCTTTCTGTGTGCCTTGTGTCAAACCGGGTCACATCCGATTGGATTCGATCCAAAAAGTCCATTCTCCCACTTGACCCATTGATACAAAAAAATATATAATCGAGGTTCTTTACCGTTATTTCGATTTAATTTTCATGTGGGTTCACATGCTATCCTGTATCAGAAGAATAAATCATATAAGTCATAGAGATGAACACAACTATATGAGATGCTATATTTCTATGTACTACAATATTATTTATTTTAAGTGTTTAGCATGTTATGGATACCTTTATGAACAGGTTGGTCTTTAACCCATTCTATTGGTCATTTAAATATTGTTATTCTACGATTCTATCTTTTCAAAATGAAAGATACTTTACATAGAATCAACAATACACAAAACCATAGAGAATCAATTTAGTTTTATAAATATGATCACATAACGCCATAATATATTGTTATACATCATAAGGAATCAAATAGACCCATTCTCATTACATGTTGAAAATATAATCTTGGTGCTAGCTTTTTAGTAAGAGGACCAGCAGTCATCTCCTTTGTACTAATTGTATCAATATACACTAAATGATTCTCAATCATTTCTTTAACAATAAAGTATTTTAACTTCATGTGTCGACACAAGATAGAGCTCCTATTGTTATTCGAGAAAGACATTGCAACTTCATTATCACATAAGATCTTTAGTGGTCTCCCAATATAGTTCACTATACCAAGACCTATAATAAAGTTTTTAATCAATATGGCTTAAGACAACGTCTCGTATAGAGCAATAAATTTTGCCTCTATAGTGTAAGTCATAGTTGTAGACTGTTTTTCACTTCTCCATAAGACAACACCACTTGCTAATTTAAAGACGTATCCAGTAGTAGACTTTTTACTGTTGAGACATCTTTCTAAGTCAGCATTAGAGTATCTAATGACCTCTAGGTAGTCAATCTTTTTGTAAGTTAACATATAGTCTTTTATTCCTTTCAAATAGCACATGACCTTTTTCACTGCCTTCCAATGCGTAATGCCTAGATTAGACTGATATTTACCAATCATCCCAACAATAAATATGATATCTGATTGTGTGCAAGTCTACGCTTATTAAAAACTCTCAATCGCTGAAGCATATAGAACGTTTGCCATCTAAACATTCTCATTATTATCCTGAGGACAATCCTTTAGGCTCAATTTATCCCCTTTTACTATGGGTGTAGATCTAGGAGAGCAATTTTTTATCCTATATCTTTTAAGGACCTTAAGAAAATAGGATTTCTGAGAGAGGCCAATGGCACCCTTAGTCCTATCACGCAAGATCTCAATTCCAAGGACATATGAGGCTTCACCCATGTCCTTCATAGTATACTCAATTCATTAGTTGCAAGAAGAATATCATCAACATATAAAACCAGAATTATGAACTTACTCTTACTAGCCTTAAGGTATATGCACTGATCAATAATGTTTTCAATGAATCTAAAGTTTAAAATCATTTGATTTAACTTTTAATATCACTGGTGGGAGGCTTGTTTAAGTCTATAAATTGATTTCTTCAAATTGTAAACTAAATTATTTGAGTCATCAGCACTAAAACCAAGAGGTTGTTGCATATATACCTCTTCTTTCAGATCCTTATTCAGAAAAGATGTTTTCACATCCATTTGATGTAGCTCTAAATCAAAGTGATCTATAAGGGCCATGAGCATTCTCAACGATTCTTTAGTTAAGACAAAAAAAAATGTTTCATTATAATCAATGCCCTTCATCTGTGTTAATCCCTTTGCAACAAGCCTAGCCTTATACCTCTCCACTCATCCTTTGGAGTCTATTTTGGTCATAAAGACTCACTTACTACCAATATGTCTTAATTCATCAAGTCAATGTATAATATCTCACACTTGATACTTTGCCATAGAGTCAAACTCTTATTTCATGATATTGATACAATATGTATATATTTTATTTTCAATGGATTATGCAAAGGTTAACAGATCATCATCAATGTCTATGAAATCATTGAGCTCTTATAAATACACCATATAGTCTGGATGGATAGCAAATTTCTTGGTCTTCATGAACTTTCATATAAGTGCTACAGGTGGTTCAAAATGAACCTTTACATCATGTTATTGTTGTATATCCTCATTAACAACTTGTTCTACTTGAGATTAATGTTCACCAACCGGATTTTTTCTAACATCATCCAAAAAAACAATGATAAAAAACTGAGTCTTTTTTCTTCGCAGGTATGAAAATTGAATCATACAATTCTTCAAATGCAAGACTTTGAGATGCATATATCCCAATAAAATTATTTTCAAGAAATCTTGTTTTATCTCATTCTACTATTTATGGTGTATAAGATGAACAATAAAACCTAAAGTCCTTTGATTTTTTTGGATAACCAATAAAAAATTCACTAGTTGCCCTAAAATTAAAGGCTTTTATATGTGGGTTATATAATTTAGATTCAGCTGGACATCTCCATATACACATATATAACAAAGAAGGTTTATTACTAGTCCATAACTCATAAAAAATCTTTTGAACAACCTTCGTAAGAACTTTATTCAATATGAGAACTATTGTTCTAAAAGCTTCACCCTACAAGGTCAAGGGGAGGTTAGAGTGATTTAACATCATTTGAACCATTTCCTTAAGTGTATGGTTTCTCCTTTCAGCTACATCATTCTAGTAAGCACTACCATACATGGTGTATTGAGGTACAATGCTTTCCTCTTTTAGAAACCATGCTAATGACCCTTTTGTTTGTCTCATCTCAGTGAAAGAACCATAATATTTATCACCTCTATCAGACCTTACCATTTTAATAACTTCACGCATCTATTTCTCTATTTCTTTTTTGAAGTTCTTAAAAATCTAAACAACTTCAAATTTCTTAAATAATAAGTAGAGATATATATACCATGAGTAATCGTCTATAAAGGTGACAAAATATTTTCACCCATATAACATGAAAAAAATGGCTCACAAACATCCGTATACACAATTTCTAATTTTTCATTGCTATGTTTGGCATCCTTTTTATGTACTAGACTATTTATCCTTTATGCAGTCAACACATGGTTTTGTATCTGTAAAATCAAGAGATCTATGAATCTATTTTTTCATAAGTCTTTGGACTCTCTCTTTCGAGATGTGTCCTAACCTTCGATGGCAAAGCAAATAGAATTGACCATCCTTTAGGCTACATTTATTATTAATCATTATATTATTAATAGAGTGAGATTCTTGGATTTGGAATTTGGTTTTAAATAATACAAATCATCAGATACATATGTAGAACCAAAAAGAATAAATTTTTTAATTATAATAAGCTTAGAGTTTTCAAACTTAAATGCAAAACCAAACTTATTAAGTTTTAAAATAGAATTGAGGTTCTAACTATAGGATGAAACAAAATGTATCAACCAAATCCAATATGAATCCAGACTTCAATACAACTCTATAGGTCCCAACGTTCTTGACATGCGAACACATCTTATTTTCTTAAAAAATATTTTTTTTATGATTTGTTAGTTCTTTTTTGTTCAGAAATGCCTACAAAGAGTTGACAATATGCACCACGATACCATAATCAATCCACCAACTATGCAATAAAACACTAATTAAATTGCACTCATGAGAAATAAATGACTCATTACCTTTATTCTTGAGTCATTTTTTATGCTTCCAGCAATCTACCTTCTTATGACCCTTCTTATAGAAGAAACACTTTATAGAAGAACCATCACCTTGGGATTTGGCTTTTGCCTGAGAGTTGAAACTCTCGCCATATGTTCTTATTCTTCTTGAAAAAACCCTTTTTTGCTCTTGGCCTATACTTTCCCTAATGAGAAGCCATATGTTCACTCGGCACCTTCTCACCCTTCAATCTTTCTTCATCAACACACATGGTCAAGAGATTATTTGGTGTAAGTTTTATAAAAGATATTTTTAAAAAGATATTTTCAATAAAACGTTTATGCAAACCAAATAACAAATAATAAAAACCAGTTCACACTAATGGCGAGATCCGGGTCAAACTCAGAGAATGAAGATGAAATCTAAGTATTCTAAACATCTTCACACCTTTATTGCCTTAAAAAAAATAAAATATAGCACACAAGTACAAAAACCTATTACAAGATGTTCGAGAAAAAGGAAAATTAATACAACCTAATTAAAAGTGTCCTAAGGCCCTACTTCACTAAAAAAAAAAAAGCATAAAGGAAAATGCCGCTGTTTCTGAACCATGATCCTTGTATGCGGGTGTCAAAAGTCTCAGTGCGTCCACCTAAACACCAACCTTCTAGATTTTATTTTCGTTCATGAAAGCCACCTGCACAAACACAAATATGCAACCAAAACGAAGAACTACACACGACTATGTTAGTGAAAAATGCAAAAATGAGAGCATTAACAGAAAATAAAAGAACAAAAACTAAACATGGATCCCAACACGATCTCACTGGTTTCTGAACTAAAACACAGTGTCCTCTATTCTAGGACATGATACCAACTCAAACATTCACTCATGACACTTAAAAATTACAAAAATAATAATTTTGCCCTACGTGATTTAAAGAATCACCTATTCTGAACAGATTCTTATAAAACAGCAAGACAAACAAGTAAACAACGCCGTATCCTAATAAAATTTTGCAAAAATGTTTTTAAAATACTCAAGAATCTAATAAAATTTAGGGAATTGAAGAAATTTACAAAAAGTTACATAAGATGACGATGACAAACAAAAACATTAAACTGATAAACAAAATTTTTTGGACAGAATTCAGGAAAGTAGTATGAAAGTCTGTAAAATGGATTCAAATCCTGACAAAATTTTTCAGAAATATTCTAGATTCGTTCGAAGACCTAACTCAATTTACAGATTTGAAAAATACATCCAAAATCTTCAGATACGCATAAAACAATATCAGAAAATCAAACAAAACTAAGATCTAACGATTATACATCTTGTGAAGACTCAACACATGCACTCATTATCCTTCAAAAAAAAATAAATTCTAACTAATGAACTGAACAAAAAGAAAATTTATTAATCTGCTAAATATCAGAAAGAAAAAAAGTAAAATAAGAAAATGCCAAAAATAAAAGAGAGTGCCTACAATGCAACCGACAACTAGGATTGGATGATGGTCGAATCTAGCTGTCGGTCCTCTTTTTTTCTACAAAAAAATCACAAAGAAAAATTCAGAATATGCTGAAAGAATAAAAGTAATTAAATCTAATCTAATAAATACAGAAAAATAAAAAAATAACAGAAATAAAATATCTAGATCTAACGATAGAAGGAGAAAGAAAAGAATCGATTGAACCGTCAAATCCGATGTCTTTCGATGGATTGGGTTGAGGAGAGAGCGAGTTGTGGCCTCGTGAAGTGTGCAGCAACCCTTCGAAGTTGATTCCCAAGCTGATCCTGCAAAAAAATAGAAAAGAAAATAGAGAAGGATAAGAAGGAGAAAAAGAAAAGAAAAGAAAAGAAAAGAAAAGAAGAAAATAAAGAAGAAGAGGGCGTTGGGAAGAAGAGAGGGAGAGAGAGTTTCACGTGAGATTGAAAGAGGGGAAAAAGAAGAGGGGGGAGTGTTGTAGAGAAGGCCAAAACTGATCTCACGCCCCTCTCTTCTACTATTTATATTAGTTTTTTTAAGTTAAAACAAAAATTAGAAAAAATGACTTAAGTTAAAATTATTTCAAACTACTACCTAACTTTATCCTAAATTACAAAAACAAGTGTGGCACCTATGAGGAGTGCATTTTAGAAGTTTTCATAATGGATTTGCATTGAATGGATTGCTGAACATGTGTGGATCAGATCTAATATCCATAAGATGATGTTTTGGGCAAAATCTGGAATCAGTTCTTCTTGAAATTCGATCCAAAACCATAAAATGGCTATAACTTCATCATTTTAGCTTTGATTTGGACAAAATTCGAACCATGACTCCTTGACACATAAAGCACCATAAATATGAGTATCAAAACAAATACATAAATGCATGAATTTAATAGTAAGTATGAATACATTTTTATGCATTATTATTATTGAAGGATCACTCATCATTATGTGTGTTGTAAGAGATCTTGAAGGGCCCATATTCAGTAGGCAACGAGATAAAAAATAGGTAGACTAGAAAAGATTTTGAAATAACGAACTTCATGTCATTCAACTGAGATGCAATATTTTTTATTTCCAAAATGTGCTATCAGATGTGAATATCACCATAATATTTTATAGATACAATTTGGACATCCTAGCTTTATTAGAATTGACAAATTGAGTTTCAATGGCTCTAAAGAATTCCTTCACTGTCCAACAGTGAGGGATGATGCCTCGAATGTTTTTAGCAACACTCGATTGCAAAAGCAATCGACTAAGTCTATTCGAGAGCTCTTACTTCTCATGGACTGCTTTCTGATCAGTTGTGCTTTGCTCTTTAAGAGCGCAAGATTCGTTAGTTTTAAGAGTCAAATATAAGTCGATGTAACCCAGAGTGAATAACATTTTAGGTACAAACATACTTCATGGATTGGTATACACATCTACTATTACTTCCTATGTGAATTTGAAACATAATGACCTTTCTTTGGGTAGAATTATTGTTTCATAAAATCACATACAATCATAATACTGAATCTTAACACGGTTCATAAATTCTTCAATCAACACAACTCAGATCACTTTGGTGACTGCATGAGTCAGTTAATCAAGATCTTTTAACACAAACATATTCATATTATAGAGCATGCTCATGCACTTATGATAATGCATGTATATTCATGACAAACTATGTATAATAACACCAAAAACACAAATTTATACTTTATCTCATATGAACAAATAAAATTTTGATGAAACACATCACATATATCATGAACTTAGTCATAATTAATGCTTAAATATCATGAATAATTGAAAACAATATAAAATGCATGCAAGAGTCATGCATCCATGTAATAAATACACATAATGAGAAAATGGCAAAGACATGCTGTTAGAGGTAATACCTGGAGTCCTAGTGTTATAACCAGTTAAAAGTACTTTGAACCGGTCTAAAATAGCCTTGAACCGGTTTGAGAACTGCCAAACCGGTTTAAAACACATACTAAAGCCTATAAACCCCTAAAACCAAATGAGAAAACCAATATTCTTTCTCAAATATAAGAAAACATGGTCGCCTCATACAGTAACCGGTGAGAAACCTTTCAAAATCGATCGAAAAAGGATTTGAACCGGTTCCAAAATTCACTGTATTTATCATAGAACTAGTTATGCTCCTTAAAAGGGGTAAACAATGCATGGATCTAGTTTTAGACTTGACCCAACTCAGTTCGGATCCAAATTCAGATTTAATGGGTTCCAGGTCAGATCCCACGATCCAGACTTAGTTAGACTAGATCCCAAGTCTGAACCATCGTTCCAGACCCAATCTGAATTCATACCTGATTTGATCGAATCCCAAGTCAGATCTGGATCCTGGATATGACCCAGATCTAGACTGGTTTAAAAGGATCCCTGGTTAGATCCAGACCCTGAATCAGATCGAGTTCATACCCAATCCACCAGGTCTTGACCCAATAGGCGGGTTTCGGGTGGATAGGTTGAGGAACCCGACCCGTCGGGGACTGGATGCGGATAGGGACGGGCATGGATCTGGTCCACTTGAGACCCCTAATAGGTCTAGGTCTAGGGCTGGATCCACCACGTTGATTGAGACCCGCTCCATCCAAAAAAATGGATAACGAATCCGGGTCGGGACCGGGTCTATTGTTATCGGGTTTTCACTATAGCTTTAATGCTACAATGAAAACCCGACATTTCACTTTTAGAAAAATGAAAGTGAAATGTCAGAGCTCTCCTTAAGAGAGAGAAATCACCTTGGTTGCACCCATCAAGTTACCATGGATCTCCTGATATAGTGGGAGAAGAGGGGGGGGGGGGGGGTTACATGCATAGCATTGATCATGTGAACCATTCACATTCCCAAATTGAATGTGAGTTTTTCACATTCAGGTAACAGCCCTCCCCCCACTCTCATATTTTGTCTTTTAGCGTGTCCTGTGTCAAATCATGTCATTTCCAGTTGGGACCCGATCCAAAAAGTCTTAACACGATCTTCTTTTTCACTTTATCTAATTTTCGAGTTAGGCCATACATGGGTACTCCTTCAGTCTTAGTATTTGCCAACTATTCTCGGCAATTTCCTTACATTGTGATCTTAGTGTTCACATCTTAAAGCATCGGAAAAATAGGGTATCATAACGGGATCGTCATTGCCATTGTCAACAATTAATCCTTGGCTGTCAAAACTTAGCTTAGGTATGAAATTTAGCATAGAGCAACCAAAAAGAACTGGTTAATTCTGTCGATTTTACTAGCACGGAATCTACTACTTTTCTAGTTAATGTAAAACAAAGGAAGCCATTTAGCATGCTCCATCAAATCATTCGATTAATCACATTATTGAACTCCTGCATTGCCAAAGTATGTGCTTGATTTCCCTGCCTTTTTGAGTTGATCTGATCACATTCCAGTCCCCGAGCAACCCTTATGGCTGCTGAGCTACCATGCCTAACTCACGCCTCTTGGTGCAATAATTATGTCCGTAGGCCCCCAGTGCTGCTCCTTGATTCTCACCTTTAGACAAAATAATGGTGATGGCACCCCAACATGCACAACAGCATCATTCTGCAAACGAAAAAGCCTACACGTCTCCCCTTCAAAATGCGCATATATTAGAAACTTATCGAAGGATATCTTAAACTTATGGCACCCCAAATTTTTGTTTCTTTGAAGAACACATCCACCTGAGTTTTTTTTTCAAACTCTTTATAATCTGAATCAGATGGGCCCGGTCCGGTGGGCCAACCCAACCCAGCCCACCATGGGTCAAGCTTTTAGGCACTGACCTGATAGGTACTGGGTTGAAACCCGCCCGGCTATATACAAGGAACCGGGTTGGCCCACGGGCTATCGGGCCGACCCAATGAGCCTGAACTACATAATTAATTTCTTAGTAGCTGGCTACATAGTAACTTGGTAACTATTACTATTTACCTAATTAGTTACATTAATTTTATAGAAACTAGAAAGACAATTATTTGTGTACATGTTATTAACTATTACTATTTACTTAATTAGTTGGATTGAAATAAAATGATAATTAGATGGGTGCATTAATTTTAATTTAATTCATTGTCTTTGGTATTATATAAGAATTAATTTATGAACTTCATTCGAAAATAACATAGAAATAAGTTTGGGCTGGGCTGGACTGACCCCTAAACATCAGCCCATTGGGCCAATGAGCCAGGTCATGGGCTGCTCTTCAAACCCGAGACCGTTAAGAACCTGACCAAAACCCATCTCATTAATTAATGGACTGGGTCATCTTCAGGCAGGGCTGCACTTAAAACCTGATGGGCCGAGCCAGGCCGGCCCAATGCTCGCCCCTATTCCTGGCCATTAGTTAGCCCGAAAATGGCTAGCCACCCTTTTTTGGTTTTAAGTTTTTTTATTGTTTGGCTGGCCATTTTTCAGCCAACTACTAGCCGGGAAACAGCTAGGGCGGTGTTGCCGAGTGAAGGCAACACCAGCCCAACTATTTTCCTGCTGATGGCTGGAAAGAAATTGGCCAGTTTCTTTTTTATTTAATTCTTTTTATTTCTTTTTTATTTAAACTTGGTTTTTGGTCGTCCAAACACTTGTTTAACCAGGATTCTAGCAAACCAAGTTAGCTAAAAACCTGGGTTTTGCCTTATGTCCTCCAAACAGGGTTTAAGGGGCTGATTCGATCAATCTGAATCGGATGATTGCGATTGATTTTCATAAGATTGCCTTGAACAACCTCCTAATTGCAAAACAATGACCAAACTGACTAGGACGGCCCTCCAACGTTTGTTGGTCCATCCTGGTTTTGATTTGGATCTGATCTTCTAGAGCTAGGACCAATCTCCCACATTCGACAGGCCCAAGGACCGTTTCTGGACAGTTTTGGATCCTGCATTGGACTCAACTTTGGACCCACGACAATACATTTGAAGTGGCAACTAGACTCTCATTTAGGCCATTATCATCTGATCATGGTAGGTCGCCAATTGCCACTCCCAAAGGACAATAGTGGAGGTGAATAAATGCCCTCACTAGTGGGGGCTGTTATTTAGAATACATTCTAGTGCTGATTCCTTTAACCAGCCTCTTGATTGATAATTATTGTTCATGTTGTATGCAATATCCTGTAGCTTCCCATTGACAACTAGTGTTCCAAAGATTGAGATATATGAGAGGCAACTTTAATTTATGATAGAAATGTAACAGCCAAGTAAAAAATAGGTTTAATACGAAAGATTCTTGAGTTATGGAACCTTTTCAAAAAATGAAACACCAACCTGCACAAAAAGTTAAGGATGCATGCATCTAGTACCATATATCCCTTTCTCCCCCTCAAAAGACTGCACCTTTGGATGGCCAAGGCTGGCCTTGCAACCCTGCCAAAACAAATAATGGAACTCAAGGTAAAGCTTGACATGACCATCTCAAAGATGCTATAATGCAACTCAATGTAAAGCTTGACATGACCATCTCAAAGATGCTATAATGCTAAACTGTACCTAATCACATCTAATATATTTGGATTATACCTGAACTGTACCAGATCTAATGGGATCCAGGTTTGGTATGAAAGAAGGTCATAGGAATTTGGGTTGAACTTATAGGATCTGATTAATGTATGAAGCAGGGTACAATTGTTGAAATTTCATTTTAGACCCATGCCTGAACTGAGTTCCATTAAGATATGCAATTTTTCAATGTATTATTTTACTATGTATGGGTTGGGTGTCTCGGACTGAGCCTTTGGAATGGGACATGTGCAGTGCAGAGTTCTACTGAGTGGAAAATGCATCGAGCGTCGGAATGAGCGATATGTGTTGGCTTGATCGGTGGTATGCGGTGGTAGCATGACACGCGATAGACAACAATATTATCGTTAGTGCATCGCTGCATGGCGGCACAAACGTGGAGCATTGTTTGATTAAGCAGTAATAACGAATCAGAGGATATTGCCTTTTGATATTTGATTAGGGACCTCTCGGCTTATAGGAAGTCTCACGTGTAGCGGTTGGACGCATGGGGGTGCATGTGGGTTAGGGCTAATTCTCCCAAGAATCACCTTAGGTGGTTCCAACTGAGTATGGTGACTTGAGGCTAGGCGAGAGAATGCCTAGGCGCCGACGAATAAGTCTAGGTGGTGCTCTTCGCTATGGTGTTCAATCATCAACTGGTCTTCGAATGGGGGGTTGCAAGGTTTTGTTCCTTCAGTGACGATGTTTGGTGCAGTGTGCGTCTGGAGTCGCAATACGCTCCATGTCACACAAGGCTAAGGCAAAGTTTGTGCCCCTTTTTGGAAGTGATAGCTGGTATGAAATGACTATGCACTAAGTGACATAGACTATATAGAATATGCATTTGGAGATGCGCTTGATCAGCTTCCGCTAGGTAGCTATGCATGAAGTGATGCGCAGGGCCAATAAAATGATTCAACACATGAAAAAGTGTTGGTACGCGGCCTTTGGCCATTAGGCTGGCCAGATGGGGCAGTCTGGCGCGTCGCACATTTGTGAAGCATTCTATGCCCATGACAAATTAGTTGCAAGTGAGCTACTGAAAAGCTTGCAGCGGTAAGGAAGGACTGTCATGCCGCACTGGCCTATTGAAGAAATAGGCTCATGATAGATTGGCATCAAAGCATTCACAAAGACCTTATTATTCATTGAGTTCGACATTGAAAGGGACAATGATGGTTTATCTTAGTTACATAAATTTGCGCAGTTTAAGTATTGTTGACCGAGCACAAAAGCAAGATGTTGGCAAGATAGTATGGGACATCTTGATCATGGTAAGCAAAACTGTAAGGTTGTTATTCAGTTGGTTAAGAAAACATAGATAAGCCAAAGATTTTCACTAGTTGTGTGTTAGGCTCGCAGGTGAAGTGTGACATTTTTCTTATGCATGTAGAGAATGCACGTTGAATTCGGCTGAATGGATTTACACCTTTGGGTATGAGAGACCTAATTAAACTTCTATATTCTCTTTCAAGATTGTGGGTTAGTGGAGTGCCCATGTTGAGCATAATGCTCATTGTTTTGGTCCCTTTAGTTGACAGTTCTTTTGTGAATTGTGTGTGCAAAAAAAGTTATTGTTCATGGCTCATCGGTTTGGTTCCTACAAAAATATTTTGCTGACTCTGGGAGAGAGTTACAACGTGTTGGCTCTGGATGACAGTTGCAGCGTTGGGCCAAAGTGCCCTTGTAAGGATGAGTGCTTAAGAAAACTCTTTAAAGGACCACTTTGGGGTGATACGCAATTAGGCATCCCTCACTTGAGGACTAGTTAGAACCATTGAAAAACCACAAGTTTGTGCTTTAAGGGATTTGATATCCCTACGACACGCATTGGTGGTTGTTCTTCTCTGTGAGGACCATGAAGGGCTTAGAATTTTCCTTGCTAGGGTTAAAAGGCATCCCGGCCATAAAGCATAAAGATGACAAGTTTGTCATGTGAGCGAGGATGACCTGCTTGTGTATGAGACTACATTGGGGTCCTATGAGCAAAGAATGCTCGATGTTGGTAAAGTGAAAGACCATTATCGAAGTGATCGGAGGAGCGTTAAGAAATATGACTTGGTGTGTAAAGATTGTGGTGATGGTGGATAAAAACTTGAACAAGTTGAGTAGGGTGATGAATACAAGTAGACCAAAGAATAAATACAAAGAAAAACTGACATATCAGTCAAGACTGTGTTTTTACTTGCACCAGTATTGTCGAGGACAACAATAGTTTGGGTGCGGAAGAATGTCCCGTGTCGAGCCTTCAGAATGGAGCATGTGTAGTGCGGAGCTCTACTGAGTGAAAAATGCATCGAGGGTAGGAACACGCAGTATGAGTTGGCTTGATCGGTGACGTGCGGTGATAGCATGGCACACGATAGGCAATGGTATCGTCATTAGTGCATGGCTATGTGGTGGCACAGGCGTGGAACATTGTTTGATTAAGCAGTGCCAGCGGATCAGAGGATGTTGCTTTTGGAGATTTGGTTAAGGATCTCTCAACTTGCAGAAGGACCCATGTGTAGCAGTTGGATGCACAGGGGTGTGTGTGGGTTAGGGCTAATTCCTCCAAGAATCACCTTAGGTGGTTTCAATCGAGTATGGTGACTCGGGGCTAGGCGAGAGAATGCCTAGGCACTAGTGAATGAGTCTGGGTGGTGCTCTTCGCTATGGTGTTCAATCATCAACTGGTCTTCGGTCTAGGGGCTGCAAGGTCTTGTTCCTTTAGTGGTGAGGTTTGGTGTAGCATGCGCATAGAGTCGCAATACGCTCCATGACATGTAATGCTAAGGCAAAGTTTGTTCCCATTTTCGAAAGTGATAGCTGGTATGGGATGACTATGTACTAAGTGGCATGGACTATATAGAATACATATTTGGTGATGCACTTGATCAGCTTCCACTAGGCAGCTGCACATAAGGTGGTGCGCAGGTCCAATAAAATGATTCAACATATGAAAAGTCTTGGTACATGGTCTTTGGCCATTAGGCTAGCCAGATGAGGCAGTCTGGTGCATCGTGGGTTTGCAAAGCATTTTATGCCCATGACAAATTAGTTGCAAGTGAGCAATTGGAAGGCTTGCTGCGGTAAGGAAGGATTGTCTCATCGCACTGGCCTATTGAAAAAATAGGCCCATGGCATTGGGTCTGGTTTATGTAATCCTTATCAGACTCTGTTATGCTTTTTCTCATGGCACTCTACTATCAAATCTGGATCTGAATCTACTTGATTTTAGCAAAGATCTGACCCTTTCACACCTGAATTTGGATAGGAACTCACATGCTCAGATCAAATAAAATGAACTCCAAGAGTAGGGGGACCCCACTGGCTACTTTGGATGCCAAATAAGATAGGTGCAGCATGTTATGTTGAAATTTAACAATAACATTGTAAATGTCATTTCATCTTACCTGCAGCTGACCAATGCCACAAATATCACTCTTGAAAAAATCTCAACCAAGAGGATGTTGGAACCTAAATCCGATATGTATGGGGTCACTGAATCGAATGGGGCATGTGTTAGAAGGAGGACTTAAACTTTAATCCATGTGAGGACACATGCTCTCTCAGTTGAGTTATTCCACCCTTCTTATATGGTGGATTTTCGTCAACTTGAGCTCATGTCTTTTCATGCATTGTTTCCATGGCCCTAGAACTATATATAAGGATCCATGGAGTTTTGAAGTTAACTCCACCATTAACATGAAGATAATGCTCCATAAAACTCTATAATCCCCATCCATAACCCATGTTCATTAGGTTACATGCAACTCATAAATCATATAATTATATTACATAAATTATCTTAATGAGCCCACCATTCTTGTGGCTCTTGGAGTTCCATTTATGAGACCCTATGGCCACACATGATCCAATAGAAGAATCTTGATGAATGTCCCATGAGCGTCACCCCTTGCACATGTTGAAACGTGGATCCCTACGGGCAAGGGGTACGCCCACGAAGTTTTACGCTGCCAAGACAGTGACCATAAGCATGACAGACAGAGCCAGCACAACTAGGTCTCTCATCCTATGAGTGGTATCTCTCTGTAAATATCAAAAAGAAGAATCTGGTGATATTCTGAAACAAGAATATCTAAAAAAGCATGGTCAACGTTTGGATGGAAAAATATTTTGGGAATCACTAATCATCCTTAAGCACACTTTGTGAAATAACATAATACCACCTAAGAACAAAGGGCATATCAGGTCACATTGCATATGTGGTGGAACCACTTTGAGGCCCAATAGGGGAGTTAAGCTTAGGGTGGGTTGTGCCCACCCTATGTAATATTTGCAAAAATTTTGGACTTTTTAAATAAATAAAAGAGGAATTTTTATGAATTATTCAGGTATTTAGTTTAGTTAATTATCATTTTTTGGCAAATTAAATAGCTAATGTTGGTTGATTAATTAGCAAATATTTATCGATAATATTTTAGTATTTATTTAAGTTATTTAAAATTTAATTAAGGATTTACGAGTTTTTGTATGAGGTATTTGGATCTAGATCTTAGTGAAGATCCAAGAAGATCAACCCGCACAAACGTAAGCTCAAACTGTCTGAATGATTTGGTAGGATTTAGGCCGTATTGAGGTTTAAACTAGATATAAAAGAAATTTGGATCCATTTGAAACCCAAATAGATCTCACTAAAGTAAATAGGATTTGGGTCCATTTGAGACCAAAATGGATATATATTTATGAGTGGATTGGATTTGGATCCAATGAGACCCAGATGGGCCTCACCAAATCCAAAACCATTCCTCTCTTCCCTCTCAAAATTTAAAATTTTAATTATTGAGAAAATTAATTATTAATTATTATTTAATTCAATTATCAAGTGAATTAATTATTATTATTAATTAACAAATAGTAAATATGAATTTATGAAGTTTATAAACACATTTCTGAGTTTGGATTCCTATTGATATTAAATATGGATATGAAGTTGGATCCACTTGGTGGACCCAACCCAACCCAACCCAACCCAAAACCTCATCCCATGGTTTTCACCCACCATATTCATCCCTTGTTTTTTTTTCATCCCATGGTTTTCACCCTCTTTTTCCCCCTCTCTTACCTATAAAAGGGCTCTCCTTCCCTCCCTCATTTCACAACTCTCACTCTCACTCTCTCTTCTCTTCCACTTGCGTTCTGTCTCCCTCACCACCCGTGCCTCTCCTCTCTCAGTCGAGAACTTGAGGAGCCACCTCTTCTTTCGCTTGTGTTTTGTCAGAGTGCCTAGGCATCGCCGCGGTTTCTGCTGGAGTTTCACATCCATCTCTACCAACATCAATGGGACTCCTTCAGTGATTCGCCTTTCAACGAGGTTTCCTTCACCGCTAGCATCGAACTCACATTGGTGCAAGACCGCACCCGCACATTCCATACTCGCAACACAGAACCTGAGGCAAATGCACACTGGTTCGCTCATATTCGAATCATTGTTAAAGCACAATCTATGTCGCATATTTTGGAGGAAAATCCCCAAGGGTATTTTTGAGATTTTCTACTTCTTGTAAAACTACACCCACTACGAGGTAGGTTTATATTGACTTAGTGTATATGTGTAGATTTAGGTTGTTTGAACAATAGTTTTTCCATGCTAAATTTTTTTCATGCTTTTATGTTTGCGTAGTTATAATATATATATATATATATATATATTCAAAAACTAGTTTTTATTGCATTCTTTACGAATAAAATATATATTTACGCATACATTAGATTTTTATGAGTAAGAATATGCATGTGTTCATGAAGTTTTGAACATATACACATGTTAGTATTTCAAATATTTTTTAAAATATATAGACATATATATGTTCAAGTTTTACAAGCAGATTCATACATGTGTATCTAAGATTTTACGAACATGTACACACAAGTGTATTTCAAAATATTTATGAATATATGTATGTGGTTTGGGTTTTTTATTATGCATGTTTCTGAATTATTACATAATCATATTGTTTTAAGCATGTGCATGAATGAAAAAATAGATTTTGACAATGCATGAGTGCAATTGAAAAATTGGAATTTTATAAAGTGTGAATTGTATGATGTAATGCATATTGAATGAGTAATGTAATACATGTTGAATGATGTATATGTGTTGCATGATAACTAAAACTGTACCATGATGGAATTGCATTATATGACTGTTTCTTTTGATATGAGATCAATTGAATGATCAGCCTAAATGGGTGACTCATGACCTTGAGTATGGTCAACTAAATTGTAATATGTTAGTGCCTCTAATGGGTGGCCAAAAACCTTATCATGGGTTAATTAAAAACATACATACTTGTACTCGCTAAAAGCTATTGAATATATAAATTAAGCATGTATGTCAAGAAAATTAAATTAAATTAAATGATAAATAATATATATGTTAATTCTCTTGTAGCTGACGATGAGAGGGTAAGTGGTATACTAGGCTTCATGGGATATTATTAAGCACGAAAGGTTGCTTCTTTATCTACAGAGATAGGAGATAGCTGCAACTAGTGTTGCGAGTGGTAATAAGATTGTTTTAACTAAAAGTAAATTCTAATATGTCAGGTTGAGGGTGTTGGGATTTTTCTCTTGATAAGATCCGAAAAAGAGAAGCAAGGCCAAGATAATAAAATACAAATTGATTGAATATACCCCCTATGTTGTGCCTCTAATCCAGATATTGTCTGTATTGAAAGAGAAACAAAATTACATTTTGCATATAGTCTATAATGTCGTGCATTATCTATAAAAGAAAATGTAAATGAAAAGAATTATAAGTTACCCATGCCTAGAATGTTTTGCTTACCCTAGTAAGTCATGCATAGATTAAATGCTTTGGCATAAGTAAGATTGATTATTAAAATGCTTATGCATTGATAATTGCTATTATGTATGAAAAACATGTCATTTCATGTCTGCTTATTTCTATGCATGTATATTTTGTCATTATATTTCTGTTGGGGGCTGTTCTGCCTCCCAACCAAAATCATTTTAAGAAATGAATAGCTAAGCCAAAGTTGTTGTAGGAAGCTGATGCGGCATCAAAGAGCCAATCATTTTTCTTTCACGAGAACTGAGTTTTGGATAAACTTTACTAGTTATTTTGAGAAAACATTATTGTTATTCCATATTTTGTAATTACCCTGTCTTATACAATGAAATCATTTGGAGAAATATTGTTCGCATTAAATTCAGTTTAACATTATTGTATGATCTATAACCCCCTAAGGTTTTAGACCAAAGTTAAAAAGGTTTTCACTAATGATTTTAAATAATTGTTTTTAAAATTTTTATATGCTTTTTGGGTGTAAAATCTTGGGACGTTACACCCTAACACAATGAAAGTTGGATAACCCTGATGAGAGGTATTTTAAATATTTAATTGGGTATTTTTGTGTTTCTTTTTCAATCAACATTAAACATGATTCCATGAAAGCATGCTTGATTTTGGTTAGAATTTTAAGGGTTTTATTTTTTTCAATTAACATATATGTAAATTATTTTTGTTACGATTTAGAGTTTTGATTTAATTTTCTATAATAACATAAATGTTTGATTATCGTTTTAGAGTTTTTTAAAACTACCACTAGGCATTAATCTATGAATCATAAATGCTTGTTTTTAGTAGAATATTAAGGGTTTTTTAATGAATCGGCATAAATTAATAATTTATGAGGTTTACACGAATTAGGGTTTTGATTTTTTTTAAAATTTATATGAATGTTTAATTATGGATTTAAGGTTTTTGTGTTTTTCTTTCTCAATTAGCATTAAGCATGAATAATGAATGTTTGTTTTTTGTTAGAGTATTAGGGATTTTGTTTTTATATCAATTAGCATAGATGAGAGATCCATGATTTTTATAAATTTAATTTTTTTTTATAATTAGCGATGAATCAATTATGAATTGTTTTTCAAATATAAAAAATTATGATGTCAATTGTAAAAAGTACAGTTTAAAACATTTTTTTTATTTTTTTAAAAAATATTATTATTATAATTTATTAGTATTTTTTTTGTTTTTACTATATATTTGTGCCCACCCTAGTTTAAATTCCTTGCTCTGGCCACTGCATTGCATATAACTGATTCATTGATTATATTTAATCCTCACAACACATCTCACTTGACGAAGATGTACATGGGCTACACTCTTATATAGTTCCCAAGTGAGTCACTTTCATCTTAAATTTATGAAGAGTTCAGACTTTCACATGCTAAAGACATAAGGAGACATAGGGTTGCAATCATTTTTTTTTTATAACCTGAAGAAACTAAACTCGGCACGAAGACCTGATCAGGCTAGCTCAACCTGCCATACCTAGGGTCATTGTGCTGGCAGCATAAAACTCCGAGACTAGGACCCCAGCCCCAGGGCCTATGCTACACATTCGCTTTCATAGAGGGGCGACACCCATGGGAATCGAGATGGGGACTTTAATTTTGCAAAATTTTGGCTGCTCTGGATCCTATCGGATCCAACTCTCCAATGTAACAGTTTTTGCATCCCTAACCGAACATAACGACCCAACATGTCGGATGCCATCATCTTCGAGGGTGGTGGCCCCAATTGTTCCAAGATCATGATCATGTGATGGACCAGCGCAAGAGCCCCTTTCTTTTCCTCATGAGAATGTTGGTAACTGGGAATTGAGTTGATCTCAATGTCATAACTAACATTCTCAGGAAAAATATTGCATTAAACTAATTTTGTTTTTTTTTATTTTTAAAGAAAACTTTTGGAAAATTTTGGTATACACAAAATATAAAAATATAGAGCATGCATAAAATCATCTAGAAAATAAAAAAGCAAAAAAAAAATATTATAGAGTTCGCTTTTATTGCATTAGTAACGGGACAAAAATGAGATGTTTTCCAGAAGACAATATTTTGTAAATATAACTTTTTCAGGAAACGTGTTGGCCTTTGAAAATATCACGATAAATCCAGAAGTATCGAAAATATCTTGGATAAACGTGAAACAGGTTCATCTCCAAAAAAAAAAATGAATTAAAAAAATTATTTTTCTCGAGACATTTTCGTATACTTTTTCTAAGAATATTGTTGGTGACATTTTTATCGAAGAAAAGAAGAAGAGAATAAGGAAAATGTGGCAAAAAGAAAAAGTGTAAGGCCATCTTTGTGCCATACCCAGGAGTATATATTTTTTTAGCTTTGAGAGGTGACTGGTGAGCGTGTGGGGGTTGCCTTTTGCTTTCTCCAAAGTGTTCTCTTTTCTTCCTTTTTATTTTTTTATATGTTTCCTTTTTAGTTTCCCCATGGGAAGATGAGTGAGGTAAGTGGTGGGCATGGATCCATAAAGCAATTGGATGCCCAAGCAAGATCATGAATCCCGAATCCCCATGACCATCTTTTCACGCTTTCTCCATCCCCCAAATTGTCATCCCTCTTTTATCTCATTTATTTATTTTGGTCCCTTGTAGGACTAGGAATGAAACTTCGTCAAGTCTTTTAGTTTTTATGAGGATATTAAACTGCATTAAGTCAGATGATTCAAACGGGTCAGCTCCAGGCCCCACTCTGAGTTTATTAGATTAGATCCTCACACACTTTGACAGTCCAATAAGGTTGCCGTGTTAAGAAGTTGGATGGGATCTGAAAACCACTCTAACTGGACCAGTTTTTGCCTATCGCCAACACGGATCCATGTCACCGAGAAGCCCCGAGCCAACTTATGTCCTACTTTTTCCATAGAAGTGACATTTGACCATATAGTTTGGATCAGTGTAGTACCATATCTTCTCCAATCAGCGTCTATGAAAAGATTTCTAAATGAGGATCATGTTTACTGTTACACTTCCTTATAACTGCATCCTATCAAGCTGATACATGGATCAGGATATAGTTTGTGAAATCTTATACCAGACTTGAGCCTGACCCAGTTTCGATTAAGACCTGCAATTTTTCAATGTAAAAATGATAAAAGATATTATTTTACCGGGTCTGGGTATAGTTTCTCTTATAATGAACCCGATTAGATCCAAGTCTAGACCCGATATCATACCCAAAAATTGGGCCCAAGTCTAATTCTACCTGGATCCAAACCAAACCTGACCCGTTGACACCCGTTGTTAACATGAAGCCATAAGTTTGAGTCTGGAAGGCAACCATTTTTTTTTATTTTGAAAGGCAAACTGAGGTTAGGCAGACCCCCACAAGTAATTATACAACCTACCACTGGGTTTTGAACCTGCAACGTTCCACAAGTAACGTACATTGACAGCTCCTACCAATCACAGGGAGCTCCCATTGGTGAAGGCAAACACTTTTTTCATAAAAAGGAAAATGTTAGAATTGATCTCTACAGTCCATCTGTTTTGTAGGTGTACTCTCTCTCTCTCTCTCTCTCTCTCTCTCTCTCTCTCTCTCTCTCTTTTATATAAGAACGGTGGGATTAAGACCCCTTCCTTTTATTGAGTAGGCACCACTTCAAAAATGCCAATGCTTGCCAGCATTTGTAGATTAATTTGAGGCTGTAGATGTGTTGACATATCATCGTCTATTTACTAGAAAACATATTATAGATCACATTATTTTTCAAAAAACAATTAGATTTTTTTTCCTTGCAAAGTTTGTCGAGTGCATTAGATGAGGTATTTTTCATTTTTAAATGTGGTAAGCGAATATTACATTACAACTTGAAGATAAAGAAATAGAATTGTTATGGTAAAACTGTTTCAACCCAAAGCATGGTTTTAGTAAATAATTAATTAACACATTTACAGGCTTCTATATTGCAAGAAACACATTTAACTGTCTTTGATAACCTACTAACGCATTTACAGGTTTCGATATTGCAAGAAACCATTTAGCTGTGTTTGCTTAAGTGGTTAAGAAACCATTTAGCTATGTTTTCTTAAATGGTTAAGAAACCATTTAACAATGTTTTTTAAGTGGTTATGAGAGAGAGAGAAGGGTTGGTGGAGGAGGCCGGATCAGGTGCAATCACATTGCAAAAATGCAAAGTTTGGCCGCACCTAGTGTTCTCCATCTGCCCAAGACAGCCTATGAGATATGGGACCTAACAGTATATGGAGGGCATTCAGGTGCAGCAGCATATTGCATTTGATTCCAATTCTTCGTTGAGTGAGGGTGCAGGGGAGCAGCATACCACCTCTCTCTCTCTCTCAGTTTTTGTGCAGGCTCTGACACCGGAATCGGTCCGGTGATTCGGAATTAAGGCCGTTTTTTCAATTCATTATGGAATACCCATAACCATTATGCACATTATACATCCCTACCTACGCACGTATGCCTGTGTATATGTGTATCATCCAAAAAATTTAAAGCTGAGGGGTCACATTACAGACCTTTCTCAGGGACTCTCTCTCTCTCGTCACATTACAGACCTTTCTCAGGGACTCTCTCTCTCTCTCTCTCTCTCTCTCTCTCAAAGGACCATTGTAAATATATCCCTCCCCAAAGATAATAGATACATCGAGCTTTATCCCTTCCTACTGCGTTCCGCATCACCCACTTCACATGACTCATTCCTCTGCCTCTACAACTCTTATGCCCTTCAAGCTCCTTTCCTTCCTCGTCTTCTTGCTCTTCTCTTCTGCAACTCCCTCTCTTTCCTCTGCACCCTTCAACCCAGAAGGTTAGGCTCTCTCTCTCATTTGAAGTTAAGTTTGTTTTTCATCGTTTCCTATATGAAACTGAAATGGGTTTCTTTTATCTGTTTGTGTGTGTGTGTTGGTGGTGTGTGGGGGGGGGGGGGGGGGTTCTCTTTTATGTGATTGCAGTGGAAGCCTTAATCGAAATACGTAAAGCATTGATAGACCCACATGGAGCTTTGGGTAATTGGGATGTAGACTCTGTTGACCCATGTAGTTGGGCATTGATCACTTGCTCCACGGAAAATCGGGTCACTGTATTGTAAGTTCTTCCCCTGTATCTCTTCTGATTTTAATGCATTCTAATGCTCAAAAGAGTTTGTTCCTAATTTCCGTTTCTTGTTTTGATGTTCTAGAGAGGCAGCAAACCAGAGTCTGTCTGGTACATTATCTGCAGAAATAGTAAATCTGACCAATCTCCAGCAAGTGTAACGATTTATGTCTACCTTTTCTTTCTGTTTTTTCCCCATTAAAACAAGGAATCAAAATTTTCAGTCCGGTTGTTATTATTCAAGTCATTTATTTCTGAACTTATTTGCATTTATTACACATAGGTTGCTTCAAAACAATATTATCTCTGGAGAGATACCTGCAGAGCTGGGGAAACTTCCAAAATTAAAGACACTTGATCTTTCTAATAACAAATTTTCTGGACCTCTCCCTGATAGCCTTGGTCAGCTCACCAGTCTTCAATATTTGTGAGTTTTTATCCTTTTTTAAGTTTTGACTGTGTGTGTGTTTTCTGTTTTTCATTCCCTTTCATCACATGTAATGTATGGTCTTATTTTTCTTGAGGTAAATAACACGGTCATGGTTGAGTGCATGCAGGAGGTTAAACAATAACAGTCTCTGTGGAGGTTTTCCCGTTTCTCTTGCTAAAATCCCACAGCTTATTTTTCTGTAAGTTTATTCTCCCATTTATTTTTCACTGAGAAGTTGAAGTGCTAAATTCCTAAGAGGTTTCTAGATATGGTGATGTTTAATGACTTTTAGATGCCATGATGTTACAGGGACTTGTCTTTCAACAATTTGAGTGGACCTGTGCCCAAAGTTCCAGCTAGAACATTCAAGTAAAAATGTTCTGTGGCATCCTTTGTCATGTTCTTTTCATATTGTTGTTTTTTCTTATGTGAATTGTATTTTATCTGATGATAGTATTGAAGGCAATCTTCTAAAATGCGGGAGCGGTTCTACACAAGATTGTTCCACAACAACTCAGTCAACTGTTCTTTCTTCCCCTCCAAATGCATCACCTGGTACGTTTCTTTCTCTCCATCCACTAATTCTTCTTCTTCCTTTTTTCAGTGTATGTTTCAACAGGACTTTCTACAATTTAGCATTTTGGTATCTAAAGATCTGTTTGTTGGCTTTTTGTCATTCTTTTTTTATTCAGGAAAACAAAAGGGCCATAAAGTCGCTGTTGCATTTGGAGTTGCTCTTGGCTGCACTTCAGGCGCCCTCCTTGTTTTAGCTTTTGTAGCTTGGTGGAGAAAGAAGCAAAACAAGCAAATGATCCAAGATGACTATGGTTGGTCCTTTTCTTACTTTTTAATCTAAATTTTATCATCCCCCAAAAAAATTTGTTGTAATTTTTTAAAGAAGCAATATTAGGCTTATATTTTGTTTGAATTTTAATTCAGATCATCACCATGATGAGGAAATGTTGTGCTTGGGGAATCTGAAGAGATTCAGCTTCAGGGAACTCCAGTTAGCAACTGACAACTTCAACAGTAAGAGGATATTGGGGAAAGGTGGTTTTGGGAATGTGTACAAGGGCTATTTGCAAGATGGAACGGTGGTGGCGGTCAAGAGATTAAAAGATTGTAGTAATGGTGGTGAGACTCAATTCCAGACTGAGATTGAAATGATCAGTTTGGCTGTTCACAGAAATCTCTTGAGGTTGCTTGGTTTCTGCAGTACCCCTTCCGAAAGACTCCTTGTCTACCCTTTCATGTCCAACGGCAGTGTTGCTTCCAGGCTTAGAGGTAAGTGCTCTCTCTCTCTCTCTCTCTCTCTCTCTCTCTCTCTCTCTCTCACACACACACACACACACACACACACACACACACATCATGCGTCTGCTTTTTCTTTAATTTACACGATCCTTGTTTTGCCTCAAAACAAATGTTCGATTGGATGGATGCTAACAATTTACTGTTCAATTATACCATATAGCAAGAAAAAAGGGTGTGCTAGCAGTTGTGATTGGTTACTTGGCAAGGTATTTCCACTCCTAGTGGAATTGTTATGTAAATTTATTTGACATCCGTACAGATATAGGTATCAGCATGATTAATTAGATATGTATGGCTAAACAAGGTATAGGTGGTTGAAGTAATAAATTAGAGAATTATGCAAAATTAGTGTTTGTGCATATGTTTTTGGAAGACCTAAAAACCCTACTTGGGAAACAGAGCATTTGGACAACTGAGCCTGAGTTCCCACGGACTTGGACAAACTGAACTGAGTGCCACAAAGCATCACGAGTTGGATTAACTGTTGCAATTTTGAATAATTTTTCAAGAGTGTTAGATTTATGATTGGCTAGGCAAAACGGCCATGAACTCACGTGATTGCTTGGAGAAAATAAGAAACTATGGACATCACAAGTTCTACGAATTCAATTCATGGGTTTAGGAAAGTCAGGAAAAATCTAGGGAAGTACAGTTCCGCTGGATTGAGTCCCCAAACAAATAATCTATGGGCCGAATGAGAATTATTAATCATAAGAGTTATCAATCATGAGAATTCTTACCTCCATATCCATACGTACTCTAAGGAACATTCAGTTTCTCTTGGTGATAATTCTAATATCGTTTCGTTTGTTTGGGCAGCAAAACCCAGTCTTGATTGGTACATGAGGAAGAGAATTGCATTAGGAGCAGCTAGAGGTCTTGTGTATCTGCATGAACAGTGTGACCCCAAGATTATTCACCGTGATGTTAAGGCTGCTAACATCCTTCTCGATGATTATTGCGAGGCAGTTGTTGGTGATTTTGGTCTTGCAAAGCTCATGGATCACACTGATTCACATGTGACAACTGCTGTCAGGGGAACTGTGGGTCACATTGCTCCGGAGTATCTGTCCACCGGACAGTCATCCGAGAAGACGGATGTTTTCGGATTCGGGATTCTCCTCTTGGAGCTCATTACCGGCCAGACAGCTCTTGATTTTGGTAATAAAGCAGCAAACCAGAAAGGAGCAATGCTGGACTGGGTATGCATTTCAAATTTTATACAACACTGTCTTTTCCTTCTTGCTGTTGTTACCAATACTTATACTGTCCAGAAAATTTTCTATTTAATGAACAAAATTTCTTCATTAGATGACAAGAACACCTTTACATCCTTATATTTTATCATTGCGTACAAACAAAGACTCTTCTTGTGAGTACCTTTGTCATTTATTGGTATTCACTGGCGTTATTCATTTTGGAATTTTGCATCTGTTTATGTATGGACATGAGGATACTACAATTACACATAATCAAGATATTGCGCATTGGTTTTAGTTATTCAATTAGAAAGGATGGCGTTGGAAAGTATTTTTGTCCCTTCCATCCCTCGTCCTGTACTTGGTGAGAGCAGATCAGTTCATATTGTATATAACCCATTTATCAGTTATATTCAATCCCCACTGCACATCTCACTTGATGGAGATATGTGGGACCCCCACTCTCACAGTTCCCAAATGAGATGTACAATTCCCAAGTGAGATGTGTGGTGGGTATTAAATATAACCAATGGTCGGTTATTAGGATCTGCTTGCTTACTTGGAGGGAATATGTTTTGAATCCACTGGAGACTAAAGGCTAGACTAGCCTCGAATGTGGTGGAGATGGGTTGGACTTAGTGAGGCTGATCAGTTTGTTTTGAAGTGTTTTGCAGGTTAAGAAAATACATCAAGAGAAGAAACTTGATTTGCTAGTAGATAAGGATTTGAGGGGAAATTATGACAGGATTGAGGTTGGGGAGATGGTTCAGGTGGCCCTCCTCTGCACTCAGTACTTGCCCATCCATCGGCCTAAGATGTCTGAAGTTGTTAAGATGCTGGAAGGAGACGGGCTGGCACACAAATGGGAAGCTCCCTACAACAACAACAACCAAACAATGGATTTCAATGCCAAGAAAAAGAAGGGCAGCAACAAGAGGCTAACCGGCACAAATTCATATTCAGACGATGCCAAAATGATGATGGCTGATGATGATGATGATGGCAGTGGTGCTGCTGCTCTTGATACCCAATCGATGGAGCTCTCTGGTCCCCGGTGAAGCCCAAGTGGAAATTCTTTCTGTTCCTGATGGATCTTAAATTACAATGCATGATTCCCATTTAAAAATTTTGTTTCCTTTTCTTTTGCTTTGTGAAATGCCTTTGATGTCTTCACCTTTGTACACTAAATGTAAATGCTATATGGGAACGTGAAAAAATCTCTAATCTTAACACATGTTTCCCCAAAAATGAACTGTAGACATCACATTTGTAGGATCTGATTTACAAGGCATGTTATATAATATATGTAGAGAGAGAGAGAGAGAGGTCTATCACCTAGGCCAGGTTCTACACCATCAAAAGCAAAAGGATGCTTAGCTCGTAAAATATGCTCTAAATTCATTGATTTTTTGCTACTATTGATTGTGAGTCATATGTGAATGGTCATTAATGTATGATTAGAAATTGTTAAAAGTAAATATTATTAATTTATAATGCAGTTCACATCTTTTTTTTAAGAAGTTCACTTCTTAAAATTATCTGTATTTAGAGTGGCTGGATGGTGCCAATATGCAAAGGCTAGTAGTGGCTTGGAACAACCTGGACAATAGAAGGTATATGACTAAAAAACTATTTAAATGCCGACATACATTTTTAGTTATACAGCTTTTGAGGAGAAAGAAGTTCCAAGGGTTTGGATAATAAATACAGACACCATAGAACATAGAATATTTTTAATGTAGGGAAGTGCGCCCACCAAGAAAAAGGTTGGAATTTCATCTTTCTTGGTTGATGCGCCCATTTGCATCAAAAGACAAATGGGTTGGAGGATGCTCTGGACATGCCCCCATTAACACAAGGCTGGCCCAAGTTCGTTATAGGAAAAACCAAAAGCAAGTTTCTTTGGCATGAATTTTGATGAAATTTTAATTAGATGAATTTTGATGAAATTTTAATTAATCTGTTTCTTCTTAAATACTTCTTACAATGCCACAGCATGGCCAGCGGGGGATGCGAAGGTGTTGAGTTGAAGACCCTGGGTCAAACTCCGCTGACTCATATCCGTAGCTTTCAGAAGTGGGTCCCTTAAGGCAGGGTGGTCGTGGGGCTCCACCCGGGGTTTTCTCTCGGTGCAAATATTCAAATCCCTCTTGTTCCCTAAACCGAGCTGACATAAACCTTTTAGCGGTTCTTTAAGCATACACCATTTGAGAGAAGAAAATTTTGTTTTCATTGTGTACAAGAATTAGAGATAGGGCCTACAAGGGCTCCATTCATCTGGTAGGGGCGACTTGTGAATGTTACCAAGTTGATGGAATGTCACAAGTTCGAAATCCACGGGTGGCATTCCCTGCGGGAAGGTCGAAGCTGGGTGTACTCTCCAGAGGTTAGAAAAACTTCAAGGGTTTTACAACCCGGAGGGCCGGCCAATGTGTGGTCGGTGATTTTATTTGGTGGAAGGGTTATTTCCCTTTTACCTTAAAAAAATTAGGGATTGGGAGGAAGTACGTATCACTATGGCCCATATTAGGTCTGAATGGGGACACGTTTAACAGTTTCTTTTTAAAAATTTGACTTGACAAATGTGTTTGACATGGTCTTTTTTTTTTTTTATGAATCAACCGTTGGATCATGTCTTTGATGAAAAATGATCTTTTAAAGCCTTTCAAAAAAAGAAAATTGATTTTTTAAAGGTTAAATATTTACTAAAATTTTGCACCATTGATTTAAGCCCTTGTGAAAACGTTTACCTGTGATAATGAATGATACAAAAGTCAATTCTGTGCAGTAAGATTAACAAATATATATAAAAAAAAAACTTCAAAAATACTTCATTTACCTAGTTCATAACTAAGTGCTCCTCACATAAACCCTACTCCAAGAATTAGCAGGTAGACAAGTGCTATAATTTGTTGGAAATCACTTAGTAGTAGTAGTATTCTAGATGGTCCATTTATGGGAAAGACCTCTGAAGAAACCTATGTCTAGGTGAGTCCCTAGCACGCCATTTAAAGGGTGTGTCATGATGGTGACACGAGTCAGACACACTATGACATGACATAATACATGATTTTGACATGCACGGACATGGGTTTAATATTTTTAATGTCATTTTAATACTTTTAATAATATTCAATAAATACCGAAAGAAAGTGTAGCTACACAACATAGAGTCTTAATTTTAGATCTTAGAATTAGACAATACCACAAAAGGGATAGACATAGGATAGATCCTAGAATTAAGTAGTGGACACTGAAAGAAGCTAAACAAGAAATGTTTGTAGTACAAGTAGTTAAGAAAGTCGATTGGTGTCTCGAAGAGGATTCAGAATCAATGTGGAATAAGATAGCGGGTGACATGAGAAAGGTGGCTAAGGAGGTATTGGGTGAGTCTAAAGGTGATGCACTGCTAGGCAATGATACATCATGGTGAAACAAGGATGTCAAATTAGCTATTAAGGTTAAAAGAGAGTGTTATAGAAATCTAAGAGTCGTGATAATGAGAATTTGGAGAAGTATATGATAACAAAGAAGGAAGCTAAAAAAGTAGTTTGAAACGCGAAGGATAAGGTATATAAGGAGGTTTATGACAAGTTGAATACCAAAGAGAGCGAGAAGGATATTCATAGGATTGCAAAGATGAGAGATAGGAAATCGAGAAATCTGGGTATGGTTAGATGTATCAAAGATGAAACACAAAGGGTTTTAGTCAAAGATGAGGAGATTAAGGAGAGATGAAAATATTATTTTGATAAGCTATTGAATGGAAGTCATGTTCAGGATCTTGGAGACTTGTCCAATCCTTTTTATGAGATGAATCATGACTTCATGCGCAAGATTCAAAAGAAAGAAATTGCAGAGGCTTTGAAGAAAATGAAATCAAGAAGGGTAGTTGGCCCAGATGGTATACCTATCAAGGCTTGTAAATGCTTGGGAGAGAAAGGTTTAGAATGATTGACAAATCTTTTTAACAAGATTTGGCGGACAAATAAGATGCCTAATGAGTGAAGGAAGAGTATTTTGGTGTCTCTATATAAGAATAAGGGTGATATACAAGATTGCACAAACTATCGTGGTATAAAACTCATGAGTCATACTATGAAACTTTGGGAGAGGGTGATTGAGTCTAAGTTGAGGAAGGTTGTCATGATATCGGAGAATCAATTTGGTTTTATGCCTGGAAGATCAACTGTGGAAGCTATACATCTTCTTAGACAATTTATTGAGAGAAATAAAGAAATGAACAAAGATTTGCATATAGTTTTTATTGATTTGGAGAAGGCATACGATAGAGTACCTAGGGGCGTTCTCTAGTGGACAATGATGAAGAAAGGTATTTCTCTCAAGTACATTAGTATAATTAAGGATATGTATGAAGGAGTAGTAACCAGTGTCCGCACTTGTGGAGGGGTGACAACCAATTTTCCTATAATGGTTGGGTTACATAAAGGATTTGCTTTAAGCCCTTTCCTATTTGCTATAGTGATGGATGAGCTTATGAGATCAATTCAAGAAAATGTGTCGTAGTGTATGTTGTTTACTTATGATATTGTTTTGATTGATAAGTCTAGAGTTGGGGTTAATGCTAAGTTAGAATTATGGAGACAGACATTGGAAGCAAGAGGTTTTAAGTTGAGTAAGAGTAAGACAGAATATATGGAATGTCGGTTTAGTAAGCAACGAAGTAGTGATGGGAGTGTAGTGAAGCTTGGTGAGGAAGAAATATTGGTGGATGATTGTTTCAAATATTTGGGATTTACCATTCAAAAGTATGGAGAAATTGATGGAGATGTAAATCATAGGATAAAGGTTGGGTGGGTGAAATGGAAAAGTGCAACGGGAGTGTTGTGCGATCATAGAATGCCATTGTTGTTGAAGGAAAAGTTTTATAGGACGACTATTAGGCCCGCTTTACTATATGGTACGGAATGTTGGGCTGTCAAGAGACATCATATTCAAAAAATGAGTGTAGCTGAGATGCGTATGCTTAGATGGATGTGTGGAAATACAATAAAAGATAAGATTCAGAACGAGGAGATACGTAAGAAGGTAGACGTTGCACCTATTGAAAATAAGATGAAAGAGAATCCTTTATAGTGGTTTGGACATATTCGGCGAAGGCCTAATGATGCTCCAGTTAGAAGGATGGAGAAATGGGAAAATATATTAGTTAAAAGAGGTCGGAGTAGGCCTATGAAGACTTGGATGGAGATGATAGAAAAGGATATGAATGCTTTGAACCTCACCGAGGACATGACATTGGATAGAAATGATTGGAGGAGGATTCATGTGGAAGACTCAGAATGATTTTCTTTGTTGGTTCATATCGCCGACCCCAATTGTTTTGGGATGAAGGCATAGTTGTTGTTGTTGTACCTTTTTATACTATGTCACAGGGACACGCCATTTTGGTAACGTGTCTTTTATGACATGTAGACACTGGCATACACACCATTATTATTTTAAATATTTTTAATGATTTTAAGTATTAATTCAATAAAAAAACTATTTTTAAATATTAAATTATTAAAATTTTAGGTTTTTATTGATTACAAAGTTAAAAAATTGTGTATCCTCGAGTCCAGTTTTTTTTATAAACTTTCAAACTTGCATGTCGATTCCGCGTCCTCGTGTCTACGTGTATTTGTGACATAGTTTTTGTATCTTAAAATATTAAAAATATTTTTACAGTCATTAAAATTTAAAAAAAAAATCTTTGTCATCGTGTCCTACTCTAAAAAAAATGTTCAAACCTGCTTGTCGAGCCAACAACCATTGAAAGTACGGCATTACTGGGGTGCGTACCATCTTCTTTCGATCTGTGAGAGAGAGAGAGACCTGCAGGTGGGCGTGATAGTGTGTGGTCTGACAGGAATCATGGGTTCAGTTTTCTTTTGGTAACAGTGCAGTGCAGTGGTGGTGGTCGCTGGTCAAAACTGGTGCAATGTCCCGTCGTTTTCTCACACCAGAGGGAGGAGCAGCGCTTGGCTCTCTCCTCCAGTCCTCCTCCATCTGTCACTGGTCAGTACGTACACCCACACGGATACTGTCACACACGTCCTTTTTTTTTTTTTTTTTCCTTTTTCCTTTTTTCTTTTCTTTTCTTTTTCAGCACTGCATGCCCTCTGGCTGAGCTAGTACCGCAAAATGCCCCTCCTTCCTCCCCACTTTGACGTCTTTCTACATGCCCTTCTTCAAGTTCAAGCCCCACCCAACGGTCGAAATTTCGAATGAAACGCCCCACCACTATCTATATATCACACAAAGACACGGGTACGACTCGGTGTACCACTCAGATCCGACACAAGAGTTCAAAAACTTTTTGAAAAATAAAATATGAGGGCGTGGATTTTTTTCAAATTTCCAATGAATAAAAAATTATTTTTGATTTTTTCAAACACATACAAATATATTTTATTAAAAATACTGCTGCAAATAATAAAATGATATTAAAAATATTAATAATATTCATATGTGTCATACTCGTGTCAGCATGTTGATAGCATGCGGGAGTCGTGTAAGCCATTAAACGCCCTCTAAATGGCGTGTCACCATGACAGCACCGCCACCACTACTTTTGCAGTAGGTTGGGAACAAGAACGGCTAAGAGTCGTGGATATGCGATGCATTGGGTTTACATGAGTCAGCCTTTGGTGATTTGGGACCATATCCAATTGGATGAATTGATGGTCCAATCTAAACGCGCATGCAATCGTTGAGACTTAATTTTCATTGCGTCTTATTTGTTCATTAGGGTATTTTTTTTCTTTTTTGCTTAATTTGAATGAAAAATGGCCGCACTATCCATCAAAATGTAGTTACTTGGACAATGTAAATAGGTATGAAAAAAACTCTCAAAACCATATTTTCAAGTTCCACTTCTTAGGATGACTATAACCAAGACAGCTCAAGCTTGTGTCGTTATTTTAGCTCAAACTTCAACTCAACTCGCCACAAGAATGAGTCAAACTTGAACACTTTAAACTCTATTCATTTAGCCCGTTTGCCAACCTTAACTACTAGATTTGGGACTATATTCAGCTACTCTCTCTCTCTCTCTCTCTCTTGTTGGAATTTGGCTCAAAACTATCCCTATATATGTATTTCCTCTATTTTCTATTTTTTTTTCTAAGTTTGTGGATAATGAGTTCTCTACAAAAGTTTAGTCATATATTGAAGATTTTTAGAAAAACTCTTATCCTTATATAAAGGGGTGATGCCTTAAAGGGCAAGGCCCTCAAGCATATTAGATCTTGGTCTTTGACCAAGCCTTGAAATTGTCATTGATTTTGCTTTGATTTCTCTTCGGATCTTCTAGATCGTATCCTGATTCATTGGAACCTTGCCCAACGGTTTTGCATGGGGCATTAAAGGCTCAAAACAGTCTAGTTGCCGCCCTTATCCTTGACTGGTTCAAGTGTTGACCCAGTCTTGGTCGAACTTGACCCTTTTAGGGTGATTTTGGAACCTGTTTTGGTGCCCCTCTATTCCCAATGGATTGGGCTTTTATAGCTGGCCGTTTTGACCATCCATGACCCATTAAACTGACTATTTTAAGACTATTAAACTCTCTCTCTCTCCTAGGTTGAACCCAGATCGAGAAAGAGATCTAGACAACCTAGATCTTGGTAGAGATGTCTGGTTAACACGAATCCGGTTAGCCCAAACTGTTTGGTCCTAATCTGGTTAGCCTAGATCCAGTTGCTGTTCGAATCAAGATCTAGTTATAATTCATATCCTAATTTAGTTGTTGTTCGGACCTGTATCTATTTACTATCTGGATTGTTGTTTGAACTCAGATCTAGTTGCTATTCAAATCCAGATCTAGTTACAGTTCGGATCCTGATCCGGTTGTTGTTCAAATTCAAATCCAGTTATAGTTTTGATTCATACCCACTTGTATTCAGAATTCATAGCCATACCTAGGACTCATACCCAAATCAAGCCTAGATCTTGCTATCCTAATTAAGAGATTCAAGGTGATTCGGGTTGAGGTTATTGGTCACACCCAATGCAGGGCATGAACCAAGTTCTTGCAAGTAGGCGAACGCTTAATTGTATTCAGAATCCATAGCCATACCTAGGACTCCTACCCAAATCAAGCCTAGATCTTCCTATCCTAATTAAGAGGTTGTTCAATGTGATTCGGGTCGAGGTTATTGGTCTCACCCAATGTAGGGCATGAACCAATTTTTTGCGAGTAGGCAAAAGCATGATTATATCCTAGGAAACTAGTTGCACGAATACTCATTACATCAAGCGTGTATATGCGTGCCTCCGAGCGTACCTAATTCAAACTCAGTTGTCTGATCCACTAAATTAAGGAACAATTTCAATAATTTCCAAGTGATAGACCTACATATGGCAATTGCAAAAGTTGAAAACCAAGAACTGGCAAAGTTGTCTCATTTTGATGCCACTAATTTCAAAGGATGGCAACAAAAGTGTTGAGAAATTCGGTTTTGATGTCACATAATATGATACACTGTCTCATTTGATTTTATATGATATGATAATATGTTCTCTTGAAATAATGTTATATTATGACTGAATATGTTTTGCCATAAATCTAACGAGTATTTGATGCAAGGATATCTCACCCAATAAGGATGAAGACTTTCTGTTCAAGTACAACTATGGTGCAAACACACTCCTTGAAGAAAAAACTTGATGAGTCATGCTTTCCTAAAGTTCAAATGAAGATAACGGCTACCTCAAGATGAAGACTTTTTTCTTCTTTAGAGTCATATGTAACAGAACCTTCAGGAACTTGCATATTGCATATTACATACTCATTCATAATCACTATATCATAAAAGTATACGATAGTTTCAAAAAGCTCCTTTTTGAAAACTAATAATTGTACCTTCTTACAACCTTTCATGAAAAAGATATTTTGTCATATAATAATTGTACCTTATACTATATACAAGACAACATGAAAAAAGGAATGTAGGAAAAAGACAAAAACATAACATCGACTACATGGAGAAAACAAATATAATATGTTTTTGAAAAGACTTTAGTTTCCCTCTTTAAAGAAATATTTTTTATAAGAAGAAGACAAAAACATAA
Source organism: Nuphar pumila (assembly GCF_984573655.1). NCBI lineage: Eukaryota > Viridiplantae > Streptophyta > Magnoliopsida > Nymphaeales > Nymphaeaceae > Nuphar > Nuphar pumila. Next base: position 103,804,090 of record NC_143254.1, read on the forward strand.
AATCGACTACATAAGAAAAACAAATAAAATATGTTTTTTGAAAAGACTTTAGTTACCTTCTTTAATGAAATGTTTCTTAATACAAGAAGAAGACAAAAACATAAATCGGCTACACATAAGAAAAACAAATAAAATATGTTTTTGAAAAAACTCTAGTTACCTTTTTCATAACCATAGAATGTCGACTTACTTGAAGTCATCATTCTCTCTACAAAGCATTAAATGCCTTCTGTAACAAATCCTTGTTAATATCCTTCTCAAAGAATGTCGACCTTCTTTTGGTCCTTATTCTCTCTGGAGACTTTGAAAAACACAACATAAAGAAAACACTTGACATGACTATGTACAAATAAATATCTCAAAGCACTCATAGTACTTACACTCATTTAAAGTAAAGAAGTACTAATGTACCTCAAATCATTAATTAGAATAAAGACAAAACTACAACCCAACGTTCAATGTACTATTGTAAGAAATAGACTTTTTACATAAAATATATATTACCTAAAATATTACAACGACTAGTGTACCCTCTATTTTACCTTTATGGAAAAAGGCATTCTCGAACTTCTCTAAAAGATGTTTTTGAAATAACATAACATTTCACATTTCAAAAAGTTATAATTCCAAAAATGTAACGACTACTTTTTATAAGCTATATAAACACACTCAAATAAACTATTCAAACATGGAATGGAATAGACGTGTGAGCTTACAAAGAGAAAAATTTCTATTCGTGATTTGAAAAGAGAGTCTTGAAAAAGAAAGAGAAAAAGAAAAAGAAACAAAAGAGAAAAAGTCAAGTCCAGCTCTTTGACAAAGTGTATCCTCTGAGTGACAAACAGATCATTCTGAGAATCCTTCATTTGTGCATTCATATCATTCTGAAGGTTCTATAGGAAGTTTTATAACTCTGTTATTCACTGTATTCCTTCTTTGTTTAAAGAAGTAGACCTCTGTGAAAGAGGGTGTTGCCCTTCTCTGTTGAGAGAAGAAGACCTCTTGGGAAGAGGGTGTGCCCCTTCTCTGTTGAGAGAAGAAGACCTCTTGGGAAGAGGGTGTTGTACTATTTATCCGGTGACTCGGATGTTATAGTGGAAATCTCAAGTGGTTTGCTTGAGGACTGGATGTAGGTCTGGATACTGACCGAACCAGTATAACTTATGTGTTTTATGTGTTGTGCCTTATTACTTAATTATTTTTATTTTATCAATCATTATCATATTTCACTATTCAACCTCCCTCTAGTGGAATTTCAAAAAGGTGTCCGTCTTCCTCACGATTGCAAAAATGGTATACGTGCTCACTGAGGACTATTCAGAAGAACGGAAGGATGAAACCATTGCTAAAACCGCAGGGGACTAAAGTGGAAGCAAGATGACTTCGTGTGTCGCAGACACATTCTAAATACACTCTTTGACACCATGTTCGATCTCTACTTAGAAGTTCACACTACAAAGAAGTTGTAGGAAGCCCTAAAGAGCAAGTAAAAAATAGAGGATACAGGAAATCGTAAGTTTTTACTTAACAAATATATTAATTTCAAATTCTTCGATGATAAGTCACTGCTACCTCAAGTCCATAAGATGCAAATCTTGGCTAATCAGATCAAGTCTGAGGGTATAAAATTTGATGAATCATTAGAGGTAGCTGCAATCATTGGGAGATTACCCTCATCTTGGAAAGATTATCGAAATGAATTAAAATATAAGAATAAAGAGTTTACCTTAGAACAACTTCTTCAACATCTTAGACTCGATGAGGGAGCCCGATCTCGAAGTAAGAAAGATGATATGAAAGAAGTTTGTGCTAAGGTAAATATGGTTGAACATAAACCAAAGTTTAAACCCGAACTTAAGAACAAGAATAAGGAATCCAAGTTCATTGATAAGATAAAAAATAATATTTTTTGTTATACTTATGAAAAACTGGGTCACTATGCAAGAGAATGTCAATACAAGAATAAATTTCAAGGCAATAAAGATAGTAAACCCAATGATGACCTGATGGTTGTAGTTAGTGACATATATATGATCAATTTAGATAAAGAGTGATATGTAAATTTTGGATCAAATATCCACTCATGCAATGATAGAACCATTTTCAAAACATATGAAAACATGGAGAAAGACCACATGATTTATACAGGTGATTAACATGAAACCAAGGTCCATGAAAAAGGGAGTGTAGAACTTCACTTTAGCTCCGAGAAATGTTTAACCCTAAAAAATGTGTATCACATACCTACCGTCAAGAAAAATCTTGTATCTGCCTATTTCCTTACTACTCATGGTTTTATAGTTGTATTAGAATATGACAATATTATACTATAAAAAAACCACAAGTTTATAGGCAAAGGCTACACTACCAATAGGTTGTTCAAGCTTAATCTAATGAATAAAGATGATTATGCTTTTGTTTATATGTTTGACTCATATGATTTATAACATGCTAGATTAGGACATGTAAATTTTAAGTCTTTGAGAAGCATGAGTAATTTAGAACTTATTCTTAAATACAAAATTGAACATCTTAAAAAAATTGTAATGTTTGTATTCAAAGTAAAGTTTGCAAAAAAAGTTATTTCAGAGTATTGAAAGAACTTCTAAATCATTAGATTTAATACACAGTGATGTATATGATTTAAAAAATACTCCAACTCATGGAGTAACAATTGTTTTATAACCTTTATTGATGATTTCACAAAATATACTTATGTCTATCTTATGAAAATAAAAGATAAACTATTTGAAAAAAAATTAAGATTTTCAAAGCAAAGGTTCAAACTATCAAGGGTACTGACTTATCTCCTAATGATATCTCTATTAAGAGTTTTTTTTAGCCACTCAGCTTGCATACTAGCTTATGCTAGTGCTATCAATTATGTCTCTATTGTAGAATAGGTTATCATAGTTTGCTTCTTAGATCCTCAAGCAATTACTCCAGATTCAAAGATAAATATTCAATCACTTGTGAACAATGACTCATTAGAATCAGAATTCCAATTTGCATCATTGTACCCTTCAAGTATAACAAATTATCTCTCATAGAATATTTCATATTCTAGAGTTTCTTTTAAGTACTTTGGGACTCGATATATTGCATCACAATGCTCTTGTCCTAGATTACTAGTATATTAGCTCAACTTACTCATGCTTAAAGCTATGTCTGGTCTAGTTTTATTCATAGCATAAATAAGACTGCCAACAATACTTGCATACTTCAATTGGGATATGCTTCTTTCAATGTTAAGTGATAGCTTAATACTATGATCAATCAGAGTAGCAATAGACTTATAATCATAATGATTATATTTCCTTAATATTTTCTCAATATAGTGGTATTGAGTTAATTCATAATAATTTTCATGTATCATTAATTTAATACCAAGTATAACATAAGCTAAACCCATATTTTTATGTCAAATTTAGATGAAAGAAAGATTTTGGTATTATTTATGCATTCTACATTATTACTCATGATTAACATATCATCCACATAGAGATAGGTAATTATAACATGACTATCTTCTACTTTGCTATATATGCATTTATCAAAGTCATGAATTCTAAAATTATATGAAATGATTACTTTATCAAATTTCTCATGTCATTATTTAGATGATTGTTTTAAACCAAACAATGACCTTAATAGTTTGCAAACATTTTTTTTTCTTGAACAATATTTTGTCTATGTTTTGAAATTTTAATAAGATCTATAGGCCTTATGACTGGGGTATTTTAAACAGGTTTACACCCTTGATCGACTTACCTATATCAGTGTGAAGGTGTGGGTCACCTTCTATGAACCTTGGACTTTGTCTATAGAACATTCATGAAACTAGGATACAACACAAGACCCTTAATGTGCGGCTTCTATATATTAGTATACACACTATGACCACCTGACGTGAAAGTGTGTGTTATGGTGTCTAAAAGGGCAATTAGGATTCACAGTTCAAAGCTAACACTATTGAGGTTTCAGAATGACTAAGACTAAGTATCACTAATGTGGGGTTCAAACCCAAAAAGTACCTTCACTTATGCACTGAGTCTTCGCGAACAACCTCTTGAGTCTTCTTTTATAGTTTTGATATACGTGTAGATTGTTGGAATTTGGCTCAAAACTATCCCTATATATTTTTTCTATTTTTCTATTTTTCCTAAGTTTGTGGATAATGGGTTCTCTGCAAAAGTTTAATCTCATATTTAAGGTTTTTGGGAAAAACTCTTATCCTTATATAGAGGGGTGGTGCCTTAAAGGGTAAGGCCTTCAAGGTCATTAGATATTGGGCTTGTGCATAATATTATTCTTGGACTTTGGACCTTGAACCTTGAACCTTGATCTTGATCTTGACCCTTGACCCTTACCCTTGGCCTTTGACCTTTGACTTTAGAATTTGGATTTAGACCTTGGGCCTTGGGCTTTGGGCTTGGGTTTGGTCTTTAACTTATCTTTTTAGTACTTGAAACAAATTTAATCCTCAAGTCCAAATTTGACCTTTGATCAAGCTTTGAAACTGTCATTGACTTTGTATTGATTTTTCTTTGGATCTTCTAGATTGTATCTAGATCCATTTGAACCTTTGAATCCTATTTTTGTGCCCCTCTATTCCCAATAGATGGTGCCTTTATGGCTAGCCATTTTGGCCAACCATGGCCCATTAAACTAACCATTTTGAGCCTCTTAAAGGTCCTTTATGGGTGGCCTTGGGCTAGGACCTATATAAACTCCAGCCCTCTCTCATTTCTCTTATCCCTCACCATTGTCCTCTTCTCTCTCTTTGAGCTTTGCTCTCCTCTCTCTTACGAGTTCTGCTCTCTCCCCACTGAGGTCTCTCTCTCTCTCTCTCTCTCTCTCTCTCTCTCTCTCTCTCTCTCTCTCTCCTGGGTTGAACCAAGATCCTGGTAGAGAGATCTGGTTAACCTAGATCCAATTGGCCCAAACTATTTGGTTCTTATCTGGTTAGCCTATATCCAGTTGCTATTCAGATCTAGATCCAATTACAGTTCAGATCCTGATCTAGTTGTTGTTCAGACTACATCTCGTTGCTATTCAGATACTAATCCAGTTGTTGTTCAGACCCAGGTTCAGTTGCTATTCAAATTCAGATCCAATTGCTATTCAGATCCATATCCAGTTATAGTTTGAATGTTAATCCAATTGCTATTCGTATTCAAATCTAGCTACAATTCTAATTCATACCCACTTGTATTCAGAATCCATACACATACCCAAGATCCATACCCAAATCAAGCCTAGATCTTCCTATCCTAATCAAGAGGCTGGTTCAAGGTGGTTCGTGTCAAGGTTATTTGTCTCATTCAGTGCAGGGCATGCATCGATTTTTTGCAAGTAGACGAAAGCTTGGTTGTATCCTAGGAGCATAGTTACACGAATACCCATTGCGACTTGATCCTAAGTGAAGCAACTATCTCTTGAAAGATAGTGTGTATACACGTGCCTCCGAGTGTACCTTGTTCAAGCTTAGTTGCCTGACCCACTGAAATAAGCAATAGTTCCAATATCTCTCACAAGTGGGGGCACCTTGTTTGAAGTTGTGTACACTAGAGGGTTTTGAGGAAACTTGTAATAGACAAGGACTAGTCATCTGTATATTCTCGTTAACATACAAATAAGAAGAGCTTTCATTTGGTTTTAATGCCCAATGTCATTTAAGAATTTTTATGGATCTTGTTTTTTGAACAATTTTCATGAAATAATCGATCAATTTTTGTTGGTGATCCCCAGTTTTTAGTTTTGTTGCAATCCTTAATGTTTTTTGGTTAGTGTGTCAATGGGTCAGGTTTGGTTTGGACCCAGGTCAGTCCAAACCCAGACTTGATTTGAGGTGCTGGTACCTGGTCCAATCGGACACACCATAAGAGAAACCATAGCTGGATTCTACAAGGATTACATGAACAAGTCCTTGACCATATCTGACAAAATAATATTTTAAATTTTTTTACACTAAAAGTTACAGATCTTAGTCGAAACCCGGGTCGAGCCTAGATCTGGTATAAAATTTCATAAATTATACCCGACTCCAATATTATTCAGACCCTTTGATTTTGGCCCAAATTCAAATCGGACCTCCTTGTTCATCACCAAACCTTGGAGAGCAAATCAAGTGATCTACCAAATCACTTTTAGAAAAGTGATTTGGCATCCTCACCATCCACAAAGTACACAAAGACCATGAGGTCCTTATGGGATGAATCATTGGACGGTGAAGATGTCAAATCACTTTCTTAAAGTGATTTGACAGATCACCAAATCTGCTCTCAAACCCTGACTGTATAGGGTTGGGTCTACGTCAAACCTGACCCAATGACAACCCTATTTTCAAGAGCATGTGGTACGCTAGGGCCTCCCTTTTAATAAGGAGGTGCCCCACTACATGGTTCTACACCAAATACCAAATTTGCTCCTGTTTTTAGGTGAGTTGTATGTAGAGCTAGTAAACAAGCCAAGCTTGGGCTGTTCGGACTCGTTAAAGCTACACCCCAGCTCGAGCTTGGATCATCAGCTTGTCATGAGCTGATCCGAAACTGAGCTCATTACGAATCAAGCTTGGCAAGCCAATCATGAGCTGGCTCATTTTTTTTTATTATTTTAAGTATTTTAAGCTTGATCATATATATAATATCTAAAAAATACATATAATAAATATATAGTCTTGTTTTCTAGCCCTAAGTTATACACCACCATCATCCAAAAAATTAGACAATGTTTTGGTTTGTGAATATTGCAAACCATCCTAGGGTTTGCATTTACATGTTTTTCACATCCCGTGATAGAATGTATCATCTTAGCTTAGGTGTTCTATTTTTTTCTTCTTGTTTTATTTATATGCTTAGGTTTGCCAAAAGCAGGGAATGCATATTATTATCTAGTTTTGTATGTGTGGATCCCAAATTTTAAAAAGAGGAAAAGGAAGGTTTTCCAAAATCAAATTTTGATTTGGATAAAAATTAGATTCAAATTTGAGAGTTATGGGGTTTGCTATTCAAGCGGAGTGGTACCGATTGCAGGTCAGTCCAAGATCCAAATGGATCCACATGTGCGGAAGCTCTATAATGGATAGTCTAGATTTTGATAGGATTTAGTCTGGAGTCATTTAGACTCAATTACATGTTTAATCTGCAATTTGTTATAATACAAAAAGTGATTATCATGTTTTCGCCTTTTCAATAAACATAAAATTGCATTTTTTTGACAAGGGGTTGTCCAAATACTGATCAAACACAAGGATAGGTGACTAGTTTGGAAAACATTTATACCTGGAACAACACAGTTGGGATAGATCAGAACGAAGGGTATCCTTAAAGAATTTGTCAAAGATCCAAATGCAAAAGTTCTAGGTACTTTTAATGTGGTTCCCACAAAATAAAAATCAGGTTGATCGGAATATGAATGGCTCAGTTATGACTCAATTACTAGACCGGACTGATATAGTCCCTGACAGACACCCGAGTGACTGTCCACTCTATTCTGGGGCATTTTTGACAGAGTAAACACCAGAATCAAGAAATGAGCAAAACCAAAAAATTGTAGGCATGCTCAATAGCTTTCAAACAAGCTAAGCCACATAGAGTTTTGACTCCAAATTAGAGAGTTATGCTCAAAACAATAATGACTAGTTCTTTTTTACTTAGTTTCAGAAATCACTAAATTATTCATACAATCTTTCAAACACTAAAAATTAGAATAGGCAAGTTTTAGTTTTAGTATTTAAAGTTTGACCTACACAGAAAATCCCTTTAAATGATGGATTCTAAAATGAGATTTTTCTTTTGCCCTACCTCGACTTTGGTTAGTCTAAGCAAAGAAATATCATACACACAAAAACAAATCTGTCTAAGCACGTATTTCTAAATAAATCACTTTTGTGAAATCATTTTTTTTCAGACAAGAAATGCAACAAACTAGAATCTATTGAAGTAAGTTCTAATCAAATCAGAGTTGCAGACAATAGACAAATGGTTTCGGCCACATTTTAGAAGTTCATGACAACACCAACAAGTTATGTCCAACAATAACACAATCCGGTTCATGATAGCTAATGTCAATGGACAGTAGCAACAATGGACTAAGATGAAGCTAAGAATGATGTGTGTCACAATGGTAGCAAACCCATGGTTTGTAGATCCTTGAGAGGGATTCTTCAACAATGTGAGAAACAACTTGACACAGTAATAGCCACGATTCTCTCTGACTAATGGCAGCAACAAAGGTTCACAACTTGCTAGAAATGGCAGCAAAGACTTGAACAATAGCTAATAGTTCTCACACGTTCAGGTTGGAGCTTCACAACAGCAAAATCTTCACCCACACAGCAGCTACAACTACAGCTGCCAACATACTGGTCTAGCTAAAGCAACCTTCAGAAAAATCTGTCCCAATGTAGGAGACGAATATGGAGTTTCCACCATTTTTTTTTCACTTCAAAATTTCTTCAAGAGAACAAAGATGGGTTGCACAATTTTTTTAAAGGCTTTAAAACGCAGCTCATGTTGAGTTAATGATTTAAGGGAGGTTCCAAGGCCACCTCCAATGTGACCAATGATAGAGCATATTTTGAATTTAGACTTTTAACTATTTTTCTAACCATCAAAAGAGACATAAAGAGCTACACAATTTTTCTGGAACCCTCATAACTCACCTTTTAAGCCCTTTGTGGCTGGATTAAATGGATAAAGTGTGTGTCCACATTGGCTCAAGCCTAAAGGCGCCAATGTCAATCCAACATGACTAGTATTGGATCTATTGCAAGATTCAATACTTGCCAATTGGATCTCTCCCAACGGATGGCTCTAGATCCAAAACCAAAACTGTAAAAAAATATAAAAACTACCCAAATATCCCCATACACTTTTTAGTGCCAAAAATAAATCCTAACAGATACCAAAACTATCCGAATTTGTAGAATCTGATACTTAAAAAAAATAAAAATATATAAAGATGATTCCAAAAATTACAAAAATAGAACCACAAGATAAAATATATTTTTTGAGATGAATGAAGTAAAAATCTCATAAAATTAAATGTATAAAATAACTGAAATACCCCTTAACCCCAAATGGACCTGAAATGGGTGATTTTGACATAGGGTCATGGGTCTTGCAATCCGGATTGGGTCTTCTGCTCCTCACTAATATCCAGATGTTCTGCGGATACTGCTCTTTGTGGTTGAGTATGTAAAGTTCGATCAATAACAAAGAAGTAGACACACCGGTTTTGATAGACTATTTTTAAAAAAAAAAGAATTGCCTCTTGCTAAAAAAATTTAGAAACAAATGTTGAAAATGAAAATTTCCATCTGGATACTTTCCATGAAAAGTGTTGCAGACATGTGAAGTAGAAGTGAGTGTGTAACTTGTATTACTCAACAAAAAATTGATTTTTTGTCAATGTTGACCTAACTTCACTTTCCAATTTTTGCTCCTAATTGAAGTCATTATAAAATAATAAGCTCGCTCTTCTTTACTATGATAAATCATCTATTTAACCTTTAACTTCAAAGCAACTAGTCATAGAAGTACATGTATAAGCTCATGCTTCAATACCTACCAATTTAATCTCACACAGATTGAGACTCTAGAAATTTACAAATGAGCAAGGCTCATTGGCCATCTAGGCTCAAAAATAAGAGCTCAAAGTATATAAAAGTTTGGGACTTTCTATTCCAATGCACTTTAGCCTCTTCACTCCAAAACTTGCATCTTACTTATTGATATTGAATATTTCTAAGTGACCAACCAATTTTTAAAGACTTTAAAGGAAACAAATAAGACATGGGGTCATTGAACTTGGAATAATGAGGATAAACAGTAATAATAATGGTAAGGGACCAAATGATAATCCTTATTTTTAGGTAAACAAATTTTTTTGTTCAAACTTTAGGTAGAACGATACTCAAAGGGGGTAACAAAGAAGGTTAGATACAACATTTTCTTGAATGTGAGGCTCAAAGAAAAGCAAGTGGGTAAGGGATCCTGAGCATCTCTCACATGAGATCTTTGATTGTAGAGGAAGTGTTGAACTTTTTGAAACTTTTTCACTTTTCTCTTTAATAATGTTGTTTTTATTTTTTAATAATGCCTTTTTCTTTCTTTTGATATTTTGGTATTTTTTTTGTGAGAACTTTTTTTTTATACTCATATCTATAAAATAAGAAAATTCCTTAAGTAGGTTTTGTTTTATACAATGCGATGACCAACTTAGTCTTTTTCAAGGATGTCAAAAACAAAATTTAGATCAAAAGATACCAGAGCATAAGATGAATAAATCCATATGACCGACCAAAGGAGGGGATGAGAAACAAAGACAAAACAAAAGGTAGTCTTGTCATTCTTCAGTTTGAAGAGTTTTTTCTCTAAGTGGATCATCACGGTCTTAGACCATAGAATATGAGACTATGCATGCCCTTGTATAATTCATCCTTTGCTATTTTCAGGCTTCACAAAAAGATTTATCCTTATATTTCACCACAAACATCTTTACTTTATGTTTTCGTCTCATAAAGGGCTCTACTTTCAAATTTCCTCTTCACGATAATGAAAAAGAAACCGACCATTGCTAATAATATGAGCATGGTTGGCATTCTCAAAATTCAATATTGTATCCGCCATATGCAACTTGGTGACTCAAGTGAGTCAACTCAGTGACGGATGAGGCATGGGTTTTCATTAATTTAGCAAAAAATAATTAAAAGTATATAAGTTATAACACAACTTTAAAAAACAACATATAAGTGCATTTATTATATAATATGATGCATATAACATTTAAAAAATTACTATAGTGATAAGTAACAGAGATATTTTTAAAATATTATAAAAAATGATATTTAACTCACCATTTTAAATTAAAAATGTCATAAGATATTTTCTAATATATAAATATCATAATTTTGTTTTGATGCTTATATTTTAACATGAGATTTTGAAAAAACTAGACAATTAGATGCATGAGAGTTACTTAAGATGCATTAAATTCTCACTTTAATATGAATTCTAATATAAATATTATCATTTAATCCTCTCTCTCTCTACACTAATAAAGTTCACTCATTCACGAAGAGTAGAAAATGTCTTTCCAAAAATATAAGGTTGGAATGTGTTTCTCTCTCTTGGCTTCATTAATACCATAATTTACTTACGAAGAGTGCAAAAGGGCTTTCTAGAAAGTCTTTCTAAAATCCTACTTTGGAAAGTGTTTAGAACTCTTTCCAAAATCTTTTTTTGGAAACTAATAATGCTTTTATTAGCCATTTTAATTTTTAAAAAGACCTTTGAATTGATTCATTTTTTGACACCTTGGTTGAGTCAATGATCAAGTCGATTAACTCGGCCGAGTATTGGTTGACTCTATCGAGTCAAAATGCTGACTTAGCCGCATTTAGTCCCTAACTGAGTTATACTAATCTTTTGACTCGGTTAGCAATCAATCTGAGACAACTCGGGAGAGTTGACTCACCGAGTTTGCCAACCATGGATACAAGGAGTGTCATAAAGTGCATTTGAACTTATCATAAAGGCAATGACTTTTTGGCAAAATCTATTCAAATGACAAAACTCCTTTCAGAATAAGGGTACTTTTGATAATTTTAGATTTTTATTTTTTATTTTTAAAATTTCTCATTTTTTAGATTTTTTGTTTATTTAATTTTTTTTAAAATTTTTTATTTTCTATTTTTTTGGATTTTTTAATTGACTATTTACAAAAAGTAATTAGAACAAATCACTTACGTTTCCAAAAGATATGAGAATGATGAATGCATGACTTTAGATTGCAAGAGGTTAAAAGCAAACCTAATTCAGATGATGTAATTTTACCTCCTATGACTTTCTGACCTAGTGTGGAGAACAAGATGTGCTTTGAATATTCCCTTGCAATAGACTATAAATGCTATGAAGATAGGTGCATGATATTTTTCTCTTGAAGTATAAGGTAATCCATATTCTAATTCTGCCCTCTTTCTTTCTAACATCGATCTTTCATGAGATTGGGAACTGGACTTTTGCTCCATTGTTGCCTTAGACTTGACTCTTAAAATGGTATATGATGTTGACCTTCTACATTATTAAAAAATTTTGCTGACCTTTTGGCTCTCTTGACTAACATAGATTTGCTCTATATAATGCAAATTATAAATAGCTTCTTTATTATTTTCAACATGAGGTTGAAGTTTGGATTGAACTTACAAAGATATTGGTACTTTTCTAGATGCTACTCATGGTCTGAGTTGAGATCAAAAAGTCGATGGACATCATAAGCATGGGAATGGCAAAGCTATATCTTTCTTTGGCAACTTTTGAGTTGTCTGGAGGAATCTCATCAGCAGAACTTTCTTCTTCCTCTAAAGAGACATGGAGAATTTCAGTTTTTGAATTCTCCATGATATAATATGTGCAGTTCATCTGACCATGATCATCTGCATCTACCAAGTTGGATGAGTCAAAATCTTTCATTGCATCAACAAATTCAAGATCTTCATCTTCAATGAGAATTTCAAAATTTTCTTCTCCTTCTAAAATGTGAGCACTTAGGGTTGATTCAAGCACAATATGAACTTCTTCTTATGAAGCAATGACAAGACTTTCCTCTTCTTGAGCCTTTGCAAGACTTTTTTCTTTCTTCTTTATAATAACAGACTCAATGGATTACTCAAGCACAATGGCTTTTTTAAAGACTTGGTTAGAAGTGTTATCTTCTTTCCCCTTAACTTGAGTCTCACATTTGTAGTTCAGAGTGTAAGCAGATTGTGGTGATTTAGACAACGACGACGGCGAGACTCTTTTTTTATCAACGAGGTCAATTCAAACTTTGGAAATTATGACAAATTTTCTCAATACTGGTTTGACTTTGCTAATCATGTGGAGTTCTTTATTCTAAATGCAACTTAGTTCCTCTTGAGCTTCATCATTTTTCAAGATCAGTTCATCTTTGTCAATATGGTCTTGAATTATGTGCAAAAGAGGAATGCACTCTTCAGTATCATGGCCAAGAACCTGATGATATTTACAAAATTTTGTTGGGTCTCCTTTTATTTGAGGATGATTTGACACTTTAAAAAATTTAAAATCTTTATTTTACAACAAAATATCCAAGACTTGATATTAGGTATGCTCAATCTTGGTGAACTCTTTGTCATTCGGCCTTCTATGATTTTGGGTTTGCCCCTAATTTTGCTTGATAGACTTAGACTTTTTATTTGCTCTTTAAAGAGTAGCCACACTAGCTTGGTTCTTGGGTGATTCTTCCTTTATAGATCTAGCTTTTTTGGACCCAGTATTAACCAAAATCTCATTATGCATGTCTCTTTTAAGATTTTCTTCCATCCAAGTGGCAACATCAATCAGATCTACGGTTTTATACCTTCGAGTAGCCAAGAGGCCCTTAAGAGGTTGGTTGAAGTTGTTCATAATGAGGGTGATGCCATGGGACTCCTAGATTGGGTCATCTGTGCGATGACACACTGATCTCCACCTATTTATGAAGTCTTGAACGTTATCATCCTTTTTCTGCCTAAAATCATAGAGTTGGTTGATTATTGGCAGAGCATCAATCTTGTACCAAAACTGTGTTATGAATAAATTCATCAAGATCAGGAACTGCCGGATCTGATGGATGTCCAAGGTGGAGAACCATGACAAGGCCTTCCCTTCCAGGCTTTTAAAGAATCAATAGACTAAAGCATCGTCATTCTTTAAGAAATCCAAACAAGCATCTAGGAATAGAGTGACACAAGTATCGAGATTTTCTGTCCCGTTAAACTTGACGAACTTTCTAGAGGTGAGACCTAAAGGCTCATTATCTTGACTCAAGACAAAATCCTGAATCTCATATGGCCTTCTCTTCCATTTGGTTCTCTTTATCTGGCAAGTCACATTGCTCAGTTCCTCTTCCAAGTTTTGGACCTGAACTTCGTATTCATTAGGTGAAAGATTTCAGATTTAGACCATAGGAACTAGACCTTTGGATGGTGGGTTGTCTGGATCTGCCTAACAAGGGTATTATGACTTATTTGTCTCTGTAACCACTACTCTTGTTGTTGCTTATCTCTGAACTAGATTTCATTTTTTGTGAACCTTTGTTGGACCTCTTACATCATTAGTCGCAGGGTAGCATTGGAGTTTTCCAATTCTTCAAGAGTAGATCTGTATGAAAAGTCCTAGATTACTTTTTTTCCTTTGACGGACACTTCATGACTATGTTGAGTCATATCTTCCTCATCTTCTAGATCTATTTTTTTTTCATAATGTTGATGAAGAGAATCTCCTCTAAATGAAAAGGTCACCCCCACACCTTAGAGTGAACACCCTACCAACATAACTCGTAACTCCCTGGTGCCTCTAGGTTTTTTCTTAGGGTTGCTAGGTGGATCTTAGGTTTTAGAATCAAGTTTATTGGGGTTCTCAAAACCCTATACTAAATTAGATGAGCATGGGTGTAACGCCCCAAAATCCCAACTTGGAAAACACAATTGAATTTTCGAGTAAAATTTTTTTTGAAAGCATTACGCAAGCGAAAAATTAAAAGGGGAAAAGAATTGGAAATTCTGAGCGGGTTACAGGAGGAAACAACAACTAGAAACAACACATTTTATTACAATTGATTTACCAAAAACACATTGTTTCACTTTACAAAATGTCTCTAAAAAGATGGGACATTCCCTCAAATAACGATTAGAATCACAAGAAGTTTAGAAGTGTGAGATCTAAGTCTCACAACACATCGAGCCCCATCGTACAACCTGTCAATCACCTGCATCCCCATAAAATGGGGTCAGACCTCTTGCAAGGTGGTGAGAGAAACCATTCACAATGTACCATTTCCAAGAAAGCATGAACATGAATCAAAAGTACATAAAAGAACTATATCTAACATGATGAAACTGCTAGAAACATGCAACCAAAGTATATGTGCATGTGAGCATACATGTGCACCGTGCGACAAGTACGAGAACTAGCAAAAGTAACAGTACAAGCTATATGCATCATGATGAGATAGTTAGAAACATTTAACCAAGGTAAGGCATTTCTAGAAACGTATCACAAGATATGTAATAGCATTCTCTTGCTTACTCATTCAGGTACACGAAGGAAACTCGCATTCAATCTACATTCTTTAAGGCAAACCATTTCATGAAATGGGCAACCAGGCAGATATCATAATTATGCTTATCTAGCAACATTCCTTCCTTCTGAGGTACTTTGGCCCATCTAGCCTTGTGTTCCCCGCAAGGCAACACAAACAACGCACAACGATCTAGCATGCCCAATCACGTGATTTAAAACAACAAATGTTGAGATGATCATTTCATCGGTGGAGGCGACATATTACCATTTAATGTCTTGAGGATATTACTACACTTGATGCTAAGCATGCAACCGTTTGTGTTTAGTGGCATGAATTGCCATAGTGTGTGTGTAAAGACTTCTAATTTACACAACAATCTTCAATCATTCTTTTATGCAGATGATAAGATGTGATTTACAATAAGTACGTATATTGCATGCATGGTATTTCATAATTGTGTTAATATGTGCAAGTGAGCACAAGCAACTTAGCAATATAGTTCAATACTCAAGACAACGCCAAATTATCACATATTACAATTCACGATTATTTTGCAACATGCATTTGTATTTGCCAGTATAAGGCATACAAGGAAAAGCTCATACTTACGCATTTATTGCAAGGTTGTCAAGACATGTATCATGATGTGCCAAAGTGCAAGTGTGAAGGCATACAACATATTTTCCATATTCTTTGCACACATACAATTATGTAAATTTATAGCGTCTACGCATGTCACATACAATTTGTAATTACATTCGTGAAAATATGTGCGAGTGTGAAGTGTCATTCGTCAACAACTAAGGATACGTAAGCAAATATGCACTTTCACAAGTTACAATAATATGAGCATTTACATTTCACGTGCCATATCACATGCCATTATGAATCTCATTAGGTGCCCTTAAGCAAAAAAGGCGATTCGCATAATCGCAACGCATAGCGCCATCATTCATACACAATTTAATGAAGAATTCCCATGCATGTGTCATGTTGTGCCAAAGTGCGAAGTGTCATTGGTCAACCATCAAACATAAATGACAATATTTACGTATCTCATTTCTATTCACAACGTGAAAATATGTGCAAGTGCCAAGTGATACGATCATTCACAATGAAACACAAGTGTATGAGTCCATTGAACCACTATTTGCAAGAATACCCGTTTATACATATCGAACACAAGCCAATAACACCAAAGTTCAAGCATCAATTTTGAGATACCATACACAATGATAATAGGCAAGCACAACTCGTAGCACAATCATTCGCATGCAATACCGCGACAACAATGCACGCAAGTGTCATAGTGTGCAAGGTGGAACATCATCATACTATGGGAATTACGTTAGCATTTCCAAGCGACATCACCGCACTTGGGAAACAACTAAGGAGAACTCATGAGGCACGGTAGCGATGGTCTAAGAGTGGTGCAAACACCAACAATGGCTAATAATGGCCATAGGAACTACTGTGACAAGTGCGAACTAGGTGGGCAGCAAGCTGCCACTTAGGAGGCGGCGACGGAAGATGCCGCAACAACCGACTACGGCCAAGAAAGAACCGTGGTCTTGCTGCGACTAAGGCGACCCGAGTGGGCATCAAGTTGTTACTTGTTGTCCACCTCCCTACTGTCACGACGCAACAACAGGGTACGCCACAGCACCCGAAAGACAACCAACACACTGCACCCAGTTTGGGGCCAATGTGTGGCAGCCACTACCTAACCCGACAGGGTGCAAGTCGTAGCCAAGGCAAACAGCCCAGGTTTGGACAGTCTGGTCCAGACCTGTGCTGGGGTGTGCTAACAACACACACAGTCTGGACAGGGATGTCCAGACCCGGTGTGGCGCTGCCACACGCGGCATCCACAACCTACCCAAGTTTGGGTCAGGTTGGGGCTGAAACGAGCAGCCTAGGTCTGGACAGTCTGGTCCAGTCTTATGCTGGGATGCTCGGGCCCTGAGCAAGGGTCTGAATCTCATAATTGATCAAAATTCATCTGATGACCAAAATTGTTAGATGTAAAAAGACTATTTTAACCTTTACATGTACAAATTTTCTCTAGATATGTAATTTTTTCCCCAAATATGTGCTTAGGTATTCTATCTAAGATCTGAGACAGACTTTATCACTAATTTTTTACCCTAAAATAAAGGATTTCAAAAAAACACAAAAAAGAACATAAAAACTATATATAAATATCTTTCCAACAATACCTGATTCGTTGGAAAATGATGAACGAGCAGTGAGAAACAGAAGATAAACAGGCGCAATTGCGCTTATCTTGATTATTCTATATTATTTTTGGTAACTTATGCCAAAAAACTAAAAAAATAATAAAAAGCAAAGATACATCAGAGAGTTAGCTTTTCAATGCCGCAAATATCACCTGATGAGCGATTGAGAAGAAATGTCCTTTAAAAGATAAATTGTTTGGTTGTTACCGTATGCAAAGCATATTTTTGTTTTGATCTTAGAACTCTAAAACGAGAATCATAAAGGGGTTTTTGGTTCTGACTCAAAACAGTAAAGTTATAGGACTATGTCTCAAATTTTCAACGATTATAAAAGCGTAGGTTTTTAACGTCAGATCAAATATATATAGATCTGATAACAGAGACTGTTTTGCATAAAATATACAAATATATGAATTTTCTCACATATATATATATATATGCAAAATTCTTTTCATATATGTGGATTTCCTCCTAAACATGTAAATTTTCTCTTAAATATATGTAAAGTTTATCTTATATATGTAGATTTCCTCATAAACATATGAAATCTGCATATATATGAAGAACTTCGCATATATTTAGAATTTTTTTTGCATATATTAGAAAAAAATTTGCATATTTTAAGAGAAAATTCATATATTTAAGTGAAAATCCACATATAAGAAGAACTTTGCATATATTTAAGAGAAAATCTTTATATATATGAGAAAATTCAAATGTTTAGGAGAAAATCCACATATATATATATAAGAAAATTTACATGTTCACAGATTTTAAGAGAAAATTTGCATGTTTAAGAGAAAATTTGCATGTTTAAGAGAAAATTTGCATATATAGGAGGAACTTTGCATATATTTAAGAAATATATATATATATATATATATATATATATATATATATATATATATATGAGAAAAAACACTTATTTACAAGGAAATCCTCTTATATAAGAGAAACTTTACATATATATATATATATAAGAAAATCAACATATATATATAAGGAAATTCATATATTATCATATTTTCTGTAAAACATTTTCTATTCTCAGATTTGTATCTATTTAATTCGACATTGAAAAATTGCATTTTTATAGTCGTTGAAATGTTGAGACACAAACCTATAACTTTACCGTTTTGATTTAGAACCGAAAACCCATATAGGATTCTCTTTTTTGAGTTCTAAAACCAAAACAAAAATATGCTTTGCAAATATGAACAACCACACAATCTATTTTTAAGAGGATATTTTTTTAAAATTATTCATCAGATCAAGGCAATTTTAGTAGCGTTGAAAATTTAATATCCTAATTTGTCTTTGTTGTTTTTATTATTTTTTCAGATTTTGAGCGCAGGTGATTGAAAAATAGTATAGAATAA